>NC_088339.1:13130000-13810000 GCF_036884655.1 Musa acuminata AAA Group | reverse complement strand
TTGTTGTTAGTACATAATTAGGTCAAAATTTGGCCAACCCAATTAGGGGACAGTTGGGCCCAAGTTTGGGCTGTGTTGGGCCAAGTGAAAAGGTCCAAACAGTGACCAAACAAGTGGAACCGTCATGGCACAATCTCCGAGACTGTGTCAGGCGATGGTGCCGTTGGTCTGGGTGGTGGTACCACCTAGACACAGTCTTCGAGAGATTGTCAAGCGGTGGTACCACTAGACTGGGTGGTGGTACCACCCAATGGCAAGGTGCCAAGCGATAGTACCGCCCCTGTCAAACGGTGGTACCGCCTAGTGTTAGAAAGCATTGGCGGTGGTACCGCTAGTACCCCAAAAATCAGGTATAAGACTCTTTTAGGCTCCAAGTTTGAATCCACTTGAGGCCTATAAATACCCCTCTCATCCCTACTCAAAAGACAACAACAATTGAGTACACAAATTGGGAAAAATGCTGTTATAATTATAAGAGTTCTCCTCGTCTAGCCTAAGCGTTTAGGATTCTATTTAAGGAGGAGTAAGTGGGGGGTGTAAAGGTTCTCTCCTGAACTTATCAAAAGGAGAATTGAGTTGTAAGGGTAGTTGATCTTCACCTATTGAAAGAAGATCATTAGTGGATGCCGGTGGCCTTGACGGAAGGGGAATCGACGGAGTGGATGTAGGTCACGACGATCGAACAACTATAAAATCGGTTTGCTGCCTTTTACTTTGCTATTTACCTTTGCTGCAAATCATTTTACCTGCTCACCGCTCTACTTTCTCATTACACGCTTACGAAAGTGTTTTTAAGATAACATCTTTTCGATCAGTTTTCAATGAACGAATATTTTTCAAACCAATGATTTTTATTCGCTGCACTGATTCACCCCCCCCCCCCCCCCCTCTTAGTGCCAACTCAATCCTAACAGTTGGTATTAGAGCCATGTCTTTCTCATTTGGTTTAACACCTAAGCGAAATGACTCTTTTCAGCTTTGAAGAGAGCTTTTCTATCGTTCGTCCTCCCATGTTCAATGGGATAGACTATACTTATTGGAAAACTCGAATGAGAGTTTTCTTACTTTCAATGTATTTGAATTTATGGAATATTGTCGAAAGTAGTTTTCAAAATCTTTACTCCAATGAACGAATAAAATAATTTGAAGAAGAAAACTTTTTTTTTAAATGCTAGAGCTATGAATGCTCTATTTTGCGCCTTAGACAAAAATGAATTCAATCGGGTTTCTACTTGCGAAATGGCTTATGATATTTGGCACACTCTTAAAATCACACACGAAGGCACTAGTAGAGTAAAAAATTCTAAGATAAATCTTTTGATCCATAATTTTGAACTATTTTGAATGAAGCCATGTGAAACCATTATTGACATGTACACCCATTTTACGGATGTTGTCAATGGCTTAAAAGCTCTTAGTAAATATTTTTTGAATCATGAACTTGCTAATAAAGTTTTATGATCTCTTTCTAAAAATTGAAATCCTAAAGTAACGACCATTCAAGAGGCTAGGAATTTGAATACTTTCCCTCTCGAAGAACTTATTGGGTCATTAATGACCTATGAAATGATGTACAAGGCACATGATGCGCATAATGCACATAATGAACATGAAAACAACCTTTTAAAGAATAGAAAGGATTTGACACTCAGAACAAAAGAAGACCACTCGAGCGAAAGCTCAAGTGATGATGAACTTGAACTTCTCACAATAAAGCTTAAAAAATTCTTAAAACAAGAATCAAAGAAAAAAAATAAACTTAAAAAAAATGTAACTACTTGCTATAAATGCAAGAAGAATGAAACACTTTGGGACAAAATGAGTACCTCCGATGAGGAGTAAACCAACAAGGGCAAGGTGGCGAACTACACTTTGATGACTTTTACCAACAAGGTAAGTGACTCAATTGAATCTCTTTTTCCTTACCATGAAATTACTTAGTGCTTTTCATGATTAGTTATATATATATATATATATATATATATATATATATATATATATATATATATATATATATATATATATATATATATTATCATGACAATTGCATGTTTTGTAATAATGCTTGTACATCAAATAAGATTAATTCTTTGTATGTTATAAGAAACAATTATGTGTATCTTGATGATTTTTATATTTCTTTTTGATTTTAATTGAAGATGCCTCATATTCAATGAAACCATGCTTGATGTTTTAATGAAAATGTTAAGGGGTTTGATATAATGTTTAATGAGTTTATATTTTAAAATTATGCATGATAATTCTTGTGATTTATGGATTATCGATCTTTGATGCAATGAAAGTTCTTTTTTGGTTTTAAATATTGATGCATGTTTTTGATATAAAAATTTGGGCATACTTATAAGAAATCAATTATATGAATTGAAACACTAAAAAGAGGAAAGCTTTCTCCTTGAAAATTTTTTTTTCTCTACTTTATCGATTTTTCATAAAGAGATTAATGAATCTATTTATGTTACTTTTAATGAATCTCTTGAAAAGTGGTCTTGATGATTTGATGATTTGAAATTGAATAAGAAACAGTTTGATTTAATAAGAAGAGAATTAGGAATACTAAATCTTCTAAATGTATGAATTCCTTTTTCGGATTTCTCAATTCTTCATAACTTGGATTTTCTTTTTAAATCGAGATCATCTTTCTATTTGCAAAAGAAGAGCCTAGATTCATGGATTTTTAGATTAATGACTTAATTAATTCTTTTGAATCTTTCTTTCTTCTATTTACAAGAAAAGGGATTTGATTTATGAAGTTTTATTCATGGATTTTTGATCCTTCATTTAATGATAATTTCCTATGAACTTTTCCTCACTCTTCTCACGAAAGAAGAATTTTTATTCATGGTCTTTTAGTATGTGATGATCCTTTGCAAGAATAGGGATTTGATTTTATATGGACATCTTAATCCTTTTAATGAATCCTTTCTCTTTGCTAAAATAGAAGCTTGATTCAATGAAACTCTTTTATTTTGGATTTGACTTGGTTTAAATCTTTTCATGAATTTGTTTCTTGATATGTTTTGGAGAATGAATTTCTCCCTTACTCTTCTTCCTCTTTTTCTTATCTTTTTATGACAAAGGAAGAAAGAAACTTGTTAAGAAGAACTGAAAAGCTCTTAAGCAAAAATGCTAGCTTCTAATTTTTCATGCAAAATTTTTGCTTAACTTCTCTTTTTTGCTAGCTTGGATAAATTATTGTAAAACTTACTTGACATGCTTTCGAACACTTGCATTGTTGAATGATTCTTTTCTTTTGTAAATGAAAAAGGGAGAAAAAATAAATAATGAATATTTGGTATCATGATCAAATTATTGATTTAATGTATGAAGTAATAAATGCTTAAAAAATATTGATTTAATATTTGATATCATGAATGCTTTAGTATCATGTATGATATGCCCATAGTGATGATTGATTGGAATCATGCATAAAGCAAGGATGAAATGTAATGGTTTGAAATTATGCATGTTATATATTGAAGACTTGAAATCATATTTTAATATCATGCATACCCAAGTAATATTGATTTAAAAATTTATTGATTTAGTATCATGCTCAACGTGATAATGATGATGACTTGGCATTTTTTACAAGAATACTTTATGGGTTAAGAATTACTTCCTTTATCTAAATCATGATCTTGATTTCTCGACACATGAGATTTTTCTATGAATCAAAACCTTGTTTTTAAACTCCCATGTTTCTTTTTGTTATTTGCTAAAAGGGAAAAGAATTACAACATTGTATTCTTCCTTTCTATTTGACAATGACATAGGAGGAGCAAATCTTGCTAGCTTGCTAGCTAGCTTGCATACTTCAAGAAGAAGGAAATAGTTGCTAGTTTGCATATCATAAAGAGAAGCAAAAAGCTTACTCATCTCAAAAGATGCAAAAATTTTGCTAACTTTCATATGTGTAAAATTTGCTAGCTTGTTTGTTCCAAAATTCTGTAAAACTTACTAAATTTACCAACTTGCAAATTGCATGGAGAAAGAATTACTAAAAATGCAAAAATGCTAGCTTGCACGTTTCAAGTAGATGGAAGAACTTGCTATCTTGAACATCACCAAAAATTGTTAGCTTGCAAAATACAAACTTATAAAATTTACAATTATGCACAACTTAAAAATTAAATGATGATTTAGTGATTATGCATGTTGTAAATGTTAGGATCAAGAGCGGCATGTTTCAAGTAGATGCAAGAACTTGCTATCTTGAACATCACAAAAAATTGTTAGCTTGCAAAATGTAAACTTGTAAAATTTGCAATCATGCACATCTTTAAAATTAAATGATGATTTGGTGATTATGCATGTTGTAAATGTTAGGATCAAGAGCGGCACTAAGAGGGGGGGTGAGGGGGTGGGGGGCGAGGGTTTGAATTAGTATAGTAGAAAAATTGTTGGTTTTGAATAATTTCATTCGTTGAAATCAATCTAAAAAAATGACTTAAAGGCATGTTTGCTCGTAGAGTAGTGAAAGTCACGCAAGGAGAAAGTAAAGCAATTTCAAAGTAAGTAAATGATAATAATAGAAATGTAAATCAGAATTTAGAGTGGTTCGGTCGTTGTGACCTATATCCACTTCGGATTTCTCCTCTGTCGAGGTCATCGATGTCCACTAATGGTCTTCCTTCAATAGATAAAGACCAATAATCTTTTACCACTCTTTCTCCTTTTATTGGGTTTAGGAGATAACCCTTATAAGCCTCACTCCTCTTTCTTGGATAGTTACAAAGCTAAGAGAGAGAGGAGAGGACTCTTCTCACTTTTACAATATTTTAACACCCTAAGAATTCAAAATTATGTTAACACTTTCGTGCCCTTTCATGTAGAAAAGGGTGAAAATATTTATAGGCCCTAATGGCTTCATAATTGAAGTCAAAAAGTATCACATCCCTAGATTTTGGGGTACTAGTGATACCACCGCCATTACTGGGTGGTACTACCGCTTGACACTCTAACATTGGGTGGTACCACTACCTAGTCTGGGCGGTATGACCACTTGACAGAGCTCGGAGACCGAGCTCTAGCGGTACTACCACTTGACAAGGGTGGTACCACCGCCTAGTTTAGGCAATACCACTACCCAGAACACCTAGGAGATCGAGTCCCAAGCAGTGTCACTACTGGCCATGGTTTCAAGTGCTGAATGAGCTGTTCAATCCGATCTAATTCAGCCCTGTTAAGGGCCCAGTTGACCCCAACTGAGTTATGGGATTACCTCCCAATCATAACTCAATTTAAGTTCTAACTACAATAATTAAGACATTTAACAAATCATTCTTGTTTCGGTACGTCAATTGTTCTTCTAGCGAGCTTCCAACGATCTTTTGGTGAACTTTCGATGATCTCTTGGTAATGTTCTAGTGGACTCCAGACAAGCTCCTGGACTTTACGACGATCTTCTTGGCGAGTTCCGTTAAGCTTCTTTGGCAAGGTCCTGGACTTCTCGGTTAATTTCGACAGGACTTTCGATGAATGTCCAAACTTCCAACGAACTCTCGAACTCCCAACGAAATCTCGATCTTGACTCTGGCACAACATTTGCTTTATGTCTTACTGCTATCGTAGTTAATCTTGCACACTTTTCTCAACATATAGATTAGATCAAACAATTTACCAATTGATTTCATTATCAAAATCTGAGATTCAACAATCTCCCCCTTTTTGATGATGACAATCAATTGATGATGAAGTTAACCTTAACTCTCCCTATCTATATGTCATACTTGAGAAGAGACATTCTTGAATTCAAGGCTTTTGAATTCAAGCATCAAACCAATAAGTTATATTAATTTAAACTTATCAACATTCACATCATGATACTTATCATGATTTACCAATTCAAACTATGATGCCACATATTTTTAAAAATTATGTCGTGGCTTGACATCTATTTTTAAGTTCAATATAGAAAGATGATAAACAATCATCATTTTACAAATGATAGAAATTTCAAATATGAAACTTTCCAAGATTCAAATTTCAAACAATGAAGATCAATCCGAGGCATGATTCCAATGTGAAATAAAGCATAGTAAATTCGATCTTTCATCATAATGATAGACATTTATTATTTTGATATGAAATCAAGTATGATACTAGGAATAAAACATTTATAAGTAATCATACCACATTACGGTACATTTCAAGCAAACATTTGATATTTTTCAAGTATTTGTATTTGATGATACTAATCATATTTCAAGCATTCGCAAAACATACAAGCATTTATGATAAGATACAAGCATTTACGATAAGATACATTACATGTATTTACAATGCCCATTTTTCATCAATTTGCCATATTTTGGTATTATTTCTCCCCCTTTGTCATCAACAAAAAGAGAACAATTCAACAATGCAAGTGTGGTAAAAATTCAAGCAAGTTTCACACTATTTTATCCAATCGATATTGCATCGTTGCATGATAACATTCAAAAGTTCTTAACATCAAATGTTATCAACATTAAAGCGATCACAACAACATCAAAAGTTATTAACATTAAAGAGATAGATTCTATCAACTTCTCCCCCTTTGTCATCAAAACTTTACATGAAGAAGAGGAAGGAAGATAAGGAGGGAATCCATTAAGAACCAAATTTGTGAAATGATTTGAATCAAGTCAAAAACAATAAATATGTTTTCGTTAAATCATATTTCAATTTTAACAAAGAGAATGAATTCAAGAAAAGGATCAATATATCAATATAAAATCAAATCGCCATTCTTGCAAGTAATTATCATACACTAAAATTCATTTTTCAATGATCAAGATATCCATTGGAATTCATAAAATTTATTTTTTATGAATTAAGATATCCATTGGAATTCATAAAATTTATCTTTCATGAGAAAAGTAAGGAAGAAGCATCAAATGAAGGATTAAAAATCCTTGAATAAGACTTTATAAATCAAATCCATTAAAAATTCATAATAGTGAAATCCGTGAGAGATACATTTGCTAGTGAATTCAATGAGTGAAGGGACTAAATGTATAAAAAATTATTAAGTGATGGAGCAAGGATATGAAGTAAACTTAATATCAAGGAAGATAAAAATGAAATAAATTTATTAAAGCTCCATTCATGAAATACATTAAGAGAAAGATAGTCCGAAAAAGAAATACAACAAACTCATGCATTCGGACAACTTAACATCCCTAACTCCCTTATAATGAAATCAAATTATTCTTTATTTAAAAGTTTTGTAAAGATATCGGCCAATTGATATTTCTTATCAATGAATTCTAAGATTACATCATGATTATTAACATGATCTCTTATGAAATGATGCCTAATGTCAATATGTTTAGTTCTAGAGTGTTGAATGAGATTTTTTGTTAAACATATTGCACTTGTGTTATCACATTTTATGGGAATATTCTTAAGGTGAATCTTATAATCCTCTAAAGTGTTTTTCATCCACACAACTTATGTACAATAAGCACTCGTAGCTATGTATTCGACTTTGGTTGTAGATAGAGCAACCAAGTTTTGTTTTTTAGAAGACCAAGAGACAAGTGCATGACCTAAGAATTGACATGTTCCGGATGTACTTTTTCTATCTATTCTACATCTAACAACATCCACATCAGCATAAGCAATTAGTTCAAAGTTTTCGGATTTAGGATACCATAATCCTAGATTAATGGTTCCTTTAAGATATCTAAGAATTCTTTTAACTACTTTAAGATGAGATTGCTAGGGGTTAGATTGAAACCTAGCACAAAGTCCTATGCTAAATATGATGTCCAATCTAATTGCTGTGAGGTATAGTAAACTACCTATCATACCCCTATAAGCTTGTTGATCAAAGCTTTCTCCACTTTCGTTAATGTCTAACTTAGTGGACGTACTCATAGGAGTATTGATAGTCATTGAATTATCTATATTAAATCATTTTAGTAAGTCTAATGTATATTTTGTTTGACTATGAAAAATATCATTACTAAGTTGTTTGATATGTAAGCCTAAAAAGAAGATTAGTTCACCCATTAAGCTCATTTCAAACTATTGGCTTATACTCTTGGCAAATGATTCACATAAAGATTCATTCGTAGAACCAAAAATAATATCATCAACATAAATTTGGACAATAAGAAAATTATTCTCAAAATTTTTAATAAACAATATAGTATCAATCTTGCCTTTAGAAAAATTATTTTGGATAAGAAAGGAACTAAGTCTCTTATACCAAGCCCTTGGGGCTTGTTTTAATCCATAGAGAGCTTTAGTCTATTTAAACACATGATTCGAAAAATTATCATTCTTAAATCCGGGAGGTTGTTCAACATAAACTTTTTCGGAAATCAAGCCATTGAGAAAAGTATATTTAACATCCATTTGAAATAACTTAAAATTATTACTACTAGTATAAGCAAAGAACATATTTATGGTTTTTAATCGTGCCACGGGTGCGAAGGTTTCTTCATAATCGATACTTTCTTCTTGGTTGAAAACCTTAGCCACTAATCTAGCCTTGTTTCTAACCATGATACCAAATTCATCTTACTTTTTTTTAAAGACTCATTTAGTACCCATAACTAAATGGTCATTTGGCCTCAAAACAAGCTTCCACACCTCATTTCTTTCAAATTGGTTCAACTCTTCTTGCATTGCAATAACCCATGAATCATCTTTCAAGGCCTCATCAATGTATGTAGGTTCAATTTGAGAAAGAAAAGTGGTGTTGGCACAAAAATTTGTAAGAAAAGAACGAGTTTGAACCCATTTTTATGTGTCTCCTATTATTAGCTCCTTAGGATGAGAATCTACATACTTCTATTCCTTAGGTAATGATGTTTTGAAAAAAGATGCATCCTAGTTGCCAATTGGAGTAGAGGGTTCATTTAAATTCAAAGCATCAAAATCAAGATCATCATTAAACTTATTTTTCTTAAATTCGAAAACTTCATTAAAGACAACATGTATAGACTTTTCTATAACCAAAGTTCTTTTTTTTAAAGATATGAAATGCTTTAGAAATAGAAGAATAGCCAAGAAAAATTTCTTCATCAGATTTTGCATCAAACTTTCCTAAGACATCTTTTTTATTCAAAATAAAACATTTATAATCGAAAACTTTAAAATATGAAACATTAGGTTTTTTGTTATTCCATGATTCATAAGGAGTTTTGGAAAAGTTTTGGAAAGTAATGGTCTTACTAAAACTCTATTCATGACATAGCATGCCGTATTAACAGCTTCGACCCAAAAATATTTGGGTAGGCTATGTTCGTTCAACATGGTTCTTGCCATTTCTTGTAAGTTTCTATTTTTTCTTTCTACTTCTCCATTTTGTTGAGGATTTCTCAGAGTAGAAAAATTATGGTTGCATCCATTAGATTTATAAAAATTTTAAAAATCATAGTTTTAAAATTCTCTACCATGATCACTCAGAATTGATGAAATCATGAAGCCTTTTTCATTTTGAACAAGTTTACAAAACTTTAAAAAATACCTAAAGTAATCACTTTTGTGTGCCAAGAAGTATGTCCAAGTGTATATACTAGAATCGTCCACAATTACAAAAGCATATTTGCTACCTCCTAGGCTTGATGTATTAATTGGTCTAAACAAATCCATATGGATAAATTACAATGGCCTAGAGATGCTTATTTGATTCTTTAGTTTGAAACTACCTTTTTTTGTTTTCCTAGTTGACATGCATCACGCACATTATCTTTAACAAACTTAATATTATGAATTCCTTTTATAAGTTCTTTAGATAAGATTTGAGATATTAGTTTCATGCTAGCATGACCTAATCTTCTATACCAAAGCCAAGCATCGTCATTCAAAATCGAAAAACATATTTCATTACAAAGATCATCAATGTTGATAGTGTATACATTATTTTATTTTTGGGCAATCATATACGTGTTTTTGTATGGTTTTTTAATAATGCAAGCATTGGATTCAAATCTAATGATGTATCCTTTATCACACAATTGACTAATGCTCAAAAGATTATGCTTTAAGCCATCAACCAACAACATATCTTCAATCAAAAAGTTAGATTTGTTACGTATGATTCCTTTGCTAATGATTTTAACATTGTTGTTGTTTCTGAAGGTGACATACCCATCGTCTAGGCTAGTGAGTTTAGAGAATTGAGATGGATCTCCGGTCATGTACCTTAAGCATCCACTATTAAGGTACCATCTCTTGCTCCTAACTTGTGATGGTAAATATTTCTACAAAAGAGGGTAATTTTTAGGTAGCTTTTTGACCTTGGGTACCTAAAAAATCAATCTACTTAACTTATCGTTTTACATAGAGTTCTTTATGGTTCCTTTAGGAATCCAAATCAAATTATGGACAATATCTTTTAAGTGGACATTTATAGGCAACATGTTTAAGTTTGCAACAAAATTTACATTTGATGTGGGGTGATACATGCAAGGTAGGGCCTTTAATAAAGGTGGTTGGATTTTAGTGAGAGCTACTCATAAATCTGATTCTGCCTCTTCTATGAATGTAACCCTTATTGGCAAGGATCATATTCAATGACTTGCTACCAATCTCAAACTTTTCTAAGGTTTCTTTAAGTAGCAAGTTTTCCTTTTTAAGAATTTCTAATTCATTACATTTTGTGCAAGGAGCTAAAATATCATCATGCTCAATTTTTAGTCCGTTAAAATCGCTAACAAGAGAAGCATGCTCCTTTTTTAAAGAGATACTTTTTACTCAAGGTTCTACATTCATCAAACAATTCATGAAAAGCACTTAAAAGCTCATTGAAAGATAAATTTGCATCTAATGAACTACTTACCTCATCTTCGATAGTCATTAGTGCATAGTGAGCAACTTGCTTGGGGTTGGTTGGCTCCTCGTCTTCAGATGAACTTGAGTTGTCCCATGTTGCTTTAAGAGCATTCTTCTTCCTTGGTTGCTTCTTCTTTGCTTGGGGACATTCACTCGTGAAATACCCCGGCTTCTTACATTCGTAGCATATTACTTATTCTTTCTTCGGTTCGATCTTATTTTTAGTATCATTTTTATATTTATTCTTTTTTATAAATATTTTGAACTTTCTTATCAAGAGTGCCAAGTCATCATCATAGTCCCCATCACTTGAATTTTCTTTCAAGTGGTCTTTATGAGTTCTTAGTGCCATATCCTTTCTGTTCTTAGGAAGGCTTTTCTCAAGCTCTTCATGAGCATTACAAGTCATCTCATAAGTCATTAGTGACTTGATTAGTTCTTCGAGAGAGAAGTTATTTAAATCTTTGACCTCTTGAATGGTCGTTACTTTAGGGTCCCAACTCTTTGGAAGGGTTCTCATGATTTTATTAACAAATTCAAGATTTGAAAAAATTTGCTAAGAGCTTTTGGACTATTGATGACATCCGTAAAACAAGTATACATGTCGACAATTATCTCGTTTGGCTTCATCTGAAACAATTCATAAGTATGAACTAAAAGATTTATCTTTGACTCCTTTACTCTACTAGTTCCTTCGTGAGTTATTTCGAGAGTGTGCCAAATATCAAAAGTCATTTCACAAATAGACACTCGATTGAACTCGTTTATATCTAAAGTACAGAACAAGGCATTCATAGCCTCGGCATTTAAAGCGAAAGTCTTCTTCTCCAACTCAAATCATTCATTGGAAGAGAAGACTTTTACAAACCATTTTTGATAATATTTCATAGCTCAAAATCCATAAAAATTAGAAAAATCCTCATTCTAGTCTTCCAATATGTGTAATACATCCCATTGAATATTTGAGGACGTGTGATTAAATGACCCTCTTGGTTGTCGACAAATGCCATCTCTCTTGGGTTTCAAACCAAATGAGAGTGACCTTGCTCTGATACCAATTGTTAGGATCAAGAGTGGCACTAGGGGGGGGGGGGGGGGTGAATAGAAAAATCGTTGGTTTTGAATAATTTTTATTTATTAAAATCAATCTCAGAAAATGACTTAAAAGCATGTTTGCTCGTAGAGTAGTGAAAGCCACGTAAGAAGAAAGTAAAACAATTTCAAAGTAAGTAAATGATGATAATAGAAATGCAAACTAGAATTTAGAGTGGTTCGGTCGTTGTGACCAACATCCACTTCGGATTCCTCCTCCGTCGAGATCACCGGTATCCACTAATGGTCTTCCTTCAATAGGCAAAGACCAACCACCTTTTATAGCTCTTTCTCCTTTTACCATGTTTAGGAGATAACTCTTATAAGCCTCACTCCTCTTTCTTGGATAGTTATAAAGCTAAGAGAGGGAGGGGAGGGCTCTTCTCACTTTTACAACAATTTAACACCCCAAGAATTTAAGATTATGTTAACACTTTCGTGCCCTTTCATGCAGAAAAGGGTAGGGTATTTATAGGCCCCAATAACTTTAGAATTGGAGCAAAAAAGTGTCATATCCCTAGATTTCGGGGTACTAACGACACCACTGCCATTACTAGGTGGTACTACCAATTGACACTCAGACACTAGGCAGTACCACCGCCTAGTCTAGGTGGTACGACCGCCTGATAAAGCTTCGAGATCGAGCTTTAATGGTACCACCACTTGACAAAGGTGGTACCACCGCTGGCAGCATTAACTGCTTGCAGTACCACCGCCTAGAACACCTAGGTGGTGCCACCACCTACCGTGGTTTTAGGTGCTGAATAAGCTGTTCAATCTGGCCTAATTCAGTCCTGTTAAGGGCTTAGTTGACCCCTAACTGAGTTAGTGGGATTGCCTCTCAATCCTAACTCAATTTAAATTCTAACTATAATAATTAAGACATTTAACAAATCATTCTTATTTCGGTATATCAATTGTTCTTCCGGTGAGCTTCCAGCGATTTTCCGGTGAACTTCCGACGATCTCTCAGTAATGTTTCGACGGACTCCCGGTAAGCTCCTAGACTTTACGATGATCTTCTTGGCGAGTTTCAATGAGCTTCTTTAGCAAGCTCTTGGACTTCTTGGTTAATTCCCATAGAACTTCCGATGAATGTTTGAACTTTCGACGAACTCTCGAACTCCTAACGAAGTCTCGATCTTGACTCCGGCACAACATTTGCTATATGTATTACCGCTATTGTAGTTAATCCTGCACACTTTTCTCATCATATAGATTATATCAAACAATTTACTAATTGATTTCATCATCAAAATATGAGATTCAATAGTAAAGTGATGAAAAAATTTGCTAGCTTATATGTTGTAAAACTTGCATATCTCAAACACTTGATAGTTACACTTCTCCTTTTTGTTGATGACAAAGGGGGAGAAGTTATGATGATAATAATGCATGGGATGATATACTTGAATATTTTTTTATTATGCATGATTTTATGATGACATGTTGCTTGGATTAATGATTAAAATTGTCTTGACTTGAATTCATTTTGAATTCAATGTTTATCTCACATATGCCATATTGATAGGGGGAGTTAAGGGTAACTCCATAATCAATTGGTTGTCATCATAAAAAAGAAACAGATTGTTGAATCTTAAATTTTGATGATGAAACCAATTGATAGTGTTTATGATTTGATCGGTGTTTTGAGTGACGCAGGATGCTTCGATCAGGGAGAGACAATTAAAGTAGGAAGAATCATATTGGGCCGGAGAGAAACATGTCAGAAGATTAGACGTCGAGCCGAAGGATTGTTCGATGTATCAATAGAAGGCTTCGAGCCATAGGTTCGGGCATTAGGCCAAGAAGAGCAAAAATTACGCCAAGGAAATTGGAGTTGTGGAGGTCAACTAGTCAATTGGGCAATAGGCCGTAAGAGAGGACGATGCGCCGAATAATCAGACGAAGCGTCGATGAACTAAAGACAAGCCGAACAACATGATTCAAACTTTATAATAATTGTCTAAATCGAAGTAGGTTTTATTTGTGCAGGATTAACTACGATAGTGATCAAGGCATAAAGCAAAATAAACTCCTGGAGTCAAGAATGAGATTTTGTTGGGAGTTCGAGAGTTCATCAGAAGTCCGGATGTTCATCGAAAATTCTACCGGAATTGACCGAGAAGTCTAGGAGCTTGCTAAAGAAGCTCATCAGAACTCACTAAGAAGATTATCGTGAAGTCCAGGAGTTTACCGGGAGTTCATTGGAACATTGCCGAGAGATCGTCGGAAGTTCGTTGGAAGATCGCTGGAAGCTCGCTAGAAGAAACCTAGACTAACCGGACCGAATTTATTTAGTGTATGCCTTAAATTCATAGTTAGCACATAATTAGGTCAGAATTGGGCCAACCCAATTAAAGGACAATTGGGCCCAAGTTTGGGTTATGTTGGGCCAAGTAAAAAAAGCCCAAACAGTGACCAAACAAGTGGAACCGTCATGGCACAATCTTTGAGACTATGTTAGGCGGTGATACCACCCAGACATAGTCTCTGAGAGACTATCAAGCGGTGGTACTGCTAGATTAGGCGGTGGTACTACCCAGTGGTAGGGTGCCAGGCGGTGGTACTGCCCTTGTCAGACGGTGGTACTGCCTAGTGTTAGAAAGCACTAGCGATGATACCGGTAGTACCCCGAAAATCAGGGATGAGACTCTTTTAGGCTCCAAGTTTGAATCCACTTGAGGCCTATAAATACCCCTCTCTTCCCTACTCAGAAGACAACAACAGCTGAGTAGACAAATTGGGAAAAACACTGTTGTAATTTTGAGAGTTCTCTGAGTCTAGCCTAAGTGTTTAGGATTTTGTTTAATGAGGAGTAAGTGGGGGTATAAAGGTCCTCTCCTGAACCTGTCAAAAAGAGAATCAAGTTGTAAGGGTAGTTGATTTTCACCCATTGAAGAAATATTGTTAATAGATGCCGGTGGCCTCGATGGAAGGGGAATCGGTAGAGTGGATATAGGTCACTACGACCGAACCACTATAAAATCGGTTTGCTGCCTTTTACTTTGCTATTTACCTTTGCTGCAAATCATTTTACCTATTCACTGCTTTACTTCCTCATTACACACTTACGAAAGTGTTTTTAAGTTAACATCTTTCCGATCGGTTTTCAACAAATGAATATTTTTCGAACTAAGGAATTTTATCTGCTTCACTAATTTCACCCCCCCTCCCTCCCCCCCTTAATGCTGACTCATTCCTAACACACTACCCTCTTAGCTACAAAGACCTTTTGATCCTCAAGATGATATAAATAATTTCTATAAGTTTCCTTGGGGTATCCCACGAACTTGCTTTGCTCATCTCTAACATGCTCCCACTATCTCGACCAAGAATGTATTCCTTCTCAAGGAACACTACTCTCTTGGCTACAAAGATCTTTTGATCATCGAGGTGATAGAAATAATACCCATAAGTTTTCTTGGTGTATTCCAAGATGTTAGGTTTATGTCTTTTAACGTGGGTAAGATAGCCTCAAATCTTAACAACCTTAAGATTATGCTTCTTTCCTTTCCATATCTCATATGGTGTAGATACTACCAACTTAGTTGGAACTCTATTGAGAAGATAAATTGTAGTCTCTAGGGCATATCCCTAGAATGATACAAGCGAAACTCATCATGGACCACACCATATCTAATAATGTGTGATTCCTTTTTTCTGATACACCATTGAGCTGGGATGTATAAGAAGGTGTCCATTGAGAAAGAATCTCATAGTCCTTGAGAAACTGGGTGAACTCTATACTCAAGTACTCACCTCCTCGATCCGATCAAAGATTTTTGATACTCTTTCCAGTCTAGTTCTCTACATCATTTATATACTCCCTTAATTTATTGAAGGCTTCAAACTTGTACTTCATCAAGTACACGTGTAATGAAGTAAGAATAACCTTTTATGGACTGAGTCGTTATGGGACTATATACATCACTATGTATGAGTTCTAACAACTCAGTGGCTCTCTCTCCAATTTCGTTAGACGAAGAGTTGGTCAACTTTCCATGAAGGCAAGGCTCGCAAGTTATATATGACTCATAGTCGAATGGATCTAGGTATCCATCCTTTAATAACTTTTAAATCATTCCCTCATAGATATGACCTAGCTTACAATGCCATAGGTATGCATTGTTTACCTCATCTTGTTTCCTGTTAGACACACTTATATTCATGATATGTGAGGCAATATCTAGCATAAATAACCATTATGTAATATTCCTCTAATGATGACCTTATCATCCAATATTGTTGGACAACCATTATTCTCAAAAACTAACTTATATCTACTAACTATCAAACATGAAATAGAAATAATATTTTTGATAATAGAAAGAATAAAGTAACATGCATCTAATGCAATAGTAGCTCCACCTTGCCAATCTCCTAAGCCTTGCTAGAACCTGCAACAAATTACAAATGTAATAACCACTATCAGTATCTAATACCCATGTATTATCATAAGAGTATGATAGATTAAGATTGATCATGAATGTGCTCTTTGTAGTTCCTCTTCGAGTGCCCATCTTTGCCACAGTGGAAGCATTGGCCTTTATTTTTTGTCGGGTCCTTCTTAGCAATCTTTACTTTACCCAATTTGCCCTTATCATTGCCCTTCTTAAGAGACTTCTCTGCATTCCTTTTCTTTTTTATCTTACAAACATAAAGAACTAGCTTCTCTTTCTTAATGGTGCTCTCAACCTTCCTCAATTGTTGAATCATGAATTTTGATGATGAAACCAATTGATAGAATTTATGATCTAATCTGTGCTTTGAGCAAAGCAAGATTGGCTTCAATTATGAAGATTGTTTAAAGTAGTAGAATCAGAAGTTGGGCCTGAATGGAACATGTTAGAAGATTGGACGTCGGACTAGAGGAAGGTCGATGTGTCGGTAGAAGGCTTCATGCCATGAATTCGGGATCGAGCGAGAAGGATCGGACATTGTATCAAGGAGATCGGGTGTTGGAGAGGGTAACATACCGATTGGGTAATACACCACAAGAGAGGACGATGCACCGAAGATTCGAATGAAGCACTGAATGAACCAATGATATGCCGGACAACTTATTATTTTTTTCTTGTAATAATTTGTTTAGATAGAAGTAGTTTAGAGGGCTAATTGAGTTAGTTTTGGGTATAACTATGCCAACTCAATTAGGGGCCAATTAGGCCTAAAGTGGGGCTATTTTGGGCCAAGAGAAAAGCCCATTCAATGACCCAAAGCCACGTTAGGCAATAGCACTGCCAGAACTGACGATGCAATCACCTGAGTCTTGGCCTCGTAGGAGGTCTGGGCGATGGTACTACCTAGACCGGGTGGTAGTATTGCTGGCCATAAATGACTGTTAGGTGGTGGTACCATGATAGGACTCTAGTAGGGTTGGGTCCTACTCAACCAAGAAGCAACTAATAAAAACCCTATAAGATTGTAATAAACCCCACCTAGTCACCTCTATCCTATAAAGAAGAGTAGCTAGGGTTTATATTTGGGCCTTTAGGCTTTCTAGTCATCCCCTCCCCCCCCCCCTCTTTTTACTAGGTTGGTCGATTAAGGTTGAGGGCAAAAGAGGTAACGCACTTAAGAAGCAACCCCTAAGGCTAAGGTTTGGAGCTCTATATAAGCATGTAGCCTCCATCTCTTTGGGAACAAGATCTATCTATAATTGCAGCCATATGGCTGACTTCTATGAGGGTGGAACCCCTATAGCGTTCCAAGGATTGATCCCCCTCAAAGATCAATCTATATAGAATCCCTTTGGGGTTCTATCATATGGTATCAGAGAAGCGATCTTGCTACCACCCCTGTCGCCCACCACTAGCCAAGTAATTTCTATAATTACTCTTGACATCACCATCTCCACCGTCATCTTCTACCATAGATCAAATCAATCTACTGCCATCACCTCCAATTGCATCAGAGATCTAGTATTCTCCTATCACCAATGACTTTTGCTGTTATAATTTTTTATTCAAAATACCAAGAAGAAGTCTTTTTATCTATCCCGTGCTGTGAATTCTTATTGCCATAAAAGTTATCATCTTTGCGAACGAAGGATTATTGCAGAAAATTTCAGCTACATATTGTTGCCTTTAACCGATCTATTTGCTATTCTTTTTGAATAAAATTTCTTATATGTTTCATAGATCGTCTTGACTTCCATCTAAGATTGATCTATTGAGGAATTCATCTTTAAAACATTCTTGTATTATAGTAAATTTTCGTCGCAAACCACTAAAATTTTTCGACGAGAATTCTACTATCGCAACTTGCAACGATTTCCTTGCTGTTATATTACCAAAATCTTCTTGATCAAATTTATCATCATTGCTATTATCTAAATCAAGATTTTGCTATCAAATTCCCTCCCCAAATTGCTTAGTTTTTGCTAGAAATTTCATCGTGAAATCGCTATTTCTTCAACGATAATTTTGCTCTTACAAAACAGCAACAAAAAAAGCATAAACCGCAACCTACATACACCAATCCACCAATCCTTTCAGCTACCACTTCTCTAAACCGATACATGCCTTTAATTTGACAATAAAAGAGAGATCTTAACATTATAGATTTAGAGGCATATACTATGGCATCTAAGGAGGCAATCAATGCTAAATTCGAAGCATTTGAGATGCGAATGAAGGATAAGATTCAGACTCTCTTTACCAGACTCAGTTTGGGCTGACCATTGAGCCTGAAGAAATCACATCAAGGAGAGAGTTCTAACCAAAGAGATGACTTTTAGGAGAGGAGAGGCTCTGTGACCGATCTCTACTATCCACGCATGAGGGTGGACTTCCCTAGATGGGAAGAAGGAGATCCGATTGGTTGGATCTTGCGTATGGAATGATATTTTCGGTACCACAAAAGTGCGGATGCATCTATGATGGAAATTATGGCTATACATCTTGAAGGGAATGCCATATATTGGTTTGACTAGTTTGAGCACATTCATGGAGTCCTCTCAAGGCGATAATTCAAAGAAGGATAGCTGATCTGCTTCAGAGCAACCGATTATGAGAACATTGATGGACAACTGGCAAAGATCCAATAAACCTCCACCATTAACGAGTACCAAACCAAGTTTGAAAGATTATCCAATCAAACTCATGATTGGCTTGAAAAACAACTATTGGGGACCGTTATTGAGGGCTTGAAACTTGAGATTCGGGGAGAAGTTAACGTGCGACAATCGTACATGCTTATGATAGCCATCTCTTTCGCATGACTTCAAGAGGAGCGATTGAACCATGAAGCTTGGAGGATTATGGTCACTCCCCGACTAGCAATACCAAATCCCTCAGCCCCCCCTACTATCAGCCGAGCCCCTGCACCAAAAAAGTTGACAAGAGCATAGCTTTGGGAGCGATCTGCGAAGGGGTTATGTTGGCATTGCGAAGAGCCGTGGAGCCACGAGCATTGCTGTAAAAAAGGGAGACTTCTTATGATTGAACCAATAAAAACAGAGGTCATTGAACATCTAGAAGAGAGCCTTGAACATGAAGAAGAAGATATAGTAGAAGAGTCACAATCGACCGACTTTATGGTACATGCGCTAGTCGGCTACTTAAACCCACAAATGATAAAAGTTTGAGGCCTTCTCAAACAACAACCGGTCACTGTTCTGATCGACATGGGCAATACTAATAACTTCCTAAATAATAAGGTTGCTACTCGAATAGTGCTCCACATTAAAGGTTGCAGCAAGTTCAACGTAAAGGTCGCTGACGGCAGAATCCTAAAGTGCAACCAAAGATGCCCGCAGGTGAAACTATTACTACAAGACCAAGAAATTGTCCCCGACTTCTTCCTCCTACCAATTGATGATTATGAGGCCATGCTTGGCATAGAATGACTGACGATACTAGGTAACGTCTCTTGGAAAATTTTTTAATTAATTATGAAATTCTACTATAATGGCAAACATATCATCTTACACGGGAAGCGCGGAAGCAATGTAACCACTATTTCAACCCAACGATTGGAGAAAGTTTTACACATGGTAATTGGTGGTTTTTTGATGCATCTCTAGCAGTAACCAAAGAGAAAGAAATTAGAAATTGAATGTCAAAATCTTGTCCAATTGCTTGCTGAATTTGCTAACATTTTTGCTAAATCGCGCGGTCTTCCTCCTACTCAACAACATGACCATCAGATTCCAATTCTTCCAGGCAAACCACTAGCAAACACTCGGCTGTACTATTATCCTCACCTCCAAAAGGATGAAATTGAAAAGATTATAAAGGAGATGCTTGAAACAAGGTTGATTCAGCCAAGTTGCAGCCCCTATTCCTCACCAGTGCTACTTGTACGCAAGAAGGATGGAATTTAGCGGATGTGCATTGACTACCAAGCTTTAAATGGCATCACCGTCAAGGACAAGTATCTAATACTAGTGGTGGATGAACTTCTTGATGAGTTAAAAGGAGCTCGAGTCTTCACGAAGTTGAACCTCCGATCTGGTTACCACCAAATTCAGATATGTTAAGACGACATTCTAAAATCTATATTCTGCACATATAACGGACATTATGAATTCTTGGTAATGCCTTTTGGACTCACTAATACTCCTTCAACCTTCCAAAGTCTCATGAACAATATTTTTTGGAGCTTTCTTCGTAAATTTATGCTGCTAAAGTGCAGCTTTCTCCAGCAAAAAGTAGAGTACCTTAGACACATAATATTAGAAGGAGTGGTAGAAGCCCCAACAAAAATTGAAGTAATGTAGGGCTGGCCAAAACCTACAAATGTGAAATTACTACGTGGGTTCCTTGGACTAACGGGCTACTACTGAAAATTTATAAAGGACTATAGGAAAATTAGTGCATCCCTCACTTCTCTATTGAAAAAAGATGCCTTCCAATGGTCGGACAAAGCCTTCGCTGCCTTCGACAAACTTAAGGCAGCCATGACAATGACGCCGGTGCTAATGCTACCAGATTTCAGCCAACCCTTCATCATTGAGGCCGATGCATCTGAAGTCAGAATTGGAGTTGTTCTCATGCAAGATAGTTGACTACTCGCATACACCAGCAAGGCGTTGTCTCCCTCCCATAAAAAAATATCAATATATAATAAGGAGATGCTTGCCATTGTACATACGGTAATGAGGTGGAGACCCTACTTAATCGGCCGGCGATTTCAAATTGAAACCAACCATAGAAGCCTCAAATACTTTTTTGGAGTAGAAGATATCATCCCTTGAGCAGCAAAAATGGGTAACCAAACTTCTAGGATTTGATTATAAAATTATTTACAAAAAAGGGAAAGAAAACGTTGTTGCAGATGCACTCTCACGGCTAGTTGAGCAAGCTAAATTTTTAGCCATCTCCCTTCCTACCACTGGCTTCCTCGAGGATATTAGGGAGGAATGAAAGAAGGATCTAGAGATCAGCAACACCATAAAATTAGAGGAGGATCCAAGTGCAATAGCCCATTACACTTGGGATTCAAGGAATCTACGCTACAAAGGTCACATTGTGCTGATACCCGACTCCCCTTGCATCAAAATCATCCTGCACGAAATGTATTCCACACCTTCAGTAGGACACTCTAGATTTTGGAGAACCTACAAAAGAGTGAGGCAAAATTTTTATTGGAGAGGGATAAAAAAAATTATTTCTAAATATGTGGCACAATGTGATGTATGTTAATAGTAAAAGGGTGAAATAGTGGTGAGTCCAGCGAAGCTACAACCACTACCCATATCAGACTCGTTGTGGACTGACATCTCCATGGACTTCATCGAAGGGTTGCCACCTTCCAAAGGTAAAAGCACAATCCTCATGGTGGTTGATCTGATCGGAGCGACACTAAGAGGGGGGGGGGGGGGGGGGGGTGTGAATTAGTGCAGTGGATTAAAACATCGGTTTTGGAAAATCTTTCGTACGATAAAAACCGAACTCGGAAGTGCTTAACTTGAAAGCGTATTCATAAAGGTGTGCAGCAAAAGTAATGAGGAAGTAAAGCACGTATGAAGGTTTGTAGTAAGGTAAATAGCAATAAGTAAATGCAAACCAGAGAACACGCCAATTTTATAGTGGTTCGGTCAAATGACCTACATCCAATTGCGAAGCCTTCTTCGAGGAGGCTCCCAACTTTCACTAGCAAATCACTTTGAAGGGGAAGGACAAATACCCCTCTTACAACCTTTTACAAGTGGTTCACACTCTTACATATTTCCAAAGAGAAGGAGGGAGGTGAACACTTAAACTATTGAAAATAAGACTTGCTCAAGACTTTACTAAGGCTTTATCTCAATCTCTAATTTCTCAAAGGTTGTGTTCTCAGTTGAGAATTGAGGGGTATTTATAGACCCCAAGAGGATTCAAATTTGGGTTCCAAAATTTGAATTCTCTTGGATTCCCGAAGCCGGCGGTGCCACCGCCTGTCAGTGTCTGACACTGACAGTGTACTGGCGGTGCAACCGCTTGACTCCTCGAGTTCTGGGGGGTGCCACCACCCAGTCCAGTGGTACCATCGCTTGGCTTTCGGGTTTTGGGCGGTGCCACCGCCTACACTATTTCAGCTCATTGGTTGAGCTCCAAACTTGGCCTAAACCAGTCTGAACTCGGGCCCAATTAGCCCCTACTTGGGTTATAGGATTAACACCTAATCCTAACCCTAATTAACATGCTAACTATAAATTTAAAAACATTTCCTAAGATATTACAAAGTCCATAAGTCATGACTTCTTCCGGCGAACTTCTGGAGGTCTTCCGATAAACTCTCGGAAACCATTCTCTGGACTCCCGACAAGCTCCTAGACTTCATGATTTGATCTTGGTGAGTTCCGACAAGCTTCTTCAGCAAGCTATGATCTTTCTTGGTGAGCTCCGTGAACTTCCGACGTACCTTCCGGTGAGCTTCTGAAAACCCTTCGGCAAGCTCCCTACTCATTCTCGGCTAGTTCCGACAGCATTCCCGATGAACTTTCGGACTCTCGAACTCCCAATGAATCCTTCATGCTTGACTCCGACACTTTGTTTCGCTTTATATCTTCATCGTTATCGTAGTTAATCCTACACACACAAGCAAAAACTCTACTCCGATCTAGACAACTATTACAACGCAAATTGACATTCTATTGCCCGACACGTCATTGGTTGGCGCTTCGTCCGATTCTTCAATGCATCATCCTTTGTTGCCCAATCAGCGGTTGACCTCCGCAACCACGATATCCTTGGTGCAATTCCGCTCTCCTTGGCCCGATGCCCGACGTCCAAAGCGTTCTGCCGTCCAATATCTTGATGTGATCTCCTCCGGCGCAACGTCAATTCCTCCTACGTCAACTGTCTAATCCTGATCGAGTAGACCTGCATCACTCTAAATGTAGTTAAACATCTAAACACAATTAATTAGTTTCATCATCAAAATATGAGATTCAACAATCTCCTCCTTTTTCATGATGATAACTAATTGATGACTACCGAAGTTAACCTTGTTGAATCTCGGATTTTGATGATGAAGTCAATTGTCATTTGTTATCTAATCTATATGTTGAGATAAGTGTGCAGGATTAACTACGATGAAAGTAAGACATGCAGCAGGAGTTGCGCCGGAGTCAAGACAATGATCACGTTGGGAGTTCGAGAGTTCGACGGAAGTTCGGACAGTCGTCGGAGGTTCTACGGGAACAAATCCAAGAAGTCCATAAGCTTACCAAAGAAGCTCATTGGAACTCGCCAAGTGAATCGTCGCAAGTCCAGGAGTTTGCCGGAAGTCCGTAGGAGCATCACCGAGGGTTCATCGGATGATCGACGGAAGTTCGCCGGAAGCTCGCCGGAAGAAGCGATTGACGCACCGGAGCAAGCTGCAGTAAATGTCTTAGGAAAAATCATAGTTAGCACATTGATTAAGTTGGAAATGGGAGGTGATCCCATTAAATTAATCTTGGGGCAATTGGGCCCCTTAAAAACCCAAATCGGGCCGAATGGATCAACCCATTCGGACCCTGATTTCTGCCAAGCGGTTGAACCGCCCAAGGCAGGAGGTTGCACCGCCTGGGCTCAATCTCCGAGCGAGACTGGGAGGTTCAACCGCCCTAGCCAGGCGGTGGCATCGCCTGGGGCTCAGTCTCAGAGCGAGACTAGGCGGTGCAACCTCCCCTGACAGGAGCTGGCACCGCCTAAGCTCAGTCTTCGAGCTCTGCCAGGCGGTGCAACCGCCTCAGTCAGGAGGTGCAACCGCTTGAGCTCGGTCTTCGAGTTCTGTCAGGAGGTGCAACCGCCCCTGTCAGGAGGTAGCACCGCCTAGAGGCTCAGTCTTTGAGCTCTACCAAGCGGTGCAACCGCTCCAGTCAGGAGGTGCAACCGCCTGATCTCGGAATTCCGGGAATTGACAATTTTGAGCTCCAAATTTGAACTGGGTTGGGGCCTATAAATACCCCACCCATTCAGCACTGAAAGGCAGCAACTTAACACCGAAATCTTGATTCTTTTATGTGATTCTTAGAGCTCAAAATTGTTGTAAAGGCCAAAAGTTCTTCTCCCTCTGTTCTTCCAAGTTCTAAGCTGTAAAGAGAGGAGAGAAAATTTCTGTAAGGGTTGTCTCCTAAGCCCGTCAAAAGGAGTGAAATGGTAAAAGGGTGGTTGGCCTTCGCCTATTGAAGGAAGGCCTCTAGTTGACGTCGTGACCTCGTCGGTGGAGGAAGCCAAAAGTGGAGTAGGTCAAGATTGATCGAACCACTCTAAATCTCGGTTTGCATTTAATTTAAGCATATTATCTTTACTGTAAACCTCCTCTGAAGCTTACTGCTTTCTGCGCATATACGATCGGGCTTCAAGCCTTTCACTTTCCAAATCAGCGTTTAGACGTAAATCTACTTTTTCGTACGATCATCGTATTTCAGATTGCATTTACATTTTGAGCTCTACCATAACTGCAAACTGCCTTTATCATCTTGCTTAAACTGCATCTTGCCTAATCAAGTGATTTACGAATTAGCATTTAGACATAAATCAGTTTCTTCGTACGAACGTAGTATTTTAGTTTGCGCCTATATTCTGGTTTTCATCACAGCTGCAAACTGCCTTCATAGATTGACTTTAACATCATCTTGCTTAGAATCGGCTTTCACACAGAAATCATTTTTATCGTTCGAACGTAGTTTCGTTTTAATCGCAGAAAGTTTTCCGCTACACTAATTCAACCCCCCCCCTCTTAGTGCTCTTGATCCTAACAATTGGTATCAGAGCAAGGTTAACTCTCTAACGGATTAAAACCCAAGAGAGATGGCATACGCCGGAAACCAAGAGGGCCATTCTATTACACGTCCACCCATGTTCAGTGGGACGGACTACACTTATTGGAAGACCCGAATGAGGATCTTTTTTATTTCGATGGATTTTGAACTTTGGAATCTTGTCGAAAATGGATTTTCGAAGTCTTCTCTTCCAATGATCGATTGGAATGAATTGGAGAAGAAGGCTTTCGCTCTTAATGCAAAGGCTATGAATGCCTTATTTTGTGCACTTGATAAAAACGAGTTTAACCGTGTTTCAACCTGTGAAACCGCATTTGATATTTGGCACACACTCGAAGTGACTCACGAAGGCACAAGTAGAGTGAAAGAGTCAAAAATCAATCTTCTGTTACATTCTTTCGAACTTTTCCGGATGAAACCAAGTGAAACCATTGGCGACATGTTTACCCGTTTCACGGATGTCGTCAACGGTCTAAAAGGACTCGGAAAAAGTTTTTCGGATTTTGAGCTCATAAATAAGATTCTAAGATCCCTTCCAAAGAGTTGGGATCCTAAAGTCACTGCTATTCAAGAGGCAAAAGATCTACGCAACTTCTCTCTTGAAGAACTAATCAGGTCATTAATGACCTACGAGATAACTTGTAAAGCTCATGAAGAGCAAGAAGACATCCTTCCAAAGAACAGGAAGGATATGACACTTAAAACTTCAGAAGGCCACTTGAGAGAAAACTCAAGTGATGAGGACTGTGATGATGACTTGGCACTTCTAACAAGAAAATTTAAAAAAATCTTTAAAAGAAACAAGTTTAAGAATGATGCAAAAAATAAACTTGAACCCAAGAAGGACCAAGTTATTTGCTATGAATGCAAAAAGCCGGGACACTACAAGAGTGACTGTCCCCAAGTCAAAAAGAGAACATCAAAGAAGAAGGCGCTCAAAGCAACATGGGATGACTCGAGCGCATCCGAAGAAGAGTCCAACACCGAGCAAGTTGCTCATTACGCCTTAATGGCCATCGGAGATGAGGTAACAAATTTAATAGATTCAGATTTATCATTTGATGAATTATTAAATGCCTTCCATGACTTATTTGATGAATGCAAGATTATTAATAGAAAATACAAATTGCTAAAAAAGGAGCATGATAGTCTTACTTATAATTTTGATAAGTTAAAAACTGAATATCATGATAGTTTAAATTCATGCATCAAATGCCATGATCTAGAAACTCTCCAAAAGGAAAACTTGCTACTTAAGGACACCTTGAAGAAATTCGAGGTTGGTAGCAAGTCATTGAACATGATCCTTGCAAACAAGGGTCACGTTCCCAAAAGAAGTGGAATTGGATTTGTGAGAAGTTCTCACCAAAATCAAACCACATTCATAAAAGGCCCCATCTTACATGTTCGACACCAAAACAAATGCAACTTTTGTTGTAAATTTGGACACAAGACGCATTATTGTCCATTCAAGAAAATTAGTCCAAACAAATTGATTTGGGTTCCTAAAGGAACCATGATAAATTCTATGCAACATGATAGACAATGTAGATCTATTTGTGAGGCACCCAAAAGCAATTGGGTACCTAAAAATCATCCCTTCCTGTAAAAAAAAAAAAATATTAAAAACATAAAAAATTTGGGTTGGAGCAAGAAATAATATTCTGCTCCTTGATTCTCGACCAAGATCCAAAAAGGAACTCGCAATGCTCTCTAGCCTAAATAACAGATGGAGATTATAAATTTAAAATCACAAATGCGATTTAGATACAACCTTATTTGACTTTTCAGAATTAGAAACATATGATTCTCAAATTCACATATCCTCTGGATTTTCGAACCCATCAACTTCATCCGTTCATAACTTTCGAATCCAACTCTGTATCATGAACTGTCATGAACTTGCAAGGCTTACCAACTTGAACAAACTATCACAAACATGTGTACGACATTGAGAGTATGCACGTTAAAAGATCTATCTTGATCGTGCAAAAGTTCTTGTCTTAAAATGAAAACTCTTACGTAATTACGTAAGTTGATTGCTCTGAATGAAAATTCTTCTCAAGACAAAAACTCTCAAATCAGATTACACTGCGATCAGAACAAGTGCTCACCGCTTGCAGGTGGTGGCACCGCCCCAGCTGGAGGTAGCACCTCCAGCTGTTACGTGTTGCAAGCGGTTGCACCGCTCCAGCCAGAGGTGCAATCGCCCGCAACTCTGCCCTTTTTAACCCAAGCTAGGGCCGACGGTAAAACCGACCCCAACTCATTCCCTTCCCCTCTCTACTCCTCCAAGCCTCCTCCATCCCCATTTCTCCCCTCATAGTATCCCAAATACCCCCCATTTCGGAGCAAAACATCAACAATCCTTCCCTCTCTTGAAGATCTCACTAAGGTACTCTCTAAGAAGCCCTTAAACTCTGTTTTTTGATTCATTTACTCTTGCTCATCACTATTCTTCTAAACAGCAGTAGTTATGGGATCTAGAAGATCCTCAAGGGACAAAGGAAAGAGGAGATTAGTAGAAAATTTTGATCTCACCCTTTTCGATTCAAAATACCATGCTGAAAAATTTTCCTCTTTCGAACTTAGGAGTGTCAATAAGGGAAAATACGTAGATTTAAATGAACTAAGAGACTTAGAGACAATCCAATGGTTTGCAAACTTAGATCTACTTCCTATTTTGTAAATTAACGAACCCATCTATCCAAGACTTGTTAGATTGTTTTACAACAACATACAAATAGATGAAGAAGAAAGAATGTCTACCTATCTTCTAGGACAACACATCTCAATTACGGATAAATTCATTTGCGACATGATAGGCATTCCCATGAAAAGTAGAGGACTTTACTTTAGAGGATCATGGGATGATGAAACTGTTGGAACAACATATGTTGAAGCCTTAGGAACAATTTTTGCCAATCCCAACTTAGCATTTGTTCCTAAAAGTTGTGAACATCTACTGTCTCTAAACACTAAGGTACTTCATCATATACTAACTAACATCATTCTCCCTAAACAATACCATCATGATGAAGTAAGCCAATTAGAATTAGGAACTATGTATTTGATCATGAAAGGACATGACATCTGTCTTGGTTATTTTATCCAACAAAACATGTTAGAACTATCTAAGAAAGACATGATGCTCCCATATGGTGGTATAATCACTAGAATAATGAAAGCCTATGATATTCTAATACCACCGGAAGAAGAGGTAATAAAAGTAGATAGATTTAGCATAATAAATAAAAATCTACTTCACCGATTAAGATGTTTTTATAGAAATGGTAACAGGGTTAGAATGCCAAGAAGAACTGATCCCCCTCAACCTGAACCAGAACCGGAAACACCAGTCTTTAGGGGTACCCAATCTCCTCCGATCTGTCCCTTTGAGGAAACACATCCATTTGAGCAAACTCATACATCATCTATCGAAGATATTGGGATTCGGATGGACCAATTTGAACAAAGACAAGAACGGCTTGAACATCGACAAGATCAAATCCTATCTGAGCTGTAGCAAATTCATCGACAATTTGACTCTTTGTTTAGGCACTTTAATTTTTCACCTCATGAATGAGCTTGTATGAAAACAATCATCTGTTGTTATTGTAAACTCCTTATGTTACTCACCATGATGAGCTTTGCCTTGATCCTTGATATATTTTGAGCATATGCAGAGTTGTAAACTAAATGTTTATCTCGGATTTTACATTGAAACTAAATGTTTTGAAAACATTGTGACTTGATTTCCATGATAAATATAGTTTGAAAAAGTGATATACCAATGCAGTTGATAAGTCATTGCCATTGATACTAAACATCAACTAGCTGATATTTTTATAAAACCTCTAAGTGAAGAACAATTTGATTTCATAAGAAGAGAACTAGGAATGTTGATGTGTCCGAATAGATAAACTAGTTAAAATTATTTTTCGGACTTTATTGAATGACTTGATTGCCATTACATAACATGTGTTGAAATGTTTTGTCTTCATGATTGTATTTGAAAATCTGTAGCATAGTCTTGTCTGAATGCATGAAAGAATTCATCTCATTTTCGGATTCGCTCAACAGTTGAAATGCCAAAAATCAAATTTTCTCATATGAAAAATATTTTTTCTGAAATGGGTTTAATGAAATGATTCCTGCTTATGAATTCCATATTGAAATATGAATGATAGTATTTTTTGATTGCAAAAAGCTGTTTCAATCACATATCTTGACTCAAAGTAAACTCACAAATAGTTGGAATCACAAATGGCTTTCCTCCTTCATGCACAAAAGATTATAAAAAAAAAAAAAAGAAGGAAGAAGTATTCAAAGCAATCTACGTATCATGCCTTCCTTTATATGCTTGATAACTTGCTTATATTGTTCTCCTAGTATCGCATCTACCATGTTTTTTGTTGATGACAAAGGGGGAGAAATATATGAATTGATGCTATAAACACTGATGCTATGATTATGCCATGCTTGCATCACCAAGAGATATATGAACAGATGCCATGCATTAATTTGCATTATGCCTTGAGTTGATATCTTACCATGTGAAGAAATGCAACACTTGCTAAAATATTTGAAATGTGTACATCATGTAATAATATCAAAATCTTACTTCACAGCTTTACATGTTGATATCTTACAATATGATGAATTGCTACAATTACCATCATTCAAAATTGTTATGTAAAATTTGATAATGGATGTCAAGCCTTGACATCATCTTCAGAGAGATACATCATGATGGGAGTATTGATAAGTTCAAATGATTTAACTTATCAATATGTCGCTTGAATTCTTAGGTCTTGAATTCAAGAATGACTTATCTCAAGTATGGCATATAGACAGGGGGAGTTAAGGTTAACTCCATTATCAATTGATTATCATCATCAAAATGGGGGAGATTATTGAATCTCGGATTTTGATGATGAAGTCAATTGTCATTTGTTATCTAATCTATATGTTGAGATAAGTGTGCAGGATTAACTACGATGAAAGTAAGACATGCAGCAGAAGTTGCGCCGGAGTCAAGACAATGATCACGTTGGGAGTTCGAGAGTTCGACGGAAGTTCGGACAGTCGTCGGAGGTTCTGCGGGAACAAATCCGAGAAGTCCATAAGCTTGCCAAAGAAGCTCGTTGGAACTCGCCAAGTGAATCGTCGCAAGTCCAGGAGTTTGCCGGAAGTCCGCAGGAGCATCACCGAGGGTTCATCGGATGATCGACGGAAGTTCGTCGGAAGCTCGCCGGAAGAAGCGATTGACGCACCGGAGCAAGCTGCAGTAAATGTCTTAGGAAAAATCGTAGTTAGCACATTGATTAAGTTGGAAATGGGAGGTGATCCCATTAACTTAATCTTGGGGCAATTGAGCCCCTGAAAAACCCAAATCGGGCTGAATGGATCAACCCATTCGGACCCTGATTTCTACCAAGCGGTTGAACCGCCCAAGGCAGGAGGTTGCACCGCCTGGGCTCAGACTCCGAGCGAGACTGGGAGGTGCAACCGCCCCAGCCAGGTGGTGGCATCGCTTGGGGCTCAGTCTCCGAGCGAGACTGGGCGGTGCAACCTCCCCTGACAGGAGGTGGCACCGCCTGAGCTCAATCTTCGAGCTCTGCCAGGCGGTGCAACCGCCTCAGTCAGGAGGTGCAACCGCCTGAGCTCGGTCTTCGAGCTCTATCAAGAGGTGCAACCGCCCCTGACAGGAGGTAGCACCGCCCAAAGGCTCAGTCTTCGAGCTCTGCCAGGCGGTGCAACCGCTCCAGTCAGGAGGTGCAACCGCTCCAGTCAGGAGGTGCAACCGCCTGATCCCGGAATTTCGGGAATTGATAGTTTTGAGCTCCAAATTTGAACTGGGTTGGAGCCTATAAATACCCCACCCATTCAGCACTGAAAGGCAGCAACTTAACACCGAAATCTTGATTCTTTTCTGTGATTCTTAGAGCTCAAAATTGTTGTAAAGGCCAAAAGTTCTTCTCCCTCTGTTCTTCCAAGTTCTAAGCTGTAAAGAGAAGAGAGAAAATTTCTGTAAGGGTTGTATCCTAAGCCCGTCAAAAGGAGTAAAACTGTAAAAGGGTGGTTGGCCTTCGCCTATTGAAGGAAGGCCTCTAGTTGACGTCGGTGACCTCGTCGGTGGAGGAAGCCAAAAGTGGAGTAGGTCAAGATTGACCGAACCACTCTAAATCTCGGTTTGTATTTACTTTGAGCATATTATCTTTACTGCAAACCTCCTCTAAAGCTTACTGCTTTTTACGCATATACGATTGGGTTTCAAGCCTTTCACTTTCCAAATCAGCGTTTAGACGTAAATCTGCTTTTTCGTACGATCATCATATTTCAGATTGCGTTTACGTTTTGAGCTCTACCATAACTGCAAACTGCCTTTATCATCTTGCTTAAACTGCATCTTGCCTAATCAAGTGATTTACGAATCAGCATTTAGACGTAAATCAGTTTCTTCGTACGAACGTAGTATTTCAGTTTGCGCCTATATTCTGGTTTTCATCACAGCTGCAAACTGCCTTCATAGATTGACTTTAACATCATCTTGCTTAGAATCGGCTTTCACACAGAAATCTTTTTTATCGTTCGAACGCAGTTTCGTTTTAATCGCAGAAAGTTTTCCGCTACACTAATTCACCCCCCCCCTCTTAGTGCTCTTGATCCTAACAAACCTTAACTCCCCGGAGTTTAACCAAACTCCCCCTATCAATATTCCATTGATATAACACTTGGATTATCCCAAATCCAAGCAATATTCATCACATGTTATGAAAAACATTTAAACCATCATGCAAATATATATAAAATATTCAATTCAATGCATGAAGTCATTAATATACTTCTCCCCTTATGTTATCAACAAAAGGAGAAGTAGCTCTAGCAATTTTAAAAGACATGCAAGTTTTTGCAACATGAAGCTAGATTTTCATCACAACAGATAAGCACAAAAGCATAGCAAGATTCTTAAGTTCAATCATTGCAATTCAACACTTGCTTCTTGTGCAAGATTACACTTTGCTTTTCTTTGCATGTTCTAACTAGCAAAAGCTTTCTCCCCTTTGTTTTTGTTGAAAATTGCTAGCTAGCATTTGCCTTGAGCTAGCAATCTTTCTCCCTCTATGTTATTACCGAAAAGAAGGAGAGGAACCAATGATTTAGACTTTTACATAAACTATGAATTTGCATCAATCAATATTTCAATCATCACATGATACAAACAAGATAACAATGCAAAGAAATCATGTCATGAAAGACATCAATTGTTAAAATGATATGATAATAGTCTCAAAATTTTCAATTTGTGATACATGTGATACATTGCGATACACTAAAAAATTTAATGTAATGCTTTTAAGGATATTAACCTATTTTTGATACAAAGCATGGCAAGAGCAATTATATTACAAGTTTTCTAAGTTTTACATTTTTTGCTTCTTTCGAGATAGCAATTCTTTGCTTCTCTTTATATTGCAAGATTTGCAATTCATTTGTAGTGTTCATGATAGCAAGTTCTTTCAATGAAATGATCGAGCTAGCAAATTTTCCTTCCTTTGAAATATGCAGGCTAGTAAACTAACTCCCCCTTTATCATTGTAAAAAAGAAGGGGGAAATCAATGGCTAAAAAATTTTAATCATTATACAAGTCATATTACAAAATCATGTCATGATATCAAGAAAATTCAAAAAGGACATGATTTATTCGACAAATCTTTTTAATAGAGCAAAAGAATTATACAACCAAGGACCATGATTAAAATATATCAATATCATAGATCAAGTCATGATTCTTGATTCATCATAAAGCAAATTAATTTTCAATCATCACATAAGGCATTTAAAGAATTTTTGAAACATAGGAGAATGATTAATTTAAGCATGCAATGTTTCAATCAAATTCAAGTCATGAATACCAATACTTTCATATTGTGAGTATCAATCCATGAATACCAAAAGATATTATTTGTGATTCCAATTTTGCAAGATCAAGATTATGATTTAGATAAAATTCATTCAAATCAAATTGTTAACTTGAAACTCATAACCAAGTCATCAAAATCAATTTCGAGATTCAAAAAATATCATGAAATCATTAATCTTGATCAGATGGGAAAAGCATTTTTTAAGTGATTCTTTTTCATCTAAGCATGCCTTAGTCTTTATATGCCAAATCAAGATAAGCATGAAAGTTCAAGACGTAAAGGCAAAATCTTACAAAAAAACTCATCAAGCAAGATTTTAAACATCTATTTTCAAGCCATATAAAGAGTAAGTCAAGGATTCAATTATCTCATGTCATGAATTCCAACAGGCATCTCAAATTATCAACATCATATTAAAAAGATGTTTCAAAAAGATATATCGATAAGTGATTCATTTGTATTATTTCATTCATTCGGAAGATTCTCCTCTTTGGTAAATAAATCTAGGAGAACAAAATGAATTAAGGGAGATATAACATGATTGAAGCATTGAATATGATTCATATTAAAAATGTGTCTCATGTCATAAGTATGAATCAAGCATTTGTGAAATCCGAAATCATCCTCAAAGTCACATTCAATAAATTCATATATGACAAACATAGATTTATTGAAAAGTCGATAAGATAGAGGATCGCATTTCGTTTTTATAAATTTCTATTCATGTGATTTACTTCTTATAAGCATGTCTTTACCTTTAATAAAACAAGTGTCAACATTTAAGACGAAAAGGTAAATTTCGTAAAACAAATCATCAAGCATGATTCTATGATAACGTCCTTTTAATATTTTGATATTCATCATCAAGTATGATTTCAAAAAGTATGTTCAAGAGAAATCATTAAGACCAAATGCATGATACACTCATTTATTTTCAAAATATTCATCATGTTTATTTTCATGAGATTCACAAGATTGGTAAAATAAATTCATTAATCTCAATAGGATAGAAAATTCATTTACATTTTATACAATTGATTTCTTGTGAGGGTATTCAAGTCTTTTGTGAAAACATGTATCATCATTTAAAATCGAAACAAAAGTTTCGTCATGAAGCCGTCAAGACTAAACACATCATGATATCACATCTATCATCAAAAGATTATCAAGAAATTCATACTATGTCATCTTAATATGTCATGAGAATGTCATCTTAATTCGTCATAAAAACGATTAGACCAAAAATATGTTAATCTAAAATGAGAGTTTCAAATCAACATTTACTTCAAAAACTCATGCATGACATAAAATCATCAAGATACACATGCATGGATTAATCCTAAGCATTATCACACATCATATAATTATCATCCCTAATGTTGCATACATCATTCAACATTTTCAAAACATAACATGCTTGAAACCTTAGCAATATACTTTTCATGATCAAATTTTTAATTTTTCAAAGATGCTAAAAAGAAAAACATGATATAATTTTTAAAAAATAATTTTTTATTTTCTATTCCTACTATCTTAATTAAGCACTCATGAAAAACTTCAAGTAATTTCAAAATAATTCAAGAGAGTTGAGTTACTTACCTTATAATCGAAGCCCGTCAAAGCCTAATTCACCGATTCATCCTTGGTTGCCTTCCTCTTCTTTGTTCTCTTCCTCCATTCAAGTTCATTATTTATTTTAGATTTTTGTTTAATGAACTTATTAAGATTTAGTGTTCGAAGTTCAAGTTCATCATTGTCCTCATCACTTGAGTCATCGCTCAAGTGGTATTCATTTGTCCGGAGTTCCAAATCCTTCCTAGTCTCTAGAAGGTGGTTCAAGTGCTCATCGGATTCAAAATGTTACAAAAGGGTCATTTCATAGGTCATTAATGTTGAATCTCGTATTTTGATGATGAAACTACTTGATATATGTTTATGATTTAATCTGCGTTTTGAGTGACGCAGGATGCTTTGATCAGGATGAGACAATTAAAGCAGGAAAATCATGTTGTGCCGGAGGAACATGTCAGAAGATTGGACGTCGGGCCGGTAGATCGGTCGACGTATCGACAGAAGGCTTCGGGCAGTGGACTCGGGCATCGGGCCAAGAAGAGCGGTTATTGTGCCAAGGATATCGGAGTTGCGGAGTCAACTGGCCGATTGGGCAATAGGCCGCAGGAGAGGACGATGCGCCGAAAAATCAGACGAAGCGTCGAGGGACCAATGACATGCCGGACAACTTGGTTAATTGCTTAGGATTAATTGTCTCGATCGAAGTTTTGTTTTAAGTGTGCAGGATTATCTACGATGAAAGTTAGACAAGCAGCAGGAGTTGCGCCGGAGTCAAGTTCATGAGCACATTGGAAGTTCGAGAGTTCGACGGAAGTTCGGACGGTCGTCGGAGGTTCTGCGAGAACAGATCCGAGAAGTCCAGAAGCTTGCCAAGCGAAGCTCGTCGGAACTTGCCAAGTGGATCGTCGCAAAGTCCAGGAGTTTGCCGGAAGTCCGCAGGAGCATCACTGAGGGTTCATCGGATGATCGACGGAAGTTCGCCGGAAACTCGCCGGAAGAAGCGATTGACGCACCGAAGCAAAGCTGCAGAAATTGTCTTAGATTTAATCGTAGTTAGCACGTTGATTAAGTTGGAAAATGGGAGGTGATCCCTTTGGCTTAATCTTGGGGCAATTGGGCCCCTGAAAGACTGAAATTGGGCCGAATGGAACTAACCATTCGGACCCTGATTGCACCAGGAGGTGCAACCGCCTAGGCCAGGAGGTGGCACCGCCTGGGCTAAGCCTCCCAGCGAGACTGGGCGGTGCAACCTCTCCAGCCGGGAGGTGGCACCACCTGAGCTCAGTCTTCGAGCAAGACTGGGCGGTGCAATCTCCCTGACAGAGAGGTGGCACCGCCTGAGCTCAGTCTTCGAGCAAGACTGGGCGGTGCAATCTCCCTGACAGAGAGGTGGCACCGCCTGAGCTCAGTCTTCCAGCAAGACTGGGCGGTGCAACCTCCCTGACAAAGAGGTGGCACCGCCTGAGCTCGGTCTTCGAGCTCTGGCAGAGAGGTGCAACCGCCTCAGTCAAGAGGTGGCACCGCTTGGGCTGAGTCTTCGAGCTCTGCCAAGCGGTGCAACCTCTCCAGTCAAGAGGTGCAACTGCCTGATCCCGGAATTCCGGGATTTGATCGTTTTGAGCTCGAAATTTGAATTGGGTTGGGGCCTATAAATACCCCACCCATTCAGCACTGAAAAGATACAGACCTACACCGAAATCTTGATCTTTTCTGTGATTCTAAGAGCTCAAAAGTGTTGTAAAGCCTTTAAGTCTCCTCCTTCTGTTCTTCAAGTTTTGAGTTGTAAAGTGAGGAGAGAAAGGTCTGTAAAGGTTGTCTCCTGAGCCTGTCAAAAGGAGAGAAACTGTAAAAGGGCAGTTGGCCTTCGCCTATTGAAGGAAGGCCTCTAGTTGACGTCGGTGACCTCGTCGGTGGAGGAAGCCAAAAGTGGAGTAGGTCAAGACTGACCGAACCACTCTAAATCTCTGGTTTGCGTTTATTTTTGAGCACTTTATCATTACTGCAAACCTCCTTCATAACTACTGCTCTCTGCGCTTTTACGAACAAGTTCTAAGTGCTGTTCTTTCTGAATCTGCATTCAGACGTAAATCGGTGTTTTCGTACATTACAGTTTACGTTTACGTTTTGATTCTGCAAAACTGTCTTCTGCGCCTTCACGAACAAGTTTCTAAGTGCTGATTTGTCCGAATCTACTTTCAGACGTAAACCAGTGTTTTCGTACGATATTTACATTGCAGTTTACGTTTACGCCTTGATTCTGCAAAACTGTCTTCTGCGCTTTTACGAACGAGTTTCTAAGTTCAGATCCCTTTGAAACTACGTCTAGACGTAAAATTGCGTTTATACGTAAAACTGCCCAAATTGTGTTTAGACGTTTTAGACGTAAACTGAGTTTAGATGTAAATCTGCGTCTAGACGTAAATCTACGTTTAGACGTAAATCTGCGTTTAGACGTAAAACTGCGTTTAGACGCAAACTACGTTTAAACGTAAAACTGCGTTTTAGACGTAAACTGAGTTTAGATGTAAATCTGTGTTTAGACGTAAATCTGCATTTAGACGTAAATCTGCGTTTAGACGTAAAACTGCGTTTAGACGCAAACTGCATTTAAACGTAAATTGTGTTTAGACGCAAACTGCGGTTAAACGTAAACTGCGCTTAGACGCAAACTGGGTTTAGACATAAACTGCGTTTAGAAGTAAAACTGCGCTTAATCTTAAGTAATCTTAAAATCAGCTTTTACATCGAAATCGTTTTTATCGAACGAACGCAGCTTTCATTTTTAATCGCTGAAAGATTTCCGCTGCATTAATTCACCCCCCCCCCCCTCTTAGTGCTCTCGATCCTAACAATTGGTATCAGAGCGGGGTATTTCTCATTTCGGATTTACACCCGAGAGAAATGGCTCTTCAAGAGGGCTTATCGGTTGTTCGTCCACCGTTCTTTAACGGATTGGACTACACTTATTGGAAAACTCGAATGAGAGTTTTCTTGATTTCTCTGAATCTGGATTTATGGAATATTGTTGAAAACGGTTTTCAACTTCCCTCCAAACCGATGAACGAATGGTCGGATTTGAAGAAGAAGTATTTTTCTTTAAACGCAAAGGCTATGAATGCCTTATTTTGCGCTTTGGACAAAAATGAGTTCAATCGGGTTTCTTTGTGCGAAATGGCTTTCGATATTTGGTGCACTCTTGAAATCACACACGAAGGAACTAGTAGAGTCAAAGACTCGAAAGTTAATATTTTACTGCATGATTTCGAGCTTTTTCAAATGAAGCCAAGCGAAACCATTGGTGACATGTACACCCGTTTTACGGATGTCGTCAATGGTTTAAGAGCTCTTGGCAAATGTTTTTTTAATTCTGAACTTGTGAACAAGATTTTGCGTTCTCTTTGTAAGAAGTGGGATTCAAAAGTAACTACAATACAAGAAGCTAAAAACCTAAACAACTTACCACTTGAAGAACTAATTGGTTCGTTAATGACATATGAAATGGTGCACAATGCACATGATGAACATGTCGAATACAATCACCTTCCAAAGAACAGGAAGGATTTGGAACTCTGGACAAATGAATGCCACTTGAGCGATGACTCAAGTGATGAGGACAATGATGAACAAAACAACCTTCCAAAGAACAGGAAGGATTTGGGACATAGAACATTTGAAGACCACTCGAGCATAAGCTCAAGTGATAGTGAACTTAAACTACAAATGAAACGAAAATTAAAAAGCAAAAAGAATGGAACTACTTGCTTTAAACGCAAGAAGAAGAACAAAAATTGGGATGAATCGAGCTCCTCCGAAGACGAAGAAAAAATCAACAAAAACGAGGCGGCAAACTACGCCTTAACAACCTACAACGTTGAGGTAATGCCTTTGGTTTATTTTGAAATTACTTGATGCTTTCATGATGTAGTTTTCTTTTTTAGTTTAGAATTAATTTTCTTGAAAATTACATGTTAAAAAAAAAAAATTACAAAATTATGATCATGCTAGTAATTTCGAAAATGATAATATTGCATATTTTATGATAAACAAACAAAATTATTTTGATTGAAAATATGAAATCATGGTTAAGAAGTAATAATGTGTATTATGTTTGATTAACATTGTTGAATGAAATCACGTTTGATTTAAAGTAATGCATAATAATATTAAATGGTTATGATACAATGATTAACAATTTTATACATGAGATTTTAAGTTATTCATGATCATGAGCTTGTTTGATCTTCATGATTTAAATTCAAAATCTATAGCAAAAATCATGTCTGAATATATGAAAGTGTTAATTTCATTTTCGGATTCACTTAACAAGTGGTATCCTAACAATCGGATTTACTCATACACTTATGAAAAATAATTTTCTAAAATAGATTTGATGAAATGATTCCTGCTTATAAATTCCATCTTGAAATATGAATGATAGTATTTTTGCTTGCAAAGATTTGTTTCACATACATATCTCCTATGATTCATGTGCAGAAAAAGAATTTATAAATCATAATACAATGAGATTTCTTATGCAAAAATAAAGTGCTTTTGTGATTCATTGCTAAAGAGAATAATTATTAAAATCATGATCTTGATAATTATAACATGAAGCTCGTTATAAATCAAGATCGTTCATTATGCTTATCAAAAAGGAGTTCTTCAAATGAAATGCAACTTGTCTTTTGATTTCTTAGAATTCAATGAAGTGTCATATTAATATCTTAAAACTTGGAATATTTTAAAATGTGATCTTGATAATAATGTTTCAAGTTGCTCTCTGTACTATATCTTTTCAAATGAATCATGAGCCTTGATATCAAATATTTCATAATATAGAAATAACAAGATTTCTTTGCCTTTTATCTTGAACTTTCATGCTTATCTTAATTTGGCATATAAAGACTAAGGCATGATTAGATGAAAAAGAATCTCTTAAAAAATGCTTTTCCCATCTGATCGAGATTAATTATTTCATTATATTTTGTGAATCTCGAAATTAATTTTAATGACTTGATTATGAATTTCAAGTTAATGATTTGATTTGAATAAGTTTTATCTAAATCATAATCTTGATCTTGCAAAATTGAAGTCACAAATAATATCCTGTGGTATTCATGAATTGATACTCACAATATGAAAGCATTGATATTCATGACTTGAATTGGATTGAAACATTGTATGCTTAAATTAATCATTCTCCTATGTTTCAAAAATTCCTTAAATGCCTTATGTGATGATTGAAAACTAACTTGCTTTATGATGAATCACGAATCATAACTTGATCTATGATGCCTTGAAATGATTGAAATATTTAACACTTTTATGCTCTACCCCCTACTTTCTTCTTGTTTTCAATGATAAAATGGGGAGAAGTTTTGATCATGCATGGTAGGATATAATTTGACAAAATTGATACCATCATGATATGAAACATTTATGATGTGCAATTATGCATGCAATACTTGTGCTTTCTAATTATGATGTGATGTGTTGCATATGATGTAAATCATGATTTAAAATGCTATGAGTGCTAAGTTACACACTTTGAGAAGAAATTGCTATATTGAAACATTAATGTAATTATGAATGGTGATATGAAATTATGCATGTAATACTTCAACCTATGATAACGATGCATGCAATGATAAAATATTCATGATGAAAAATTGTCTTGACATTCATAACTTGATTATTCATCCTTTGTCATGATTTTGAAATCGTTGTAAAAGGAAAAAGAACTACAAAACTGTATTCTTCCTTTCTCTTTGACAATGACAAAAGGGGAGATAGCTAGCTTGCACAAGTCAAGAAGATGCAAAAACTTGATTGCTAACTTGCTTATTTCAAGAAGCAAAAATTGTCTTCTTGAAAATCACTATCTTGAATATCTCAAGAAGCAAGACTTGCAACCTGCACATTACAATAGGAAGCAATAATCATGAGCCTACACAAGAAAGTTATCTTGCATTTGCTTTCGAAGTTTTTGCTAGCTTGTATATTGCGAAACTTGTATATCGTAAAAATTGCTAGCTTGTAGTCTAAAGAGAAGCGAAAAGTTGCTATCTCAAAAGAAGCATATGTGCTATCTTGCCTATCTCAAGAGGCAAAAATGCTAACTTGCACATCTAGCAAAACTTGACAAATTTGCATATCTCAAGAAGCAAGAGTTGCTTTCTTGAACATCTCAAAACTGCCAGCTTGCATGTTCTAAAAGTGCTATCTTGTATGATGTAACTTGCATATCTAAAACTTGATAGCCTGAATATTCTAAGCATGATGTAACATTTGCTAAATTTTTTGGCTTCAAAACTGCATGATGATAAAACTTGATAATATGTTTTTCATGCAATAAGTTGAACTTATATTACAAACACTTGATTGTGGTACTTCTCCTTTTTGTTGATGACAAAGGGGGAGAAGTATGTTGATGACATGACATGTGATGCATAAGTTTATGCATATGTTCATGTTAACGTGTTGCAAGTATTCATGATGAATATTGCAATGACATGAATTCAGTTTGAATTCAAGGTTCTATCAATATGGCATATTGATAGGGGGAGTTTGTTTAAACTCCGGGAGTTAGGTTTAACTCCGTCATCAAGTGGTTGTCATCATCAAAAAGGGGGAGATTGTTGAATCTCGTATTTTGATGATGAAACTACTTGATATATGTTTATGATTTAATCTGCGTTTTGAGTGACGCAGGATGCTTTGATCAGGATGAGACAATTAAAGCAGGAAAATCATGTTGTGCCGGAGGAACATGTCAGAAGATTGGACGTCGGGCCGGTAGATCGGTCGACGTATCGACAGAAGGCTTCGGGCAGTGGACTCGGGCATCGGGCCAAGAAGAGCGGTTATTGTGCCAAGGATATCGGAGTTGCGGAGTCAACTGGCCGATTGGGCAATAGGCCGCAGGAGAGGACGATGCGCCGAAAAATCAGACGAAGCATCGAGGGACCAATGACATGCCGGACAACTTGGTTAATTGCTTAGGATTAATTGTCTCGATCGAAGTTTTGTTTTAAGTGTGCAGGATTATCTACGATGAAAGTTAGACAAGCAGCAGGAGTTGCGCCGGAGTCAAGTTCATGATCACATTGGAAGTTCGAGAGTTCGACGGAAGTTCGGACGGTCATCGGAGGTTCTGCGAGAACAGATCCGAGAAGTCCAGAAGCTTGCCAAGCGAAGCTCGTCGGAACTTGCCAAGTGGATCGTTGCAAAGTCCAGGAGTTTGCCGGAAGTCCGCAGGAGCATCACCGAGGGTTCATCGGATGATCGACGGAAGTTCGCCGGAAACTCGCCGGAAGAAGCGATTGACGCACCGAAGCAAAGCTGCAGAAATTGTCTTAGATTTAATCGTAGTTAGCACGTTGATTAAGTTGGAAAATGGGAGGTGATCCCTTTGGCTTAATCTTGGGGCAATTGGGCCCCTGAAAGATTGAAATTGGGCCGAATGGAACTAACCATTCGGACCCTGATTGCACCAGGAGGTGCAACCGCCTAGGCCAGGAGGTGGCACCGCCTGGGCTAAGCCTCCCAGCGAGACTGGGCGGTGCAACCTCTCCAGCCGGGAGGTGGCACCGCCTGAGCTCAGTCTTCGAGCAAGACTGGGTGGTGCAACCTCCCTGACAGAGAGGTGGCACCGCCTGAGCTCAGTCTTCGAGCAAGACTGGGCGGTGCAACCTCCCTGACAGAGAGGTGGCACCGCTTGAGCTCGGTCTTCGAGCTCTGGCAGAGAGGTGCAACCGCCTCAGTCAAGAGGTGGCACCGCCTGGGCTCAGTCTTCGAGCTCTGCCAGGCGGTGCAACCTCTCCAGTCAAGAGGTGCAACCGCCTGATCCCGAAATTCCGGGATTTGATCGTTTTGAGCTCAAAATTTGAATTGGGTTGGGGCCTATAAATACCCCACCCATTCAGCACTGAAAAGATACAGACCTACACCGAAATCTTGATCTTTTCTGTGATTCTAAGAGCTCAAAAGTGTTGTAAAGCCTTTAAGTCTCCTCCTTCTGTTCTTCAAGTTTTGAGTTGTAAAGTGAGGAGAGAAAGGTCTGTAAAGGTTGTCTCCTGAGCCTGTCAAAAGGAGAGAAACTGTAAAAGGACAGTTGGCCTTCGCCTATTGAAGGAAGGCCTCTAGTTGACGTCGGTGACCTCGTCGGTGGAGGAAGCCAAAAGTGGAGTAGGTCAAGACTGACCGAACCACTCTAAATCTCTGGTTTGCGTTTATTTTTGAGCACTTTATCATTACTGCAAACCTCCTTCATAACTACTGCTCTCTGCGCTTTTACGAACAAGTTCTAAGTGCTGTTCTTTCCGAATCTGCATTCAGACGTAAATCGGTGTTTTCGTACATTACAGTTTACGTTTACGTTTTGATTCTGCAAAACTATCTTCTGCGCCTTCACGAACAAGTTTCTAAGTGCTGATTTGTCCGAATCTGCTTTCAGACGTAAACCAGTGTTTTCGTATGATATTTACATTACAGTTTACGTTTACGCCTTGATTCTGCAAAACTGTCTTCTGCGCTTTTACGAACGAGTTTCTAAGTTCAGATCCCTTTGAAACTGCGTCTAGACGTAAAATTACGTTTAGACGTAAAACTGCCCAAATTGTGTTTAGACGTTTTAGACGTAAACTGAGTTTAGACGTAAATCTGCGTCTAGACGTAAATCTGCGTTTAGACGTAAATCTACGTTTAGACGTAAAACTACGTTTAGACACAAACTACGTTTAAACGTAAAACTGCGTTTTAGACGTAAACTGAGTTTAGACGTAAATCTGTGTTTAGACGTAAATCTGCGTTTAGACGTAAATCTGCGTTTAGACGCAAACTGCATTTAAACGTAAATTGTGTTTAGACGCAAATTGCGGTTAAACGTAAACTGCGCTTAGAGGCAAACTGGGTTTAGACGTAAACTGCGCTTAGAAGTAAAACTGCGCTTAATCTTAAGTAATCTTAAAATCGGCTTTTACATCGAAATCGTTTTTATCGAACGAACGCAGCTTTCATTTTTAATCGCTGAAAGATTTCCGCTGCACTAATTCACCCCCCCCCCTCTTAGTGCTCTCGATCCTAACAATTAATGACCCGATTAATTCTTCTAATGGAAAATCATTTAAATTTTTTATCTCTTGTATTACGATTATTTTAGGATCCTACCTTTTTGGAAGGGATCTTAAGATCTTGCTTACGAGATCAAAATTCGAATAAGATTTACCAAGGATTCTTAGATTATTGACGACATCCGTGAAACGGGTGTACATGTCGCCTATAGTTTCGCTTGGTTGCATTTGAAAAAGCTCAAAATCATGCAATAAAATATTAACTTTCGAGTCTTTGACTCTACTAGTTCCCTCGTGCGTGATTTCAAGTGTTCCCCAAATATCAAAAGTCGTTTCGCACATAGAAATATGATTGAACTTATTTTTGTCCAAAGCGTAAAATAAGGCATTCGTAGCCTTTACGTTCAAAGAAAAATACTTCTTCTCCAAATCTGACCATTCGTTCATTGGTTTAGAGGGAAGTTGAAAACCGTTTTCAGTAATATTTCATAAATCCAAATTCATAGAAATTAAAAAAACTCTCATTCGAGTTTTCCAATAAGTGTAGTCCAATCCATTAAACAGCGGTGGATGAACAACCGAAAAGCCCTTTTGAAAGCCATAAAGAGCCATTTTTCTCAGGTGTAAATCTGAAATGAGAAATACCAGGCTCTGATACCAATTGTTAGGATCGGAGCAACACTAAGAGGGGGGGGGGTGAATTAGTGCAATGGATTAAAACGTCGGTTTTGGAAAATCTTTCGTACGATATAAACCGAACTCGGAAGTGCTTAACTTGAAAGCGTGTTCGTAAAAGTGTGCAGCAAAAGTAATGAGGAAGTAAAGCACGTATGAAGGTTTGCAGTAAGGTAAATAGCAATAAGTAAATGCAAACTAGAGAACACGCCAATTTTATAGTGGTTCGGTCAAATGACCTACATCCACTTGCGAAGCCTTCTTCGATGAGGCTCCCAACTTCCACTAGCAAATCACTTTGAAGGGGAAGGAAAAATACCCCTCTTACAACCTTTTACAAGTGGTTCACACTCTTACATATTTCCAAAGAGAAGGAGGGAGGTGAACACTTAAACTATTGAAAATAAGACTTGCTAAAGACTTTGCTAAGGCTTTATCTCAATCTCTAACTTCTCAATGGTTGTGTTCTCAGCTGAGAATTGAGGGGTATTTATAGACCCCAAGAGGTTTCAAATTTGAGCTCCAAAATTTGAATCCTCTTGGATTCCCGAAGCCGGCGGTGCCACCACTTGTCAATGTTTGACACTAATAGTGTATTGGCGGTGCAACCGCTTGACTCATCGGGTTCTGGGCAGTGCCACCGCTTGGCTCTCGGGTTCTGGGCAGTGCCACCGCCTAGTCTGATGGTGCCACCGCCTACACTATTTTAACTCACTGGTTGGGCTCCAAACTTGGCCTAAACCAGTCTTAACTCGGGCCCAATTGGCCCCTACTTGGGTTATATGATTAACACCTAATCCTAACCCTAATTAATGTGCTAACTATAAATTTAAAAACATTTCTAAGCTATTACAAAGTTCGTAAGTCACAATTTCTTCCAACGAGCTTCCGGCGAACTTCTGGAGGTCTTCCGATAAACTCTCGAAAACCATTCTGCGGACTCCCGACAAGCTCCTAGACTTCACGATTTGATCTTGGTGAGTTCCGACGAGCTTCTTCAGCAAGCTATGATCTTTCTCGATGAGCTCCGTGAACTTCCGACGTACCTTCCGGTGAGCTTCCGAAAATCCTTCGGCAAGCTCCCTACTCATTCTCGGCTAGTTCCGGCAGCATTCCCGATGAACCTTCGGACTTCTGTCGGACTCTCAAACTCCCAACGAATCCTTCGCACTTGACTCCGGCACTTTGTTTCACTTTATGTCTTCATCATTATCGTAGTTAATCCTGCACACACAAGCAAAAACTCTACTCCGATCTAGACAATTATTACAACGTGAATTGACATTCTATTGCCCAGCACGTCATTGGTTGGCACTTCGTCCGATTCTTCAATGCATCGTCGTTTATTGCCTAATCAGTGGTTGACCTCCACAACCCCGATATCCTTGGCGCAAGTCCGCTCTCCTTGGCCCGATGCCCGACGTCCGAAGCATTATGCCATTCAATATCCTGACGTGATCTCCTCCGGCGCAACGTCAATTCCTCCTACGTCAACTGTCTAATCCTGATCGAGTTGACCTGCATTACTCTAAATACAGTTAAACATCTAAACACAATCAATTAGTTTCATCTTCAAAATCCGAGATTCAACATGATCGACTTACAAAATATGTTCATTTTTTATGCTGTGCAAAATCCCGACATTGCTACTAGTATTGCTCAGAATTTTATAGAAAATATTGTTAAATTGCATGGGATGCCAAGGTCTATTGTAAGTGATCATGACAGGATCTTCTTCAGTAAATTTTGGACCGAGTTATTTCAATTATAGGGCACCAAACTCAAGATGAGTACAGTATATCATCTATAAACTAACGGCCAAACAAAGGTGGTGAATAGGTATTTAGAGACGTATCTTCGGTGTTTCGCTAGTGATTGGCCAAAGGAGTGGGTGAAATGGCTTCCCTAGGCCGAATGGTGGTATAATACTACATATCATTTATCTACAAAATGTGCCCCATATGAAGCACTGTATGGTCGGTCGGCCCTTGTGATTCCAAAGTAAGTAATTGGTTCGGCCAAGGTAGATTAGGTCGACCAAGATTTAATTAACAAGGAGAAACTCCTATAGCTGCTAAAGGATAATCTCTCTATTGCCCAAGCTAGAATGAAGCAGCAAGCCGACACATGACGAAGCAAAAGAGAGTTTTCAGTAGGAGATTGGGTTTATCTTCGCCTATAGCCATACAAGCAACTCTCCATCAACATACAAGCCTCCATGAAGCTATCTCCATATTTTTATGGGCCCTATCATATCACAGAGTGTATTGGAGCCATGGCGTACAAACTTAAAATGCCTAAGGATGCCAAAATTCACCTTGTCTTTCACGTGTCATGCTTAAAGCCCATGTTGGGAGAACACGAGTCACCTTAGATCTAACTACCCAACACCACTGATGATGGAGATATTCAAGCCCAACCACAAGCCATCCTTGATCGCAGAATCATGATGCATTGGCGACGTCCCTCTACTGAAGTATTAGTGCATTGAAATAATTTACCACTCGAAGACGCCCCATGGGAATCATATGAGAAGCTAAAGCCCTAGTTCCTTGAGTTTATGGAACCTCAGTCTTGAGGACAAGGCTGATTTAGTGAGAGCGGACTTGATAGGACCCTAGTAGGGTTGGGTCCTACTCAACCAAGAAGCAGCTAATAAAAAACCCAGTGAGATTATAATAAACCCCATCTAGCCACCTCTATCCTATAAAGAAGAGTGGCTAGGGTTTATATTTGGGCCTTTGGGCTTCTTAGCCGCTGCACCCCCCCCCGGGTTAAGGGTAAAAGGGATAACACACTTAGGAAGCAGCCCTTAGGGCTAGGGTTTAGAGCCCTATATAAGCATGTAGCCTCCATCTCTTTGGGAATAAGATATATCTATAATTACAACCATATAGTCGACTTCTAGGAGGGTGGAACCCCTATACCGTTCCAAGGATTGATCATCCTCAAAGATCAATCTACATAGAATTCCTCTGAGGTTCTATCATATCACCAGAGCCTAGTCTCCGAGGCTCTATCAGGTGGTAGTACCGACAGATTAGGTGGTGGTATCGCCTAGTGTCAAAGTGTCAAGCAGTGGTACCGCCTAATAATGACGATGGTACTGCCAGTACTCTAGAAACTTGGGATGAGAAACTTTTTTACTCCAATTTTGAAGCCTTTGAGGCCTATAATTACCCCACTCTTTCCTGCATGAAAGGATAATAAAGTATGAACAAAATTTTGAAGTGTTGGGATGTGAAAGTGTTGTAAAAGTGCTAAGTGTCCTCCTTCTCTTTTTTTAGATTTGTGATCATTCTAAGAGAGATCTAAGGTTTGTAAGGGTTATCTCCTAAACCCAAAAAAGGAGAATGTGTTGTAAGAAGGTGGTTGGTCTTCGCCTATTGAAGAAAGACCGTTAGTGGATGCCAGTGGCCTTAACAAGGAAGAATCGGGAGTAGATGTAGGTCACGACAACCAAACCACTATAAATCTGATGTGATCTCTACTTTGTCATTCATATTCTACTTTTTCTTATTAACTTGGCCGCTTACTCCTCTTCACACCTTTTTTACAATTAACATATTTTTGATATGGGTTGAAATTGAAACAAAATTTTTGATTCCACGTAATATTTTCATTAGCACTAATTGACACCCCCCCTCTATTAGTGCTAACTTGATCCTAACAATTGGTATCAGAGCCATATTTTTCTCATTTGGTTTAACACTTAAGATATGGCTTTTATCAGATTTCAAGAGTGTCACTCTGCTAGTCATATGTGTCCGGCAAGCCAATCACGTGAGTGATGGCACGTGTGACTTGACATGTAGTCTTTTTGCTTATCATATTTTAGGATTTATCTCTTTATATTGCTTGTTGCAGATATATATATATATATATATATATATATATATATATGTATGTATATATATATATGTATGTATATATATATATGTATGTATATATATATATGTATGTATATATATATATGTATGTATATATATATATGTATGTATATATATATATGTATGTATATATATATATGTATGTATATATATATATGTATGTATATATATATATGTATGTATATATATATATATGTTTGTATGTATATATATATATACATATATATATATATGTATGTATATATATATATGTATGTATATATATATATGTATGTATATATATGTATGTATATATATATGTATGTATATATACATACATATATATATACATACATATATATACATACATATATATATATACATACATATATATATATACATACATATATATATATATACATACATATATATATATACATATATATATATACATACATATATATATATATACATATATATATATATATGTATGTATATATATATATGTATGTATATATATATATGTATGTATATATATATATGTATGTATATATATATATATGTTTGTATGTATATATATATATACATATATATATATATGTATGTATATATATATATGTATGTATATATATATATATATGTATATATATATATATGTATATATATATATATGTATATATATATATATATATTGTGATGTCTTTAGATCTATGTAATAAGAATCGGATTGTGATGAGATCACAATAATGAGGCTGATTTGCCTTTAAACACAGATCCTAAATAATCCCGATCATAGGTTACTCGAGAGGGACGTCAAGATAACCGGACAGACTGGTGTGTTGTACTATCCATATAATGGATGCAGTTGGTTTCTTCGCTGCTCGTGTGGGGAAACTAGGGATATAATATAAGTGCTCATTAGGGAATGAGTTCACTGATTGATCCACTTAAGGAATGCTGAATAGTTGATGATGCCTTATTGTCAAACAATGAATCCATAATTCCAATAGTGTATCTAGTCCTTAGACTTGAGACACCAAGGATGTCCTATATGAGTGCTCCACTCTTTGATACTGGACTTATAGGTTTGGATGTACTAGATCTAGCATAGTTGGTTATCAGAAATAGTAGTCAACCTTACAATGGCTATTGAGTGTCGATAGAGGATCATCCACTCTCAGTGTCATGAGAGGAATGTCTAATGTATTCTTACTCAAACAAATCCTAGGCCAAGGTCATTCGAATTGAGAGAGAAAAAGTTCTCTGGGTGAATCCGATTAGAGCGAGACTCGAGTATAAACCGTATGGGTCTGACAGCTCCAAGCCCGGTATATAGTCTTTGGGATATTAGATAGATGAGAGACTATAGGTATATGATAACTGAGGATAGACAGGTCCAATGGATTGGATTCCTTTGTATCGTCTCGGTACTACGACGTAGTGGCCTGGTAAGTCAGCAATCGATAAGTCGAGTGAATTATTATAGAGATAATAATTCATTGAGCTAAAAGGAATTCTGACAGGTATGACTCATGGCCAGCTCGATATTAGGCTTAGAGGCTCACACATATATTGTAAGCATTGCGATGAGTAGAGGTTCGGATATAAGATATCCATCGAAGCCCCTATCTTATTGGATATCCAATAAGCCCTTGAATTGTTGGATCCTATGTATAAGAGCAAATAAGAGCCAATGAGAGATTATTGGATAGAAATCCACTAATCTAAGAGGCTTAGGTAGTTGGATAGAGATCCAATACCCAATAGAGGAGGATCTACTAGGGTTTAGTTGACAGGGGACCACTATAAATAGGAGGGTTTCAATAGTTTATAGGCTAGAGCTTTTGCTTCCTCTCTAATTTTCCTCCCCCTCTCCACCTCATAGCAGACCTAGAGTTTTGAGGAGTGTCATCACAGCCCTGCTGTGTGGATCATCACTAGAGAGGAGGGCGTTTGACCTCCTTCACCCTCTCCTAGAGATATATAGGGATTCAGGGATATACAATCTCCCAAGGTAACACAATCTATCTCACACGTAGTTTTTTGTTTCACGGATTTTGTGTACCAATCTTCGCACAACAACGAACATATCTTTATGAATTAGGGATGTTGATTTCTCTTCTTCTATTGTGCATGTGATGTCGCCCCCAAGACTTCCCAACAGTGGTATCAGAGCTAGGTTGTTCATGCGAAAATTAGTTTTGAATTGCGTGTGTTATATTTTGGAGAAGCTTTTAACATCAAAATCATTGACACAAAAACAAGAAAGGGCAGCAACTGTTGCTACCCTTGCTGCCCTCGCAGATGGCAGTGCTGCCATTTGCATGCAAGCTCTCGGCCGACGACCAGCGAGCTACTGCAATGGCAGCCACTTGTGCGCGAGCACTGCGTGCAGGCACGATCGCTTGCAGCGGCGCCCATAGGCAGGGCCACAAGCATGACGGCCACCTGCGCACAGGAATTACACCAGTGCGCAAGGGCGGCACTTGCGGGTGTTGGACTAGTGGGCGTAAGCAGTGCTTGCCATCGTTGGGCCTATATGCGAGCCGCCAATAGCGAGCCCCAGCAAATGGCGCTGCGACCGCGGGCGAAGGCGCCGTAGGGCAGCGATGCCTATGGGCACTATGCCCATGAGCACAACCATCCGCGGGGGCGGTAGTACCCGCAGGGTGCCGAACCGAAAGGGCGACGTCGTTCGCTGGCACAAAGCCCGTGGGCAAGCCTCCCGCGGATAGGGGTGACGCCCCCCATGCCCCCCCGCCACACAAGTTGCCACCGGCAGGGTGGCGGCAGCCGCAGCAAGCAAGGAGAAGAAAGGGGTTAGGGTTTTCTAGCCAAAAGATAGTTTTGCCCCTCAGATTTTTAGAAATTCTAAGTTTTGTCCTTTGTCCAAATTATGAAAATACCCATTATAAATTAGAAAATTCCTTGCATGTTCCTAATTTTAGAAAAATATTAATTAATTAAAAGATTTAATTGATTATTATTTTATTATTATTATCTAGTAGTTCTACATGATGATGATTTATGTATGATGATGTATGATATGTGGACGGATAATCATAGACCATGTGATGTGTGTACTTGTGATTATTATTATTAGGGCCTGAGAGCCTCCATTTTATTTCTCATTTATTATTGGGCCTGTATGCCTATGATTAAGTTGTAATCACATGAGGAGGTGTAGTGGGAGCGTGGATGTGATAGTGAGACCCTCGAGACGGATGATCGTGATGTAACGAGATGCATTGAGATATCGACGGAACCGACGAGGATGAAATGGATGATCATGGGGCATGAAGATGCACTACTACACACATAAATCTTGATATGAGTAATTAGGCTCACTGGCTCGGGCTTGATCATATTAGGTTGTGGTCCATGATCATCTGGTGTAATTGCTTATGTGATGTGTGATTGTTTATACACCTACTAGATATGTATATATATATTTGCAAGCGATGTAGATATATATTAAATATGTATATGTGTGACATATCATATTAGGAGACCAAATCAAAGAAACCCCTCTCTTGACAATATTAAGTCGGTAAACGTAAGACAAGTATATTGACCCACGTGGCCTTCCATTATTATAGGTAGGGACCGATTCTTAATATAGGTTGAGTTAATCGAGTCCCTCGAGGCTCACCTATATCACGATTCTCTATATTGCCTATGACATAGAGATGTCACCAGTGACCATAGGATATGGTATGCTTGGCCGAGTCACTCGAGGGTATATCATCGAATCAGACTCATCTTGTAATGATAGTGTTGACTTAATCGAACATCATGGTTGGTCTAGTCTCTCGAGACCATGGTGATTTGGAAGCCGAACAGGACGGGAATGACAAGGAGTTGTGATCAGTAAGAGTTGCCTATCTTTCGGGCCTAGTGTGATTGGTCGAGTCCCTCGAGGCTACACTAAGATGTCGGTTGGATCCTGATCCTCACTAGAAGTCTGCCGGAGACTTCCGTTTCAAATGTTGAGGGTGTCACGTGACTTGCCAGTAAAATAGTGGGAGTATATTAAGATAGAAGTCTATATCTTGATTGTTTATTTTTAAAAAATCTGCATGTTATTTATTTCTATTGCATCTTAATTTTCAAAAAATATCGCTTTAAAATCCCTTACATGGCATACTTGATGTCAACCGCCTCACTAGTCCAAATTATACGGGTTGGCTCCATAACTTAGAATTATTCTCACAGCGGAGAAAATCACATATGTCCTTGATATTGTGATGCCTATGCTTGAGGAAGGGGCAAGCGAGGATGAATCACTCGTTACGTGAAGTACATTAATGACTCCACTCTTGCTCAGTGTTATATGTTGGGCTCCATGACTCCTAAGTTACAGAGACAACATGAAAAGATGGATGCCAGATCCATTCTCCTACATGTCCACAAACTGTTTGAGGAACAGGGAAGGACTCAGCGATATGAAATATCCAAGAGCCTCTTCCGCGCTAAGATGACTGAGGGGACATCGGTTCAGAACCAAGCGATTAGACCAGATGATCATGAACCACAACCTAATATGATCAAGACCGAGCGAGACTATAGGCGATATGTACACCCATTTCACGGATGTTGTCAATGGTCTAAAAGTACTCGATAAATGTTTTTCGAATTTTGAGCTCGTCAATAAAATTCTAAGATCCCTTCCAAAGAGTTGGGACCCTAAATTCACTACTATTCAAGAGGCTAAAGATTTAAATAACTTCCCTCTTGAAGAATTAATTGGGTCATTAATGATCTACGAAATGACTTGCAAAGCTCATGAAGAGCAAGAAGACATCATTCCAAAGAACAGGAAGGATATGTTGGGAAATCTTGGGGGCAACATCACATGCGCAGCGGAAGAACAAGAAAACAAAATCCCCGATTCCCAAAGAGATGTTCATCGTCATGCGAAGATTAGTGCGCAAAATCCGCGAAACTTAAAACTGCGTATAGAGTAGATTGTATTACCTAGCGAGATCGTATATCCCTGTTTTCTTGCAGATCCTTAGGAGAGGGTGAAGAAGGTCAAGCGTCCTCCTCTCTGGCGGTGATCTACACAGCAGGGCTGCGACGACGCTCCTCAAAACTCTAGGCCTGCTCTAAGGTGGAGAGGGGAGGATAATAGGAGAGGCAAGCAAAGGCTCTTGCTTATGAGGCTCTGAATCCCTCCTATTTATAGAGGTCCCCTGTCAAACCCTAATGGGTCCTCCCCTAGTGGGTATTGGATCTACATACAATAAAACAAGGGCTCCGTCGGATATCTCATATCCGAACCTCTACTCATCTCAATGCCTACCATATGTGTGTGACCCTCTAGGCCCAATATCGAGCTGGCCGTGAGTCATACCTGTCAGAACTCCTTCTAACTTAGTGAATTATTATCTTTATAATAATTCACTTGACTCATCGACTACGGACGTACTAGGACACTACGCCGTAGTCCCCAGATGATACAGGGGAATCTAATCCATTGGACCTATCTGTCCTTAGTTACCATATACCTATAGTCCCTCATCCATTTAATATCCCAGAGACCGTATATCGAGCATGGTGCTATCAGACCCATACAGTTTCTACTCAAGTCTCGCTCTAATGGATTCTCTCGGAGAACTCTTTCTCTCTCAACCCGAATGACCTTGGCTAGGAATTTGTTTGAGCAAGAACACATGGGATATTCCTCTCATGACGTCGAGAGTGGATGATCCTCTATCGATACTCAATAGCCCTCGTAAGGTCGACTACCACTCCCAATGACCAACTATACTAGATCTGGGATAGCCAAACCTATAAGTCTGGTATCAAAGAGTGGAGCACTCATACAGGACATCCTTGGTGTCTGAAGTCTAAGGACCAGATACACCACTAGGACTACGGAATCACTGTCTGACAATAAGGCATCATCAACCATCCAGCATTCCGTAAGCGGATCAATCAGTGAACTCATTCTCCAATGAGCACCTGTAATGTATCCCTAGTGTCCCTACACGAGCAGCTATGAGACCAATTGCATCCATCATTTGGACGGGTATACAGCACACCAGTCTGTCCGGTTATCACGATGTCCCTCTTGAGTAACCTATGACCGGGATTATTTAGGATCTGTGTTTAAAGGTGAATCGATCTCATTATCGTAATCTCATCATGATCTGATTCTCATTGCACAAATCCAAGGACATCATAATATATATATATATATATATATATATATATATATATATATATATATATATATATATATATATATATATATATATGCAATAGTTATAAAGTGATATATGCCAAAATATAATAAGCAAAAAGATTCTGTATAAAGTCACACGTGCCATCACTCACGTGATTGGAATGCTGGCCACCTATGACTAGCGATCTCCCACTTGACCTAAAGCTAATCACCTATGTGTCTGATCCCCATCAGACCCCTCTGACACTCAAAGACAATTTGAGACAACGACTTTGTCAATAGATCTACAATGTTATCTTCGGATGGAATGCTTTCCACTGCTACATCTCCTCGGGTTACGATCTCTCTGATAAGTTGGAACCTCCTCAGAACACTTCTGATGAGACCCGGGTTCCCTTATTTGAGGAATCGCCCCATGTTATCGCAATATAAGGAGATCGGCTCCTCGCTACCCGGCATGACTCCCAAATTTGTGATGAACTTCTTCACACAGACTCCCTACTTTGCTGCATCTGATGCAGCAATGTACTCCGCCTCTATAGTCGAGTCAGCAGTAGTATCTTGCTTGGAACTCTTCCAGCACACTGCTCCTCCATTCAAGGTGTACACATACCCTGAATTCGACCTGCTATCATCGACATCAAACTGAAAACTTGAGTCCGTGTAGCCTTCAACCGTAAGGCTATTACCTCGATATACTAGTAAAAGATCCTTAGTCCTTCTCAAGTACTTAAGGATACACTTTACTGCTTTCCAATTCTCCAAGCCTGGATCCGCTTGATACCTGCTCGTGACACTCAGAGCATGCGCTATATCAGGCCTAGTACGTAGCACAACATACATGATAGACCCTATTGCTGAGGCATAAGGTATCATATCCATGTTCGTCCTTTCTTTTGGAGTCTTTGGGGACATACTCGTAGAAAGCAATATCCCATGTCTCATCGGTATGAGACCTCTCATGGAATTTTCCATGCCAAACCTTTTGACAATGATTTCTATGTACTTGGACTGGGACAAGCCAAGCATCCACTTGGATATATCTCTATAGATTCTAATCCCCAAGATATAGGATGCTTCCCCTAAGTCCTTCATGGAGAAGTGTCTAGATAACTAAGCCTTTACTGTGGATAGCATTCCTATGTCATTCCCAATGATCAGGATGTCATCCACATATAACACCAAAAATATGATAGCGCTCCCACTTACCTTCCAGTACACACAAGGCTCATCTTTGTTCTTAACGAAGTCATAAGATCTGATTGCCTCATCAAATCTTATGTTCCAATTTCGGGAAGCTTGCTTTAGTCCATAAATGGATCTAAGCAACCTACACACCTTATCTGGGCAGTTCTTGGACACGAATCCCTCAGGTTGCATCATATACACCTCCTCCTCGAGGTTCCCATTGAGGAATGTCGTTTTCACATCCATCTGCCAGATCTTATAATCATAGTGTGCTGCAATAGCCAATAGAATGCTGATAGAATTTAGCATTGCTATGGGTGAGATAGTTTCGTCGTAGTCAACACCTTGCCTTTGACGATACCCCTTAGCCACTAGCCTTGCTTTATAGGTCTCTACCTTTCCATCTACTCCGATCTTTTTCCTAAAGATCCACTTGCAACCGATGGGTATAATATCTTCGGGCATATCAACTAGGTTCCAAACCTTGTTGGAGTACATAGAATCCATCTCAGAATTCATGGCTTCTTGTCACTTCCCGGAGTCTATACTCATAATAGCCTCCTCGTAGGTCTGAGGATCAATATCTTCAACATCCTCTCCTCTAATATATCCCATATATCTCTCAAGAGGATGGGATACTCTATCAGACCTATGTAAAGTTGAAACTTGTGTATTAGGTACCTGAACAGACTCGGGCTGTAGAGTGGTGCTTGAGCTTGGTTCTCTAACCTCGCTCAACTCTATCATTCTCCCACTATCTCCGCCAAGAATGTGTTCCTTCTCAAGAAACACTACTCTCTTAGCTACAAAGACCTTTTGGTCCTTGAGATGATAGAAATAATACCCATAAGTATCCTTGGGGTCTCCCACAAATATGCATCGCTCTGTCCTTGATTCTAAGTTATCAGGGTTGTGTCTTTCAACGTGGGCAGGGCAGCCCTAAATCTTAACAACCTTAAGATCAGACTTCTTCCCTTTCCATATCTCATATGGTATAAACACTACCGACTTAGTTGGAACTCTATTCAGAAGGTAAGTTGCGGTTTCTAGGGCATATCCCTAGAATGAGATGGATAGGTCAGCGAAACTCATCATGGACTGTACCATATCTAACAGCATACAATTCCTCCTTCCAAAGACACCATTGAGCTGAGGTGTATAAGGAGGTGTCCATTGGGATAATTGTTGGGAAATCTTGGGGGCGACATCATATGCGCAGCGGAAGAACAAGAAAACAAAATCCCCGATTCCCAAAGAGATGTTCGTCGTCGTGCGAAGATTGGTGCGCAAAATCCATGAAACTTAAAACTGCGTATAGAGTAGATTGTGTTACCTAGAGAGATCGTATATCCCTGTTTCCTTGCAGATCCTTAGGAGAGGGTGAAGGAGGTCAAGCGTCCTCCTCTCTAGTGGTGATCCACATAGTAGGGTTGCGACGACACTCCTCAAAACTCCAGGCCTGCTCTGAGGTGGAGAGGGAGAGGAGAATAGGAAAGGCAAGCAAAGGCTCTAGCCTATGAGGCTCTGAATCCCTCTTATTTATAGAGGTCCCTTGTCAAACCCTAATAGGTCCTCCCTTGGTGGGTATTGGGTCTGCATCCAATAAGACAAGGGCTCTATCGGATATCTCATATCCGAACCTCTACTCATCGCAATGCCTACCATATGTGTATGACCCTCTAGGCCCAATATCGAGTTGGCCGTGAGTCATACCTATCAGAACTCCTTCTAACTTAGTGAATTATTATCTCTGTAATAATTCACTTGACTTATCGACTATGGACGTACTAGGCCACTACGCCGTAGTCCCCAGACGATACAAGAGAATCTAATCCATTGGACTTGTTTATCCTCAGTTACCATGTACCTATAATCCCTCATCCCTCTAATATCCCAAAGACCGTCTATCGAGCATGGTGCTGTCAGACCCATACGGTTTCTACTTGAGTCTCACTCTAATCGGATTCTCTCGGAGAACTCTTTCTCTCTCAACCCAAATGACCCTGGCCAGAGATTTGTCTGAGCAAGAACACATGGGATATTCCTCTCATGATGCCGAGAGTGGATGATCCTCTATCGACACTCAATAGCCCTCGTAAGGTTGACTACTACTCCCAATGACCAGTTGTAGTAGATCTGGGATAGCCAAACCTATAAGTTTGGTATCAAAGAGTGGAGCACTCATACAAGACATCCTTGGTGTCTCAAGTCTATGGACCAGATACACCACTAGGACTACGGAATCGCTATCTGACAATAAGATATCATCAACCATCCAGCATTCTGTAAGCGAATCAATTAGTGAACTCATTCTCCAATGAGCACCTGTACTGTATCCTTAGTGTACCTACATGAGCAGCTATGAGACAAGCTGCATCCATCATATGGACGGGTATACAGCACACCAGTTTGTCCGGTTATCATGATGTCCCTCTCGAGTAACCTATGACCGGGATTATTTAGGATATGTATTTATAGGTGAATCGATCTCATTATCGTGATCTCATCACGATCCGATTCCCATTGCACAAATCCAAGAACATCACAATATATATATACATTTATGCAATAGTTATAAAGTGATATACGCCAAAATATAATAAGCAAAAAGATTCTGTATCAAGTCAAATGTGCCATCACTCACGTGATTGGCTTGCTGGGCACCTATGACTAGCAATCTCCCACTTGACCTAAAGCCAATCACCTATGTGTTTGATCCCCATCAGACCCCTGTGACGCTTAAAGACAAAATAAGACAACGGCTTTATCAGTGGATCTGCAATGTTATCTTCAGACGAAACTCTTTCCACTGCTACATCTCCTCGGGTTACGATCTCTTTGATAAGCTGGAACCTCCTCAGAACACTTCTGATGAGACCCGGGTTCCCTTATTTGAGTAATCGCCCCATAGTTGTCGCAATATAAGGAAGTCGGCTCCTCGCTACTCGGCACGACTCCCAAATCTGTAATGAACTTCTTCAACCAGACTCCCTCCTATACTGCATTTGATGCAGCAATGTACTCCACCTCTGTGGTCGAGTCAGCAATGGTATCTTGCTTGGAACTCTTCCAGCACACTGCTCCTCCATTCAAAGTGTACACATACCCTGAATTTGACTTGCTATCATCGACATCAGACTAAAAACTTGAGTCAGTGTAGCCTTCAACCTTAAGGCTATTACCTCCATAGTAAAAGATCCTTAGTCCTTCTCAAGTACTTAAGGATTCACTTTACTGCTTTCCAGTGCTCCAAGCCTGGATCTGCTTGATACCTGCTCGTGATACTTAGAGCATGCGCTATATCAGGCCTAGTACATAGCATGACATATATGATAGACCCTATTGCTGAGGCATAAGGTATCATATCCATGTTCGCCCTTTCTTGGAATTTTCCATGCCAAACCTTTTGACAATGGTTTCTATGTACCTGGATTGGGACAAGCCAAGCATCCTTTTGGATCTATCTCTATAGATTCGAATCCCCAAGATATAGGATGCTTCCCCTAAGTCTTTCATGGAGAAGTGTCTGTTGAATCTCGGATTTTGATGATGAAACTAATTGATTGTGTTTAAATGTTTGACTACATTTTGAGTGATACAGGTCTACTCGATCAGGATTAGACAATTAACGCAGGAGGAATTGACGTTGCGTCGGAGGAGATCACGTCAGGATATTGGATGGCAGAAGGCTTCGGGCGTCGGGCATCGGGCCAAGGAGAGCGAAATTGCGCCAAGGATATCGGGGTTGCGGAGGTCAACCGCCGATTGGGCAACAAGCTGCAAGAGAGGACGATGCACCGAAGAATCGGATGAAGCGCCAACCAATGACGTGCCGGGCAACAGAATGTCAATTTGCGTTATAATAATTGTCTAGATCGGAGTAGAGTGTTTGCTTGTGTGTGCAGGATTAACTACGATAACCAAAAAACACAAAGCGAGAATACCGGAGTCAAGTTCGATGGACGTTTAAGAGTCCGAAGAATCGTCGGAGATGCTGCCAGAACCAACCGAGAAGAAATCGGGAACCTGTCGGAATTTTCGGAAGTTCGCCGAAGAGATCGTCGGAGGTTCACGGAGATCACCGAGAAGGCTCGGCTACTCATTAAAGTCATCACAAGTTCGGGAGCTTGCTAGAAGCCCGTCGGCAGAAAGTTCGTCGGAAAGCTCGCCAGAACAAGACTCGACGTTCGCGGTTGAAAATTTGCTTAGGATGTGTTTTGGTTATGTAGTCCACTTGTAATTAGGATTAGGATTAAGAGATAATCCTATATCCTGGTTAGGGGCCAACTGGGCCCAAAGTCAGAGTTGGTTTAGGCTAAACCAGCGAACTAGAGAGCCAAGATTGAAGCCCAACTAGTGGCTGAAAACTCTGTAGTCGGGCTGAAAACACTGTAGTCGGGCTGAAAACACTGTAGGCGGTGGCACCGCCTAGCTGGGCGGTGGCACCGCCCACCACCCGAGAGCCAAGCGGTGACACCTCCTGGCTGGGCGGTGGCACCGCCCAGCACCCGAGCCCTGGGCGGTGGCACCGCCTGGCTGGGCGGTGGAACCGCCAGCACCGGGAACCCTAAGAGAATTCAAATTTTGGAGCCCAAAATTTGAATCCTCTTGAGGCCTATAAATACCCCTCAAATCTCAGCTGAGGTTACAACTTTTGAGAAGCATTTTGATTGAGAGAAAAGTCTTAGAAAGTCTTAGCAAGTCTTGTTTTCAATTTGCTAGAGAGTTCTCCTCCTTCTTTCTTATTGAAAATTTGTAAGAGGTTGAGCTGCTTGTAAAAGGTTGTAAGAGGGGTGTTTACCCTTCCATTTCAAGAGACTTGCTAGTGGAAGGTGGGAGCCTCATCGAAGAGGGGCCTCGCAAGTGGAGTAGGTCATTTGACCGAACCACTCTAAAAATCGGCGTAATCTCTGGTTTGCTTTTTATTATTGTCATTTACATTACTGCAAATCTTCTTACTGCTTTAGTTCCTTATTACTCTTGCTGCGCAACTTTAAGAATACGCCTTCAAGTTAAATTTCTCAAGTTTCATTCTTAACGTACGAAAGATTTTGTTAAAATCGAAGTTTTAATCCGCTGCACTAATTCACCCCCCCCTCTTAGTGCCGCTCCGATCCTAACAAGTGGTATCAGAGCAAGGTTATCTCTCATATTTGGTTTAATACCCAAGAGAGATGGCTTATTCCGGCATGCAAGAGGGCCATTCTATTGCACGACCACCTTTGTTTAATGGGTCGGATTACACATATTGGAAGACTCGCATGAGAATCTTCCTCATTTCTATGGACTTTGAGCTTTGGTCTATTGTCGAGAATGGATTTCAAAAATCTTCTCTTCCGATGAGCGAATGGAATGAATCGGAGAAGAAGGTTTTTGCTTTAAATGCAAAGGCTATGAATGCCTTGTTTTGTGCACTAGACAAAAATGAATTTAATCGTGTTTCAATGTGTGATTCGGCTTTTGATATTTGGAGAACTCTTGAGGTCACTCATGAAGGCACTAGCCGAGTGAAAGAGTCCAAAATCAACATCCTTGTGCATTCTTATGAACTTTTCCGGATGAAACCAAGTGAGTCCATCGGAGACATGTACACCCGGTTCACGGATGTCATCAATGGACTCAAAGCTCTTGGTAAAAGTTTTTCTAATTTTGAACTAGTCACTAAAATCTTAAGATCCCTTCCAAAAAGTTGGGATCCAAAAGTTACGGCCATTCAAGAGGCCAAGGACCTTAAAACATTCCCTCTCGAAGAACTTATTGGGTCTCTAATGACCTATGAAATGAACAATGTGGCAAAAAAGAAACTCGAGAACAACCTTCCAAATGATAGGAAGGATTTGGGACATAGAACACATGAATACCACTCGAGCATAAGCTCAAGTGATGGTGAACTTAAACTACAAATGAAACAAAAATTAAAAAGCAAAAAGAATGGAATTACTTGCTTTGAACGCAAGAAGAACAAAAGTTGGGATGAATTGAGCTCTTCCGAAGACGAGGAGAAAATCAAGAAAGGCGAGGTGGCAAACTATGCCTCACCCTCTTTCAACAATGAGGTAATCAAAATCCCACTAATTCATTTCGAAATTACATAATACTTTCTTGAGTTATTTTTAATTTAGTTTAGGATTAATTTTCTTGAAAATTGCTTGTGTTATGTTAATGCAATAAAATGTTAGATATAAATATAATGCTTATACACCTAGTAAGATTAATCTTATATATGTGCTTGAGAAGCAAGAATTTGTACTTTGACGATTTCCATATTGATTTTCAATGTCGATGCATGACTTTTGAATGGAAGGTTTTATGATTTTTTTTATGAACCTTATCTTTGGTTTTTAAACATGATGTATAGTTTTGACATAAGAACAAAAATTTGAAGCATGCTAATATAAAGTCAATCATATAAAGTAAAACTAAAGAAATTTTAAATATCTATAAGAATCATTCAAAATTATGTTCAATAAAACCTTACTTGATGTTGTAATGAAACTATTAAAAGTTTTGATGCTATGATTTGATGATTTTATGCATGAGATTGTAAAGTTATACATGATGATTTTTGGTCTTGATGGTTTTTATGACAAAATTCATTTTTCGATCCTAAATGTTGATGCACATTTTTATCTAGCATAAATGACATGAATTTAAATAACTAAAAAGAGAAAAGCATTGTTCTTGAAAATTATTTTTCTCTATCTTGTTGATTTATATGAATCCCTTGAAAATGATTTTGGTTTGATGATTTGAATTACAAATGAGTTATATCAAAATCATGATATTGATTTGACTTGAAGTAATGAGTTGAAATCATTTTTTTTGAATTATGTGTTGCACTTTTTTATCTTGATGATCTTTGATTTTTTTTTGTTTTAAAACGATGATGCATGGATTTGAAAGAAAAGGAGATGCATGCATGGAATCAATCAATAAGTTGAAACAAAAGGAGGAAAGATTTTTTATTGAAAATTTTCTTTTTCTCTATCTTATTGATTTATACCTAAGAGACCAATAAAATTATTTATGTCATTTTGAATCTCTTGAAAGAAATGTTGAGATTTTGATGATTTAGACGATTTGAATTTGAATGAGTTTTATCTAAAATCATGATCTTGATTCCGTGATATTTACAAATGAAGATTTATTATGAATCAAGATTTTTCATTAATCGATCTCCTAAGATTTTCTTTTGATTATTAATGAGTAGGTTTTTCAAAAAGAAATCATGTCTTCTAGTATTCACATGTTCTAATCCTTCATGATAAAATTTTTATGTAATTCCTTAAATTCATGAAATGTTTATCGCATCACCAATTATTTTCTTCTTGATATTCCTTTTTTGGTGATATAAAATCATGCATGAAATACTCTTGAGATTATTTTGATGCATACAAATGAAAAGTTATGATCATGCATGGTAGGATGCAATTTGACAAATTAATACCATTATGATTTGAAATATTTATAATTTGGAATGATGCATGCAATACTTATGCCTTTTATTATGATAATATATGTGATGTATTGCATATGATGTGAATCATGAATGCTTTAAATGATAAATGTCTTGATATCATGATTGATGATTTTGTTCTATGCATAAGATTTTTAAAATTATGCATAATGAATCTTGTAATTTACAGATTATCGATTTTCTTTTTACCATAATGAAAGTGCCTTATTGATCCTTGTCATAATAAATCTAGCACTTTCGGTTTTAAACATGATACATGTTTTTATTTGACATAAAAAAAAAAGGGAGGCATGCTTGAATGAAATAAATTACATGAATTGAAGCAACTAAAAGAGAAGAACATTTTTCTTCTTGAAAATTATTTTTTCTATATTATTGATTTTGATGAATCTATTTGTATTATTTTTATGAATCTCATAGATTATGAAAATGATTTGAATTTAATGGATTTTATTGAAATCATGATCTTGATTTCTCACAATTTTCTATTGAATGAATCAAGTTTGTTTTCTATTTAAAAGGATATTTATCAAAATTTTCATGGTCTTTTAGTATTCATGATATTGATAATTATATTTTGAAACTCTATGTAAATCAAGATTCTTCATCATGATTCTCTCGTTTTATAAAAGAGGAGATGTTCTATGTGAATCATAAGATTTTATATGCATGAATTGAGATTCTTTTTGCTATTAACTAGCAAGAAACTTGTTTTTGTAAACCATGACATGCTACTTGACATCTTGATAATTTATAACTTGAGTTTTCTTTTTGAATCAAGATTGTTTCCTATCATGTTTTCTATCTACAAAAGAAGAAATTTGTCAAAAATGATATATGTCTTTTGACATTCATTTTTCATCTTTATTATTTACCCTTATCATGATTTGAATATTATAGTAAAGAGAAATGAATTACATGATTGTATTGTTATTCCCTTCTATTTGACACTGACAAAGGGGGAGCAAAACTTGCTAGATAGCAAATTTGCTAGCTTGCACAATTTGAAAAGAGGCAAAATAGTCCATCTTGCACATCTCAAAAGATGTAAAATTTTGCTAACTTTTTATGTGCAAAAGTTGATAGCTTGTATACTATAAATTTGCATACCAAAAATACAATCTTGTTTATCTCAAGATGCAAAACATACTAACTTGCACTTTGCAACGGAAGCAAAATTGCTAGCTCAAACATTGCAAAGGAAGCAAAAATTTGCTAGCTTACAATTTGCATATTTCAAGAAGCAAGAGTTGCTTTCTTGAACATCTCAATATTGCTAGCTTGCATGATGTAGAACTTGCTATCTTGAACATTACCAAAAGTGCTATCTTATATGCTGTAAAACTTGTATATCTAAAACTTGATAGCTTGAATGTCCCAAGCATGATGCATTACTTGCTAAATTTTCTATCTTCAAAATTGTATGATGATAAAAATTTAATATTATGTTTTTCATGCAATGGTTTGAACCCATATAATAAACACATAAGAGTAGCTACTTCTCCTTTTTGTTGATGACATAGGGGGAGAAGTATATTGATGACTTCATGCATTGAATTAAATATTTTATATATTTGCATGATAGTTTAAATGTTTTTCATAACATGTGATGAATGTTACTTGGATTTGGGATAATCCAAGTGTTCTATCAATGGCATATTGATAGGGGGAGTTTAGTTAAACTCCGGGGAGTTAAGGTTAACTCCGTTAGTCATCAATTAGTTGTCATCATCAAAAAGGGGGAGATTGTTGAATCTCGGATTTTGATGATGAAACTAATTGATTGTGTTTAAATGTTTGACTACATTTTGAGTGATACAGGTCTACTCGATCAGGATTAGACAATTAACGCAGGAGGAATTGACGTTGCGTCGGAGGAGATCACGTCAGGATATTGGATGGCAGAAGGCTTCGGGCGTCGGGCATCGGGCCAAGGAGAGCGAAATTGCGCCAAGGATATCGGGGTTGCGGAGGTCAACCGCCGATTGGGCAACAAGCTGCAAGAGAGGACGATGCACCGAAGAATCGGATGAAGCGCCAACCAATGACGTGCCGGGCAACAGAATGTCAATTTGCGTTATAATAATTGTCTAGATCGGAGTAGAGTGTTTGCTTGTGTGTGCAGGATTAACTACGATAACCAAAAAACACAAAGCGAGAATACCGGAGTCAAGTTCGATGGACGTTTAAGAGTCCGAAGAATCGTCGGAGATGCTGCCAGAACCAACCGAGAAGAAATCGGGAACCTGTCGGAATTTTCGGAAGTTCGCCGAAGAGATCGTCGGAGGTTCACGGAGATCACCGAGAAGGCTCGGCTACTCATTAAAGTCATCACAAGTTCGGGAGCTTGCTAGAAGCCCGTCGGCAGAAAGTTCGTCGGAAAGCTCGCCAGAACAAGACTCGACGTTCGCGGTTGAAAATTTGCTTAGGATGTGTTTTGGTTATGTAGTCCACTTGTAATTAGGATTAGGATTAAGAGATAATCCTATATCCTGGTTAGGGGCCAACTGGGCCCAAAGTCAGAGTTGGTTTAGGCTAAACCAGCGAACTAGAGAGCCAAGATTGAAGCCCAACTAGTGGCTGAAAACTCTGTAGTCGGGCTGAAAACACTGTAGTCGGGCTGAAAACACTGTAGGCGGTGGCACCGCCTAGCTGGGCGGTGGCACCGCCCACCACCCGAGAGCCAAGCGGTGACACCTCCTGGCTGGGCGGTGGCACCGCCCAGCACCCGAGCCCTGGGCGGTGGCACCGCCTGGCTGGGCGGTGGAACCGCCAGCACCGGGAACCCTAAGAGAATTCAAATTTTGGAGCCCAAAATTTGAATCCTCTTGAGGCCTATAAATACCCCTCAAATCTCAGCTGAGGTTACAACTTTTGAGAAGCATTTTGATTGAGAGAAAAGTCTTAGAAAGTCTTAGCAAGTCTTGTTTTCAATTTGCTAGAGAGTTCTCCTCCTTCTTTCTTATTGAAAATTTGTAAGAGGTTGAGCTGCTTGTAAAAGGTTGTAAGAGGGGTGTTTACCCTTCCATTTCAAGAGACTTGCTAGTGGAAGGTGGGAGCCTCATCGAAGAGGGGCCTCGCAAGTGGAGTAGGTCATTTGACCGAACCACTCTAAAAATCGGCGTAATCTCTGGTTTGCTTTTTATTATTGTCATTTACATTACTGCAAATCTTCTTACTGCTTTAGTTCCTTATTACTCTTGCTGCGCAACTTTAAGAATACGCCTTCAAGTTAAATTTCTCAAGTTTCATTCTTAACGTACGAAAGATTTTGTTAAAATCGAAGTTTTAATCCGCTGCACTAATTCACCCCCCCCTCTTAGTGCCGCTCCGATCCTAACAGTGTCTAGATAACCAAGCCTTTACTATGGATAACATTCCTACGTCATTTCCAATGATCAGGATGTCATCCACATATAATACCAAAAAGATGATAGCACTCCCACTTACCTTCCTGTACACACAAGGCTCATCTTCGTTTTTAACGAAGTCATAAGATCTGATTGCCTCATCAAATCTTATGTTCCAACTTCAGGAAGCTTGCTTTAGTCCATAAATAGATCTAAGCAACCTACACACCTTATCTGGGCAGTTCTTGGACACGAATCCCTCAGGTTGCATCATATACATCTCCTCCTCAAGGTTTCCATTGAGGAATGCGGTTTTCACATCCATTTGCCAGATCTCATAATCATAGTGTGCTGCAATAGCCAATAGAATTCTGATGGATTTTAGCATTGCTACGGGTGAGAAGGTTTCGTTATAGTCAACACCTTGCCTTTGACGATACCCCTTAGCCACTAGCCTTGCTTTATAGGTCTCTACTTTTTCATCTACTCCGATCTTTTTCTTAAAGATCCACTTGCAACCGATGGGTACAATACCTTCGGGCGCATCAACTAGGTTCCAAACTTTATTAGAGTACATAGAATCCATCTTAGAATTTATGGCTTCTTGCCATTTCTCGGAGTCTATACTCATAATAGCCTCCTCGTAGGTCTGAGGATCAATATCCTCAACATCCTCTCCTCTAATATGTCCTACATATCTCTCAGGAGGATACGATACTCTATCAAACCTGCATAAAGTTGAAACTTGTGTATTAGGTACCTGAACAGACTCGGGCTGTAGGGTGGTGCTTGAGCTTGGTTCTCCAACCTCGCTCAACTTTATCATTCTCTTATTGTCTTCACCAAGAATGTATTCATTCTCAAGGAACACTGCTCTCTTAGCTACAAAGACCTTTTGGTCCTCGAGATGATAGAAATAATACCCACAAGTTTCCTTGGGGTATCCCACAAATTTACATCACTCTATCCTTGATTCTAACTTATCGGGTTTGTGTCTTTTAACGTGGGAAGGGCAGCCCCAAATTTTAACAACCTTAAGATCAGACTTTTTTCCTTTCCATATCTCATATGGTGTAGACACTAGCGACTTAGTTGGAACTCTGTTCAGAAGGTAAGCTGCGGTCTCTAGGGCATATCCCTAGAATAAGATGGGTAAGTCAGCGAAACTCATCATGGATCGTACCATGTCTAATAACATACGATTTCTCTTTTCAGGGACACCATTGAGTTGAGGTGTATAAGGAGATGTCCATTGGGATAATATCCCATGGTCCTTGAGGAATTGAGTAAACTCTATACTTAAGTACTCACCTCCTCGATCTCATCGAAGAGTTTTGATACTCTTTCCAGTCTAGTTCTCCACCTCATTCTTATACTCTCTGAATTTCTCAAAGGCCTCGGACTTGTACTTCATTAAGTACACATATCCATACCTTGAGAAATCATCAGTAAATGTAATGAAGTAGGAGTAACCACCAATGGCATGAGTTGACATGGGTCCACATATATCACTATGTATGAGTTCCAACAGCTCAGTGGCTCTCTCTCCAGTTCCACTAAATGGAGAGTTGGTTAGTTTTCCACGAATGCAAGGCTCACAAGTTGCATATGACACATAGTCGAATGGATCTAGATATCCATCATTTAGTAACTTTTGAATCATTCTTTCATGGATGTGACCTAGCCTACAATGCCACAGGTATGCACTGTTCATCTCATCTTGTTTCCTTTTGGACACATTTACATTCATGATATGTGGAGTAGTGTCTAAGATAAATAAACCATTATGCATTGTTCCTTTCGTGATGATCTTATCATCTAATAATATCGAACAATCATTGTTCTCAAAAATAAATTTATATCCACTAATTGTTAAACATGAAATGGAGATAATGTTTTTGATAATAGAAGGAACAAAATAACATGCATCTAATGCAATAAAAGCTCCACTAGGCAGATGTAGGGCGACCTCGCCAATAGCTACTACAGTAACTTTTGCTCCATTACCCATCTTGAGGTCCATCTCGCCTCTCTCTAGTCTCCTAGGCCTTGCCAGAACCTGCAACGAATTGCATATATGATAAGCACTACCAGTATCCAATACCCATGTGTTATCATAAGAGTCTGACAAATGGAGACTGATCATGAATGTACCTGAAGCTTCATCAAGCTTTTGTTTCGCCTTTTCTGTAAGGTACTCTTTGCAGTTCCTCTTCCAGTGCCCATCTTTACTATAGTGGAAGCAACGGCCTTTGTCCTTTGCTGGGTCTTTCTTAGCAACCTTTGCATTACCTGATTTGCCCTTGCCCTTTCCCTTCTTAAGGGACCTTTCTACTTTCCTTTTCTTTCTGGTCTCACCAGTGTAGAGAACTAGCTTCTCTTTCTTAATAGTACTCTCTGCCTCCCTTAACATATTGAGGAGCTCTGGGAGAGTCACCTCAAGCTTGTTCATATTAAAATTCATTATGAAATGTGAAAAGGAATCTGGTAGGGATTGAAGCACAATGTCCACACACAAGTTATACTCAATCATATTTAGGACATGGTTCTGAATCGGTGTCCCCTCAGTCATCCTAGCGTGAAAGAGGCTCTTGGATATCTCATATCGCTGAATCCTTCCTTGTTTCTCAAATAATTTACGGACATCTGGAGAATGGATCTGGCATCCATCTTTTCATGTTGTCTCTGTAACTCAGGAGTCATAGAGCCCAACATATAGCACTGAACAAGAGTGGAGTCATCAATTTACTTCACGTAGCGAGTGATCTCATCCTCGCTTGCCCCTTCTTCGGGCGTAGGCATCACTATATCAAGGATGCATATGATTTTCTCCACTGTGAGAACAATTCTCAAGTTACGGAGCCAATCCGTATAATTTGGACTAGTGAGGCGGTTGACATCAAGTATGCCATGTAAGGGATTGGAAAACGATATTTTCTGAAAATAGAGATGCAGCAGAAATGAATAATAGGCAGATTTTGCAAGAAATAAACTATCAAGATATGGACTTCTATCTTAATATGCTCCCACTATTTTACTAACGGGTCACGTGACACTCTCATCACATGAAACGGAAGTCTCCGACAAACTTCTAGTGGGGATCAGGATCCAATCAGCGTCTTAGTGTAACCTCGAGGGACTCGCCAATTACACTAAGCCTAAAAGGTAGGCAACTCTTGCCGATCACAACTTGTGATTCCCATCCTATTCGGCCTTTGAATCACCATGGCCTCGAGGGACTCGACCAACCATGATGCTCGGTTAAGTCAACACCTTCGTTACAAGATGAGTCTGATTTGATGATATACTCTCGAGGGACTCGACCAAGTATACCATGCCCTCATGTCACTGGTGACATCTCTATGTCATAAGCAAGATAGCGAATCGCGATATAGGTGAGTCTCGAGGGACTCGACCAACTCAACCTACACCGGGAATCAGTTCCTACTTATAATGATGGAAGGCCACGTGGGTCAATCTAATTGCCTCACATTTACCGACTTAATATTATCGAGAGATGTTTCTATGATTTGGTCTCCTAATATGACATGTCACACATATACATATTTAATATATATCTACATCGCATGCAAATATATATACATATCTAGTATGTGTATAAGCAATCACACCAGATGATCATGGACCACAACCTAATGTGATTATGCTCGAGCCAGTAGGCCTAATCACTCACATCAAGATCTATGTGTACAACGGTGTATCTCCATGCCTTGTAATCGTCCATCTCGTGGGTCCCGCTATCGCATCCATGCTCCCACTGCGCCTTCTCATGTGATTACAACTTAATTATAGGCACGCAGGCCTAACAATAATCGAGAAATATAATGGAGGCTCGCAGACCTCAATAATAATAATCACAAGTACACACATCACACGGTCCATGATCATCCGTCCACACATCATACATCACATGTATAAATAATCATCATCATGTAGGACTACTAGATAATGATAAAAAATAATAATCAACTAAATCTTTTAATTAATTAGTTTTTTATGAAATCAGGGACATATAGCGAATTTTTGAATTCATAGGGATATTTTCATAATTTGGAAAAAAGACAGAAACTGGAATTTCTCAAATTCCGAAGAGCACAACTGTCTTTTGCCTAGAAAACCCTAATGCCCTACTCCCCTTTGCTGTTGCCTCCCTCGCCACCCTGCTAGATGCGGCCTGTGCGGCGGGGAGAGGGCGCTGCCCTCGCCTGCAGGCTGCACGCCTGCTGGCGGCGCTGCCGCTGCGGGTTGGCACCCCCGTGGGAGGTTCTGCCGGCGGGGCAACGCCCGCAGGCGGTGCTGCCCTTGCAGGTTGGCGCCCCTACGGGCGCCGCCGCCTCCACGGGCAGTTCTGCCCGCGGGGCAACGCCCGCAGGCGGTGCTGTCCCGCCGGGCGGCCGCCCCTGTGGGGGGGTTTCGCACTTGGGAGAAGCGGCGACAAGCACCGTTGCCCTGCGGCGCCTCACCCCACGGGAGAAGCGACCTCAGGTGCCTCTGCTCGCTGGCTGCCAACCCCGCCGGACGTAAGCCTACTGCAAGCAGGCTGCCGGCTGACTGCTGTAGACGCAGCCACTGTGCTGCCTGCCTACGGCTGCGCTGCACGCACGTAGATCAAGGGCAGCAACTGTTGCTGCCCTTTCTCGCTTTTGCGTCAACGATTTTGATGTCAAAAGTTTTTCCTAAAAACAACACACACAGTTCAAAACCAATCATTCGCACAAACAACCTGGCTTTAATAACACTGTTGGAAAATCTTGGGGGCAACATCACATGCGCAGCGGAAGAACAAGAAAACAAAATCCTCGATTCCCAAAGAGATGTTCGTCATCGTGCGAAGATTGGTGCACAAAATCTGAGAAACTTAAAACTGTGTATAGAGTAGATTGTGTTACCTAGGGAGATCGTATATCCCTATTTCTTTGCAGATCCTTAGGAGAGGGTGAAGGAAGTCAAGCGTCCTCCTCTCTTACGGTGATCAACACAGCCCTCTGAATCCCTCCTATTTATAGAGGACCCCTGTCAAACCCTAATGGGTCCTCCCCTAGTGGGTATTGGATCTACATCCAATAAGACAAGGGCTCCGTCGGATATCTTATATCCGAACCTCTACTCATCGCAATGCCTACCAAATGTGTGTGACCCTCTAGGCCCAATATCGAGCTGGCCGTGAGTCATACCTGTTAGAACTCTTTCTAACTTAGTCAATTATTATCTCTGTAATAATTCACTTGACTCATCGACTATGGACGTACTAGGCCACTATGTCGTAGTCCCTAGACGATATAGGGGAATTCAATCAATTGGACCTGTTTGTCCTCAGTTACCGTGTACCTATAGTCCCTCATCCATCTAATATCCCAAAGACCGTATATCGAGCATGGTGCTGTCAGACCCAGACGGTTTCTACTCGAGTCTCGCTCTAATGGATTCTCTCGGAGAACTCTTTCTCTCTCAACCCGAATGACCCTAGCTAGGGTTTGTCTGAGCAAGAACACATGAGATATTCCTCTCATGACGCCGAGAGTAGATGATCCTCTATCGACACTCAATAGTCCCGTAAGGTCGACTACCACTCGCAAGGACCAATTGTACTAGATTTGGGACAGCCAAACCTATAAGTCTGGTATCAAAGAGTGGAGCACTCATACAGGACATCCTTGGTGTCTCAAGTCTAAGGACCAGATACACCATTAGGACTATGGAATCGCTGTTTGACAATAAGGCATTATCAACCATCCAGCATTCCGTAAGCAGATCAATCAGTGAACTTTTTCTCCAATGAGCACCTGCACTGTATCCCTAGTGTCCCTACACGAGCAACTATGAGACCAACTGCATCTATCATATGGACGGGTATACAACACACCAGTCTGTCCGGTTATCACGATGTCCCTCTCGAGTAACCTATGACCGGGATTATTTAGGATCTGTGTTTAAAGGTGAATCGATCTCATTATCGTGATCTCATCATGATCCGATTCCCATTGCACAAATCGAAGGACATCACAATATATATATACATATATGCAATAGTTATAAAGTGATATATGCCAAAATATAATAAGCAAAAAGATTCTGTATCAAGTCACACGTGCCATCACTCATGTGATTGGCTTGTTGGGCACCTATGACTAGCAGGATATTACACTTAGAACTCTAGAAAACCACTTGAGAGAAAACTCAAGTGATGAGGACTTTGACAATGACTTGGCACTTCTAACAAGGAAATTTTAAAAATTCATTAAAAGAAATAAATTTAAAAATGACACCAAAAATAAATTTGAACTGAAAAAGGACCAAGTTATTTCCTACGAATGCAAGAAGCCAGGACACTACAAAAGTGATTGTCCCTAAGCTAAGGATAGAACACCAAAGAAGAAGATGCTCATAGCAACGTAGGATGACTCAAGCTCGTCTGAAGAAGAGGAGTCCAACACCGAGCAAATTGCTCATTATGCCCTAATGGCCATCGGAGACGAGGTAACGAATTTAATTGATGCAGATTTATCATTTGATGAATTGTTAAATGCTTCCCATGACTTATTTGGTGAATGCAAACCAATTAATAGGAAATATAAATTGTTGAAAAAGGAGCATGATATTCTTAACAATAATTTTGAAAAATTAAAAACTGAACATAATGATAGTTTAGCTCCATGTATGAAATGCCATGATCTAAAAACTCTCTAACAGGAGAACTTGCTACTTAATGACACCTTGAAGAAATTCGAGGTTGGTAACAAATCTTTGAATATGAGACTTACAAATAAGGGTCACAATCCTAAAAGAAGTGGAATCGGATTTGTGAGAAGTCCTTTCCAAAATCTAACCACCTTCATTAAAGGCTCTATCTTGCAAGTTTCGCACCAAAGCAAATGCAACTTTTGTTGCAAATATGGACATAGAACTTATCATTGTCCATTCAAGAAAGTTAGTCCGAACAAATTGATTTGGGTTCCTAAAGGAGTCATGATAAATTTCATGCAACATGATAAACAATTTAGATCAGTTTTTAAGGCACCTAAGATTAAATGGGTACCTAAAAATCATCCTTTTTTGTATAAACATATACCATCACAAGCTAGAAGCATGAGATGATAACTTGATAGTGGATGCTCAAAGCACATAACCAAAGATCCATCTCAATTCTCTAAGCTCACTAGCATAGACGAAGGATATGTCACCTTCGAAGATAACAACAAGGGTAAAATCATTAGTAAAGGAACCATAGGTAACAAATCCAACTTCTTTATTGAAGATGTTTTGTTAGTTGATGGTTTAAAACATAACCTCTTGAGCATTAGTCAATTGTGTGCTAAAGGATATATTGTCAAATTCGAATCTAGTGCTTGCATCATTGAAAAACCATACAAACACACATCTATGATTGCATTAAAACAAAATAATGTATACACCATTGACATCAATGATCTTTGTAATGAAATGTGTTTCTCGGTTTTGAATGACGATGCTTGGCTTTGGCATAGGAGATTAGGTTATGCTAGCATGAAACTAATCACTCAAATTTCATCGAAAGAACTTGTAAGAGGAATTCCTCATATCAAGTTCATCAAAGATAATGTGTGTGATGCTTGTCAATTAGGAAAACAAATTAAGGATAGCTTCAAATCTAAGAATCAAATAAGTACCTCTAGACCCTTGCAATTGATCCATATGGATTTATTCGGACCAATCTCTACATCAAGCCTAGGAGGTAGCAAATACACCTTTATTATTATAGATGATTATAGTAGATACACATCGACCTATTTCTTGAAACACAAAAATGAATGCTTTAGATATTTCACCAAGTTTTGTAAACTTGTTCAAAATGAAAAGGGTTCTATGATTTCATCAATTAGAAGTGATTATAGTGGTGAATTTTAAAACCATTATTTCCAAGAATTCTATGAATTTAATGGATACAATTACAACTTCTCTACTTCAAGAAATCCTCAATAAAATGGAGTAGTAAAAAGAAAAAATAAAAATTTACAAGAAATGACAAGAACCATGTTGAATGAACATAGCCTACCCAAATACTTTTAGGCCGAAACTGTAAACACTGCATGCTATATTTTGAATAGAGTTCTAATAAGACCCTTACTCACCAAAACTGCCTATGAGTTGTGGAACAATAAAAAACCCAATGTTTCATATTTTAAAGTGTTTGGGTGTAAATGTTTTATCTTGAATGAAAAAGATGCCTTAGGAAAGTTTGATGCTAAATCCGATGAAGGAATTTTTCTTGGTTATTCTTCGGTTTCTAAAGTTTTTCGTATCTTCAATAAAAGAACTTTAATTATAGAATAATCCATTCATGTTGTTTTCAATGAGATTTCCGAAATCAAGAAAAATGATTTTGATGATGATGTTAATTTCAATTCTTTGAATTTAAATGAAATCCCCTCTCCAACTAGCAACTTGGATACATCCACTTCCGAAACATTCTTACCCAAGATTGGAAGTATGTAGATGCTCATCCTAAGGAGCTAATCTTAGGATGAGCTAATCTTTGTGCCTACGCTGCTTTTCTCTCCCAAATTGAACCTAAATATATTGACGAAGCCATGAAAGATGATTCATGGATTATCGCAATGCAAGATGAATTAAATCAATTTGAGAGAAAAAAGGTGTGGAAGCTTGTTCCTAGGCCAAATGATCATTTAGTTATAGGTACTAAATGGGTCTTTAGAATCAAGAAAGATGAATATGCTTTCATGGTTAGAAACAAGGCTAGATTATTGGCCAAAGGTTTCAACAAAGAGGAAGGTATTGATTACGAAGAAACCTTCGCACCTATGGCTCGATTAGAAGCCATAAGGATGCTCCTTGCCTATGCTAGTAATAATAATTTTAAGTTGTTTCAAATGGATGTTAAAAGTGCTTTTCTTAATGGCTTTATTTTCGAAGAAGTGTATGTTGAACAACCTCCCGGATTTGAAAATAATAGCCTCCCTTATCATGTGTTTAAATTAACTAAAGCTCTCTATGGTTTAAAACAATCCCCAAGTGCTTGGTACGAGAGACTTAGATCTTTTCTTATTGAAAATAATTTCTCAAAAGGCAAGGTCGATACTACATTGTTTATTAAGAATTTTGAAAATAATTTTCTCATTGTTCAGATTTATGTTGATGATATTATCTTCAGTTCTGCGAATAAATCTCTTTATGAATCTATTGCTAAAACTATGAGCCTTGAATTTGAAATGAGTTTGATGGGAGAATTAACCTTCTTCTTAGCCTTACAAATTAAATAACTAAGCAAGGACATCTTTATTAGTCATACTAAATATGCTTTAGATTTGCTAAAAAAATTTAATATGGATAGCTTAAAAGCTATCAACACATCTATGAGCACCTCCACTAAGTTAGAAATTGATGAAAGTAGAGAAAGCTTCGATCAAGAAACTTATAGGGGTATGATAAGAAGTTTACTTTACTTCACTGTAACTAGACCAGATATCATGTTTAGTGTAGGACTTTGTGCTAGGTTTTAATCGAACCCTAAGATATCTCATCTCAAACAGTTAAAAGAATACTTAGATATCTTAAAGGTACCACAAATCTAGGATTATTGTATCTAAAAATTAAGAATTTTGATTTAATTGCTTAAGCTGATGCATATTTTGTTGGGTGTAGACTAGATAGAAAAAGTACATCAGGAATATGTCAATTTTTGGGATATGCCTTGTTTCCTAGTCATCTAAGAAACAAAACTCAGTTGCACTATCAACAATTGAAGCTGAGTATATTGCAGCTAGTGCATGTTGTACACAAGTTGTGTGGATGAAAAACACCTTAGAAGATTATAAAGTTCATCTTAAAAATATTCCCATTAAATTTAATAACACAAGTACAATATGTTTAACAAAGAATCTCATTCAACACTAAGAACAAAACATATTGATATTAGATATCACTTTATACGAGATCATGTCACTAATCATGATATAATTATGGAGTTCATTGATACTAAACATCAACTGGCTGATATTTTTACAAAGTCTTTAAGTAAAGAACGATTTGATTTAATTAGAAGAGAATTGGGAATGTTGATGTGTCCGAATGCATGAACTTATTAAATTTATTTTTTGGCCTTTTTGATTCAATGATCAATCACTTAATGCTATAATGAGAATTTTACATGATTACATGCCTTAATAACATGTTGAAAATTATATGTTTTGGATAAAAAATTTCTATGATGATGAGCATGTTATATCTTCATGATTGTGTTTGAAAATCTATAGCAAAACCTTGTCCGAATGCATGAATGTGTTAAATCTCATTTTCAGACTTTCTTGATCCTAGCAATACATGATTTAGTATTTCTCTTCCAGACTTAATGTAGCTTTCATAAGCCTATGTCATATTGAGTTTGTTTCATATCACTGATTTTTGACATATGGAATCAATTAACAAATGCATTTCTCATAGATATATCTTGTGAAAAATATTTTTTCGAGAAATGGATTTGATGAAATGATTCCGTCATATGAATTCCTTCTTAATAAAGGAAGATTTTTTTTATAAATGCTTACAAGGATTTAATTCACATGCATATCTTGATCCTTGTAAAAATGAAGCATGAATTAATCACTTATCATTTTTTTTAACTTCATTTAAGTAAGCTCACAATGGCTTTCCTCCTTAATGCAAAAAGATAGTGACAAATAAAAAGGAAGAAGTAATGAAAGCTATCTTCATGTCATGTTTCCTTGAAATGTTTGTATAATTAGTATCCTATCACTTATTGTTGAAAAATAACATGAACCTTGTTATGACATGAATCATTACCACACTTATGTTTAAAATTTGCTTAAATCGTTCTCCTTTTTGTTGATGAGAAAGGAGGAGAAATATATGGTAAATTGATGACAAGATTGCTATAATTGCTATGATTGTCATATTTGAATTATGTTAAGATATCAAAAGCTTGCATCGAAATATATAGTAAATTGATGATAGAATTGCTATAATTACTATGATTGCCATATTTGCACTATGTTAAGATATCAAAAGCTTGCATCGTAACTTTACGAATTTGACATCTTAAAATATGTGGTAAATTATTTGCTATACACATGAGATGTTTGCATTAATGAAAAGATATCTAGAGCTTACATTGCAATTTTACAATGTTGATATCTTACCATATGATGAATTGCTACGATTGCTATCTTTCATATTTGAAATATAAAACTTGAAAATGGATGTCAAGCCTTGACATCATTTTCAAAGAGATACATCATGATAAGAATCATGATGGGAGTATTGATAAGGTTAAACGAACTTAACTTATGAATATATCTCTTGAATCAAAGGCTTTGAATTCAAGAATGACTTATCTTAAGTATGGCATATAGATAAGGGAAATTAAGGTTAACTCTATTATCAATTAATTGTCATCATCAAATAGGGGGAGATTGTTGAATCTCGGATTTTGATGCTGAAGTCAATTGTTATTTGGTTATCTAATCCATATGTTGAGATAAGTGTGCAGGATTAACTACGATGGTAGTAAGACATGCAGTAGGTGATGGGCCGGAGTCAAGACCATGATCACATTGGGGGTTCGAGAGTTCGACGGAAGTCCAAACGGTTGTCGGAGGTTCTACGGAAATAAATCCGAGAAGTCCAGGAGCTTGCCAAAGAAGCTCGTCGGAACTCGCCAAGTGGATCGTCTCAAGTCCAAGAGTTTGCCGGAAGTCCGTTGGAGCATCACCGAGGGTTCGTCGGATGTTCATCGGAAGCGCACCGGAAGAAGCGATTGACACACTGGAGCATGAGTTGTAGTATTAATGTCTTAAATATTATAGTTAGCATGAATATTAAGTTAGGAATGGGAGGTGATCCCATTAACTTAATCTGGGACCAATTAGGCTCCTGATAGACCCAAATTGGGCTGAATTGATTAGCCCATTCGGACCCAGAATTTCTAGCCGGTGATGGCACCGCCAGGGCCGACAATGGCACTGCCTAGGAGCTTAGTCTCCCTAGAATTCTAGGCGGTGGTACCGCTTGAGCTCGGTCTCCGAGCGAAGTTAGGCATGGTACCGCCCCTGTCAAGCTATGGTACCACCCCTGTCAAGCGATGGTATCGCCTAAGCTTGGTCTCCGAGTGGTGTCAAGCAGTGGTGCTGCCCAATTATGGCGGTAGTACTGCTAGGACCCCGAAAAACCTGGAGATGACACTTTTGAGCTCCAAATTTAAACCAATTGGGGCCTATATAAACCCCACCCTTTCCTGCATAAAAGGCAACCGAAATCTTAATTGCAAACTGCCTCCGTTACTTTACTTCAACTATACGTTCGCTTGATCTTAAGTTGAAGAACTTTCCGAAATGATTTTTCATCGAAAATACTTTTATCATATGAACGTCGCTTTAATCATCGAAGGTTTTCCGCTGCACTAATTCACCCCTCCCCCCCCTCTTAGTGCTCTTGATCCTAACAATTGGTATCAGAGTGGGGTTAACTCTCAATCAGATTAAAACCCAAGAGAGATGGCATACGCCGGAAACCAAGAGGGCCACTTTATTACACGTCCGCCCATGTTCAATGGGACGAACTACACCTATTGGAAGACCCGAATGAGGATATTCCTTATTTTCATGGATTTTGAACTTTGGAATATTGTTTAAAATGGATTTTCAAAGTCTTCTCTTCCAATGATCGATTGGAATAAATTGGAGAAGAAGACTTTCGCTCTTAATGCAAAGGCTCTGAATGCTTTATTTTGTGTGCTTGATAAAAATGAGTTCAATCGTGTTTCAATTTATGAAACTATATTTGATATTTGGCATATATTCGAAGCGACTCATGAAGGCATGAGTAGAGTGAAAGAGTTAAAAATCAATCTTTTAGTATATTCTTATGAACTTTTTCGAATGAAACCGAGCGAGACCATAGGCAACATGTACACCCATTTCACGGATGTTGTTAATGGTCTAAAAGGACTCGATAAAAGTTTTTCGGATTTTGAGCTCGTCAATAAAATTCTAAGATCCCTTCCAAAGAGTTGGGACCCTAAAGTCACTGCTATTCAAGAGGCTAAAGATTTAAACAACTTCTCTCTTGAAGAATTAATCGGGTCATTAATGACCTACAAAATGACTTGCAAAGCTCATGAAGAGCAAGAAGACATCCTTCCAAAGAACATAAAGGAAATGACACTTAGAACTCTAGAAGACCACTTGAGAAAAAACTCAAGAGATGAGGACTTTGACGATGACTTAACACTTCTAACAAGGAAATTTAAAAAATTTATTAAAAGAAATAAATTTAAAATGACACTAAAAATAAATTTGAACTAAAAAAGGATCAAGTTGTTTGCTACGAATGCAAGAAGCCGGGGCAATACAAAAGTGATTGTCCCTAAGCCAAGGATAGAACACCAAAGAAGAAGGCGCTCAAAGCAACGTGGGATGACTCAAGCCCGTCCGAAGAAGAGGAGTCCAACACCGAGCAAGTTGCTCATTACGCCCTAATGGCCATCAGAGAGGAGGTAACGAATTCAATTGATGCAGATTTATCATTTGATGAATCGTTAAATGCTTTCCATGACTTATTTGATGAATGCAAACCAATTAGTAGGAAATATAAATTATTAAAAAAGGAGCATGATATTTTTATTAGTAATTTTGATAAATTAAAAACTGAACATAATGATAGTTTAGCTCCATGTATGAAATGCCATAATCTAGAAACTCTCCAAAAGGATAACTTGCTACTTAAAGACACCTTGAAGAAATTCATGGTTGGTAGCAAGTCTTTAAATATGATCATTATAAATAAGGGTCACATTCCTAAAAGAAGTGGAATCGGATTTGTGAGAAGTCCTTACCAAAATCTAACCATCTTCATTAATTGCCCTATCTTGCATATTTCGCACCAAAGCAAATACAACTTTGTTGCAAATATGGACATAGAGCTTATTATTGTCCATTCAAGAAAGTTAGTCTGAACAAATTGATTTGGGTTCCTAAAGGAGCCATGATAAATTCCATGCAACATGATAAATAATTTAGATAAGTTTCTGAGGCACCCAAGATTAAATGGGTACCTAAAAATCATCCTTTTTTGTAGAAATATATACCATCATACGCTTGGAGCACGAGATGGTACCTTGATAGTGCATGCTCAAAGCATATGACCAGAGATCCATCTCATTTCTCTAAGCTCACTAGCATAGACGAAGGCTATGTCACCTTCGGAGACAACAACAAGGGTAAAATCATTAGCAAAGGAACCATAGGTAACAAATCCAACTTCTTTATTGAAGATGTTTTGTTAGTTGTTGGTTTAAAACATAACTTCTTGAGCATTAGTCAATTGTGTGATATAGGATATATTGTCAAATTTAAATCTAATACTTGAATCATTGAAAAACCACACAAAAACACATCTATGATTGCATTAAAACAAAATAACGTATACACCATTGACATTAATGATCTTTGTAATGAAATGTGTTTCTCGGTTTTGAATGACGATGCTTGGCTTTGGCATAGGAGATTAGGTCATGCTAGCATGAAACTAATCACTTAAATTTCATCCAAAGAACTTGTAAGAGGAATTCCTTATATCAAGTTCATCAAAGATAATGTGTATGATGCTAGTAGATTAGGAAAACAAATTAAGGGTAGCTTTAAATCTAAGAATCAAATAAGCACCTCTAGACCCTTGCAATTGATCCATATGGATTTATTCGGACAAATCTCTACATCAAGCCTAGGAGGTAGCAAATACACCTTTGTTATTATAGATGATTATTGTAGATACAAATGGACCTATTTCTTGAAACACAAAAATGAATGCTTTAAATATTTCACCAAGTTTTGTAAACTTGTTCAAAATGGAAAGGGTTCTATGATTTCATCAATTAGAAGTGATCACAGTGGTGAATTTTAAAACTGTGATTTCCAAGAATTCTGTGAATTTAATGGATACAATCACAACTTCTCTACTCCAAGAAATCCTCAACAAAATGGAATAGTAAAAATAAAAAATAAAAATTTACAAGAAATGACAAGAACCATGTTGAATGAACATAGCCTACCCAAATATTTTTAGGCCGAAGCCGTAAACACTACATGCTATATTTTGAATAGAGTTCTAGTAAGATCCTTACTCACCAAAACTCCCTATGAGTTGTGGAATAACAAAAAACCCAATGTTTCATATTTTAAAGTTTTTGGGTGTAAGTGTTTTATCTTGAATGAAAAAGATGCCTTAGGAAAGTTTGATGCTAAATCCGATGAAGGAATTTTTCTTGATTATTCTTCGGTTTCTAAAGCTTTTCATATCTACAATAAAAGAACTTTAGTTATAGAAGAATCCATTCATGTTGTTTTCAAAGAGATTTCCGAAATCAAGAAAAATGATTTTAATGATCATGTTAATTTCGATTCTTTGAATTTAAATGAAACCCCCTCTCCAACTAGCAACTTGGATGCATCCACTTCTGAAACATTCTTACCCCGTGATTGGAAGTATGTAGATGCTCATCCTAAGGAGCTAATCTTATGAGACACATCTAAGGGGTTTCAAACACCTTCTTCTCTTAAAAATTTTTGTGCCAACGCCGCTTTTCTCTCCCAAATTGAACCTAAATGTATTGACGAAACCATGAAAGATGATTCATGGATTATCGCAATGCAAGATGAGTTAAATCAATTTGAGAGAAATGAGGTGTGGAAGCTTGTTCCTAGGCCAAATGACCATTTAGTTATTGGTACTAAATGGGTCTTTAGAAACAAGCAAGATGAATATGGTATCATGGTTAGAAACAAGACTAGATTATTGGCCAAAGGTTTCAATCAAGAAGAAGGTATCGATTACGAAGAAACCTTCACACCTATGGCTCGATTAGAAGCTATAAGGATGCTCCTTGCCTATGCTAGTAATAATAATTTTAAGTTATTTCAAATAGATGTTAAAAGCGCTTTTCTTAATTGCTTTATTTTCGAAGAATTGTATGTTGAACAACCTCCCAGATTTGAATAGCCCCCCTAATCATGTGTTTAAATTAACTAAAGCTCTCTATGGTTTAAAACAAGCCCCAAGGGCTTGGTATGAGAGACTTAGTTCTTTTCTCAAAAGGCAAGGTCGATACTATATTGTTTATCAAGAATTTTAAAAATAATTTTCTCATTGTTAAGATTTTATGTTGATGATATTATCTTTAGTTCTACGATTAAATCTCTTTGTGAATCTTTTGCTAAAACGATGAGCCTTGAATTTGAAATGAGTTTAATGGAAGAATTAACCTTCTTCTTAGGCTTACAAATTAAACAACTAAGCAATGACAATATGCTTTAGATTTGCTAAAAAGATTTAATATGGATAGCTTAAAAGCTATCAATGCTCCTATTAGCACCTCCACTAAGTTAGAAATTGATAAAAGTGGAGAAAGCTTCGATCAAGAAACTTATAGGGGTATGATAGAAGTTTACTTTACTTCACTACAACTAGACCAGATATCATGTTCAGTGTAGGACTTTGTGCTAGGTTTCAATCGAACCCTAGGATATCTTATCTCAGAGCAATTAAAAGAATACTTAGATATCTTAAAGGTATCACAAATCTAGGATTATTGTATCCAAAAATTGAGAATTTTGAGTTAATTGCTTATGCTGATGCAAATTTTGCTGGGTGTAGACTAGATAGAAAAAGCACAACAGGAACATGTCAATTTTTGGGACATGCCTTATTCCCTGGTCATTTAAGAAACAAAACTCGGTTGCACTATCAACAACCGAAGCTGAGTATATTGCAACTAGTGCATGTTGTGCAAAAGTTGTGTGGATGAAAAACACCTTAGAAGATTATAAAGTTCATCTTAAAAATATTCCCATTAAATGTGATAATACAAGTGCAATATGTTTAACAAAGAATCTCATTCAACACTCAAGAATAAAACATATTGATATTAGACATCACTTTATACAAGATCATGTCACTAATCATGATGTAATTATAGAGTTCATTAATACTAAATATCAACTAGCCGATATTTTTACAAAGCCTTTAAGTAAAGAACAATTTGATTTCATTAAAAAAGAATTGGGAATGTTGATGTGTTTGAATGCATGAACTTATTAAATTTATTTTTCGGACTTTCTTGATTCAATGATCAATCACTTAATGCTATAATGAGAATTTTACACGATTACATGCCTTAATAACATGTTGAAAATTATGTGTTTTGGATACAAAATTTCCATGATGATGAGCATTTTTTATCTTCATGATTGTATTTGAAAATCAATAAGAAAATCTTGTCCGAATGTATGAATATGTTAAATCTCATTTTTAGACTTTCTTGATCCTAACAATACATGATTTAGTATTTTTCTTCCAGACTTAATGTAGATTTCATAAGCCTATGTCCTATTGAGTTTGTTTCATATCACTTATTTTTGACATATGGAATCAATTAACAAATGCATCTCTTATAGATTTATCTTGTGAAAAATATTTTTTCGAGAAATGGATTTGATGAAATGATTCCTTCTTATGAATTCCTTCTTGATAAAGGAAGATTTTTTTTTTATAAACACTTACAAGGATTTAATTCACATGCATATCTTGATCCTTGTAAAAATGAAGTATAAATTAATCAATTATCGTTTTTTTTTTAACTTCATTTAAGTAAGCTCGCAATGCTTTTCCTCTTTCATGCAAAAAGATAATGACAAATAAAAAGGAAGAAGTAATGAAAGCTATCTTCATATCATGTTTCCTTGTAATGTTTGTATAATTGATATCCTATCACTTATTGTTGAAAAATAACATGAACCTTGTTATGACATGAATCATTACCACATTTATTTTTAAAATTTGCTTAAATCATTTTCCTTTTTGTTGATGACAAAGGAGGAGAAATATATGGTAAATTGATGACAAGATTGTTAGGATCGGAGCGGCATTAAGAGGGGGGGGGGGTGAATTAGTGCAGCGGATTAAAACTTCGGTTTTGGATAAATCTTTCGTACGATAAAAAACCGAACTTGAAAAGCTTAATAACTTAGAAGCGTATGGTAGCGTAGTGACTAAGTAAAGTAGTTTGCAGTATGTCAATGGCAAGAATAAAATGCAAACTAGAGAAGACGGTAGTTTATAGTGGTTCGGTCAATCGTGACCTACATCTACTCCTCCGATTCCTCTTTCGTCGAGGCCACCGGTATCCACTAATAATCTTCCTTTACTAAGCGAAGATCAACCTCCTTCTTACACCCCTCTTACAACCTCTTACAAGTGGTTCACCCTTTTACAAAGATTTCAATGAAAAGAAACGAGGTGAACACTCAAGCTATTGAAAACAAGACTTTTCCTAAAGCTTTTCTCAACTTCTAGCTTCTCAAAAGGTTCTATTCTCTGCTGAGAAATGAGGGGTATTTATAGGCCCTAAGAGGATTCAAATTTGGGCTCCAAAATTTGAATTCTCTTGGGTTTCCGATGCTGGCGGTGCCACCGCCTATCAGTGGCGGTGCCACCGCCTGTCAGTGCCTGACACTGACAGTAGACTAGCGGTGCCACCGCCCAGTCAAGCGGTGCCACTGCCCAGTCTAGGCGGTGCCACCACCTAGGCTAATTCAGCTCATTGGTTGGGCTCCAAACTTGGCCCAAACCAGTCCGAACTCGGGCCCAATTGGCCCCTACTTGGGTTATAGGATTAACACCTAATACTAACCCTAATTAACGTGCTAACTATGAATTTAAAGATATTTTCTAAGCTATTACAAAGTCTGTAAGTCAAGACTTCTTCCGGCGAGCTTCCGACGAACTTCCGACGGTCTCCCGATAAACTCTCAGAAACCATTCTGCGGACTCCCGGCAAGCTCCTAGACTTCACGATTTGATCTTGGCGAGTTCCAACGAGCTTCTTCGGCAAGCTCCGATCTTTCTCAGTGAGCTCAGCGAACTTCCAACGAACCTTCTGGCGAGCTTCCAAAAAACCTTTCGGCAAGCTCCCTACTCATTCTCGGCTAGTTCCGGTAGCATTCCCGACGAACCTTCGAACTTCCGTTGAACTCGCGAACTCGCAACAAATCCTTTGCACTTGACTCCGATACTTTGTTTCGCTTTATGTCTTCGTCGTTATCGTAGTTAAACCTGCACACATAAGCCAAAACTCTACTCTGATCTAGACAATTATTACAACGCAAATTGACATTCTATTGCCCGGCACGTTATTGGTTAGCGCTTCGTCCGATTCTTCAGTGCATCGTCCTCTCTTGCGGCTTGTTGCCCAATCGGCGGTTGACCTCCGCAACCCCGATATCCTTGGCGCAATTCCGCTCTTGGCCCGATGCCCGACGTCCGAAGTCTTCTGCCATCCTAACGTGATCTCCACCAGCGCAATGTCAATTCCTCCTGCGTTAATTGTCTAATCCTGATCGAGTAGACCTACATCACTCAAAATGCAGTTTAAATTATAAACACATAAAGTGGTCTCTTCATCAAAATACAAGATTCAACAATCTCCCCCTTTTTGATGATGACAACCACTTGATGACGGAGTTAACCTTAACTCCCGGAGTTTAAACAAACTCCCCTTATAAATATGCCATATTGATAGAACCTTGAATTCAAACTGAATTCAAGTCATTGCAATATTCATCTTGAATACTTGCAACACATCATCATGAACATATGCATCATATGTCATGTCATCAACATACTTCTCCCCCTTTGTCATCAACAAAAAGGAGAAGTTCATACTCTTATGTGTTTAGAGATAAAAAGGTCCATACATTGCATGAAAAACATAGTATCAAATTTTATCATCATGCAATCTAGCAATTAAAGATGTGTAAGTTTAGCATGTTTGCTTTTCTTGAGATAACAACTAATTGCTTCTCTTTAGACTACAAGCTAGCAATTTTCATGATATGCAAGTTGCAAGCTAGCAAATTTTTGCTTCTTTTGCAATGTTTGAGCTAGCAATTTTGCTTCCGTAACAAGTTAGCATGTTTTGTATTTTGAGATAGGCAAGATAGCACATTTGCTTCTTTTGAGATAGCAACTCTTTTGAGATAGTGATCTTAGCAAATTTTACATCATGCAAGGTAGCAATTTTTATGATATTCAAGATAGTAAGTTCTTTCTTCTCTTTTGAGTAGTGCTATTTTTCACTTCCTTTACAAAGTGCAAGCTAGCAAGGTGTTTGAAAAAATGAGCAAGTTTTGCCACATACAAGCTAGAAAAAATCTCGAAAGCAAATATAAGATAGCTTTCTTGTTGAAGTGTGTAAGCTATCGATTCTTGCTTCCTATTGTAATGTGCAGGTTGCAAGTCTTACTTCTTGAGATAGGCAAGATAGTGATGTTCAAGAAGACAACTTTTGCTTCTTGAAATAAGCAAGTTAGCAATCTTTGCTACTTAAGATAGGTAAGCTAGCAATCAAGTTTTTGCATCTTCTTGACTTGTGCAAGCTAGCTATCTCCCCCTTTGTCATTGTCAAAAAGAAGGGAAGACCCTTTACATCAATTATGACAAAGGTAAGTATCAATCTTATTTGTGCATCATCATATTTTCATATTAGAATATACATATTTTCAAAAATCTTATATTCATTCATGCATAATATTGAATAAATCGATCAACATTATGAGGATATCATACATGATACTAAAATTTTTAACTATTTATCAACATTTTGATAATGATACCAAACATTCATCATTTAGAGTATTCATGATACAAAACATTAAATCAATATTTATAATACATCATTTTAGCAACAACTCATAGTATTTTAAATCATGATTTACATCATATGTAATACATCACATCATAATTAGAAAGCACAAGTATTGTATGCATCATTGCAAATCATAAATATTTCAAATCATCATGGTATTAATATATCAAATTGCATCTTGTCATGCATGATCATAACTTTTTCCCATTTTATCATTGTAAACAAGAAAGAATAAGGGAAGAACAAAATAGTGCATAATATTTCAATTATTTCAAGGCATACAAGCCATAAATCCAATGGCATCATGTCCTGAAAGATAAGACCTCTTGAATTACAAAAGACATGATTCATTTTATCAAATCTCTTCCTTTTATAAATAACAAAAATTGTAGGTGTACAAAGAAGAGATTGTGATTAAAAAAGAATCTCAAGTAGTAAATCCAAGAAATCAAGATCATAATTTAAATACAAACTCATTCAAATTCAATTCGTCAAATTCATCAAAATCTAAACATTATTTTCAAGAGATTCAAAATGGTATACATAGATTTATCATAATAATCATCAAGATCAATAAGATATAGAAAAATAAATTTTCAAGGAAAAAATATTTTTCTCTTTTTAGTTGTTTCAATTTATATGATTTTATTTCATTTATGCCAAATAAAAGCATGTATCATGTTTAAAACCGAAGGTGTAAGATTTATTACAATAAAGATCAATAAGGCACTTCCATTATAGTAAAAATCAATAATCCGTAAATCACAAGATTCATCATGCATAATTTTAAAATTTATTAAGCATGATCATTATGCATGACACTAAAACATGGTTTCAAAATGTTTAATATTTTCATTACACAATTTCATCATTATGCATTTTTATTGAACATAATTTTGAATGATTCTTATAGATAACTAAAACTTCTTTAGTTTTAATTTATATGATTGACTTTATCTTAGCATGCTCAAATTTTGTTCATATGTCAAAACCATACATCATGTTTGAAAACCAAAGACAAGGTTCATAAAAAAATTATCAAGCCTTCCTTTCAAAAGTCATGCATCGTCATTGAAAATCAATATAGAAATCGTCAAAATACACATTCTTGTTTCTCAAGCACATACATAAGATTAATCTTACTAGGTGTATAAGCATTAGATTTATATCTAACATTTTATTGCATTAACATAACACATGTAATTTTTAAGAAAATTAATCCTAAACTAAATTAAAAATAACTCATGAAAGTATTATGTAATTTCGAAATAAATTAGGGGGATTTCGATCACCTCATTGTTGAAAGTGGTTGAGGCGTAGTTTGCCACCTTGCCTTTCTTGATTTTCTCCTCGTTTTCGGAAGAGCTCAATTCATCCCAATTTTTATTCTTCTTGCGTTCAAAGCAAGTAGTTCCATTCTTTTTTCTTTTTAATTTTTGTTTCATTTGTAGCTTAAGTTCATCATCACTTGAGCTTATGCTCGAGTGGTCTTCATGTGTTCTATGTCCGAGATCCTTCCTGTCCTTTGGAAGGTTATTCTCGAGTTTCCTTTTTGTCACATTGTTCATTTCGTAGGTCATTAGAGATCCAATAAGTTCTTTGAGAGGGAATGTTTTAAGGTCCTTAGCCTCTTGAATGGTCGTAACTTTTGGATCCCAACTTTTTGGAAGGGATCTTAAGATTTTAGTGACTAGTTCAAAATTAGAAAAACTTTTACCAAGAGCTTTGAGTCCATTGATGACATCCGTGAAACGGGTGTACATGTCTCCGATGGACTCACTTGGTTTCATCCGGAAAAGTTCGTAAGAATGCACAAGAATATTGATTTTGGACTCTTTCACTCGGCCAATGCCTTCATGAGTAACCTCTAGAGTTCTCTAAATATCAAAAGCCAAGTCACACATCGAAACACGATTAAATTCATTTTTGTCAAGTGTATAATATAAGGCATTCATAGTCTTTGCATTTAGAGAAAACATCTTCTTCTCCAAATTATTCCAATGGTTCATTGGGAGAGAAGACATTTCAAATCCATTTTTGACTATGTGCCATAAATTCAAATCCAAAGAGAGTAAGAAAACTCTCATTTGAGTTTTCCAACAAGTGTAGTCCGTTCCATTGAAAAAGGGAGGACGAATGAGAGAGTGACCCTCTTGAAAGTCATAAAGAGCCATTTCTATTTGGGTGTTAAACCAAAGTAAAAAACTGTGGCTCTGATACCAATTGTTAGGATCGGAGCGGCACTAAGAGGGGGGGTGAATTAGTGCAGCGGATTAAAACTTCGGTTTTGGAAAAATCTTTCGTTCGATAAAAAATCGAACTTGAAAAGCTTAATAACTTAGAAGCGTATGGAAGCGTAGTGACTAAGTAAAGTAGTTTGCAGTATGTAAATGGCAAGAATAAAATGCAAACTAGAGAAGACGGTAGTTTATAGTGGTTCGGTCAATTGTGACCTACATCCACTCCTCCGATTCCTCTTCCGTCAAGGCCACCGGCATCCACTAATGATCTTCCTTTACTAGACAAAGATCAACCTCCTTCTTACACCCCTCTTACAACCTCTTACAAGTGGTTCACCCTTTTACAAAGATTTCAATGAAAAGAAAGGAGGTGAACAGTCAAGCTATTGAAAACAAGATTTTCCTAAAGCTTTTCTCAACTTCTAGTTTCTCAAAAGGTTCTATTCTTTGCTGAGAAATGAGGGGTATTTATAGGCCCCAAGAGGATTCAAATTTGGGCTCCAAAATTTGAATTCTCTTGGGTTTCCGATTCTGGCGGTGCCACTGCCTGTCAGTGTCTGACACTGACAGTGGACTGGCGGTGCCACCGCCCAGGTCTCGGGTGCTGGGCAGTGGCACCGCCCAGTCTAGGCGGTGCCACCGCCTAAGCTAATTCAGCTCGCTGGTTGGGCTCCAAACTTGGCCCAAACCAGTCCGAACTCGGGCCCAATTGGCCCCTACTTGGGTTATAAGATTAACACATAATCCTAACCCTAATTAACGTGCTAACTACGAATTTAAAGACATTTTCTAAGCTATTACAAAGTCCGTAAGTCAAGACTTCTTCCGACGAGCTTCCAGCGAACTTCCGACAGTCTTCCGATAAACTCTCGGAAACCATTCGACGGACTCCCGGCAAGCTCCTAGACTTCACCATTTGATCTTGGCGAGTTCCAATGAGCTTCTTCGGTAAGCTCTGATCTTTCTTAGCAAGCTCCACGAACTTCCAACGAACCTTCTGGCGAGCTTCCAAAAAACCCTTCGGCAAGCTCCCTACTCATTCTCGGCTAGTTCCGGCAGCATTCCCGACGAACCTTCGGACTTCCGTTGAACTCTTGAACTCGCAACAAATCCTTTGCGCTTGACTCCAACACTTTGTTTCGCTTTATGTCTTCATCATTATCGTAGTTAATCCTGCACACATAAACCAAAACTCTACTCTGATCTAGACAATTATTACAACGTAAATTGACATTCTGTTGCCCGGCACGTTATTGGTTAGCGCTTCGTCCGATTCTTCAGCGCATCGTCCTCTCTTGTGGCTTGTTGCCCAATCGGCAGTTGACCTCCGCAACCCCGATATCCTTGGCGCAATTTCGCTCTTGGCCCGATGCCCGACGTCTGAAGTCTTCTGCCAGCCTAACGTGATCTCCTCCGGCGCAACGTCAATTCCTCCTGCGTTAATTGTCTAATCCTGATCGAGTAGACCTGCATCACTCAAAATGTAGTTTAAATTATAAACACATATCAAGTGGTCTCATCATCAAAATACAAGATTCAACAAAGATTGCTATGATTGCCATATTTGAATTATGTTAAGATATCAAAAGCTTACATCGAAATATATGGTAAATTGATGATAGAATTGCTATAATTACTATGATTGCCATATTTGCACTATGTTAAGATATCAAAAGCTTGCACCGTAATCTACGATTTTGATATCTTAAAATATGTGATAAGTTAATTGCTATACACATGAGATGTTTGCATTAATGAAAAGATATCTAGAGCTTACATTGCAATTTTACAATGTTGATATCTTACCATATGATGAATTGCTACAATTGCTATCTTTTATATTTGAAATGTAAAACTTGAAAATGGATGTCAAGCCTTGACATCATTTTCAGAGAGATACATCATGATAGGAATTATGATGGGAGTATTGGTAAGGTTAAATAAACTTAACTTATAAATATGTCTCTCGAATCAAAGGCTTTGAATTCAAGAATGACTTATCTCAAGTATGGCATATAGATAAGGTGAGTTAAGGTTAACTCTATTATTAATTTATTATCATTATAAAAAAGGGGAAGATTGTTGAATCTCAGATTTTGATGATGAAGTCAATTGTCATTTGGTTATCTAATCCATATGTTGAGATAAGTGTGCAGGATTAACTACGATGGCAGTAAAACATGCAGCAAGTGTTGCGTCGGAGTCAAAACCATGATCACGTTGGGGGTTCGAGAATTCGACGGAAGTCCGGACGATCGTCGGAGGTTTTGCGGGAACAAATCCAAGAAGTCCAAGAGCTTGCCAAAGAAGTTTATCGGAACTCGCCAAGAGGATCGTCGCAAGCCCAGGAGTTTAATGGAAGTCCACCAGAGCATCACCGAGGGTTCATCGGATGTTCGTCGGAAGCTCACTGGAAGAAGCGATTGATGCACCGGAGCATGAGTTACAGTATTAATGTCTTAAATAATATAGTTAGTATGAAGATTAAGTTAGAAATGGGAGGTAATCCCATTAACTTAATCTGGGGCTAATTAGGCCCTTGATAGACCCAAATTGGGCTGAATGGATCCGCCCATTCGGACCCAGAATTCCTGGCCGACGGTGGCATCGCCATGGCCGATGGTGGCATTGTCATGCCCCTCAAAATATTGATAATATTAAAATTCAAGAAAACAAATCAATCTAGGATCCAAACTAACATTTGAGGTCACTAAGAAAACATTCAGATCAAAATTTCACCTCTATAATCTATAAATTTATAAACCCTGTGCACTTCATAAATATACAACACATCGCTCGATGACTCATAAAATCTGAACCCAACTCACCAAAATAATAACCATAACATAAATTCACAAGTGTGGGAGTTTGTACAAACATAAAACCAACGTTTACCATAAGTTCATATCGTTACACGAATTAAACTTAACATTCCAGAATCTTAAACATGAGAGGTCCTTTAAACTTACACAAAATCACAAGTTTAGGATCATCGTCAACATTTCATTAGATGCAGCGTGTGCTTATACAACAAAAACATATATACTAATAAAGATCTGCCCAAAATCTTTTAGCTTTCCACCGCCTCAACCCAATCTTAACATTTAAGCAAGCGACAAGCTATCCTGAAAAATTTATACAACAACGACGTGAGCATATAAAGCTTAGCAAGTGACTAACATATCCATTTCAAAAGAGGACAATTTCCAAAGAGATAAAGTTTCAAAATACAAGGCAGAATATAAGAATTCATAGATGTAATATCATTAGGTGCAGAATCACAATTATCATTTCAATCAAACATATTTGGTTCATAACAGATGGGGCATAGAGTAATTGGAGCATATAAACAACGAATGAAACGTTTCGGAGCATATCAATAACAAATGAAACATTTTGGAGCTTATCAATGACGTATGAAATGTTCCGGAGCATATCAACGGCGTTTGGAACATTTCGAAGCATATCAACAATGAATGAAACATTTCGAAGCTTATCAATGGCGTATGAAATGTTCCAGAGCATACCAACGGCATACGGAATATTTCGAAGCATATCAACAATGAATGAAACATTTCGGAGCTTATCAATGGCATATGAAATGTTCTGGAGCATATCAACGGCGTGTGGAACATTTTGAAGCATATCAACAATGAATGAAACATTTCGGAGCTTATCAATGGCGTATGAAATGTTCCAGAGCATATCAATGGCATATGGAACATTTCGAAGTATATCAATAACAAATACCAAACAAGAGCTCAAACGTCGTCTTTGACGTTGCATTCATATCATTCTTATCCAAAGCAAGTACAGAAACACATAACCAAAGCTCTGGATATAATATCAAACATACAGAAGGTGTAGTGGGACCACAGACAGAATGTGATTCATCCATTTCTGAATAACCACTAGACAGAAGTCTCCCACATCTAGGAGCTCCATCCAACCACGTCTAGGTGAAGTCAGAGGGGGCCGGCAGAGCATCGTAGGCTCTATGCATAACTCCCTTTACCATTTTTGGCAAAGGTTCACATTATCCCACAACACTAGAGTGCAAAAGGGCAGTATGAACAATGAATAGCATATATCGGAAGCACACATGGAACAACAAAAGGTGCATGTGCCTTTACGAGTCAATACGATGCAAGCAACAATCTCTCACAAATGTATTCAGATTTGGAATGAAATGAAAGCAAGAGTATACTAGGATTCTAAGCAATCATATGTACCTCAATTCAAATAAGAAGGTTAGATGAATTCAATATCCAAAGGAATGAAACTAGAATAGGCACATATCGAAAGCAAATACGGAACAATGGGATATACATGTGCCTATATGTGTCAATGCGATATAGCATAAACGTTACACAAAAATGTTTAAATAATATAAATAATTTATAGGCAAGAGCAAACCAGAATTCAAGCACTAACATAAGCCTCAATTGAGCGAAGGGGACTGAATGGAATCTATTTCCAAATGAATGAAACATAATACGTGAAATCTACCAAAGCTTGATTTCTATCAGGATTCAAGAGGCACATTGAACAAATACTTCATATTATCAATTATGCTCCAATACCCTTAAGAAAGCTACTGTCGAAATATAAATCAATCTATTTTCTGATGAAATAAGTTTCATATGAATCAAGGTTTCCAACAAGGAGTTACCATTGATTTAGTGACCGAAGGTAAAAAACTAAATCACTATTTTGTAGAATCCATAGGGCGGAATCAATAGATAGCAGAATAGGCATTTGAATTCCAAAATTTTAATCTATATATCATAAGAAAGTTCTACAAGTCTAGTTTCAAATGAAATTAGTTTAGTACAAATCAGAATTTCTAACAGGGACTTATAGGCATTTTAGTATTGAAAGGTCAGAAATTTTGATCCCTGTTTTGTAGCATTCATAGGCTCAATTGAAACAGACGTTTGGGTAAGTATTCGGAGTCCAAAATTTTCAAAATTAGTGTCAAAAGGAAGGTACAAGAGTCTACTTTCAAATAAATAAGGTCCTGCCTAAATTCATGATTGGTGCTAAAAATTATGGCTGAAATAATATATTGGGGTCAGTTTACCAAAAAATTTTAGATCCATGATTTTTGTATCTACTAAGAGAAATATCAGGTTCTAGGCTGAAATCTTTCGAATAATTCAGAATAAATATGAGATCAAAGACTAATAATTCTATAAGATGAGATTAGAATACTTGCCTTTGAGAATTATGGCCCTAAATGAGAAGATTTGAGCAAGAAACCTCAAAGCCCCAAATTTTTTTCTTCTTCTTCTTCCCTCTTTTTCTTCTCTTCTTCTTTCTTTCTTTCTCCTGTTCTTCCACGCGGCTGCCTTCTCTGGTTCCTTATGAACGAAGGCAGAGAGGCTTAAACATTGAAATTTGTAATTTTGTGCATTTTATAGTTTAGTCCTTATATTATTATATTTTCGATTAGGTCCTTAGGGTTTACATATAGGTCCTCAGATTTTTTTTTTTGAACAAATCTCACAAATCTTATGAATAAGTTCTCAAATTCATACTTTGGCTCTTTTATAAAATTTAAAATAGATACTTACATTACAACTAGAAACTTATACGAAAATTCAAAAATGAGGGATGTTACACTCTCTCCCCCTTAAAAGAAAAATTTAGTCATCTAAATTTATGATACCTCTATCGATGAAAAGATGGGAATAAACCTTTTTCATTTCCTCCTCTAGCTCCCAGGTTATTTCCTCTCCAGAATGATGATTCCAAATTACTTGAACCAGAGGGATAACCCGATTCCTTATGATCTTTTCCTTCTTATCAACAATCTGAGTGGCCTCTTCCACATAAGATAAATCTTTATCGATCTCCATCAGCTTATACTTAATGATATGAGAAGGATCAGGTATATACTTTCTAATCATCGAAAAATGAAATATATTATAGATATGACACAATGATGGCGGCAAAGCAATCCTATAAAAGACAGAACCAACCCAATCTTGGGCTTAACTTTCCTTTAGGATTTGGTTCTTGATATTTGGTTCATTAGTTACACATACTCTATCCCCAAATCTCAATAGGCCATCCTTTGAAACTTGAAATTTTGGCTTCAATTCCTTTTCTACTTCATTCCTCAAGTAAATTAAATGTGGATCTCGTAATTGTCCTTTCTTAATTTGTTGAATAAGATCAGATTGCACCTGAATGGAGGCCATCAATATAATTGAGTCTTGCTCTTTTCTCGTAGCATTCAAATCAAAATTTTCTTCTAATAACTTTTATTGCTTCATGACCAGACTAGCCATAAAACATGTAGATTTTCTACTAAGAGCATCAGCTACCACATTGGCTTTGCCCGGGTGATAACGGATGGCACAATCATAATCCTTATAAGTTATATCCATCTTCGTTGCCTCATGTTTAAGTCTTTCTGAGTGAAAATATATTTCAAACTCTTGTGATCAGTAAAAATTTCAAATTGTCGACCATACAAATAATGTCTCCAAATCTTTAGAGCAAAAATAATTGCTGCCAATCCCAAATCATGAGTTGGATAATTCAGTTCATAACCTTTTAGTTATCTAGAAGCATAAACAATCACTCTCCCTTCCTATATTAAAACACATCCAAGGCCCTTTCTTGAAGTATCAGTATAAACTACAAATCCCTCACTACCACTTGGAATAGTGAGAATAGGAGCACTAGTCAATCTTCTTTTCTCTTAGTATGGACAATACATTTCTCAAGTGTTCCTCATGCTCCTGATTACTCCTTGAATACACCAATATGTCATCAATAAATATAATTACACAGCCATCCAAGAGCGGTTGAAATATCCTATTCATTAGTTCTATAAAAGCTACAAGGGCATTAGTCAAACCAAAAGGCATCACCAAGAATTTATAGTGACCATATCGAGTTCTGAAAGATGTTTTTGGAATATCCTCCTCCTTGATCTTCAACTGATAGTAACCTGACCTTAGGTCAATCTTAGAGAATACTTGTGCACCCTATAATTAATCAAACAAATCATCAATCCTGGGTATGGGATACTTGTTTTTGATGGTCACTTGATTTAACTGTCTATAATCAATACAAAGTCTCAATGTTCCATCCATCTTTTTAACTAACATCGGAGCACCCCATGACAAACTATTAAGCCAAATAAAATCTTTATTTAATAATCCTTCTAGTTGCTTTTCTAATTCCACTTACTCAAATGATATCATTCTGTAGAAAGACTTAGATATTGGGATTGTCTCAAAGACCAAATCAAAAGCAAAGTCACGATTGGAGGTAATCCAAGCAAGTCATCTTGGGATACACTAGGCAAGGAGATAAATCATGTCCAATACTCTAAAAATAAAAGATCGGCTGATCAAATATGCAAAAAGTAATCATTTGTTATATATCAATCCATACTGGTATGATAGGAAGATAGTCAATCCATACCAAGTATAATATCAAAACTCCAAATCTCTAGGAGAACTAAATCAGTAAAAAATTCAAGTTCTCCAATAAAATCAGACAAGAGGACCAGATTCAAGTTCGTTATCAAAGAATCTCCAATGATCATATTTACATATAACACAATGCAATGGTCTAGGTTGCATACTCAAGTGATAAGCAAAATATTACGAATCGAATCGTAGATAGGACCCATGGTCAAACAAATATTTACATTCTTTCATAAGCATGAATAGTACCTTCGATCACTAATTCAGAAGTTTTAGAATCATATTCAGTAATAGCATACACTCTGATATGGGCAGATGATTTATGAGGCAGTGACTCTTTCTTATTGTTCAAAGGGCAGTCTTTTATTTTATGATCCAACTTTCGCATGCAAAATAGACTCTAGCCACCCACAAACACAAACTTGTTTCATAATTTAACTTACAATTCACACATGATTGAGTCTTTTGTGGTGACTTCCCTTTTCAAATCCAAATGTCTTGACCCTCTTGTTATTACTTTCTGACTCATTTTCAATCATATTTTTATTGGTAAACTTATCCTTATCATTCTTGTCACTGATCTCCAAAAATTCTTTTCATTGTTGCCATTAATGATTAGCCACTACTTCAAATATAAGGTGGCAAAAGAAAATTTTTGATCATCAGAACAATTTTGTACATCAAATATCTTCTCTGTTTGCATCATCCGTTTTTCTACCACCAATGAAATTAGGTTCACCAAGCTTTCATTGCGCTACTTTGATTTAGTATCTTTGATCAACCCTTTCATCGCACTTAATTAATCAAAAGCAGATGAAGTAAGAGGACTAAATGTTCTCGTCATCAAAGATTCCTAAAATGCATCAAAGAATATTTCCACCAATCACTATAGTTCACTAGACCTCAATATATTTTGTACATCAATATATCAAATATTTCAGTGATCCTCAAACCATGCTATGATACCACCTTTGTCACGCCCCTCAAAATATGATAATATTAAAATTCAAGAAAACAAATCAATCTAGGATCCAAACTAACATTTGAGGTCACTAAGAAAACATTCAGATCAAAATTTCACCTCTATAATCTATAAATTTATAAACCCTATGCAGTTCATAAACACACAACACATCGCTCGATGATTCATAAAATCTGAACCCAACTCACCAAAATAATAACCATAACATAAATTCACAAGTGTGGGAGTCTGTACAATCATAAAACCAACGTTTACCATAAGTTCATATCGTTATACGAATTAAACTTAACATTCCAGAATCTTAAACATGAGAGGTCCTTTAAACTTACACAAAATCACAAGTTTAGGATCATCGTCAACATTTCATTAGATGCAGCGTGTGCTTATACAACAAAAACATATATACTAATAAAGATCTGCCCAAAATCTTTTAGCTTTCCACCGCCTCAACCCAATCTTAACATTTAAGCAAGCGACAAGCTATCCTGAAAAATTTATACAACAACGACGTGAGCATATAAAGCTTAGCAAGTGACTAACATATCCATTTCAAAAGAGGACAATTTCCAAAGAGATAAAGTTTCAAAATACAAGGCAGAATATAAGAATTCATAGATGTAATATCATTAGGTGCAGAATCACAATTATCATTTCAATCAAACATATTTGGTTCATAACAGATGGGGCATAGAGTAATTGGAGCATATAAACAACGAATGAAACGTTTCGGAGCATATCAATAACAAATGAAACATTTTGGAGCTTATCAATGACGTATGAAATGTTCCGGAGCATATCAACGGCGTTTGGAACATTTCGAAGCATATCAACAATGAATGAAACATTTCGAAGCTTATCAATGGCGTATGAAATGTTCCAGAGCATACCAACGGCATACGGAATATTTCGAAGCATATCAACAATGAATGAAACATTTCGGAGCTTATCAATGGCATATGAAATGTTCTGGAGCATATCAACGGCGTGTGGAACATTTTGAAGCATATCAACAATGAATGAAACATTTCGGAGCTTATCAATGGCGTATGAAATGTTCCAGAGCATATCAATGGCATATGGAACATTTCGAAGTATATCAATAACAAATACCAAACAAGAGCTCAAACGTCGTCTTTGACGTTGCATTCATATCATTCTTATCCAAAGCAAGTACAGAAACACATAACCAAAGCTCTGGATATAATATCAAACATACAGAAGGTGTAGTGGGACCACAGACAGAATGTGATTCATCCATTTCTGAATAACCACTAGACAGAAGTCTCCCACATCTAGGAGCTCCATCCAACCACGTCTAGGTGAAGTCAGAGGGGGCCGGCAGAGCATCGTAGGCTCTATGCATAACTCCCTTTACCATTTTTGGCAAAGGTTCACATTATCCCACAACACTAGAGTACAAAAGGGCAGTATGAACAATGAATAGCATATATCGGAAGCACACATGGAACAACAAAAGGTGCATGTGCCTTTACGAGTCAATACGATGCAAGCAACAATCTCTCACAAATGTATTCAGATTTGGAATGAAATGAAAGCAAGAGTATACTAGGATTCTAAGCAATCATATGTACCTCAATTCAAATAAGAAGGTTAGATGAATTCAATATCCAAAGGAATGAAACTAGAATAGGCACATATCGAAAGCAAATACGGAACAATGGGATATACATGTGCCTATATGTGTCAATGCGATATAGCATAAACGTTACACAAAAATGTTTAAAGAATATAAATAATTTATAGGCAAGAGCAAACCAGAATTCAAGCACTAACATAAGCCTCAATTGAGCGAAGGGGACTGAATGGAATCTATTTCCAAATGAATGAAACATAATACGTGAAATCTACCAAAGCTTGATTTCTATCAGGATTCAAGAGGCACATTGAACAAATACTTCATATTATCAATTATGCTCCAATACCCTTAAGAAAGCTACTGTCGAAATATAAATCAATCTATTTTCTGATGAAATAAGTTTCATATGAATCAAGGTTTCCAACAAGGAGTTACCATTGATTTAGTGACCGAAGGTAAAAAACTAAATCACTATTTTGTAGAATCCATAGGGCGGAATCAATAGATAGCAGAATAGGCATTTGAATTCCAAAATTTTAATCTATATATCATAAGAAAGTTCTACAAGTCTAGTTTCAAATGAAATTAGTTTAGTACAAATCAGAATTTCTAACAGGGACTTATAGGCATTTTAGTATTGAAAGGTCAGAAATTTTGATCCCTGTTTTGTAGCATTCATAGGCTCAATTGAAACAGACGTTTGGGTAAGTATTCGGAGTCCAAAATTTTCAAAATTAGTGTCAAAAGGAAGGTACAAGAGTCTACTTTCAAATAAATAAGGTCCTGCCTAAATTCATGATTGGTGCTAAAAATTATGGCTGAAATAATATATTGGGGTCAGTTTACCAAAAAATTTTAGATCCATGATTTTTGTATCTACTAAGAGAAATATCAGGTTCTAGGCTGAAATCTTTCGAATAATTCAGAATAAATATGAGATCAAAGACTAATAATTCTATAAGATGAGATTAGAATACTTGCCTTTGAGAATTATGGCCCTAAATGAGAAGATTTGAGCAAGAAACCTCAAAGCCCCAAATTTTTTTCTTCTTCTTCTTCCCTCTTTTTCTTCTCTTCTTCTTTCTTTCTTTCTCCTGTTCTTCCACGCGGCTGCCTTCTCTGGTTCCTTATGAACGAAGGCAGAGAGGCTTAAACATTGAAATTTGTAATTTTGTGCATTTTATAGTTTAGTCCTTATATTATTATATTTTCGATTAGGTCCTTAGGGTTTACATATAGGTCCTCAGATTTTTTTTTTTGAACAAATCTCACAAATCTTATGAATAAGTTCTCAAATTCATACTTTGGCTCTTTTATAAAATTTAAAATAGATACTTACATTACAACTAGAAACTTATACGAAAATTCAAAAATGAGGGATGTTACACTCTCTCCCCCTTAAAAGAAAAATTTAGTCATCTAAATTTATGATACCTCTATCGATGAAAAGATGAGAATAAACCTTTTTCATTTCCTCCTCTAGCTCCCAGGTTATTTCCTCTCCAGAATGATGATTCCAAATTACTTGAACCAGAGGGATAACCCGATTCCTTATGATCTTTTCCTTCTTATCAACAATCTGAGTGGCCTCTTCCACATAAGATAAATCTTTATCGATCTCCATCAGCTTATACTTAATGATATGAGAAGGATCAGGTATATACTTTCTAATCATCGAAAAATGAAATATATTATAGATATGACACAATGATGGCGGCAAAGCAATCCTATAAAAGACAAAACCAACCCAATCTTGGGCTTAACTTTCCTTTAGGATTTGGTTCTTGATATTTGGTTCATTAGGTACACATACTCTATCCCCAAATCTCAATAGGCCATCCTTTGAAACTTGAAATTTTGGCTTCAATTCCTTTTCTACTTCATTCCTCAAGTAAATTAAATGTGGATCTCGTAATTGTCCTTTCTTAATTTGTTGAATAAGATCAGATTGCACCTGAATGGAGGCCATCAATATAATTGAGTCTTGCTCTTTTCTCGTAGCATTCAAATCAAAATTTTCTTCTAATAACTTTTATTGCTTCATGACCAGACTAGCCATAAAACATGTAGATTTTCTACTAAGAGCATCAGCTACCACATTGGCTTTGCCCGGGTGATAACGGATGGCACAATCATAATCCTTATAAGTTATATCCATCTTCGTTGCCTCATGTTTAAGTCTTTCTGAGTGAAAATATATTTCAAACTCTTGTGATCAGTAAAAATTTCAAATTGTCGACCATACAAATAATGTCTCCAAATCTTTAGAGCAAAAATAATTGCTGCCAATCCCAAATCATGAGTTGGATAATTCAGTTCATAACCTTTTAGTTATCTAGAAGCATAAACAATCACTCTCCCTTCCTATATTAAAACACATCCAAGGCCCTTTCTTGAAGTATCAGTATAAACTACAAATCCCTCACTACCACTTGGAATAGTGAGAATAGGAGCACTAGTCAATCTTCTTTTCTCTTAGTATGGACAATACATTTCTCAAGTGTTCCTCATGCTCCTGATTACTCCTTGAATACACCAATATGTCATCAATAAATATAATTACACAGCCATCCAAGAGCGGTTGAAATATCCTATTCATTAGTTCTATAAAAGCTACAAGGGCATTAGTCAAACCAAAAGGCATCACCAAGAATTTATAGTGACCATATCGAGTTCTGAAAGATGTTTTTGGAATATCCTCCTCCTTGATCTTCAACTGATAGTAACCTGACCTTAGGTCAATCTTAGAGAATACTTGTGCACCCTATAATTAATCAAACAAATCATCAATCCTGGGTATGGGATACTTGTTTTTGATGGTCACTTGATTTAACTGTCTATAATCAATACAAAGTCTCAATGTTCCATCCATCTTTTTAACTAACATCGGAGCACCCCATGACAAACTATTAAGCCAAATAAAATCTTTATTTAATAATCCTTCTAGTTGCTTTTCTAATTCCACTTACTCAAATGATATCATTCTGTAGAAAGACTTAGATATTGGGATTGTCTCAAAGACCAAATCAAAAGCAAAGTCACGATTGGAGGTAATCCAAGCAAGTCATCTTGGGATACACTAGGCAAGGAGATAAATCATGTCCAATACTCTAAAAATAAAAGATCGGCTGATCAAATATGCAAAAAGTAATCATTTGTTATATATCAATCCATACTGGTATGATAGGAAGATAGTCAATCCATACCAAGTATAATATCAAAACTCCAAATCTCTAGGAGAACTAAATCAGTAAAAAATTCAAGTTCTCCAATAAAATCAGACAAGAGGACCAGATTCAAGTTCGTTATCAAAGAATCTCCAATGATCATATTTACATATAACACAATGCAATGGTCTAGGTTGCATACTCAAGTGATAAGCAAAATATTACGAATCGAATCGTAGATAGGACCCATGGTCAAACAAATATTTACATTCTTTCATAAGCATGAATAGTACCTTCGATCACTAATTCAGAAGTTTTAGAATCATATTCAGTAATAGCATACACTCTGATATGGGCAGATGATTTATGAGGCAGTGACTCTTTCTTATTGTTCAAAAGGCAGTCTTTTATTTTATGATCCAACTTTCGCATGCAAAATAGACTCTAGCCACCCACAAACACAAACTTGTTTCATAATTTAACTTACAATTCACACATGATTGAGTCTTTTGTGGTGACTTCCCTTTTCAAATCCAAATGTCTTGACCCTCTTGTTATTACTTTCTGACTCATTTTCAATCATATTTTTATTGGTAAACTTATCCTTATCATTCTTGTCACTGATCTCCAAAAATTCTTTTCATTGTTGCCATTAATGATTAGCCACTACTTCAAATATAAGGTGGCAAAAGAAAATTTTTGATCATCAGAACAATTTTGTACATCAAATATCTTCTCTGTTTGCATCATCCGTTTTTCTACCACCAATGAAATTAGGTTCACCAAGCTTTCATTGCGCTACTTTGATTTAGTATCTTTGATCAACCCTTTCATCGCACTTAATTAATCAAAAGCAGATGAAGTAAGAGGACTAAATGTTCTCGTCATCAAAGATTCCTAAAATGCATCAAAGAATATTTCCACCAATCACTATAGTTCACTAGACCTCAATATATTTTGTACATCAATAAATCAAATATTTCAGTGATCCTCAAACCATGCTATGATACCACCTTTGTCACGCCCCTCAAAATATGATAATATTAAAATTCAAGAAAACAAATCAATCTAGGATCCAAACTAACATTTGAGGTCACTAAGAAAACATTCAGATCAAAATTTCACCTCTATAATCTATAAATTTATAAACCCTGTGCAGTTCATAAACACACAACACATCGCTCGATGATTCATAAAATCTGAACCCAACTCACCAAAATAATAACCATAACATAAATTCACAAGTGTGGGAGTCTGTACAATCATAAAACCAACGTTTACCATAAGTTCATATCGTTATACGAATTAAACTTAACATTCCAGAATCTTAAACATGAGAGGTCCTTTAAACTTACACAAAATCACAAGTTTAGGATCATCGTCAACATTTCATTAGATGCAGCGTGTGCTTATACAACAAAAACATATATACTAATAAAGATCTGCCCAAAATCTTTTAGCTTTCCACCGCCTCAACCCAATCTTAACATTTAAGCAAGCGACAAGCTATCCTGAAAAATTTATACAACAACGACGTGAGCATATAAAGCTTAGCAAGTGACTAACATATCCATTTCAAAAGAGGACAATTTCCAAAGAGATAAAGTTTCAAAATACAAGGCAGAATATAAGAATTCATAGATGTAATATCATTAGGTGCAGAATCACAATTATCATTTCAATCAAACATATTTGGTTCATAACAGATGGGGCATAGAGTAATTGGAGCATATAAACAACGAATGAAACGTTTCGGAGCATATCAATAACAAATGAAACATTTTGGAGCTTATCAATGACGTATGAAATGTTCCGGAGCATATCAACGGCGTTTGGAACATTTCGAAGCATATCAACAATGAATGAAACATTTCAGAGCTTATCAATGGCGTATGAAATGTTCAGGAGCATATCAACAGCATATGGAATATTTCGAAGCATATCAACAATGAATGAAACATTTCAGAGCTTATCAATGGCGTATGAAATGTTCCGGAGCATATCAACGGCATATGGAACATTTCGAAGCATATCAATAATGAATGAAACATTTCAGAGCTTATCAATGGCGTATGAAATGTTCCGGAGCATATCAATGGCATATGGAACATTTCGGAGTATATCAATAGCAAATACCCAACAAAAGCTCAAACGTCGTCTTTGATGTTACATTCATATCATTCTTATCTAAAGCATATACAGAAACACATAACCAAAGCTTTGGATATCATATCAAACATACAGAATGTGTAGTGGGACCACAGATAGAATATGATTCATCCATTTCTGAATGACCACCAGACAGAAGTCTCCCACGTCTGGGAGCTCCATCCACCCACATCTAGGTGAAGTCAGAGGGGGCCGGTAGAGCATCGCAGGCTCTATGCATAACTCCCTTTACCATTTTTGGCAAAGGTTAACATTATCCCACAACACCAGAGTACAAAAGGGCAGTATGAACAATGAATAGCATATATCGGTAGTACACACAGAACAACAAAACGTACATGTACCTTTACGAGTCAGTACGATGCAAGCAACAATCTCTCACAAATGTATTCAGATTTGGAATGAAATGAAAGCAAGAGTATACCAGGATTCCAAGCTATCATATGTACCTCAATTCAAATAAGAAGGTTAGATGAATTCAACATCCAAAGAAATGAAACTAGAATAGGCACATATCGAAAGCAAATATGGAATAATGGGATATACATGTGCCTATATGTGTCAATGCGATATAGCATAAACGTTACACAAAAATGTTTCAAGAATGTAAATAATTTATAGGCAAGAGCAAACCAGAATTCAAGCACTAACATAAGCCTCAATTGAGCGAAGGGGACTGAATTGAATCTATTTCTAAATGAATGAAACAGAATACGCGAAATCGACCAAAGCTTGATTTCTGTCAGGATTCAAGAGGCACATTGAACAAATACTTCATATTATCAATTATGCTCCAATACCCTTAACAAAGCTACTGTCGAAATATAAATCAATCTATTTTCTGATGAAATAAGTTTCATACGAATCAAGGTTTCCAACAAGGAGTTACCATTGATTTAGTGACCGAAGGTAAAAAACTAAATCACTATTTTGTAGAATCCATAGGGCGGAATCAATAGATAGCAGAATAGGCATTTGAATTCCAAAATTTTAATCTATATATCATAAGAAAGGTCTACAAGTCTAGTTTCAAATGAAATTAGTTTAGTACAAATCAGAATTTCTAACAGGGACTTATAGGCATTTTAGTATTGAAAGGTCAGAAATTTTGATCCCTGTTTTGTAGCATTCATAGGCTCAATTGAAACAGACGTTTGGGTAAGTATTCGGAGTCCAAAATTTTCAAAATTAGTGTCAAAAGGAAGGTACAAGAGTCTACTTTCAAATAAATAAGGTCCTGCCTAAATTCATGATTGGTGCTAAAAATTATGGCTGAAATAATATATTGGGGTCAGTTTACCAAAAAATTTTAGATCCATGATTTTTGTATCTACTAAGAGAAATATCAGGTTCTAGGCTGAAATCTTTCGAATAATTCAGAATAAATATGAGATCAAAGACTAATAATTCTATAAGATGAGATTAGAATACTTGCCTTTGAGAATTATGGCCCTAAATGAGAAGATTTGAGCAAGAAACCTCAAAGCCCCAAATTTTTTTCTTCTTCTTCTTCCCTCTTTTTCTTCTCTTCTTCTTTCTTTCTTTCTCCTGTTCTTCCACGCGGCTGCCTTCTCTGGTTCCTTATGAACGAAGGCAGAGAGGCTTAAACATTGAAATTTGTAATTTTGTGCATTTTATAGTTTAGTCCTTATATTATTATATTTTCGATTAGGTCCTTAGGGTTTACATATAGGTCCTCAGATTTTTTTTTTTGAACAAATCTCACAAATCTTATGAATAAGTTCTCAAATTCATACTTTGGCTCTTTTATAAAATTTAAAATAGATACTTACATTACAACTAGAAACTTATACGAAAATTCAAAAATGAGGGATGTTACACTCTCTCCCCCTTAAAAGAAAAATTTAGTCATCTAAATTTATGATACCTCTATCGATGAAAAGATGGGAATAAACCTTTTTCATTTCCTCCTCTAGCTCCCAGGTTATTTCCTCTCCAGAATGATGATTCCAAATTACTTGAACCAGAGGGATAACCCGATTCCTTATGATCTTTTCCTTCTTATCAACAATCTGAGTGGCCTCTTCCACATAAGATAAATCTTTATCGATCTCCATCAGCTTATACTTAATGATATGAGAAGGATCAGGTATATACTTTCTAATCATCGAAAAATGAAATATATTATAGATATGACACAATGATGGCGGCAAAGCAATCCTATAAAAGACAGAACCAACCCAATCTTGGGCTTAACTTTCCTTTAGGATTTGGTTCTTGATATTTGGTTCATTGGGTACACATACTCTATCCCCAAATCTCAATAGGCCATCCTTTGAAACTTGAAATTTTGGCTTCAATTCCTTTTCTACTTCATTCCTCAAGTAAATTAAATGTGGATCTCGTAATTGTCCTTTCTTAATTTGTTGAATAAGATCAGATTGCACCTGAATGGAGGCCATCAATATAATTGAGTCTTGCTCTTTTCTCGTAGCATTCAAATCAAAATTTTCTTCTAATAACTTTTATTGCTTCATGACCAGACTAGCCATAAAACATGTAGATTTTCTACTAAGAGCATCAGCTACCACATTGGCTTTGCCCGGGTGATAACGGATGGCACAATCATAATCCTTATAAGTTATATCCATCTTCGTTGCCTCATGTTTAAGTCTTTCTGAGTGAAAATATATTTCAAACTCTTGTGATCAGTAAAAATTTCAAATTGTCGACCATACAAATAATGTCTCCAAATCTTTAGAGCAAAAATAATTGCTGCCAATCCCAAATCATGAGTTGGATAATTCAGTTCATAACCTTTTAGTTATCTAGAAGCATAAACAATCACTCTCCCTTCCTATATTAAAACACATCCAAGGCCCTTTCTTGAAGTATCAGTATAAACTACAAATCCCTCACTACCACTTGGAATAGTGAGAATAGGAGCACTAGTCAATCTTCTTTTCTCTTAGTATGGACAATACATTTCTCAAGTGTTCCTCATGCTCCTGATTACTCCTTGAATACACCAATATGTCATCAATAAATATAATTACACAGCCATCCAAGAGCGGTTGAAATATCCTATTCATTAGTTCTATAAAAGCTACAAGGGCATTAGTCAAACCAAAAGGCATCACCAAGAATTTATAGTGACCATATCGAGTTCTGAAAGATGTTTTTGGAATATCCTCCTCCTTGATCTTCAACTAATAGTAACCTGACCTTAGGTCAATCTTAGAGAATACTTGTGCACCCTATAATTAATCAAACAAATCATCAATCCTGGGTATGGGATACTTGTTTTTGATGGTCACTTGATTTAACTGTCTATAATCAATACAAAGTCTCAATGTTCCATCCATCTTTTTAACTAACATCGGAGCACCCCATGACAAACTATTAAGCCAAATAAAATCTTTATTTAATAATCCTTCTAGTTGCTTTTCTAATTCCACTTACTCAAATGATATCATTCTGTAGAAAGACTTAGATATTGGGATTGTCTCAAAGACCAAATCAAAAGCAAAGTCACGATTGGAGGTAATCCAAGCAAGTCATCTTGGGATACACTAGGCAAGGAGATAAATCATGTCCAATACTCTAAAAATAAAAGATCGGCTGATCAAATATGCAAAAAGTAATCATTTGTTATATATCAATCCATACTGGTATGATAGGAAGATAGTCAATCCATACCAAGTATAATATCAAAACTCCAAATCTCTAGGAGAACTAAATCAGTAAAAAATTCAAGTTCTCCAATAAAATCAGACAAGAGGACCAGATTCAAGTTCGTTATCAAAGAATCTCCAATGATCATATTTACATATAACACAATGCAATGGTCTAGGTTGCATACTCAAGTGATAAGCAAAATATTACGAATCGAATCGTAGATAGGACCCATGGTCAAACAAATATTTACATTCTTTCATAAGCATGAATAGTACCTTCGATCACTAATTCAGAAGTTTTAGAATCATATTCAGTAATAGCATACACTCTGATATGGGCAGATGATTTATGAGGCAGTGACTCTTTCTTATTGTTCAAAGGGCAGTCTTTTATTTTATGATCCAACTTTCGCATGCAAAATAGACTCTAGCCACCCACAAACACAAACTTGTTTCATAATTTAACTTACAATTCACACATGATTGAGTCTTTTGTGGTGACTTCCCTTTTCAAATCCAAATGTCTTGACCCTCTTGTTATTACTTTCTGACTCATTTTCAATCATATTTTTATTGGTAAACTTATCCTTATCATTCTTGTCACTGATCTCCAAAAATTCTTTTCATTGTTGCCATTAATGATTAGCCACTACTTCAAATATAAGGTGGCAAAAGAAAATTTTTGATCATCAGAACAATTTTGTACATCAAATATCTTCTCTGTTTGCATCATCCGTTTTTCTACCACTAATGAAATTAGGTTCACCAAGCTTTCATTGCGCTACTTTGATTTAGTATCTTTGATCAACCCTTTCATCGCACTTAATTAATCAAAAGCAGATGAAGTAAGAGGACTAAATGTTCTCGTCATCAAAGATTCCTAAAATGCATCAAAGAATATTTCCACCAATCACTATAGTTCACTAGACCTCAATATATTTTGTACATCAATATATCAAATATTTCAGTGATCCTCAAACCATGCTATGATACCACCTTTGTCACGCCCCTCAAAATATGATAATATTAAAATTCAAGAAAACAAATCAATCTAGGATCCAAACTAGCATTTGAGGTCACTAAGAAAACATTCAGATCAAAATTTCACCTCTATAATCTATAAATTTATAAACCCTGTGCAGTTCATAAACACACAACACATCGCTCGATGATTCATAAAATCTGAACCCAACTCACCAAAATAATAACCATAACATAAATTCACAAGTGTGGGAGTCTGTACAATCATAAAACCAACGTTTACCATAAGTTCATATCGTTATACGAATTAAACTTAACATTCCAGAATCTTAAACATGAGAGGTCCTTTAAACTTACACAAAATCACAAGTTTAGGATCATCGTCAACATTTCATTAGATGCAGCGTGTGCTTATACAACAAAAACATATATACTAATAAAGATCTGCCCAAAATCTTTTAGCTTTCCACCGCCTCAACCCAATCTTAACATTTAAGCAAGCGACAAGCTATCCTGAAAAATTTATACAACAACGACGTGAGCATATAAAGCTTAGCAAGTGACTAACATATCCATTTCAAAAGAGGACAATTTCCAAAGAGATAAAGTTTCAAAATACAAGGCAGAATATAAGAATTCATAGATGTAATATCATTAGGTGCAGAATCACAATTATCATTTCAATCAAACATATTTGGTTCATAACAGATGGGGCATAGAGTAATTGGAGCATATAAACAACGAATGAAACGTTTCGGAGCATATCAATAACAAATGAAACATTTTGGAGCTTATCAATGACGTATGAAATGTTCCGGAGCATATCAACGGCGTTTGGAACATTTCGAAGCATATCAACAATGAATGAAACATTTCAGAGCTTATCAATGGCGTATGAAATGTTCAGGAGCATATCAACAGCATATGGAATATTTCGAAGCATATCAACAATGAATGAAACATTTCAGAGCTTATCAATGGCGTATGAAATGTTCCGGAGCATATCAACGGCATATGGAACATTTCGAAGCATATCAATAATGAATGAAACATTTCAGAGCTTATCAATGGCGTATGAAATGTTCCGGAGCATATCAATGGCATATGGAACATTTCGGAGTATATCAATAGCAAATACCCAACAAAAGCTCAAACGTCGTCTTTGATGTTACATTCATATCATTCTTATCTAAAGCATATACAGAAACACATAACCAAAGCTTTGGATATCATATCAAACATACAGAATGTGTAGTGGGACCACAGATAGAATATGATTCATCCATTTCTGAATGACCACCAGACAGAAGTCTCCCACGTCTGGGAGCTCCATCCACCCACATCTAGGTGAAGTCAGAGGGGGCCGGTAGAGCATCGCAGGCTCTATGCATAACTCCCTTTACCATTTTTGGCAAAGGTTAACATTATCCCACAACACCAGAGTACAAAAGGGCAGTATGAACAATGAATAGCATATATCGGTAGTACACACAGAACAACAAAACGTACATGTACCTTTACGAGTCAGTACGATGCAAGCAACAATCTCTCACAAATGTATTCAGATTTGGAATGAAATGAAAGCAAGAGTATACCAGGATTCCAAGCTATCATATGTACCTCAATTCAAATAAGAAGGTTAGATGAATTCAACATCCAAAGAAATGAAACTAGAATAGGCACATATCGAAAGCAAATATGGAATAATGGGATATACATGTGCTTATAGGAAATGGAGCACAGAGTAATTAGAGCATAACAATAGCGTATGAAATATTCCGGAGCATATCAATGGCAAACGAAACATTAGGAGCATAACAATAGCAAATGAAATATTTCGGAGCATATCAAAGGTATATGAAATGTTTCGGAGCATATCAATGACAAATAAAACATTTCAGAATATATCAATGGTTTGTGAAGCATTTTGAAGTATATCAATGGCATAGGAACATTTCGAAGCATAACAATAACAGATGAAACAAATAGAATGTGAAGTGGGATTCCAAACATAATATGGTCCATCCATTTCTTAATGACCACCAAACATAATCTAGAGCATCGCAGGCTCTAAGCACATACCCTTTACCATTTCTGGCAAAGGTTCAAATAATCCCACAAACACCAGAGTACAAAAGGGTTTTGTGAATAATAATTTGAGACAATAGCAGATGAAGCATTTCGGAGCAAATCCATAACGAATACGAAAAAAAAGCTCAAACGTCGAATTAAACGTTGCATTTATATTATTCGAATCCAAAGCACGTATAGAAACACATAACCAAAGCTCCGGATACTATATCAAACATATAGAAGGTGAAGTGGGACCATAACATAATTTGGTACATCCATTTCTGAATGACCACCACACATAAGTCTCGTTTGAATCGAAGTTTCCAACAAAGAGTTACAATAGATTTAGTAACCCAAGATCAAAGAACAAATCTGAATTTTACAGAATTCACAGGGTCAGTTTCAACAGAAAACTGGGTAGGCATTTGTCTCTAAATCTTTCAATCCAGGAATCAAAGAAAGATCTACGAGTCAAGTTTACAATGAAATAAGCTTTGAACGAATCGGAGTTTCCAACATCGACTTATAGGCAGATCAGTATCAAAAGGTCAGAAATTCGATCCCTGTTTTGCAGAATCTGTAGGCTCATTTGAAACAGAAGTTTGGGCAGACAAACTTACTCTGAATTCTTAAAATAAGCTACAAAAAGAATAGTTGATGAGTCTATATTCAAAAGAAATCAGTTTAGTATAAATCAGAATTTCTAACAGGGACTTATAGGCATTTTAGTATCGAAAGGTCAAAAATTTTGATCCCTGTTTTGCAGCATCCATAGGCTCAATTGAAACAGACGTTTGGGTAAGTATTCGGAGTTTAAAATTTTCAAAATCAGTGTCAAAAGGAAGGTATAAGAGTCTACTTTTAAATAAACAAGGTCCTGCCTAAATCCATGAGTGGTGCTAAAAATTATGGCTGAAACAATATATAGGGATCAGTTTACCAAAAAATTTCAGATCCATGATTTTTGTATCTACCAAGAGAAATATCAGGTTCTAGGATGAAATCTTTCGAATAATTCAGAATAAATATAAATCCACAAGCTAAGTAATTTATACAATCAAAACTCCATCCATTTACTACAATTTCATATCATCGTAAACTAGACTAGACATTTCGAAATTCTAAATAAGAGAGATCGTCTAATACTTTTACAAGGTATATCCATTTTGATTCATCGACAACATTTCATTACATACAAAATATACTTATACAACAATAACATAATCACCAATAAGAGTTGCCTATAATTCTGAATAGCTCCCCACTGCCTCAGCCCAATTCATACATCTCAAAAAGTGACAAGCTAACCTGAAAGATTTTATATAACAACGGAGTGAGCTAAAAAGAGCTCAGCAAGTGACAAAGCATATTCAGAATAGAAGGAACTATTTCAAACAAGTAAGGTATTATAATACAAGACAGAATACAAGAATTTTCAAGGTAACATATCATTGGATAAATATCATATGTGTCATTTCAATCGAAAATATTTGGTTCCAAAACAAATGAAGCATAGAGTAATTGGAGCATATCAATAGTGTACGAGATGTTCCGATGAATATCAATGGCAAATAGGACATTTCAGGACATATCAGTTTATAGCAAATGGAGCACAGAGTAATTGGAGCTTACTAATATCATATGAAATGTTCCGGAGCATATCAATGGCAAATGAAACATTAGGAGCATAACAATAGCAAATGAAATATTTCGGAGCATATCAAAGACATATGAAATGTTTCGGAGCATATCAATGACAAATGAAACATTTCGGAATATATCAATAGTATGTGAAGCATTTTGAAGTATATCAATGGCATAGGAACATTTCGAAGCATAACAATAATAGATGAAACAGATAAAATGTGAAGTGGGATTCCAAACATAATATGGTCCATCCATTTCTGAATGACAACCAAACATAATCTAGAGCATCGCAGGCTCTAAGCACATACCCTTTACCATTTCTGGCAAAGGTTCAAATAATCCCACAAACACCAGAGTACAAAAGGGTATTGTGAATAATAATTTGAGACAGAAGCAGATGAAGCATTTCCGAGCATATCATTAACGAATACGAAACAGAAGCTCAAACGTGGAATTTAACGGTGCATTTATATCATTCGTATCCAAAGCACGTATAGAAAGACGTAATAAAAGCTCTGGATACCATATCAAACATATAGAAGGTGAAGTGGGACCATAACATAATATGATACATCTATTTCTGAATGACCACCAAACATAAGTCTCGTATGAACCGAAGTTTCCAACAACGAGTTACAATAGATTTAGTAACCCAAGATAAAAGAACAAATCTGAATTTTACAGAATTCACAGGGTCATTTTCAATAGAAAACTGGGTAGGCATTTGGACTCTAAATCTTTCAATCCAGGTTTCAAACAAAGATCTACGAGTCTAGTTTCTAATAAAATAAGCTTTGAATAAATCAGAGTTTCCAACATCGACTTAAAGGCAGATCAGTATCAAAAGGTCAGAAATTACGATCCCCGTTTTCCAGAATCTGTAGGCTCATTTGAAACAGAAGTTTGGGTAGACAAACTTACTCTTAATTCTAAAATAAGCTACCAAAAGAAAGGTTTATGAGAATATATTCAAATGAAATTAGTTTAGTACAAATCGGAATTTCTAACAGGGACTTATAGGCATTTTAGTATCGAAAGGTTAGAAATTTTGATCCCTGTTTTGCAGCATCCATAGGCTCAATTTAAACAAACGTTTGGGTAAGTATTCGGAGTCCAAAATTTCAAAATCAGTGTCAAAAGGAATGTATACGAGTCTACATTCAAATAAATAAGTTCCTGCCAAAATCCATGATTGGTGCTAAAAATTATTGCTGAAACAATATATAGGGGTCCGTTTAACAAAAAATTTCAGATCCTTGATTTTTGTATCTACCAAGAGAAATATTAGGTTCTAGTCTGAAATCTTTTGAATAATTCAGAATAAATATAAATCCACAAGCTAAGTAATTTATACAATCAGAACTCCAACCATTTACTACAAGTTCATATCATCGTAAACTAGACTAGACATTTCGAAATTCCAAATAAGAGAGATCGCCTAACACTTTTACAAGATATATCCATTTCGATTCATCGACAACATTTCATTACATACAAAATATACTTATACAAGAATAACATAATAACCAATAAGACTTGCCCATAATTCTGAATAGCTCTCCACTGCCTCCGCCCAATTCAAACATCTCAAAGAGTGACAAGCTGACTTGAAAGATTTTATATAACAACGGAGTGAGCTAAAAACCGCTCAGCAAGTGAGAAACCATATTCAGAATAGAAGGAACGGTTTCAAATAAGTAAGGTATCATAATACAAGATAGAATACAATAGTTTTCAAGGTAACATATAATTAGATACAAATCATATGTGTCATTTCAATCGAAACATATTTGGTTCCAAAACAAATGAAGAATAGAGTAATTGGAGCATATCAATAGCGTACGAGATGTTCCGATGAATATCAATAGCAAATAGGACATTTCAGTTTATAGGAAATGGAGCACAGAGTAATTAGAGCATAACAATAGCGTATGAAATATTCCGGAGCATATCAATGGCAAACGAAACATTAGGAGCATAACAATAGCAAATGAAATATTTCGGAGCATATCAAAGGTATATGAAATGTTTCGGAGCATATCAATGACAAATAAAACATTTCAGAATATATCAATGGTTTGTGAAGCATTTTGAAGTATATCAATGGCATAGGAACATTTCGAAGCATAACAATAACAGATGAAACAAATAGAATGTGAAGTGGGATTCCAAACATAATATGGTCCATCCATTTCTTAATGACCACCAAACATAATCTAGAGCATCGCAGGCTCTAAGCACATACCCTTTACCATTTCTGGCAAAGGTTCAAATAATCCCACAAACACCAGAGTACAAAAGGGTTTTGTGAATAATAATTTGAGACAATAGCAGATGAAGCATTTCGGAGCAAATCCATAACGAATACGAAAAAAAAGCTCAAACGTCGAATTTAACGTTGCATTTAATTTATTCGAATCCAAAGCACGTATAGAAACACATAACCAAAGCTCTGGATACTATATCAAACATATAGAAGGTGAAGTGGGACCATAACATAATATGGTACATCCATTTCTGAATGACCACCAAACATAAGTCTCGTATGAATCGAAGTTTCCAACAAAGAGTTACAATAGATTTAGTAACCCAAGATCAAAGAACAAATCTGATTTTTACAGAATTCACAGGGTCAGTTTCAACAGAAAACTGGGTAGGCATTTGTCTCTAAATCTTTCAATCCAGGAATCAAAGAAAGATCTCCGAGTCAAGTTTACAATGAAATAAGCTTTGAACGAATCGGAGTTTCCAACATCGACTTATAGGCAGATCAGTATCAAATGGTCAGAAATTCGATCCCTGTTTTGCAGAATCTGTAGGCTCATTTGAAACAGAAGTTTGGGCAGACAAACTTACTCTGAATTCTTAAAATAAGCTACAAAAAGAATAGTTTATGAGTCTATATTCGAATGAAATCAGTTTAGTATAAATCAGAATTTCTAACAGGGACTTATAGGCATTTTAGTATCGAAAGGTCAAAAATTTTGATCCCTGTTTTGCAGCATCCATAGGCTCAATTGTGTTGAATCTCGGATTTTGATGATGAAACTAATTGATTGTGTTTAAATGTTTGACTACATTTTGAGTGATACAGGTCTACTCGATCAGGATTAGACAATTAACGCAGGAGGAATTGACGTTGCGTCGGAGGAGATCACGTCAGGATATTGGATGGCAGAAGGCTTCGGGCGTCGGGCATCAGGCCAAGGAGAGCGAAATTGCGCCAAGGATATCGGGGTTGCGGAGGTCAACCGCCGATTGGGCAACAAGTCGCAAGAGAGGACGATGCACCGAAGAATCGGATGAAGCGCCAACCAATGACGTGCCTGGCAACAGAATGTCAATTTGCGTTATAATAATTGTCTAGATCGGAGTAGAGTGTTTGCTTGTGTGTGCAGGATTAACTACGATAACCAGAAAACATAAAGCAAGGATACCGGAGTCGAGCTCGATGGACGTTTAAGAGACCGAAGAATCATCGGAGATGCTGCCGGAACCGTCCGAGAAGAAATCGGGAACGTGTCGGAAGTTCGCCGAAGAGATCGTCGGAGGTTCACGGAGATCACCGAGAAGGCTCGGCTACTCATTACAGTCATCACAAGTTCGGGAGCTTGCTAGAAGCCCGTCAGCAGAAAGTTCGTCGGAAAGCTCGCCAGAACAAGACTCGACGTTCGCGGTTGAAAATTTGCTTAGGATGTGTTTTGGTTATGTAGTCCACTTGTAATTAGGATTAGGATTAAGAGATAATCCTATATCCTGGTTAGGGGCCAACTGGGCCCAAAGTCAGAGTTGGTTTAGGCTAAAAATTAAGCTAAACCAGCGAACTAGAGAGCCAAGATTGAAGCCCAACTAGTGGCTGAAAACACTGTAGTCGGGCTGAAAACACTGTAGGCGGTGGCACCGCCTAGCTGGGCGGTGGCACCGCCCACCACCCGAGAGCTGGGCGGTGACACCTCCTGGCTGGGCGGTGGCACCGCCCAGCACCCGAGCCCTGGGCGGTGGCACCTCCAACAGCGGGAACCCAAAGAGAATTCAAATTTTGAAGCCCAAATTTGAATCCTCTTGAGGCCTATAAATACCCCTCAAATCTCAGCTGAGAGAACAATTTTTTGAGCAGCAAGTGTTTGAGAGAAAAGCCTTAGAAAAGTGTTAGCTTGTCTTGTTTTCAATTTGCTAGTGTTCACCTCCTTCTTTCTTGTTGAAAATCTGTAAGAGAGTGAACCGCTTGTAAAAGTTGTAAGAGGGGTATTCACCCTTCACTTTCAAGAGACTTGCTAGTGGAAGGTGGGAGCCTCATCGAAGAGGGGCCTCGCAAGTGGAGTAGGTCATTTGACCGAACCACTCTAAAAATCGGCGTAATCTCTGGTTTGCTTTTTATTATTGTCATTTACATTACTGCAAATCTTCTTACTGCTTTAGTTCCTTATTACTCTTGCTGCGCAACTTTAAGAACACGCCTTCAAGTTAAATTTCTCAAGTTTTGTTCTTAACATACGAAAGATTTTTTTATTAAAACCGAAGTTTTAATCCGCTGCACTAATTCACCCCCCCTCTTAGTGCCGCTCCGATCCTAACAATTGGTATCAGAGCCACGGTTTTCTACTTTGGTTTAACACCCAAATAGAAATGGCTCTTTATGGCTTTCAAGAGGGTCACTCTCTCATTCGTCCTCCCTTTTTCAATGGGACGGACTACACTTGTTGGAAAACTCGAATGAGAGTTTTCTTACTTTCTTTGGATTTGAATTTATGGGACATAGTCGAAAATGGATTTGAAATGTCTTCTTTCCCAATGAACCATTGGAATGATTTGGAGAAGAAGATGTTTTCTTTAAATGCAAAGGCTATGAATGCCTTATATTGTGCACTTGACAAAAGTGAATTTAATCGCGTTTCGATGTGTGACTCGGCTTTTGATATTTGGAGAACTCTAGAGGTCACTCATGAAGGCACTAGCCGAGTGAAAGAGTCCAAAATCAATATTCTTGTGCATTCTTATGAACTTTTCCGGATGAAACCAAGTGAGTCCATCGGAGACATGTACACCCGGTTCACGGATGTCATCAATGGACTCAAAGCTCTTGGTAAAAGTTTTTCTAATTTTGAACTAGTCACTAAAATCTTAAGATCCCTTCCAAAAAGTTGGGATCCAAAAGTTACGGCCATTCAAGAGGCCAAGGACCTTAAAACATTCCCTCTCGAAGAACTTATTGGGTCTCTAATGACCTACGAAATGAACAATGTGACAAAAAAGAAACTCGAGAACAACCTTCCAAATGATAGGAAGGATTTGGGACATAGAACACATGAAGACCACTCGAGCATAAGCTCAAGTGATGGTGAACTTAAACTACTAATGAAACAAAAATTAAAAAGCAAAAAGAATGGAACTACTTGCTTTGAACGCAAGAAGAACAAAAGTTGGGATGAATTGAGCTCTTCCGAAGACGAGGAGAAAATCAAGAAAGGCGAGGTGGCAAACTATGCCTCACCCTCTTACAACAATGAGGTAATCAAAATCCCACTAATTTATTTCGATATTACATAATACTTTCTTGAGTTATTTTTAATTTAGTTTAGGATTAATTTTCTTGAAAATTGCATGTGTTATGTTAATGCAGTAAAATGTTAGATATAAATCTAATTCTTATACACCTAGTAAGATTAATCTTATATATGTGATTGAGAAGCAAGAATTTGTATTTTGACGATTTCCATATTGATTTTCAATGACGATGCATGACTTTTGAATGGAAGGCTTGATGATTTTTTTTTAAATCTTGTCATTGGTTTTCAAACATGATGTATAGTTTTGACATAAGAACAAAAATTTGAAGCATGCTAATATAAAGTCAATCATATAAAGTAAAACTAAAGAAATTTTAAATATCTATAAGAATCATTCAAAATTATGTTCAATAAAACCTTACTTGATGTTGTAATGAAACTATTGAAAGTTTTGATGCTATGATTTGATGATTTTATGCATGAGATTGTAAAGTTATACATGATGATTTTTTGGTCTTGATGGTTTTTATGACAAAACTCATTTTTCGATCCTAAATGTTGATGCACATTTTTATCTAGCATAAATGACATGAATTTAAATAACTAAAAAGAGAAAAGCATTGTTCTTGAAAATTATTTTTCTCTATCTTGTTGATTTATATGAATCCCTTGAAAATGATTTTGGTTTGATGATTTGAATTACAAATGAGTTATATCAAAATCATGATATTGATTTGACTTGAAGTAATGAGTTGAAATCATTTTTTTTGGAATTATGTGTTGCACTTTTTTTATCTTGATGATCTTTGATTTTTTTTGTTTTAAAACGATGATGCATGAATTTGAAAGAAAAGGAGATGCATGCATGGAATCAATCAATAAGTTGAAACAAAAGGAGGAAAGATTTTTTATTGAAAATTTTCTTTTTCTCTATCTTATTGATTTATACCTAAGAGACCAATAAAATTATTTATGTCATTTTGAATCTCTTGAAAGAAATGTTGAGATTTTGATGATTTAGACGATTTGAATTTGAATGAGTTTTATCTAAAATCATGATCTTGATTCCGTGATATTTACAAATTAAGATTTATTATGAATCAAGATTTTTCATTAATCGATCTCCTAAGATTTTCTTTTGATTATTAATGAGTAGGTTTTTCAAAAAGAAATCATGTCTTCTGGTATTCACATGTTCTAATCCTTCATGATAAAATTTTTATGTAATTCCTTATATTCATGAAATGTTTATCTCATCACCAATTATTTTCTTCTTGATATTCCTTATTTGGTGATATAAAATCATGCATGAAATACTCTTGAGATTATTTTGATGCATACAAATGAAAAGTTATGATCATGCATGGTAGGATGCAATTTGACAAATTAATACCATTATGATTTGAAATATTTATAATTTGGAATGATGCATGCAATACTTATGCCTTTTATTATGATAATATATGTGATGTATTGCATATGATGTGAATTATGAATGCTTTAAATGATAAATGTCTTGATATCATGATTGATGATTTTGTTCTATGCATAAGATTTTTAAAATTATGCATAATGAATCTTGTAATTTACAGATTATCGATTTTCTTTTTACCATAATGAAAGTGCCTTATTGATCCTTGTCATAATAAATCTAGCACTTTCGGTTTTAAACATGATACATGTTTTTATTTGACATAAAAAAAAAAAAAGGGAGGCATGCTTGAATGAAATAAATCACATGAATTGAAGCAACTAAAAGAGAAGAACATTTTTCTTCTTGAAAATTATTTTTTCTATATTATTGATTTTGATGAATCTATTTGTATTATTTTTATGAATCTCATGGATTATGAAAATGATTTGAATTTAATGGATTTTATTGAAATCATGATCTTGATTTCTCACAATTTTCTATTGAATGAATCAAGTTTGTTTTCTATTTAAAAAGATATTTATCAAAATTTTCATGGTCTTTTAGTATTCATGATATTGATAATTATATTTTGAAACTCTATGTAAATCAAGATTCTTCATCATGATTCTCTCGTTTTATAAAAGAGGAGATGTTCTATGTGAATCATAAGATTTTATATGCATGAATTGAGATTCTTTTTGCTATTAACTAGCAAGAAACTTGTTTTTGTAAACCATGACATGCTACTTGACATCTTGATAATTTATAACTTGAGTTTTCTTTTTGAATCAAGATTGTTTCCTATCATGTTTTCTATCTACAAAAGAAGAAATTTGTCAAAAATGATATATGTCTTTTGACATTCATTTTTCATCTTTATTATTTACCCTTATCATGATTTGAATATTATAGTAAAGAGAAATGAATTACATGATTGTATTGTTATTCCCTTCTATTTGACACTAACAAAGGGGGAGCAAAACTTGCTAGATAGCAAATTTGCTAGCTTGCACAATTTGAAAAGAGGCAAAATAGTCCATCTTGCACATCTCAAAAGATGTAAAATTTTGCTAACTTTTTATGTGCAAAAGTTGATAGCTTGTATACTATAAATTTGCATACCAAAAATACAATCTTGTTTATCTCAAGATGCAAAACATACTAACTTGCACTTTGCAACGGAAGCAAAATTGCTAGCTCAAACATTGCAAAGGAAGCAAAAATTTGCTAGCTTACAATTTGCATATTTCAAGAAGCAAGAGTTGCTTTCTTGAACATCTCAATATTGCTAGCTTGCATGATGTAGAACTTGCTATCTTGAACATTACCAAAAGTGCTATCTTATATGCTGTAAAACTTGTATATCTAAAACTTGATAGCTTGAATGTCCCAAGCATGATGCATTACTTGCTAAATTTTCTATCTTCAAAATTGCATGATGATAAAAATTTAATATTATGTTTTTCATGCAATGGTTTGAACCCATATAATAAACACATAAGAGTAGCTACTTCTCCTTTTTGTTGATGACATAGGGGGAGAAGTATATTGATGACTTCATGCATTGAATTAAATATTTTATATATTTGCATGATAGTTTAAATGTTTTTCATAACATGTGATGAATGTTACTTGGATTTGGGATAATCCAAGTGTTCTATCAATGGCATATTGATAGGGGGAGTTTAGTTAAACTCCGGGGAGTTAAGGTTAACTCCGTTAGTCATCAATTAGTTGTCATCATCAAAAAGGGGGAGATTGTTGAATCTCGGATTTTGATGATGAAACTAATTGATTGTGTTTAAATGTTTGACTACATTTTGAGTGATACAGGTCTACTCGATCAGGATTAGACAATTAACGCAGGAGGAATTGACGTTGCGTCGGAGGAGATCACGTCAGGATATTGGATGGCAGAAGGCTTCGGGCGTCGGGCATCAGGCCAAGGAGAGCGAAATTGCGCCAAGGATATCGGGGTTGCGGAGGTCAACCGCCGATTGGGCAACAAGTCGCAAGAGAGGACGATGCACCGAAGAATCGGATGAAGCGCCAACCAATGACGTGCCTGGCAACAGAATGTCAATTTGCGTTATAATAATTGTCTAGATCGGAGTAGAGTGTTTGCTTGTGTGTGCAGGATTAACTACGATAACCAGAAAACATAAAGCAAGGATACCGGAGTCGAGCTCGATGGACGTTTAAGAGACCGAAGAATCATCGGAGATGCTGCCGGAACCGTCCGAGAAGAAATCGGGAACGTGTCGGAAGTTCGCCGAAGAGATCGTCGGAGGTTCACGGAGATCACCGAGAAGGCTCGGCTACTCATTACAGTCATCACAAGTTCGGGAGCTTGCTAGAAGCCCGTCAGCAGAAAGTTCGTCGGAAAGCTCGCCAGAACAAGACTCGACGTTCGCGGTTGAAAATTTGCTTAGGATGTGTTTTGGTTATGTAGTCCACTTGTAATTAGGATTAGGATTAAGAGATAATCCTATATCCTGGTTAGGGGCCAACTGGGCCCAAAGTCAGAGTTGGTTTAGGCTAAAAATTAAGCTAAACCAGCGAACTAGAGAGCCAAGATTGAAGCCCAACTAGTGGCTGAAAACACTGTAGTCGGGCTGAAAACACTGTAGGCGGTGGCACCGCCTAGCTGGGCGGTGGCACCGCCCACCACCCGAGAGCTGGGCGGTGACACCTCCTGGCTGGGCGGTGGCACCGCCCAGCACCTGAGCCCTGGGCGGTGGCACCGCTTGGCTGGGCGGTGGCACCTCCAACAGCGGGAACCCAAAGAGAATTCAAATTTTGAAGCCCAAATTTGAATCCTCTTGAGGCCTATAAATACCCCTCAAATCTCAGCTGAGAGAACAATTTTTTGAGCAGCAAGTGTTTGAGAGAAAAGCCTTAGAAAAGTGTTAGCTTGTCTTGTTTTCAATTTGCTAGTGTTCACCTCCTTCTTTCTTGTTGAAAATCTGTAAGAGAGTGAACCGCTTGTAAAAGTTGTAAGAGGGGTATTCACCCTTCACTTTCAAGAGACTTGCTAGTGGAAGGTGGGAGCCTCATCGAAGAGGGGCCTCGCAAGTGGAGTAGGTCATTTGACCGAACCACTCTAAAAATCGGCGTAATCTCTGGTTTGCTTTTTATTATTGTCATTTACATTACTGCAAATCTTCTTACTGCTTTAGTTCCTTATTACTCTTGCTGCGCAACTTTAAGAACACGCCTTCAAATTAAATTTCTCAAGTTTTGTTCTTAACATACGAAAGATTTTTTTATTAAAACCGAAGTTTTAATCCGCTGCACTAATTCACCCCCCCTCTTAGTGCCGCTCCGATCCTAACAAATTGAAACAGACGTTTGGGTAAGTATTCGGAGTTCAAAATTTTCAAAATCAGTTTCAAAAGGAAGGTATAAGAGTCTACTTTTAAATAAACAAGGTCCTGCCTAAATCCATGAGTGGTGCTAAAAATTATGGCTGAAACAATATATAGGGATCAGTTTACCAAAAAATTTCAGATCCATGATTTTTGTATCTACCAAGAGAAATATCAGGTTCTAGGATGAAATCTTTCGAATAATTCAGAATAAATATAAATCCACAAGCTAAGTAATTTATACAATCAAAACTCCATCCATTTACTACAATTTCATATCATCGTAAACTAGACTAGACATTTCGAAATTCTAAATAAGAGAGATCGTCTAATACTTTTACAAGGTATATCCATTTTGATTCATCGACAACATTTCATTACATACAAAATATACTTATACAATAATAACATAATCACCAATAAGAGTTGCCTATAATTCTGAATAGCTCCCCACTACCTCAGCCCAATTCATACATCTCAAAAAGTGACAAGCTAACCTGAAAGATTTTATATAACAACGGAGTGAGCTAAAAACAGCTCAGCAAGTGACAAAGCATATTCAGAATAGAAGTAACTATTTGAAACAAGTAAGGTATTATAATACAAGACAGAATACAAGAATTTTCAAGGTAACATATCATTGGATAAATATCATATGTGTCATTTCAATCGAAAATATTTGGTTCCAAAACAAATGAAGCATAGAGTAATTGGAGCATATCAATAGTGTACGAGATGTTCCGATGAATATCAATGGCAAATAGGACATTTCAGGACATATCAGTTTATAGCAAATGGAGCACAGAGTAATTGGAGCATACTAATATCATATGAAATGTTCCGGAGCATATCAATGGCAAATGAAAGATTAGGAGCATAACAATAGCGAATGAAATATTTCGGAGCATATCAAAGACATATGAAATGTTTCGGAGCATATCAATGACAAATGAAACATTTCGGAATATATCAATAGTATGTGAAGCATTTTGAAGTATATCAATGGCATAGGAACATTTCGAAGCATAACAATAATAGATGAAACAGATAAAATGTGAAGTGGGATTCCAAACATAATATGGTCCATCCATTTCTGAATGACAACCAAACATAATCTAGAGCATCGCAGGCTCTAAGCACATACCCTTTACCATTTCTGGCAAAGGTTCAAATAATCCCACAAACACCAGAGTACAAAAGGGTATTGTGAATAATAATTTGAGAGAGAAGCAGATGAAGCATTTCCGAGCATATCATTAACGAATACGAAACAGAAGCTCAAACGTGGAATTTAACGGTGCATTTATATCATTCGTATCCAAAGCACGTATAGAAAGACATAATCACAGCTCTGGATACCATATCAAACATATAGAAGGTGAAGTGAGACCAAAACATAATATGGTACATCCATTTCTGAATGACCACCAAACATAAGTCTCGTATGAACCGAAGTTTCCAACAAAGAGTTACAATAGATTTAGTAACCCAAGATAAAAGAACAAATCTGAATTTTACAGAATTCACAGGGTCAGTTTCAATAGAAAACTGGGTAGGCATTTGGACTCTAAATCTTTCAATCCAGGTTTCAAAAAAAGATCTACGAGTCTAGTTTCTAATGAAATAAGCTTTGAATAAATCAGAGTTTCCAACATCGACTTAAAGGCAGATCAGTATCAAAAGGTCAGAAATTACGATCCCCGTTTTCCAGAATTTGTAGGCTCATTTGAAACAGAAGTTTGGGTAGACAAACTTACTCTTAATTCTAAAATAAACTACCAAAAGAAAGGTTTATGAGAATATATTCAAATGAAATTAGTTTAGTACAAATCGGAATTTCTAACAGGGACTTATAGGCATTTTAGTATCGAAAGGTCAGAAATTTTGATCCCTGTTTTGCAGCATCCATAGGCTCAATTGAAACAAACGTTTGGGTAAGTATTCGGAGTCCAAAATTTCAAAATCAGTGTTAAAAGGAATGTATACGAGTCTACATTCAAATAAATAAGTTCCTGCCAAAATCCATGATTGGTGCTAAAAATTATTGCTGAAACAATATATAGGGGTCCGTTTAACAAAAAATTTCAGATCCTTGATTTTTGTATCTACCAAGAGAAATATTAGGTTCTAGTCTGAAATCTTTTGAATAATTCAGAATAAATATAAATCCACAAGCTAAGTAATTTATACAATCAGAACTCCAACCATTTACTACAAGTTCATATCATCGTAAACTAGACTAGACATTTCGAAATTCCAAATAAGAGAGATCGCCTAACAGTTTTACAAGGTATATCCATTTCGATTCATCGACAACATTTCATTACATACAAAATATACTTATACAATAATAACATAATAAACAATAAGACTTGCCCATAATTCAGAATAGCTCTCCACTGCCTCCGCCCAATTCAAACATCTCAAAGAGTGACAAGCTGATCTGAAAGATTTTATATAACAACGGAGTGAGCTAAAAACCGCTCAGCAAGTGACAAAGCATATTCAGAATAGAAGGAACGGTTTCAAATAAGTAAGGTATCATAATAGAAGACATAATATAATAATTTTCAAGGTAACATATAATTAGATACAAATCATATGTGTCATTTCAATCGAAACATATTTGGTTCCAAAACAAATGAAGAATAGAGTAATTGGAGCATATCAATAGCGCACGAGATGTTCCGATGAATATCAATAGCAAATAGGACATTTCAGGACATATCAGTTTATAGCAAATGGAGCACAGAGTAATTAGAGCATAACAATAGCGTATGAAATTTTCCGGAGCATATCAATGGCAAACGAAACATTAGGAGCATAACAATAGCAAATGAAATATTTCGGAGCATATCAAAGGTATATGAAATGTTTCGGAGCATATCAATGACAAATTAAACATTTCAGAATATATCAATGGTTTGTGAAGCATTTTGAAGTATATCAATGGCATAGGAACATTTCGAAGCATAATAATAATAGATGAAACAAATAGAATGTAAAGTGAGATTCCAAACATAATATGGTCTATCCATTTCTTAATGACCACCAAACATAATCTAGAGCATCGCAGGCTCTAAGCACATACCCTTTACCATTTCTGGCAAAGGTTCAAATAATCCCACAAACACCAGAGTACAAAAGGGTTTTGTGAATAATAATTTGAGACAATAGCAGATGAAGCATTTCGGAGCAAATCAATAACGAATACGAAAAAAAAGCTCAAACGTCGAATTTAACGTTGCATTTATATTATTCGAATCCAAAGCACGTATAGAAACATATAACCAAAGCTCTGGATACTATATCAAACATATAGAAGGTGAAGTGGGACCATAACATAATATGGTACATCCATTTCTGAATGACCACCAAACATAAATCTCGTATGAATCGAAGTTTCCAACAAAGAGTTACAATAGATTTAGTAACCCAAGATCAAAGAACAAATCTAAATTTTACAGAATTCACAGGGTCAGTTTCAACAGAAAACTGGGTAGGCATTTGTCTCTAAATCTTTCAATCCAGGAATCAAAGAAAGATCTACGAGTCAAGTTTACAATGAAATAAGCTTTGAACGAATCGGAGTTTCCAACATCAACTTATAGGCAGATCAGTATCAAATGGTCAGAAATTCGATCCCTGTTTTGCAGAATCTGTAGGCTCATTTGAAACAGAAGTTTGGGCAGACAAACTTACTCTGAATTCTTAAAATAAGCTACAAAAAGAATAGTTTATGAGTCTATATTCAAATGAAATCAGTTTAGTAAAAATCAGAATTTCTAACAGGGACTTATAGGCATTTTAGTATCGAAAGGTCAAAAATTTTGATCCCTGTTTTGCAGCATCAATAGGCTCAATTGAAATAGACGTTTGGGTAAGTATTCGGAGTTCAAAATTTTCAAAATCAGTGTCAAAAGGAAGGTATAAGAGTCTACTTTCAAATAAACAAGGTCCTGCCTAAATCCATGAGTGGTGCTAAAAATTATGGCTGAAACAATATATAGGGATCAGTTTACCAAAAAATTTCAGATCCATGATTTTTGTATCTACCAAGAGAAATATCAGGTTCTAGGATAAAATCTTTCGAATAATTCAGAATAAATATAAATCCACAAGCTAAGTAATTTATACAATCAGAACTCCAACCATTTACTACAAGTTCATATCATCGTAAACTAGACTAGACATTTCGAAATTCTAAATAAGAGAGATCGTCTAACACTTTTACAAGGTATATCCATTTTGATTCATCGACAACATTTTATTACATACAAAATATACTTATACAACAATAACATAATAACCAATAAGTGTTGCCTATAATTCTGAATAGCTCCCCACTGCCTCAGCCCAATTCATACATCTCAAAGAGTGACAAGCTGACCTAAAAGATTTTATATAACAACGGAGTGAGCTAAAAACAGCTCAGTAAGTGACAAAGCATATTCATAATAGAAGGAACTGTTTCAAACAAGTAAGGTATAATAATACAAGACAGAATACAAGAATTTTCAAGGTAACATATAATTAGATACAAATCATATGTGTCATTTCAATCGAAACATATTTGGTTCCAAAACAAATGAAGCATAGAGTAATTGGAGCATATCAATAGTGTACGAGATGTTCCGATGAATATCAATGGCAAATAGGACATTTAAGGACATATCAGTTTATAGCAAATGGAGCACAGAGTAATTGGAGCATACTAATATCGTATGAAATGTTCCGGAGTATATTAGTGGCAAATGAAACATTAGGAGCATAACAATAGCAAATGAAATATTTCGGAGCATATCAAAGACATACGAAATATTTCGGAGCATATCATTGACAAATGAAACATTTCGGAATATATCAATGGTATGTGAAGCATTTTGAAGTATATCAATGGCATAGGAACATTTCGAAGCATAACAATAACAGATGAAACAGATAGAATGTGAAGTGGGATTCCAAACATAATATGGTCCATCCATTTCTGAAGACCACCAAACATAATCTAGAGCATCGCAGGCTCTAAGCACATACCCTTTTCCATTTCTGGCAAAGGTTCAAATAATCCCACAAATACCAGAGTACAAAAGGGTATTGTGAATAATAATTTGAGACAGAAGCAGATGAAGCATTTCGGAGCAAATCATTAACGAATACGAAACAGAAGCTCAAACGTGGAATTTAACGTTGCATTTATATCATTCGTATCCAAAGCACGTATAGAAACACATAACCAAAGCTCTGGATACCATATCAAACATATAGAAGGTGAAGTGGGACCATAACATAATATGGTACATCAATTTCTGAATGACCACCAAACATAAGTCTCGTATGAACCGAAGTTTCCAACAAAGAGTTACAATAGATTTAGTAACCCAAGATCAAAGAACAAATCTAAATTTTACATAATTCACAGGGTCAGTTTGAACAAAAAACTGGGTTGGCATTTGGACTCTAAATCTTTTAATCCATGTATCAAAGAAAGATCTACGAGTCTAGTTTCCAATGAAATAAGCTTTGAACAAATCGGAGTTTCCAACATCGACTTATAGGCAGATCAGTATCAAAAGGTCAGAAATTACGATCCTTGTTTTGCAGAATCTGTAGGCTCATTTGAAATAGATGTTTTGGCAGACAAACTTACTCTGAATTCTTAAAATAAGCTATGAAAAGAAAGGTTTATGAGTTTATATTCAAATGAAATTAGGTTAGTACAAATCAGAATTTCTAACAGGGACTTATAGGCATTTTAGTACCGAAAGGTTAGAAATTTTGATCCATGTTTTGCAGCATCCATAGGCTCAATTAAAACAGACGTTTGGGTAAGTATTCGGAGTCTATAATTTCAAAATCAGTGTCAAAATGAAGGTATAAGAGTCTACTTTTAAATAAATAAGGTCTTGCAAAAATCCATGGTTGGTACTAAAAATTACGGCTAAAATAATATATAGGGGTCAGTTTACCAAAAAATTTCAGATCCATGATTTTTGTATCTACCAAGAGAAATATCAGGTTCTAGGCTGAAATCTTTCGAATAATTCAGAATAAATATAAATCCACAAGCTAATAATTTATACAATTAGAACTCCAACCATTTACTACAAGTTCATATCATCTTAAACTAGACTAGACATTTCGAAATTCCAAATAAGAGAGATCGCCTAACACTTTTACAAGTTATATCCATTTCGATTCATCGTCAACATTTCATTACATATAAAATATACTTATACAACAATAACGTAATAACCAATAAGACTTGCCCATAATTCTGAATAGCTCTCCACTGCCTCAGCCCAATTCAAACATCTCAAAGAGTGACAAGCTGACATGAAAGATTTTATATAACAATAGAGTGAGGTAAAAACAGTTCAGCAAAGGACAAAGCATATTCAGAATAGAAGGAACGGTTTCAAACAAGTAAGGTATCATAATACAAGACGGAATACAATAATTTTTAAGGTAGCATATCATTAGATACAAATCATATGTGTCATTTCAATCGAAACATATTTGGTTCCAAAACAAATGAAGCATAGAGTAATTGGAGCATATCAATAGCGTACGAGATGTTCCGGTGAATATCAATGGCAAATAGGACATTTCAGAACATATCAGTTTATAGCAAATGGAGCACAGAGTAATTGGAGCATACTAATTTCGTATGAAATGTTCCGGAGCATATCAATGGCAAATAAAACATTAGGAGCATAACAATAGCAAATGAAATATTTCGGAGCATATCAAAGACATATGAAATGTTTCGGAGCATATCAATGACAAATGAAACATTTCGGAATATATCAATGGTATGTGAAGCATTTTGAAGTATATCAATGGCATAGGAACATTTCGAAGCATAACAATAACAGATGAAACATATAGAATGTTAAGTGGGATTCCAAACATAATATGATCCATCCATTTCTGAATAACCACCAAACATAACCTAGAGCATCGCAGGCTCTAAGCACATACCCTTTACCATTTCTGGCAAAGGTTCAAATAATCCCACAAACACCAGAGTACAAAAGGGTATTGTGAATAATAATTTGAGACAGATGCAGAAGAAGCATTTCGGAGCATATCATTAACGAATATGAAACAGAAGCTCAAATGTGGAATTTAACGTTGCATTTATATCATTCGTATCCAAAGCACGTATAGAAACACATAATCAAAGCTCTGGATACCATATCAAACATATAGAAGGTGAAGTGGGACCATAACATAATATGGTACATCCATATCTGAATGACCACCAAACATAAGTCTCGTATGAATCGAAGATTCCAACAAAGAGTTACAAAAGATTTAGTAACCCAAGATCAAGGAACAAATCTGAATTTTACAGAATTCACAGGGTCAGTTTCAATAGAAAACTGGGTAGGCATTTGGACTCTAAATCTTTCAATCCAGGTTTCAAAAAAAGATCTACGAGTCTAGTTTCCAATGAAATAAGCTTTGAATAAATCGGAGTTTCCAACATCGACTTAAAGGCAGATCAGTATCAAAAGGTCAGAAATTACGATCCCTGTTTTGCAGAATCTGTAGGCTCATTTGAAACAGAAGTTTGGGTAGACAAACTTACTCTGAATTCTAAAATAAGCTACCAAAAGAAAGGTTTATGAGACTACATTCAAATGAAATCAGTTTAGTACAAATCGGAATTTCTAACAGGGACTTATAGGCATTTTAGTATCGAACGGTCAGAAATTTTGATCCCTGTTTTGCAGCATCCATAGGCTCAATTGAAACAAACGTTTGGGTAAGTATTCGGAGTCCAAAATTTTCAAAATCAGTGTCAAAAGGAAGGTATAAGAGTCTACATTCAAATAAATAAGTTCCTGCCGAAATCCATGATTGGTGCTAAAAATTATGGCTGAACCAATATATAGGGGTCCGTTTAACAAAAAATTTCAGATCCTTGATTTTTGTATCTACCAAGAGAAATATTAGGTTCTAGGCTGAAATCTTTTGAATAATTCAGAATAAATATAAATCCACAAGCTAAGTAATTTATACAATCAGAACTCCAACCATTTACTACAAGTTCATATCATCGTAAACTAGACTAGACATTTCGAAATTCCAAATAAGAGAGATCGCCTAACACTTTTACAAGGTATATCCATTTCGATTCATCGACAACATTTCATTACATACAAAATATACTTATACAACAATAACATAATAACCAATAAGACTTGCCCATAATTCTGAATAGCTCTCCACTGCCTCCGCCCAATTCAAACATCTCAAAGAGTGACAAGCTGACCTGAAAGATTTTATATAACAACGGAGTGAGCTAAAAACCGCTCAGCAAGTGACAAAGCATATTCAGAATAGAAGGAACGGTTTCAAACAAGTAAGGTATCATAATACAAGACAGAATACAATAATTTTCAAGGTAACATATAATTAGATACAAATCATATGTGTCATTTCAATCGAAACATATTTTGTTCCAAAACAAATGAAGAATAGAGTAATTGGAGCATATCAATAGCGTACGAGATGTTCCGATGAATATCAATAGCAAATAGGACATTTCAGGACATATCAGTTTATAGCAATTAGAGCACAGAATAATTAGAGCATACCAATAGCGCATTAAATGTTCCGGAGCATATCAATGGCAAACGAAACATTAGGAGCATAACAATAGCAAATGAAATATTTCGGAGCATATCAAAGGCATATGAAATGTTTCGGAGCATATCAATGACAAATGAAACATTTCGGAATATATCAATGGTTTGTGAAGCATTTTGAAGTATATCAATGGCATAGGAACATTTCGAAGCATAACAATAACAGATGAAACAAATAGAATGTGAAGTGGGATTCCAAACATAATATGGTCCATCCATTTCTTAATGACCACCAAACATAATCTAGAGCATCGCAGGCTCTAAGCACATACCCTTTACCATTTCTGACAAAGGATCAAATAATCCCACAAACACCAGAGTACAAAAGGATTTTGTGAATAATAATTTGAGACAGTAGTAGATGAAGCATTTCGGAGCAAATCAATAACCAATACGAAACAAAAGCTCAAACGTCGAATTTAATGTTGCATTTATATTATTCGAATCCAAAGCACGTATAGAAACACATAACCAAAGCTCTGGATACTATATCAAACATATAGAAGGTGAAGTGGGACCATAACATAATATGGTACATCCATTTCTGAATGACCACCACACATAAGTCTCGTATGAATCGAAGTTTCCAACAAAGAGTTACAATAGATTTAGTAACCCAAGATCAAAGAACAAATCTGAATTTTACAGAATTCATAGGGTCAGTTTCAATAGAAAACTGGGTAGGCATTTGGACTCTAAATCTTTCAATCCAGGAATCAAAGAAAGATCTACGAGTCAAGTTTCTAATGGAATAAGCTTTGAACAAATCGGAGTGTCCAACATCGACTTATAGGCAGATCAGTATCAAAAGGTCAGAAATTACGATCCCTGTTTTGCAGAATCTGTAGGCTCAATTGAAACAGAAGTTTGGGCAGACAAACTTACTTTGAATTCTTAAAATAATTTACAAAAAGAATAGTTTATGAGTCTATATTCAAATGAAACCAGTTTAGTATAAATCAGAATTTCTAACAGGGACTTATAGGCATTTTAGTTTCGAAAGGTTAGAAATTTTGATCCCTGTTTTGCAGCATCCATAGGCTCAATTGAAACAAACGTTTGGGTAAGTATTCGGAGTTCAAAATTTTCAAAATTAGTGTCAAAATGAAGGTATAAGAGTCTACTTTTAAATAAACAAGGTCCTACCTAAATCCATGAGTGGTGCTAAAAATTATGGCTGAAACAATATATAGGGATCAGTTTACCAAAAAATTTTAGATCCATGATTTTTGTATCTACCAAGAGAAATATCAGGTTCTAGGATTAAATGTTTCAAATAATTCAAAATAAATATAAATCCACAAGCTAAGTAATTTATATAATCAGAACTCCAACCATTTACTACAATTTCATATCATCGTAAACTAGACTAGACATTTCGAAATTCTAAATAAGAGAGATCGTCTAACACTTTTACAAGGTATATCCATTTTGATTCATTGACAACATTTCATTACATACAAAATATACTTATACAACAATAACATAATAACCAATAAGAGTTGCCTATAATTCTGAATAGCTCCCCACTGCCTCAGCCCAATTCATACATCTCAAAGAGTGACAAGTTGACCTGATAGATTTTATGTAACAACGGAGTGAGCTAAAAACAGCTCAGCAAGTGACAAAGCATATTCAGAATAGAAGGAACTATTTCAAACAAGTAATGTATTATAATACAAGACAGAATACAAGAATTTTCAAGGTAACATATCATTAGATACAAATCATATGTGTCATTTTAATCGAAACATATTTGGTTCCAAAACAAATGAAGCATAGAATAATTGGAGCATATCAATAGTGTACGAGATGTTCCGATGAATATCAATGGCAAATAGGACATTTCAGGACATATCAGTTTATAGCAAATGGAGCACAGAGTAATTGGAGCATACTAATATCGTATGAAATGTTCCGGAGCATATCAATGGCAAATGAAACATTAGGAGCATAACAAAAGCAAATGAAATATTTCGGAGCATATCAAAAACATATGAAATGTTTCGGAGCATATCAATGACAAATGAAATATTTCTGAATATATCAATGGTATGTGAAGCATTTTGAAGTATATCAATGGCATAGGAACATTTCGAAGCATAACAATAACAGATGAAACAGATAGAATGTGAAGTGGGATTCCAAACATAATATGGTCCATCCATTTCTGAATGACCACCAAACATAATCTAGAGCATCGCAGGCTCTAAGCACATACCCTTTACCATTTCTGGCAAAGGTTCAAATTATCCCACAAACACCAGAGTACAAAAGGGTATTGTGAATAATAATTTGAGACTGAAGCAAATGAAGCATTTCGGAGCATGTCATTAACGAATACGAAACAGAAGCTCAAACGTGGAATTTAACGTTGCATTTATATCATTCGTATCCAAAGCACGTATAGAAACACATAATCAAAGCTCTAGATACCATATCAAACATATAGAAGGTGAAGTGGGACCATAACATAATATGGTACATCCATTTCTGAATGACTACCAAACATAAGTCTCGTATGAACCGAAGTTTCCAACAAAGAGTTACAATAGATTTAGTAACCCAAGATCAAAGAACAAATATAAATTTTACAGAATTCACAAGGTCAGTTTCAACAAAAAACTGGGTAGGCATTTGGACTCTAAATCTTTTAATCCATGTATCAAAGAAAGATCTACGAGTCTAGTTTCCAATGAAATAAGCTTTGAACAAATCGGAGTTTCCAACATCGACTTATAGGCAGATCAGTATCAAAAGGTTAGAAATTACGATCCTTGTTTTGCAGAATCTGTAGGCTCATTTGAAATAGAAGTTTGGGCAGACAAACTTACTCTGAATTCTTAAAATAAGCTATCAAAAGAAAGGTTTATGAGTCTATATTCAAATGAAATCAGTTTCGTAAAAATCAGAATTTCTAACAGGGACTTATAGGCATTTTAGTATCGAAAGGTCAGAAATTTTGATCCATGTTTTGCAGCATCCATAGGCTCAATTGAAACAGACGTTTAGGTAAGTATTCGGAGTCCATAATTTCAAAATCAGTGTCAAAAGGAAGGTATAAGAGTCTACTTTCATATAAACAAGGTGCTGCAAAAATCCATGGTTGGTGCTAAAAATTAATGCTAAAAAAATATATAGGGGTCAGTTTACCAAAAAATTTCAGATCCATGATTTTTGTATCTACCAAGAGAAATATCAGGTTCTAGGCTGAAATCTTTCGAATAATTCAGAATAAATATAAATACACAAGCTAAGTAATTTATACAATTATAACTCCAACCATTTACTACAAGTTCATATCATCTTAAACTAGACTACACATTTCGAAATTCCAAATAAGAGAGATCGCCTAACACTTTTACAAGGTATATCCATTTCGATTCATCGACAACATTTCATTACATACAAAATATACTTATACAACAATAACATAATAACCAATAAGACTTGCCCATAATTCTGAATAGCTCTCCACTACCTCAGCCCAATTCAAACATCTCAAAGAGTGACAAGCTGACCTGAAAGATTTTATATAACAACGGAGTGAGGCAAAAACAGTTCAGCAATGGACAAAGCATATTCAGAATAGAAGGAACGGTTTCAAACAAGTAAGGTATCATAATACAAGACAGAATACAATAATTTTTAAGGTAACATATCATTAGATACAAATCATATGTGTCATTTCAATCGAAACATATTTGGTTCCAAAACAAATGAAGCATAGAGTAATTGGAGCATATCAATAGCGTACAAGATGTTCCGATGAATATCAATGGCAAATAGGACATTTCAGGACATATCAGTTTATAGCAAATGGAGCACAGAGTAATTGGAGCATACCAATAGCGTATGAAATGTTCCGGAGCATATCAATGGCAAATGAAACATTAGGAGCATAACAATAGGAAATGAAATATTTCGGAGCATATCAAAGGCATATGAAATGTTTCGGAGCATATCAATGACAAATGAAACATTTCGGAATATATCAATGGTATGTGAAGCATTTTGAAGTATATCAATGGCATAGGAACATTTCGAAGCATAACAATAACAGATGAAACAGATAGAATGTGAAGTGGGATTCTAAACATAATATGATCCATTAATTTCTGAATGACCACCAAACAAAATCTAGAGCATCGCAGGCTCAAAGCACATACCCTTTACCATTTCTGACAAAGGATCAAATAATCCCACAAACACCAGAGTACAAAAGGATTTTGTGAATAATAATTTGAGACAGTAGTAGATGAAGCATTTCGGAGCAAATCAATAACCAATACGAAACAAAAGCTCAAACGTCGAATTTAATGTTGCATTTATATTATTCGAATCCAAAGCACGTATAGAAACACATAACCAAAGCTCTGGATACTATATCAAACATATAGAAGGTGAAGTGGGACCATAACATAATATGGTACATCCATTTCTGACTGACCACCACACATAAGTCTCGTATGAATCGAAGTTTCCAACAAAGAGTTACAATAGATTTAGTAACCCAAGATCAAAGAACAAATCTGAATTTTACAGAATTCATAGGGTCAGTTTCAACAGAAAACTGGGTAGGCATTTGGACTCTAAATCTTTCAATCCAGTAATCAAAGAAAGATCTACGAGTCAAGTTTCTAATGGAATAAGCTTTGAACAAATCGGAGTGTCCAACATCGACTTATAGGCAGATCAGTATCAAAAGGTCAGAAATTACGATCCCTGTTTTGCAGAATCTGTAGGCTCAATTGAAACAGAAGTTTGGGCAGACAAACTTACTCTGAATTCTTAAAATAATCTACAAAAAGAATAGTTTATGAGTCTATATTCAAATGAAACCAGTTTAGTATAAATCAGAATTTCTAACAGGGACTTATAGGCATTTTAGTTTCGAAAGGTTAGAAATTTTGATCCCTGTTTTGCAGCATCCATAGGCTCAATTGAAACAAACGTTTGGGTAAGTATTCGGAGTTCAAAATTTTCAAAATCAGTGTCAAAATGAAGGTATAAGAGTCTACTTTTAAATAAACAAGGTCCTACCTAAATCCATGAGTGGTGCTAAAAATTATGGCTGAAACAATATATAGGGATCAGTTTACCAAAAAATTTTAGATCCATGATTTTTGTATCTACCAAGAGAAATATCAGGTTCTAGGATTAAATGTTTCAAATAATTCAAAATAAATATAAATCCACAAGCTAAGTAATTTATATAATCAGAACTCCAACCATTTACTACAATTTCATATCATCGTAAACTAGACTAGACATTTCGAAATTCTAAATAAGAGAGATCGTCTAACACTTTTACAAGGTATATCCATTTTGATTCATTGACAACATTTCATTACATACAAAATATACTTATACAACAATAACATAATAACCAATAAGAGTTGCCTATAATTCTGAATAGCTCCCCACTGCCTCAGCCCAATTCATACATCTCAAAGAGTGACAAGTTGACCTGATAGATTTTATATAACATCGGAGTGAGCTAAAAACAGCTCAGCAAGTGACAAAGCATATTCAGAATAGAAGGAACTATTTCAAACAAGTAATGTATTATAATACAAGACAGAATACAAGAATTTTCAAGGTAACATATCATTAGATACAAATCATATGTGTCATTTTAATCGAAACATATTTGGTTCCAAAACAAATGAAGCATAGAATAATTGGAGCATATCAATAGTGTACGAGATGTTCCGATGAATATCAATGGCAAATAGGACATTTCAGGACATATCAGTTTATAGCAAATGGAGCACAGAGTAATTGGAGCATACTAATATCGTATGAAATGTTCCGGAGCATATCAATGGCAAATGAAACATTAGGAGCATAACAAAAGCAAATGAAATATTTCGGAGCATATCAAAGACATATGAAATGTTTCGGAGCATATCAATGACAAATGAAATATTTCTGAATATATCAATGGTATGTGAAGCATTTTGAAGTATATCAATGGCATAGGAACATTTCGAAGCATAACAATAACAGATGAAACAGATAGAATGTGAAGTGGGATTCCAAACATAATATGGTCCATCCATTTCTGAATGACCACCAAACATAATCTAGAGCATCGCAGGCTCTAAGCACATACCCTTTACCATTTCTGGCAAAGGTTCAAATTATCCCACAAACACCAGAGTACAAAAGGGTATTGTGAATAATAATTTGAGACTGAAGCAAATGAAGCATTTCGGAGCATGTCATTAACGAATACGAAACAGAAGCTCAAACGTGGAATTTAACGTTGCATTTATATCATTCGTATCCAAAGCACGTATAGAAACACATAATCAAAGCTCTAGATACCATATCAAACATATAGAAGGTGAAGTGGGACCATAACATAATATGGTACATCCATTTCTGAATGACTACCAAACATAAGTCTCGTATGAACCGAAGTTTCCAACAAAGAGTTACAATAGATTTAGTAACCCAAGATCAAAGAACAAATATAAATTTTACAGAATTCACAAGGTCAGTTTCAACAAAAAACTGGGTAGGCATTTGGACTCTAAATCTTTTAATCCATGTATCAAAGAAAGATCTACGAGTCTAGTTTCCAATGAAATAAGCTTTGAACAAATCGGAGTTTCCAACATCGACTTATAGGCAGATCAGTATCAAAAGGTTAGAAATTACGATCCTTGTTTTGCAGAATCTGTAGGCTCATTTGAAATAGAAGTTTGGGCAGACAAACTTACTCTGAATTCTTAAAATAAGCTATCAAAAGAAAGGTTTATGAGTCTATATTCAAATGAAATCAGTTTCGTAAAAATCAGAATTTCTAACAGGGACTTATAGGCATTTTAGTATCGAAAGGTCAGAAATTTTGATCCATGTTTTGCAGCATCCATAGGCTCAATTGAAACAGACGTTTAGGTAAGTATTCGGAGTCCATAATTTCAAAATCAGTGTCAAAAGGAAGGTATAAGAGTCTACTTTCATATAAACAAGGTGCTGCAAAAATCCATGGTTGGTGCTAAAAATTAATGCTAAAAAAATATATAAGGGTCAGTTTACCAAAAAATTTCAGATCCATGATTTTTGTATCTACCAAGAGAAATATCAGGTTCTAGGCTGAAATCTTTCGAATAATTCAGAATAAATATAAATACACAAGCTAAGTAATTTATACAATTATAACTCCAACCATTTACTACAAGTTCATATCATCTTAAACTAGACTACACATTTCGAAATTCCAAATAAGAGAGATCGCCTAACACTTTTACAAGGTATATCCATTTCGATTCATCGACAACATTTCATTACATACAAAATATACTTATACAACAATAACATAATAACCAATAAGACTTGCCCATAATTCTGAATAGCTCTCCACTACCTCAGCCCAATTCAAACATCTCAAAGAGTGACAAGCTGACCTGAAAGATTTTATATAACAACGGAGTGAGGCAAAAACAGTTCAGCAATGGACAAAGCATATTCAGAATAGAAGGAACGGTTTCAAACAAGTAAGGTATCATAATACAAGACAGAATACAATAATTTTTAAGGTAACATATCATTAGATACAAATCATATGTGTCATTTCAATCGAAACATATTTGGTTCCAAAACAAATGAAGCATAGAGTAATTGGAGCATATCAATAGCGTACAAGATGTTCCGATGAATATCAATGGCAAATAGGACATTTCAGGACATATCAGTTTATAGCAAATGGAGCACAGAGTAATTGGAGCATACCAATAGCGTATGAAATGTTCCGGAGCATATCAATGGCAAATGAAACATTAGGAGCATAACAATAGGAAATGAAATATTTCGGAGCATATCAAAGGCATATGAAATGTTTCGGAGCATATCAATGACAAATGAAACATTTCGGAATATATCAATGGTATGTGAAGCATTTTGAAGTATATCAATGGCATAGGAACATTTCGAAGCATAACAATAACAGATGAAACAGATAGAATGTGAAGTGGGATTCTAAACATAATATGATCCATTAATTTCTGAATGACCACCAAACAAAATCTAGAGCATCGCAGGCTCAAAGCACATACCCTTTACCATTTCTGACAAAGGATCAAATAATCCCACAAACACCAGAGTACAAAAGGATTTTGTGAATAATAATTTGAGACAGTAGTAGATGAAGCATTTCGGAGCAAATCAATAACCAATACGAAACAAAAGCTCAAACGTCGAATTTAATGTTGCATTTATATTATTCGAATCCAAAGCACGTATAGAAACACATAACCAAAGCTCTGGATACTATATCAAACATATAGAAGGTGAAGTGGGACCATAACATAATATGGTACATCCATTTCTGACTGACCACCACACATAAGTCTCGTATGAATCGAAGTTTCCAACAAAGAGTTACAATAGATTTAGTAACCCAAGATCAAAGAACAAATCTGAATTTTACAGAATTCATAGGGTCAGTTTCAACAGAAAACTGGGTAGGCATTTGGACTCTAAATCTTTCAATCCAGTAATCAAAGAAAGATCTACGAGTCAAGTTTCTAATGGAATAAGCTTTGAACAAATCGGAGTGTCCAACATCGACTTATAGGCAGATCAGTATCAAAAGGTCAGAAATTACGATCCCTGTTTTGCAGAATCTGTAGGCTCAATTGAAACAGAAGTTTGGGCAGACAAACTTACTCTGAATTCTTAAAATAATCTACAAAAAGAATAGTTTATGAGTCTATATTCAAATGAAACCAGTTTAGTATAAATCAGAATTTCTAACAGGGACTTATAGGCATTTTAGTTTCGAAAGGTTAGAAATTTTGATCCCTGTTTTGCAGCATCCATAGGCTCAATTGAAACAAACGTTTGGGTAAGTATTCGGAGTTCAAAATTTTCAAAATCAGTGTCAAAATGAAGGTATAAGAGTCTACTTTTAAATAAACAAGGTCCTACCTAAATCCATGAGTGGTGCTAAAAATTATGGCTGAAACAATATATAGGGATCAGTTTACCAAAAAATTTTAGATCCATGATTTTTGTATCTACCAAGAGAAATATCAGGTTCTAGGATTAAATGTTTCAAATAATTCAAAATAAATATAAATCCACAAGCTAAGTAATTTATATAATCAGAACTCCAACCATTTACTACAATTTCATATCATCGTAAACTAGACTAGACATTTCGAAATTCTAAATAAGAGAGATCGTCTAACACTTTTACAAGGTATATCCATTTTGATTCATTGACAACATTTCATTACATACAAAATATACTTATACAACAATAACATAATAACCAATAAGAGTTGCCTATAATTCTGAATAGCTCCCCACTGCCTCAGCCCAATTCATACATCTCAAAGAGTGACAAGTTGACCTGATAGATTTTATATAACAACGGAGTGAGCTAAAAACAGCTCAGCAAGTGACAAAGCATATTCAGAATAGAAGGAACTATTTCAAACAAGTAATGTATTATAATACAAGACAGAATACAAGAATTTTCAAGGTAACATATCATTAGATACAAATCATATGTGTCATTTTAATCGAAACATATTTGGTTCCAAAACAAATGAAGCATAGAATAATTGGAGCATATCAATAGTGTACGAGATGTTCCGATGAATATCAATGGCAAATAGGACATTTCAGGACATATCAGTTTATAGCAAATGGAGCACAGAGTAATTGGAGCATACTAATATCGTATGAAATGTTCCGGAGCATATCAATGGCAAATGAAACATTAGGAGCATAACAAAAGCAAATGAAATATTTCGGAGCATATCAAAGACATATGAAATGTTTCGGAGCATATCAATGACAAATGAAATATTTCTGAATATATCAATGGTATGTGAAGCATTTTGAAGTATATCAATGGCATAGGAACATTTCGAAGCATAACAATAACAGATGAAACAGATAGAATGTGAAGTGGGATTCCAAACATAATATGGTCCATCCATTTCTGAATGACCACCAAACATAATCTAGAGCATCGCAGGCTCTAAGCACATACCCTTTACCATTTCTGGCAAAGGTTCAAATTATCCCACAAACACCAGAGTACAAAAGGGTATTGTGAATAATAATTTGAGACTGAAGCAAATGAAGCATTTCGGAGCATGTCATTAACGAATACGAAACAGAAGCTCAAACATGGAATTTAACGTTGCATTTATATCATTCGTATCCAAAGCACGTATAGAAACACATAATCAAAGCTCTGGATACCATATCAAACATATAGAAGGTGAAGTGGGACCATAACATAATATGGTACATCCATTTCTGAATGACTACCAAACATAAGTCTCGTATGAACCGAAGTTTCCAACAAAGAGTTACAATAGATTTAGTAACCCAAGATCAAAGAACAAATCTAAATTTTACAGAATTCACAAGGTCAGTTTCAACAAAAAACTGGGTAGGCATTTGGACTCTAAATCTTTTAATCCATGTATCAAAGAAAGATCTACGAGTCTAGTTTCCAATGAAATAAGCTTTGAACAAATCGGAGTTTCCAACATCGACTTATAGGCAGATCAGTATCAAAAGGTTAGAAATTACGATCCTTGTTTTGCAGAATCTGTAGGCTCATTTGAAATAGAAGTTTGGGCAGACAAACTTACTCTGAATTCTTAAAATAAGCTATCAAAAGAAAGGTTTATGAGTCTATATTCAAATGAAATAAGTTTAGTACAAATCAGAATTTCTAACAGGGACTTATAGGCATTTTAGTATCGAAAGGTCAGAAATTTTGATCCATGTTTTGCAGCATCAATAGGCTCAATTGAAACAAACGTTTGGGTAAGTATTCGGAGTCCATAATTTCAAAATCAGTGTCAAAAGGAAGGTATAAGAGTCTACTTTCATATAAACAAGGTGCTGCAAAAATCCATGGTTGGTGCTAAAAATTAATGCTAAAACAATATATAGGGGTCAGTTTACCAAAAAATTTCAGATCCATGATTTTTGTATCTACCAAGAGAAATATCAGGTTCTAGGCTGAAATCTTTCGAATAATTCAGAATAAATATAAATACACAAGCTAAGTAATTTATACAATTATAACTCCAACCATTTACTACAAGTTCATATCATCTTAAACTAGACTACACATTTCGAAATTCCAAATAAGAGAGATCGCCTAACACTTTTACAAGGTATATCCATTTCGATTCATCGACAACATTTCATTACATACAAAATATACTTATACAACAATAACATAATAACCAATAAGACTTGCCCATAATTCTGAATAGCTCTCCACTACCTCAGCCCAATTCAAACATCTCAAAGAGTGACAAGCTGACCTGAAAGATTTTATATAACAACGGAGTGAGGCAAAAACAGTTCAGCAATGGACAAAGCATATTCAGAATAGAAGGAACGGTTTCAAACAAGTAAGGTATCATAATACAAGACAGAATACAATAATTTTTAAGGTAACATATCATTAGATACAAATCATATGTGTCATTTCAATCGAAACATATTTGGTTCCAAAACAAATGAAGCATAGAGTAATTGGAGCATATCAATAGCGTACAAGATGTTCCGATGAATATCAATGGCAAATAGGACATTTCAGGACATATCAGTTTATAGCAAATGGAGCACAGAGTAATTGGAGCATACCAATAGCGTATGAAATGCTCCGGAGCATATCAATGGCAAATGAAACATTAGGAGCATAACAATAGCAAATGAAATATTTCGGAGCATATCAAAGGCATATGAAATGTTTCGGAGCATATCAATGACAAATGAAACATTTCGGAATATATCAATGGTATGTGAAGCATTTTGAAGTATATCAATGGCATAGGAACATTTCGAAGCATAACAATAACAGATGAAACAGATAGAATGTGAAGTGGGATTCTAAACATAATATGATCCATTAATTTCTGAATGACCACCAAACAAAATCTAGAGCATCGCAGGCTCAAAGCACATACCCTTTACCATTTTTTGCAAAGGTTCAAATAATCCCACAAACACCAGAGTACAAAAGGGTATTGTGAATAATAATTTTAGACAGTAGCAGATGAAGCAATTCGGAGCATATCAATAACAAATATGAAACAGAAGCTCAAACGTCGAATTTAACGTTGCATTTATATCATTCGTATCCAAAGCACGTATAGAAACACATAACCAAAGCTCTGGATACCATATCAAATATATAGAAGGCGAAGTGGGACTATAACATAATATGGTACATCCATTTCTGAATGACCACCAAACATAATTCTCGTATGAATCGAAGTTTCCAACAAAGAGTTACAATAGATTTAGTAACCCAAGATCAAAGAACAAATCTGAATTTTACAGAATTCACAGGGTCAGTTTCAACCGAAAACTGGGTAGACATTTGGACTCTAAATCTTTCAATCCAGGTTTCAAAAAAAGATCTACGAGTCTAGTTTCCAATGAAATAAGCTTTGAATAAATCGGAGTTTCCAACGTCTACTTATAGGCAGATCAGTATCAAAAGGTCAGAAATTACGATCCCTGTTTTGCAGAATCTGTAGGCTCATTTGAAACAGAAGTTTGGGCAGACAAACTTACTCTGAATTCATAAAATAAGCTAACAAAAGAAAAGTTTATGAGTCTATATTCAAATGAAATCAGTTTAGTACAAATCAGAATTTCTAACAGGGACTTATAGGCATTTTAGTATCGAAAGGTCAAAAATTTTGATCCCTGTTTTGCAGCATCCATAGGCTCAATTGAAACCGACGTTTGGGTAAGTATTCGGAATCCAAAATTTTCAAAATCAGTGTCAAAAGGAAGGTATAAGAGTCTACTTTTAAATAAATAAAGTCCTGCCTAAATCCATGATTGGTGCTAAAAATTATGGCTGAAACAATATATAGGGATCAGTTTACTAAAAAATTTCAGATTCATGATTTTTGTATCTACCAAGAGAAGTATCAGGTTCTAGGATGAAATCTTTCGAATAATTCAGAATAAATATAAATCCACAAGCTAAGTAATTTATACAATCAGAACTCCAACAATTTACTACAAGTTCATGTCATCGTAAACTAGACTAGACATTTGGAAATTCCAAATAAGAGAGATCGCCTAACACTTTTACAAGTTATATCCATTTTGATTCATCGACAACATTTCATTACATACAAAATATACTTATACAACAATAACATAATAACCAATAAGACTTGCCCATAATTCTGAATAGCTCTCCACTACGTTAGCCCAATTCAAACATCTCAAAGAGTGACAAGCTGACTTGAAAGATTTTATATAACAACGGAATGAGCTAAAAACAGCTCAGCAAGTGACAAAGCATATTCAGAATAGAAGGAACAGTTTCAAACAAGTAAGGTAACATAATACAAAACAGAATACAAGAATTTTCAAGGTAACGTATCATTAGATACAAATCATATGTGTCATTTCAATCGAAACCTATTTGGTTCCAAAACAAATGAAGCATAGAGTAATTGGAGCATATCAATAGTGTACGAGATGTTCCGATGAATATCAATGGCAAATAGGGCATTTCAGGACATATCTGTTTATATCAAATGGAGCACAGAGTAATTGGAGCATACCAATAGCGTATGAAATGTTCCGGAGCATATCAATGGCAAATGAAACATTAGGAGCATAACAATAGCAAATGAAATATTTCAAAGCATATTAAAGGCATATGAAATGTTTCGGAGCATATCAATGACAAATGAAACATTTCGGAATATATCAATGGTATGTGAAGCATTTTGAAGTATATCAATGGCACAGGAACATTTCGAAGCATAACAATAACAAATGAAACAGATAGAATGTGAAGTGGGATTCTAAACATAATATGATCTATCAATTTCTGAATGACCACCAAACATAATCTAGAGCATCGCAGGCTCTAAGCACATACCCTTTACCATTTTTGTCAAAGGTTCAAATAATCCCACAAACACTAGAGTACAAAAGGGTATTGTGAATAATAATTTTAGACAGTAACAGATGAAGCATTTCGGAGCATATCATTAACGAATATGAAACAGAAGCTCAAACGTCGAATTTAACGTTGCATTTATATCTTTCGTATCCAAAGCACGTATAGAAACACATAACCAAAACTCTGGATATCATATCAAATATATAGAAGGTGAAGTGGGACCATAACATAATATGGTACATCCATTTCTGAATAACCATCAAACATAAGTCTCGTATGAATCGAAGTTTCCAACAAAGAGTTACAATAGATTTAGTAACCCAATATCAAAGAACAAATATGAATTTTACAGAATTCATAGGGTCATTTTCAACAGAAAACTAGGCAGGAATTTGGACTCTAAATCTTTCAATCCAGGTATTAAAGAAAGATCTACGAGTCTAATTTCAAATGAAAGAAGCTTTGAACAAATCAGAGTTTCCAACATCGACTTAGAGGCAGATCAGTATCAAAAGGTCAGAAATTACGATCCCTGTTTTGCAGAATCTGTAGGCTCATTTGAAATAGAAGTTTGGGCAGACAAACTTACTCTAAAATCTTAAACTAAGCTATCAAAAGAAAGTTTTAGAGTCTCTATTCAAATGAAATCTGTTTAGTACAAATCAGAATTTCTAACAGGGACTTATAGTCATTTTAGTATAGAAAGGTCAGAAATTTTGATCCATGTTTTGCAGCATCCATATGCTCAATTGAAACAGACATTGGGCTAAGTATTCGGAGTCCATAATTTTCAAAATCAATGTCAAAAGGAAGGTATATGAGTCTACTTTCAAATAAATGAGGTCTTGCATAACTCCATAGTTGGTGCTAAAAATTATGGCTGAAACAATATATATGGGTCAGTTTATCAAAAAATTTCAGATCCATGATTTTTGTATCTACCAAGAGAAATATCAGGTTCTAGGATGAAATCTTTCGAATAATTCAGAATAAATATAAATCCACAAGCTAAGTAATTTATACAATCAGAACTCCAACCATTTACTACAAGTTCATATTATCGTAAACTAGACTAGACATTTCGAAATTCCAAATAAGAGAGATCGCCTGACAGTTTTACAAGGTATATCCATTTCGATTCATCGACAACATTTCATTACATACAAAATATACTTATACAATAATAATATAATAACCAATAAGACTTGCCCATAATTCTGAATAGCTCTCCACTGCCTTAACCCAATTCAAACATCTCAAAGTGTGAAAAGCTGACTTGACAGATTTTATATAACAACGGAGTGAGCTAAAAACAGTTCAGCAAGTGACAAAGCATATTCAGAATAGAAGGAACGGTTTCAAACAAGTAAGGTATCATAATACAAGACAGAATACAAGAATTTTCAAGGTAACATATAATTAGATACAAATCATATGTGTCATTTCAATCAAAACATATTTGGTTCCAAAACAAATGAAGAATAGAGTAATTGGAGCATATCAATAGCGTATGAGATGTTCCGATGAATATCAATTGCAAATAGTACATTTCAGGACATATCAGTTTATAGCAAATGGAGCACAGAGTAATTGGAGCATACCAATAGCGTATGAAATGTTCCGGAGCATATCAATGGCAAATGAAACATTAGGAGCATAATAATAGCAAATGAAATATTTCGGAGCATATCAAAGGCATATGAAATGTTTCGGAGCATATCAATGACAAATGAAACATTTCGGAATATATCAATGGTATGTGAAGCATTTTGAAGTATATCAATGGTATAGGAACATTTCGAAGCATAACAATAACAGATGAAACAGATAGAATATGAAGTGGGATTCTAAACATAATATGATCCATTAATTTCTGAATGACCACCAAAGATAATCTAGAGCATCGCAGGCTCTAAGCACATACCCTTTACCATTTCTGGCAAAGTTTCAAATAATCCCACAAACACCAGAGTACAAAAGGGTATTGTGAAAAATAATTTTAGACAGTAGCAGAGGACGCATTTCGGAGCATATCAATAATGAATACGAAACAGAAGCTCAAACATGGAATTTAACGTTGCATTTATATCATTCGTATCCAAAGCACGTATAGAAACACATAACCAAAGCTCTGGATACCATATCAAATATATAGAAGGTGAAGTGAGACCATAATATAATATGGTACATCCATTTCTGAATGACCACCAAACATAATTCTCGTATGAATCGAAGTTTCCAACAAAGAGTTACAATAGATTTAGTAACCCAAGATCAAAGAACATATCTGAATTTTACAGAATTCACAGGGTCAGATTCAACAGAAAATTGGGCAGGCATTTGGACTCTAAATCTTTCAATCTAGGTATCAAAGAAAGATCTATAAGTCTCGTTTCCGAATGGAATAATCTTTGTACAAATCGGAGAATCCAACATCGACTTATAGGCAGATCAGTATCAAAAGGTCAGAAATTACGATCCTTATTTTGCAGAATCTGTAGGCTCATTTGAAACAGAAGTTTGGGCAAACAAACTTACTCTGAATTCTTAAAATAAGCTATCAAAAGAAAGGTTTATGAGTTTATATTCAAATGAAATCAGTATAGTACAAATCAAAATTTCTAACAGGGACTTATAGGCATTTTAGTATCGAAAGGTTAGAAATTTTGATCCATGTTTTGCAGCATCCATAAGCTCAATTGAAACAAACGTTTGGGTAAGTATTCGGAGTCCATAATTTTCAAAGTCAGTGTCAAAAGGAAGGTATAAGAGTCTACATTCAAATAAACAAAGTCCTGCATAAATCCATGGTTGGTGCTAAAAATTATGGCTGAAACAATATATAGGGGTCAGTTTACCAAAAAATTTCAGATCCATGAGTTTTGTATCTACCAAGAGAAATATCAGGTTTTAGGCTGAAATCTTTCGAATAATTCAGAATAAATATAAATCCACAAGCTAAGTAATTTATACAATCAAAACTCCAACCATTTACTACAAGTTCATATCATCGTAAACTAGACTAGACATTTCAAAATTCCAAATAAGAGAGATCGCCGAACACTTTTCCAAGGTATATCCATTTCGATTCATCGACAACATTTCATTACATATAAAATATACTTATACAATAATAACATAATAACCAATAAGACTTGCCCATAATTCTGAATAGCTCTCCACTGCCTCAGCCCAATTCAAATATCTCAAAGTGTGAAAAGCTGACCTGAAAGATTTTATATAACAACGGAGTGAGCTAAAAACAGTTCAGCAAGTGACAAAGCATATTCAGAATATAAGGAACGGTTTCAAACAAGTAAGGTATCATAATACAAGACAGAATACAAGAATTTTCAAGGTAACATATAATTAGATACAAATCATATGTGTCATTTCAATCAAAACATATTTGGTTCCAAAACAAATGAAGCATAGAGTAATTGGAGCATATCAATAGCGTACGAGATGTTCCGATGAATATCAATGGCAAATAGTATATTTCAGGACATATCAGTTTATAGCAAATGGAGCACAGAGTAATTGGAGCATACCAATAGCGTATGAAATGTTCCGGAGCATATCAATGGCAAATGAAACATTAGGAGCATAACAATAGCAAATGAAATATTTCGGAGCATATCAAAGGCATATGAAATGTTTCGGAGCATATCAATGACAAATGAAACATTTCGGAATATATCAATGGTATGTGAAGCATTTTGAAGTATATCAATGGCATAGGAACATTTCGAAGCATAACAATAACAGATGAAACAGATAGAATGTGAAGTGGGATTCTAAACATAATATGATCCATCCATTTCTGAATGACCACCAAACATAATCTAGAGCATCGCAGGCTCTGAGCACATACCTGTTAGGATCGGAGCGGCACTAAGAGGGGGGGGTGAATTAGTGCAGCGGATTAAAACTTCGATTTTATCAAAATCTTTCGTACGATAAGAACGGAACTTGAAAAGTTTAACTTGAAAGCGTATTCTTAAAGTTGCGCAGCAAGGGTAATAAGGAACTAAAGCAGTAAGAAGATTTGCAGTAATGTAAATGATAATAATAAAATGCAAACCAGAGATTACGCCGATTTTTAGAGTGGTTCGGTCAAATGACCTACTCCACTTGCGAGGCCCCTCTTCGATGAGGCTCCCACCTTCCACTAGCAAGTCTCTTGAAATGGAAGGGTAAACACCCCTCTTACAACCTTTTACAAGCAGCTCAACCTCTTACAAATTTTCAATAAGAAAGAAGGAGGAGAACTCTCTAGCAAATTGAAAACAAGACTTGCTAAGACTTTCTAAGACTTTTCTCTCAATCAAAATGCTTCTCAAAAGTTGTAACCTCAACTGAGATTTGAGGGGTATTTATAGGCCTCAAGAGGATTCAAATTTTGGGCTCCAAAATTTGAATTCTCTTAGGGTTCCCTATGCTGGAGGTTCCACCGCCCAGCCAGGCGGTGCCACCGCCTAGCGCTCGGGTGCTGGACGGTGCAACCGCCCAGCCAAGGGGGTGTCACCGCCCAGCCAGGCGGTGCCACCGCCTGGCTTTCCGATTCATTGGTTTGGCTTAATTTTAGCCCAAACCAAAATTTGACTTTGGGCCCAGTTGGCCCCTAACCAGGATATAGGATTATCTCTTAATCCTAATCCTAATTACAGGTGAACTACATAACACAAAAAAAAAACATCCTAAGCAAGTTTTTTAACCGCGAACGTCGAGTCTTGTTCCGGCGAGCTTTCCGACGAACTTCTTCCGACGGACTCCCTGCAAGCTCCCAATCTTTGTGATGACTTTAACGAGTATCCGAGCCTTCTCGGTGATCTCCGCGAGCCTCCGACGATTTCTTCGGCGAACTTCTAACACGTTCCCGATTTCTTCTCGGTTGGTTCCGGCAGCATCTCCGATGATTCTTCGGTCTCTTAAACGTCCATCGAGCTCGACTCCGGTATCCTTGCTTTATGTTTTCTGGTTATCGTAGTTAATCCTGCACACTTAACTCAATAATATGGATTAGATCAATTAACCCACCAATTGATTATATCATCAAAATCCGAGATTCAACAATCTCCCCCTTTTTGATGATGACAATCAATTGATGACGGAGTTAAACATAACTCCCCCTATCTATATGCCATATTATGAGAAAATAAAAAACACTTGAATTCCATCCCATTGGATTCAAGCATAACCCGATAAGTTCTAATTGTAGAACTTTATCGTTATCCTCATTAAACAATAGTAAGTACGAAACTTCGATGAAAATCATAAGTTAAATGATACGGGACGAATTTTGCTACGACAGAAGATAAAGATTTTCAATATAAATTTCATGATATCAATCTTGTGATATTTTCAAGGATTTGCAAGTCATATAAGACATTCATATCACACAAAAGATAAACATTTTCAATATAAATTTCATGATATCAATCTTGTGATATTTTCAAGGATTTGCAAGTCATATAAGACATTCATATCACACAAGTTTTTGTAATTCATATTAGTCATGCTATCGTTCTGGTGTAAGTCATCACTTCTCCCCCTTTGTCATCAACAAAAAGGGACAAGCCAGCTAATTGATGATCATAGAAAAAGGTTTAGCATTTATCAAAGTTCATCATTCAAATTTGCCAGAAATAGTTTATCCAAAAGACATCATCATCTATGTAGATTAAGACAGTAGTTATCTAAAGGAAAGATCAGTTATCGTACAATCGATGACAAACATGAACTTGTTTTAAAAGCAAACAGAACAGAATAAAAAGATACATCAATTTAATCCTTAGGAGGTAATCCATAGTGCTGATACATGATATCTATTTTTTCATTCATCTGTCGTAGTGTCTTCAAAATTTCAACTTGTTGATTCTGAATTTGTTCTTGCTGTGATTTGATCTGAGATAGCTCCGCCATAATGATATCTTCAGTGGAGGAAACAGGAGCTGAAGGTGCTGCACCAAAGGGACTAGGAGGAGGAGATTCATTTCCCATAAGAATTGGTGTTTCGGGTTGTTCTATTGGTGTAGGAATTGGATCCGTCCTTCTAGGCTGCCTAACCCATATGCCATTGCTAAAAGTGCACCTAAGTTTTTTCAGCAGGTTTTTGTTTATTATGTTATATCGATCATTTTGAATAGATTCTTCATCGGGTGGAATGCAAATGTCATAGGCATGAAGAATTCTAGTGATTAACCTCCCATGTGGCAATATAGTATCTTTAGTCATAATTTCCTGCATGTGTTGGCGAATCAAGTACCCAAAACAATTATGCTGACCGGTCATAATCCAATACATGGTTCCTATCTCTATTTGACTTACTTCGTCAAGATGAAATTGTTTGGGGAATATGATTCTTGTGATAATGTGATGAAGAATTTTAGAGTTGAAAGGCATTAAGTGTTCACAGCTCTTGGGTAGGAAGTCAAGGTTTGGATTTGCAAAAATTGTTTTCACGGCTTCGGAATAGGTTGCTCCTATTTTTTTGACGTCCCATTTACCTTTAAAATAGCATCCCCTATCTTTTTCAGTTATGCCAATTAGCTCACAAATGGTGCTGTCAAATATTCTAATGGGTGTTCCTAGAATGTAAGTGCTTAGGCTATCATTGTCTTCATATAGGTTGGCATAGAACAATCTCACTAACCGTGGATAGATTGGTTCATCTATTTGTAGTAGAGGTAGAGCTTCTAGGTGTGCAAACCACCTAATGGGTTCTAAGTCCTCTAGTTCATCCAAATCAACGTATTTTCCCTTATGGACACATCGTGTTTCAAATTTTGGAAAGCTAAGGGCTACCTCTTTTGATCTAAAAAGGTCATGGTTATATAAATCTCCTTCAATCCTTATTCCTTTTGATCTCTTAGGAGCCATTTTCTAGACAACATGATGATGAAATTGTGAAAAATAAGCAAGAGAAAGAGAAAAGAAAAGAGGGATTTCAAGTGTTACCTCGTGGAGATTATGTTGAGAGATGGAAAGCTTGGACCACCAAGAATCCTTCTCCAATGTTTCTAAGAATTAGAATGAGGGTTAGAGGGAATGGGAGAGGGTTTTGAGAGGTCTTTCTTCGGGTTGGGGGCGGTGTCACCGCCGGCCCTAACCCCTCGGGTTAAAAGGGTGACTCGGTCGGTGTCACCGCCAAACTGGTCAGTGTCACCGCCTGGCGCCCGAGCGCTAGTCGGTGCAACCGCCGGATTTGGCGGTGCCACCGCTGGCATCACGCGGAGGAAAGAAAGAAAGAAAAAAAATTTTCTTCCTTCCTTTTGTTTAGCTTCTTCCCTCAAGATCATAATTTATACTTTAATGGATCATTTTGAATTGAAGAAGAAGGAAGAATTCAAATTCATAAACGAAGGGAAAAGAACGAGTCCTTTTTGTGAAGTTCATTTTAGGGACAATTTAGCATGCCTAATTCCCTTCGTATGAATTCAAATTGGTCTTCATTCAAGGCTTTTGTAAATATATCTGCTAATTGATGCTTTGTGTCAATGAATTCTAGAACAACATCATTGTTAAGAACATGATTGCGTATGAAATGATGCCTAACGTCGATGTGCTTAGTTCTAGAGTGCTGAATTGGATTTTTAGTAAGGCATATGGCACTAGTATTATCGCATTTTATGGGAATATTTTCAAGGTGAATTCCATAGTCTTCTAATGTATTTTTCATCCAAATTACTTGTGCACAACATGCACTTGCAGCAATGTATTCGGCTTCCGCCGTAGATAGTGCGACTGAATTTTGTTTCTTGGAAGTCCAAGAAACAAGTGCATGCCCTAAAAATTGGCATGTTCCGGATGTACTTTTTCTATCTATCCTGCATCCGCCAAAATCGGCATCTGCATAAGCTATTAGATCGAATTTTTCAGATTTTGGATACCACAATCCTAAATTTGGAGTTCCTTTAAGATATCTAAATATTCTTTTAACACTCTTAAGATGAGATAATTTAGGATTAGATTGAAACCTAGCGCAAAGTCCTACACTAAACATAATATCCGGTCTAGTCGCAGTGAGGTAGAGCAGACTACCTATCATTCCCCTATATGTTTTTTGATCGAAACTTTCACCATTTTCATCCATATCTAACTTAGTCGCAGTACTCATAGGGGTGTTTATTGCTTTTGAATTATCCATGTTAAATCGTTTTAACAATTCTAATGTATATTTGGATTGGTTAAGAAATATACCATCACTAAGTTGTTTGATTTGTAATCCCAAAAAGAAAGTTAATTCACCCTTTAAACTTATTTCAAATTCAAGACTCATACATTTGGCAAATGATTCACATAGTGATTCATCCGAAGAGCCAAATACAATATCGTCAATATAAATTTGCACAATAAGAAAATTATTTTCAAAATGTTTAATAAACAATACAGTATCAACCTTGCCTTTGGTAAAATTATTTAAAATAAGAAAGGAACTAAGCCTTTCATACCAAGCTCTAGGAGCTTGTTTTAAGCCATAGAGAGCTTTAGTCAATTTGAATACATGATTAGGAAGAAGAGAATTTTCAAATCCAGGAGGTTGTTCGACAAATACTTCTTCGGAAATAAAACCATTCAAGAAAGCACTTTTAACATCCATTTGAAATAGTTTAAAATTATTACTACTAGCATAGGCAAGGAGCATCCTTATGGCTTCTAATCGAGCCACGGGAGCGAAGGTTTCTTCGTAATCGATACCTTCTTCTTAGTTGAAACCTTTGGCCACTAATCTAGCCTTGTTTCTAACCACGATACCATTTTCGTCTTGCTTGTTTCTAAAGACCCACTTAGTACCTATGACTAAGTGGTCACTTGGTCTAGGAACAAGCTTCCATACCTCATTCCTCTCAAATTGGTTCAATTCTTCTTGCATTGCAATGATCCAAAAATCATCTTTTAAGGCTTCGTCAATGCATTTAGGTTCAATTTGAGAAAGGAAAGCGGCGTTAGCACAGAAATTTTTGAAAGAAGAACGAGTTTGAACCCCTTTTGATGTATCTCCTATAATTTGCTCTTTTGGATGAGCATCTACATACTTCCATTCTTTTGGTAAAGAAATTTCGGAAGAAGATGCATTCAAATGGCTATTTTGAGGAGAGGGTTCATTTAAATTCAAATTATCAAAACCAAGATCATCATCAAAATCATTTTTCTTTAAATCGGAAATTTCATTAAAAACTACATGAATAGACTCTTCAATTACTAAAGTTCTTTTATTAAAAACCCGAAAAGCTTTAGAAACGGAAGAGTAACCAAGAAAGATGCCTTCATCGGATTTAGCATCAAATTTTCCTAAAGCATCCCTTTCATTTAAAATAAAGCATTTACAACCAAAAACTTTAAAATAGGAGATGTTTGGTTTTTTGTTATTCCATAATTCATAGGGAGTTTTGGATAAGGATGGTCTTATTAGGACTCTATTCATGATGTAGCAAGCCGTATTTATGGCTTCGGCCCAAAAGTACTTAGGTAAACTATGTTCATTCAACATAGTTCTTGCCATTTCTTGTAGGTTTCTATTTTTCCTTTCAACTACTCCATTTTGTTGAGGATTTCTTGGAGTTGAGAAGTTGTGATTGTACCCATTACTTTCGCAAAAATTTTGAAAGTCACGGTTTTGGAATTCACCACCATGATCACTCCGAATTGATGAAATCATGAAGCCTTTTTCGTTTTGAGTGAGTTTACAAAATTTAGAGAAACACTTGAAGCAATCACTTTTGTGAGCTAAGAAATAGGTCCAAGTGTATCTAGAGTAGTCATCCACAATCACAAAAGCATATTTGCTTCCACCTAGACTTGTTGTATCAATTGGTCCAAATAAGTTCAAATGGATCAATTGTAATGGTCTAGTAGTGCTAATTTGATTTTTTGGTTTGAAGCTTGTTTTTATTTGTTTGCCTAGTTGACATGCATCGCATACTTTGTCCTTAATAAACTTTATATTTGGAATTCCTCGTACTAATTCTTGAGATGAGATCTTAGATATTGTTTTCATGCTTGCATGGCCTAATCTCCTATGCCAAAGCCAAGCATCATCATTTACGGCGGAGAAGCACATTTCATTACTTAGTTCATCAAGATTGATGGTATAGACATTATTTTGTTTTAAAGCAATCATAGTCATGTTATGATTTGGTTTTTCAATAATGCACATATTTGATTCAAATCTAACGATGTAACCTTTATCGCATAGTTGACTAATACTCAAGAGATTATGTTTCAATCCATCAACTAGTAAGACATCATCAATGGAAAAATTAAATTTGTTACCAATAGTTCCCTTGCCAATGATTTTGCCCTTGTTGTTGTCTCCGAAGGTAACATACCCTTCTTCTTTGCTAGTGAGCATAGAGAAATGAGATGGATCTCCAGTCATATGTCTTGAGCATCCACTATCGAGATACCATCTCTTGCTCCTAGCTTGTGGGTTTGTCTACAAAAGAGGATGATTTTTAGGTACCCATTTGATTTTGGGTGCCTCAAAAATTGACCCACTAACTTTGTTATTTATTATTGAATTCTTTATAGTTCCTTTAGGAACCCATATTAATTTTTGTGAACTAATTTTCCTAAATGGGCATTTGTAGGTAATATGTCCGAATTTGCAACAAAAGTTGCATTTCATATAAGAGGAAACATGTAATGTAGGTCCTTTTATGAAAGTGGTAGGATTTTGATGTAATCCTTTTACAAATCCAATTCCATTTCTATTTGCGATGTGACCCTTGTGTGCAAGGATCATATCTAATCCTTTGCTACCAACCTTAAACTTGTTTAAGGTTTCCTTAAGAAGCAAGTTTTCATTTTTTATTGCTTCTAAGTGCTCACACTTAGAGCAAGGAGGAGTTTGAAGACTATCAAACTTATCTTGTAGCAAAGCATGCTCTTTCTTTAAGATACTTAACTTCTTGCTAACAGTTCTACATTCATCAAATAATTCATGAAAAGCGATAGATAGTTCTTCAAAAGATAAATCTTCATTAAATAAATCACATACCTCTTCTCCTAACGCCATTAGCGCGTAATGAGCAACTTGCTCGGTGTTGGACTCCTCTTCTTCGGATGCGCTTGAATCATCCCACGTTGCCTTGAACGCCTTCTTCTTTGATGTTCTCTTTTTGGCTTGAGGACAATCGTTCTTATAGTGTCCCGGTTTTTTGCATTCATAGCAAATCACTTGGTCCTTCTTTTGTTCAAATTTATTTTTTGTATTATTTTTAAATTTGTTCTTTCTTAAATATTTTTTAAATTTTTGAGTCAAAAGTGCAATGTCATTGTCACTGTCCTCATCACTTGATGTTCCTTTCAAGTGGTCTTCTTGTGATTTGAGTGCCATATCCTTCCTGTTCTTTGGAACGGGGTTCTCGAGCTCGTCATGAGCTTGACATGTCATTTCGTAGGTCATTAGAGACCCAATGAGTTCTTCAAGAGGGAATGCTTTAAGGTCTTTGGCCTCTTGAATGGCCGTAACTTTTGGATCCCAACTTTTAGGGAGGGATCTTAAGATTTTAGTTATTAGTTCAAAGTTAGTAAAATCTTTACCAAGAGCTTTGAGTCCATTGATGACATCCGTAAACCGGGTGTACATGTCTCCGATGGACTCACTTGGTTTCATTCGGAAAAGTTCGTAAGAGTGCACAAGGATGTTGATTTTGGACTCTTTCACTCGGCTAGTGCCTTCATGAGTGACCTCAAGAGTTCTCCAAATATCAAAAGCCGAATCACACATTGAAACACGATTAAATTTGTTTTTGTCTGGTGCACAAAACAAGGCATTCATAGCATTTGCATTTAAAGCAAAAACCTTCTTCTCCGATTCATCCCATTCGCTCATCGGAAGAGAAGATTTTTGAAATCCATTCTCGACAATAGACCAAAGCTCAAAGTCCATAGAAATGAGGAAGATTCTCATGCGAGTCTTCCAATATGTGTAATCCGACCCATTAAACAAAGGTGGTCGTGCAATAGAATGACCCTCTTGCATGCCGGAGTAAGCCATCTCTCTTGGGTATTAAACCAAATATGAGAGATAACCTTGCTCTGATACCACTTGTTAGGATCGGAGCGGCACTAAGAGGGGGGGGTGAATTAGTGCAGTGGATTAAAACTTCGATTTTATCAAAATCTTTCGTACGATAAGAACGGAACTTGAAAAGTTTAACTTGAAAGCGTATTCTTAAAGTTGCGCAGCAAGGGTAATAAGGAACTAAAGCAGTAAGAAGATTTGCAGTAATGTAAATGACAATAATAAAATGCAAACCAGAGATTACACCGATTTTTAGAGTGGTTCGGTCAAATGACCTACTCCACTTACGAGGCCCCTCTTCGATGAGGCTGCCACCTTCCACTAGCAAGTCTCTTGAAATGGAAGGGTAAACACCCCTCTTACAACCTTTTACAAGCAGCTCAACCTCTTACAAATTTTCAATAAGAAAGAAGGAGGAGAACTCTCTAGCAAATTGAAAACAAGACTTGCTAAGACTTTCTAAGACTTTTCTCTCAATCAAAATGCTTCTCAAAAGTTGTAACCTCAGCTGAGATTTGAGGGGTATTTATAGGCCTCAAGAGGATTCAAATTTTGGGCTCCAAAATTTGAATTCTCTTAGGGTTCCCTGTGCTGGAGGTTCCACCGCCCAGCCAGGTGGTGCCACCGCCCAGCACTCGGGTGCTGGACGGTGCAACCGCCCAGCCAAGGAGGTGTCACCGCCCAGCCAGGCGGTACCACCGCTTGGCTTTCCGATTCATTGGTTTGGCTTAATTTTAGCCCAAACCAAAATTTGACTTTGGGCCCAGTTGGCCCCTAACCAGGATATAGGATTATCTCTTAATCCTAATCCTAATTACAGGTGAACTACATAACACAAAAAAAAAACATCCTAAGCAAGTTTTTTAACCGCGAACGTCGAGTCTTGTTCCGGCGAGCTTTCCGACGAACTTCTTCCGACGGACTCCCTGCAAGCTCCCAATCTTTGTGATGACTTTAACGAGTAGCCGAGCCTTCTCGGTGATCTCCGCGAGCCTCCGACGATTTCTTCGGCGAACTTCTGACACGTTCCCGATTTCTTCTCGGTTGGTTCCGACAGCATCTCCGATGATTCTTCGGTCTCTTAAACGTCCATCGAGCTCGACTCCGGTATCCTTGCTTTATGTTTTCTGGTTATCGTAGTTAATCCTGCACACTTAACTCAATAATATGGATTAGATCAATTAACCCACCAATTGATTATATCATCAAAATCCGAGATTCAACAATACCCTTTACCATTTCTGGCAAAGTTTCAAATAATCCCACAAACACCAGAGTACAAAAGGGTATTGTGAATAATAATTTTAGACAGTAGTAGATGAAGCATTTCGAAGAATATCAATAATGAATACAAAATAGAAGCCCAAATGTCGAATTTAACATTGCATTTATATCATTCGTATCCAAAGCACGTTTAGAAACACATAACCAAAGCTCTGGATACCATATCAAACATATAGAAGGTGAAGTGGGACCATAACATAATATGGTACATCCATTTCCGAATGACCACCAAACATAAGTCTCGTATGAATCGAAGTTTTCAACAAAGAGTTACAATAGATTTAGTAACCCAAGATCAAAGAACAAATCTGAATTTTACAGAATTCACATTGTCGGTTTCAACAGAAAACTGGGCAGGCATTTGGACTCTAAATCTTTCAATCCAGATACCAAAGAAATATCTACGAGTCTAGTTTCCAGTGAAATAAGCTTTGAACAAATCAGAGTTTCCATCATCGACTTATAGGAAGATCAGTATCAAAAGTTCCGAAATTACGATCCCTTTTTTGCAGAATCTGTAGGCTCATTTGAAACAGAAGTTTGGGCAGACAAACTTACTCTGAATTCTTAAAATAAGCTATCAAAAGAAAGGTTTATGAGTCTATATTCAAATGAAATCAGTTTAGTACAAATCAGAATTTCTAACAGGGACTTATAGGCATTTTAGTATCGAAAGGTCAGAAATTTTGATCCCTGTTTTGCAGCATCCATTGGCTCAATTGAAACAGACGTTTGGGTAAGTATTCGGAGTCCAAAATTTTCAAAATCAGTGTCAAAAGGAAGATATAAGAGTCTACTTTCAAATAAACAAGGTCCTGCCTTAATCCATGATTGGTGCTAAAAATTATGGCTGAAACAATATATAGGGGTCAGTTTACCAAAAAATTTCAGATCCATGATTTTTGTATCTACCAAGAGAAATATCAGGTTCTAGGCTGAAATATTTCGAATAATTCAGAATAAATATGAGATCAAAGACTAATAATTCTGTAGTATGAGATTAGAACACTTGCCTTTGAGAATTATGGCCCTAAATGAGAAGATTTTAGCAAGAAATCTCAAAGCCCCAAATTTTTTTCTTCTTCTTCTTCCCCCTTTTTCTTCTCTTCTTCTTTCTTTCTTTCTCCTATTCTTCCATTCAGCTGCCTTCTCTGGTTCCTTATGAACGAAGGAAGAGAGGTTTAAACGGTGGAATTTGTAATTTTATACATTTTGTAGTTTAGTCCTTATATTATTATATTTTCGATTAGGTCCTCAGGGTTTACATATAGGTCCTCAGATTTTTTTTTTTGAACAAATCTCACAAATCTTATGAATAATTTCTCAGATTCATACTTTGGCTCTTTTATCAAATTTAAAATAGATACTTATATTACAACTAGAAAATTATATTAAAATTCAGAAATGTGGGATGTTACAGGCACCGCCTAGGAGTTCAGTCTCTTAGAAATTTTGGGCAGTGGTACCACCCCTATCAGGCGGTGGTACCACCCTTATCAGGCAATGGTACCACCTGAGCTTAGTCTCCAAGCGAAGTCAGGCGGTGGTACCGCCTGAGCTCGGTCTCCAAGTGGTGTCTAGCGGTGTTATCGCCTAGTTATGGCGGTAGTACCACTAGGACCCCGGAAAATCGGGAGATGACACTTTTGAGCTCTAAATTCAAACCGATTGGGGCCTATATAAACCTCGCCCTTTCCTACATGAAAGGCAACCGAAATCTTGCATTTATTCTGAGAAATTGAGAGCTTAAAAGTGTTGTAAAAGGCTAGAAGTTCTTCTCCCTCTTTCCTTCTAAATTTTAATCATTCAAGAGAGGAGTAGAAATCTGCAAGGGTTGTCTCCTAAGCCCATCAAAAGGAGTGAAGCTGTAAAAGGGTGGTCGGCTATCGCCTATTGAAGGAAGGCCTATAGTGGAGGTCGGTGACCTCATCGGAGGAGGAAGCCAAAAGTGGATGTAGGTCAAGATTGACCAAACCACTCTAAATCTCGGTTTGCATTTACATTATGCTCTCTATCTTAACTGCAAACTGCCTCCATTGCTTTACTTCAACTATACTTTCCCTTGATCTTAAGTTGAAGTACTTTTCGAAATAGTTTTTCATCAAAAATGCTTTTATCGTACGAATGTTGCTTTAATCGTCGAAAGTTTTTCGCTGCACTAATTCACCCCCCCCCCCCCCCCCCTCTTAGTGCTCTTGATCCTAACATGATTCACCTTTAAACACAGATTCTAAATAATCCTGGTCATAGGTTACTCGAGAGGGACATCGAGATAACCAGACAGACTAGTGTACTATATACCCGTCCATATGATTGATGTAGTTGGTCTCATAGCTACTCGTGTGGAGACATAAGGGATATAGTACAGGTGCTCATTGGAGAATGAGTTCATTAATTAATTCGCTTACGGAATACTGAATGGTTGATGATGCCTTGTTATCAGACAGTGATTCTGTGGTCCCAATTGTGTATCTGGTCCTTAGACTTGAGACACTAAGGATGTCCTATACGAGTGCTCCACTCTTTGATACCAAACTTATGGGTTTGGATGTCTCCTATCTAGCACAGCCGGTCTTCGGGAGTTGTAGTCAACCTTACGAGGGCTATTGAGTGTTGATAGAGGATCATCCACTCTTAGTGTCATGAGAGGAATGTCTCATGTATTCTTGCTCAAACAAATCCCTAGCTAGGATCATTCGGATTGAGAGAGAAAGAGTTCTCCGGGAGAATCTGATTAGAGCAAGACTCGAATAGAAATCGTATGAGTCTGACAGCATCATGCCCTATATGTAGTCTATGGGATATTAGATGGATGACGGACTATAGGTACACGGTAACTAAGGATAGAAACCATGATTCATATAGAAAATCTCCTCTTTAGTAAAATACCAAGAAAAATCGTAGGAGTAAAGAAGAGATCTTGATTTAAAAAAAATCTCAAGTAATTCCAAGAAACCAAGATCATGATTTTGATAAAAACTCATTCAAATTCAAATCATCAAAATCATCAAAATCTTAATATTTCTTTCAAGAGATTCAAAATGGCATAAATAATTTTATTGGTCTCTTAGTGAAAAATCGATAAGATAGAGAAAAAGGAAATTTTCAAGAAAAATGTTTTCCTCTTTTTATTTCAACTTATTGATTGATTTCATACATGCATGTTCTTTTCTTTCAAATCCATGCATCATTCATTAACACCAAAAATCTTTCAAAAGATTGCAAAAACTATCTTGCATAATTTCAAAATATAAGCTCGTTAAGCATGCTTTCAAATCATCATTACATTTTCATTAAGACATCAAGCATGGTTTCGTTGAACATAATGTTGAATGATTCTTAAATATATCTAAACTTCTTTAGTTTCGATTTGTGTGATTGACTTTATATTAGCATGCCCAAATATTTGTTCTTATGTCAAAACCATGCATCGATGTTTAAAACGGAAAGATAAAAAATCATCAATATCAAAAAGTGTAACACATAATTCCAAAACATATGATTTCAAATCATTACTTCAAGTCCTCAAGCATAAAAATCATCAAGCATGATACAAACATTTATTTTCAAAAGATTCATCATAATAAGGCATACAAGTGTCAGGACTCTAGCTAGGAGAGTCCTAATTGAGAGGGACATTCTGTTAGGACTGTGTTAGGACTCTAGCTAAGAGAGTCCTAATTGAGAGGGAAATTCTGTTAGGACTCTAGCTAGGAGAGTCCTAATTGAGAGGGACATTCATGTAGGAGGTTTTTTCTTAGAGAAGAATTAGGAGTTGTAAGGGAATAGGAGTCTTGAGTAGGAGTCCTATTAGGAGTTAGGGTTCAGAAGCCCTATAAACAACCATGTATTCCTTCTCTTTCATAAGCAATAGATGAATCTTTTCTGTAGCCTTTGAGCAGCAACTTGGAGGGAGGAACCCTATAGAGTTCCAAGGAGGCCGATCCCCTAAAGAGATTAACCCCAAGTTTAGAATCTGCAAGGGTTCTAACACCTGGTATCAGAGCAGCGTTCTTGGCATCTCGCTGCCCTTCCACTACCATCCATCAACCCTCCACAACCGCTCAAAGCAATTCCCACAATTGCTTAAAAGATCGTCGCCAAATTCCACCGTCATCTCCACCACCGCAGATCATCCTTTGATCTCCCCGTGAATTGCAATAGCAAACTTTCACGTATTTCTATCAAACCTATACATGCCTTTAACCCGTCAACAAAAGAGAAATCTTAACATCACATATTTGGAGTCATATACTATGGCATCTGAGGAGGCAATCAATGCAAAATTTGAAGCCTTTGAGGCACGAACGGAGGATAAGATTCGGACTCTCCTTACCGAATTCAGTTTGGGCCGACCACCAAGCCCGAAGAAATCACATCAAGGAGAGAGCTCCAACCAATCACATCATGCCCAAAGAGATGACTTCTAAGAGAGGGGAGGCTTTATGATCGACCCTAACTATTCGCGCATGAGAGTGGACTTCCCTAGATGGGAAGAAGGAGACCCAATTGGTTGGATCTCGCGCGCGGAGCGATATTTTCGGTACCATAAATCTACGGATGCATCCATGGTGGAAATTGCAGCTATACATCTTGAAGGGGATGTCATACAATGGTTTGACTGGTTTGAACACACTTATGGAGTCCTTTCATGGTGACAATTCAAAGAAGGACTACTGATCCGCTTCGGACCAACTTATTACGAGAACATTGACGGACAACTAGCAAAGATCTAACAAACCTCCACCATTCAGGAGTACCAGACTAGGTTTGAAAGGTTATCTAATCAAACTCGTGATTGATCTGAAAAATAGTTATTGGGACCTTTATTGAGGGTTTAAAGCCGGAGATCCGGGGAGAAGTTAAGGCGCGATAACCTTACACGCTTATGGCAGCCATCTCTTTCGCACGACTACAAGAGGAGCGATTGAACCATGAAGCCCAGAGGACTAGGATCACTCTACAACCTACAATACTAAAGACCTCAGCCCCCCCTACTATCAACCGAGTCCCTGCACCGAAAAGGTTAACAAGAGAAGAACTTCGGGAGCGATCTGCGAAGGGGTTATGTTGGCATTGCGACGAGCCGTGGAGCCGCGAGCATCACTGTAAAAAAGGTAGACTTCTTATGATTGAACCAGTAGAAGAAGAGGTCATTGAACATCTAGAAGAGAGCCTTGAACATGAAGAAGAAGATATGGAAGAAGAGCCACAGCCAACCGACATTATAGTACACACACTAGCCGGCTACTCAAATCCGTAAATGATGAAAGTTGGAGGCCTTCTCAAACAACAGCCGATCACTGTTCTCATCGACACGGGTAGCATAAATAACTTCCTAAATATAAAGGTTGCTGCTCGGATGACACTGCATATTGAAGGTTGCAGCAAGTTCGATGTAAAGGTTGCTGATGGTAGAATCCTAAAGTGCGACCAAAGATGCCCGCAGGTGAAACTAATACTGCAAGATCAAGAAATTATTACCGATTTCTTTCTCCTACCAATCGATGACTATGAGGCAGTGCTTGGTATAGAATGGCTGACTACACTAGGTGATGTCCCTTGGAACTTTTCTAAATTAATTATGAAATTCTACTGTAAGGGCAAACAGATCATCCTACGCGGGAAGCGCGAAAGCAACGTTACCACTGTTTCGACCCAACGAATGGAGAAAGTTTTGCATAAGGTAAATAGTGGCTTTTTGATGCATCTCCAGCCACAACAAGAAGAGAAGAAAATAGAAATTGAAGATCAAAATCTTGCCCAATTGCTTACTGAATTTGCCGACATATTTGCTGAACCGCGCGGTCTTCCTCCTTCTCGGCAACATGAGCATCGAATTCCAATCCTTCCGGGCAAGCCACCAGCGAACACTCAATCATACCGATATCCTCACCTCCAGAAAGATGAAATTGAAAAGATCGTAAAGGAGATGCTTGAAACAGGGGTGATTCGGCCAAGTTGCAGCCCCTATTCCTCACCGGTGCTACTTGTACGCAAAAAGGACGGAACTTGGCAAATGTGCATCGACTACCGAGCTTTAAATGGCATCACCGTTAAGGACAAGTACCCAATACCAGTGGTGGATGAACTTCTTGATGAATTAAAAGGAGCTCGAGTCTTCACGAAGTTGGACCTCCGATCCGGTTACCACCAAATTCGGGTATGTGACGATGACATTCCAAAAACTGCATTTCGCACACATGATGGCCATTATGAATTCTTGGTAATTCCTTTTGGACTCACTAATGCTCCTTCAACCTTTCAAAGTCTCATGAACAATATTTTTCGAAGCTTTCGTCGTAAATTTGTGCTGGTATTTTTCGATGATATTCTCATTTACAGCCCTTCTCTTGAGACTCACTTTCAGCATTTACGGATTGTTTTGACGATCCTTCGGGAGAATACTCTTTTTATAAAGCAACCAAAGTGCAGCTTTCTCCAGCAAAAAGTAGAGTACCTTAGGCATATGATATCAGAAGAAGGAGTAGCGGTAGACCCAACAAAAATTGAGGCAATGCAAGGCTGGCCGAAACCTACAAACGTGAAATTACTACGGGGGTTCCTTGGACTAACGGGCTACTACCGAAAATTTGTTAAGGCCTAAGGGAAGATCAGTGCACCACTCACTTCTTTACTGAAAATTGATGATTTCCAATGGTCGGACAAAGCCTCTGCTGCCTTCGACAAACTTAAAACAGCCATGACAACGACGCCGGTGCTTGCGCTACCAGATTTCAATAGACCCTTCATCATTGAGGCCGACGCATCTGGAGTCGGAATTGGAGCTATTCTCATGCAAAATGGTCGACCACTCGTATACACTAGCAAGGCATTATCTCCCTCCCATCAAAATATGTCAGTATATGATAAGGAGATGCTTGTCATTGTACACGTAGTAACGAGGTGGAGACCCTACATGATCGGCCGGCGATTTCAAATTAAAACTGACCATAAAAGCCTCAAGTACTTTTTGGAGCAAAAGATATCATCCCTTGAGCAGCAAAAATGGGTAACCAAACTTCTTGGATTTGATTATGAAATTATTTACAAAAAGGGGAAAGAAAACGTTGTTGCAGATGCACTCTCACGGCTACCTGAACAAGCTAAGTTTCAGCCATCTCCCTTCCTATCACCGGTCTCCTCGAGGATATTAGGAAAGAATTGAAGAAGGATCCAGAGATCAGCAACATCATAAAAAAATTGGAGGAGGATCCAAGTGTAATAGCCCACTACACTTGGGATTCGAGGGATCTACGCTACACAGGTCGCATTGTGCTTATACCTGACTCCCCTTGCATCACAATCATTTTGCATGAAATGCACTCCATACCTTCAGCAGGGCACTCTGGATTCCTAAGAACCTACAAAAGAGTGAAGTAAAATTTTTATTGGAGAGGGATGAAAAAAATTATTGCTGAATATGTGGCACAATGTGATGTATGTCAACAGCACAAGGGTGAAACTGTGGCAAATCCAGGGAAGCTACAACCACTGCCCATACCAGACTCAATGTGGACTGACATCTCCATGGACTTCAATGAAGGGCTGCCATCTTCCAAAGGTAAAAGAACGATTCTCGTGATAGTTGATCGACTTACGAAATATGCTCATTTTTGTGCTGTGAGAAATCCCTACACTGCTGCTAGTATTGCCCAGATTTTCATAGAAAATATAGTTAAACTACATGGGATGCCAAGGTCCATCATAAGTGATCGTGACAGGATCTTCACTAGTAAATTTTGGACCGAGTTATTTCAGTTACAAGGCACCAAACTCAAGATGAGCACAGCATATCATCCACAAATTGACGGCCAAACAAAGGTGGTAAATAGGTGCTTAGAGACGTACCTCCGGTGTTTCGCTAGCGACCGACCAAAAGAGTAGGCGAAATGGCTTCCCTGGGCTGAATTGTCACGGTCTTAGCTGGATTTGCCTAAGTTGTGCGGCACCCTTGCGTGTCCGTCCGCAAAGGTCAGCCTCCCCGAAGCCTCCCATTGTCCCTTAGGACCACCAAAAGAGAGAACGGGTTAGAGAGAACGCCTCAATCGGGATCCACAAGCAAACATCTCCGAAAAACACTCCATAGACATTGCAAATTACAAATAGACTTTACAAGCTCTGAACAGTGGCACAACAATGGGTAAAATGGTCCATTATAAACCGAAAATCTCTCGCACGTGTCCACATGACACAACCTTTATTTACAAGCCTAAAGAGGCCACCAACCCAACTAAAATAGGACTATTAAGCCTTCGGCCGCCCCTCTACATGTTGTACAAGGCATGAACATGCCAAAAGACACGGACATACATAAGCATTACATCGAACACCTTGTTTCGAAGTTTGTCCGTGACACTCTCCCCCACTTTTTCCTTCGATGTCCTCGTTGAAGCCTTTGTCGACACTACAACTCCTCGCCTTTGCTGAGTCTTCAATCTTCTGCTCCAACTACAATGTGCCTCTTGGCTCCCAACTGCTCTCCGTTGCTGTTTTTGAGTAGCCGAACCTTTGATCCGCCATGCTGCTGCAACTCACCAATGACTCTGACTCTGCTGTGGGGTCGGCTGAGTTGTGTTGATCCTTGTTGATTCCTACGGATCCCCAGATGAAGGAAAAGACCATCCTCACTGTGCCAGTCTCTCAAATTCCTCATGCTGCTTGAACTGGGTGGATGCTTGTTAGAGCTTTAACGAGCATCGTCTCGTAAACTTCTGAAGTTTTGGGTCCTTCCTCCACAAAATTTGCTCATTGACTCTTCCTTCACTTAGTTGTCACATCCAAGTAGGTTCGCATCACTTCCGCTTTCGATTGGCATTTCGTTGGGAAATGAAGCGGACAATCTACTCTCAGTAGCACTGATCACCGTTGGTGAGGATTTGACAACTATTGTCTTCCATTATCTTCGAAGGGTCTTTGAACATATGCAGAGCTCCTCTGCTGGATAGTTAAGAGAATTGGGGTACTCGGTTTCACCCATTCTCTTAAGAGTTGAGAAGGCAAAGGTTACTTGACTTCGCCCGCCTCCTCGAGATTGTACTTCATGCATCGAGCTGGTTACTGGCCTTCGCCTGCTCTTTGCTCACACTTCTGAAGTACATGAAGTGTTTGCACTCCTTGCGTTGAGTTAGCTACTATGATTCACCTTCTCAATGCCATTGAACTTCTGGAATGCAGGAAGTTTTCACCCCAACTTGGAGTAGTTCTCTCATAGGTTTGGTCGCCTCTGGGATTGTACCGTCTTCTCCATCAACCCTGCCGCCTACTCCACTGAGTAGCAAAGGTACAGCACCGCGTACTGCCTGCTTTGTTCCTTGGTTATGCACTCTTGCATGACCCGAAGTCCTTCACTTTCAGCTATCTTGATGAGAAGCACATTGACACTGGTCTTACGAAGTTCTTCGGCCTCTGCCCTTCAGCCTTGTCTCGGTACTTAGAGATTGCCTCTGCATTCTCCACCTCCTCGGCCCCTTTCATGACCAAGCGCTCTCCCTCCATGAGAGCAAGGGATCAATGACTTTCACGGAAGTCCCGCCTCTGCAGTACCATGGCGCTACCATGCCCATGGCCCTACTATCCGTCACCTCACATCTACATCCCTTTTCTTCACGATCAGTAGATATGTCTCCGTGGCACTCCTCTGAGTCCACCTCCATTCTAATTGATCCTTGATTTTGGGTAGCTAAGTCCCTCTGGATTCGTCGTCGCTTCCTCGCCCCTTTCGACCCCCCTACTTCAACACCTCTGTGTTCTCCAAGCAGTCTGTTTGGTCGATGGAAAGACAGACTGCAACTCCCATGCATGGCCTCTGCCATCACGTTGTAGGGTTTGCACCGATTCTGTTCTCCTTAGCTTCCTTGGTAGCAACGTTCGCTTACTCAGCCTTGTCCTCTGACTTGCCGGGCTCCCTTAAGCGAATATGAGCTATGGAGCAGTCCAACTCTCCAATTACTTCGATCATACCTCTGCATTATCAAATTCCTCCCATGGAACTCACTGGTACTTGCATTCGAACTTTTCCCTTGGTGGAACCCAGCCCCTATATGCTGATGACCAAGGTTTTCATCCGATGCAAAATTCGATACACGCACGGAAGATCCGCCTCTACGGTACCATGGCCTTCACTCTTTGAATCCATAGCCCTTCTTGCCGTCGTGTTGTTCACCGAAGTGGAGCTCCCAGTAGCTCCCGATCATACCTCCATATGATCCAGTCCCTCACGGGACTATGTCGTGTGTATCGCATTGCCACGAACTGTTCCACCACGATCCGCTGCACCATGTCGCCTCCTGGTGACATCTCCATTGCATTCTGATCCTTGTGGAATAAACTTGAATTGTGAACCCTCCAAGTGTGGCCTCTGCCAATACATCACAGGGTCTCCTCCACCTTCAATTTTGTTCGCTCCTTTGGCAATCGACCTTCATCCACCCACTCTTGGGTCACACCTAGATGAAGCACCGCTCTAGGATAGTCTATTGCCTAGTAGCTCCCGAAGTCCACCGACTTCACTGTAGTTTGTGCACCATTGTATGGATCCTGGGCCTCTGCCCCTACCAGCACAATCTCCGCTACGCACCGCTTCCTTCATAGCAACTCGAATGACAACACTGTGGCATATTTTTCAAGAGTACCCGCCTCTGCGTCCTCTTGCCCCGTGCTAAGGCCTTCTATACCCAACTTCGCCTCCGCAAATTGAGTCGCCTTAGTTCCTCCATCAAATGCTTCTCCGAGATAAGGTGCATGTGCCCCGAAGCTCCCTTCGTCTTTGGCACCATGCAAAATGAGTCCGCTCCGTCAGATGGACCCATAGAAAAACATGATCCTACTCTTGCCTCTACAAGAGTTCATGTCCTTGACCTTTGTCTAAGGAAATCATTGTGCCTCTGCTCCATGTTCCAACTTCTATGCTGGCTCCCTTCATGCGGCTTGAGTACTTCGCCAAGTTACACCCAAGTTGTTCCGCTCCCCGTTCTCACATTGAGTTCATGATGGCCCTCGTGCCCACCATTCCACGAGTCAGCCCTCCCTTGAGTCCGATCTCCACATCGACTCCAAGTGTGCCTTCATTTAAGTTGCTTTGGGTCGCTCCCCCACTTGATCTCGCAATGCATCCACCAATGCATTCTCTCAAGCGAGATCATGCGACGACTCCTCGCCGCTTGCTCAGTCCATCGAGCTTCGTGGAGTTGTTGTTTGTTGAGGTACTCCTCCTCAACATGTGAGGTCCTTCCCACATGATTCTCCCTCTGGAGAGCTGAGACTTATCCCTCCTGGATAACTATCCCGTTGGAGCAACATCTCTCTTCGTTTCGGAGACCACCATCCCCTTGGACTACTCCGATCTGCTGAACAAACTGTGCATTGTTCTGCCTCCTGCAAACGCACTTGCTAGATTGCGACTCCCCGTCAATACAGTCCCCGCTGCACCCCTCAAGGCCTAGCAACATGCTGAACTCGTTGCACACTTCAGCCTCCGACGGACGTATCCTTCGCATGCCGAAGAGAAAGTTTCAATGCTCCATGGCGCTGAGTTTCGGCGCCTTGGGATGGCCATGAACATTCCATCGTCCGCATACAAGCCCATGCATGAGTACCAAATTCTTCGAGTTAGCAATTCCCCTCACCTCTGTGAGCTTTGCATAACTCTTTTGGTCGTTGAGCAACTCATTCCACCTTGGATGGTCTCATCCTTAACCAAGCGCCTCGCTTGCCTTGAGCACCATCAAGTATAGTTGTCAACGTTGAGCCGTAGCTCAAACTCAGCCATCCCAACACCTTTGTGCGCTCCACAATCTTCCAAGCTTGCTTGTTCTCATGGTGCCTCTTGCGCGAAGGGTTGGCCATTCCTCTGAATGCTAATGTCAGATGCCCGCTCCTCCGAGCGACTCCTTTTCCCTACATCTCCATGCCCGTTTTCCCTCAAACGGTCGCGCGTGTGCTGACTGCCCTCAACGCAGCCCCGCTAGGTCCCCCATGTTTGCATGCTAAGTGTTTCTATGAGTGCTTGTCCCGCTCTAATACCATCTGTCACAGACTTAGCTGGATTTGCCTAAGTCGTGCGGCACCCTTGCGTGTCCGTCCGCAAAGGTCAGCCTCCCCGAAGCCTCCCATTGTCCCTTAGGACCACCAAAAGAGAGAACGGGTTAGAGAGAACGCCTCAATCGGGATCCACAAGCAAACAACTCCGAAAAATACTCCATAGACATTACAAATTACAAACAGACTTTACAAGCTCTGAACAGTGGCACAACAAAGGGTAAAATGGTTCATTACAGACCGAAAATCTCTCGCACGTGTCCACATGACACAACCTTTATTTACAAGCCTAAAGAGGCCACCAACCCAACTAAAATGGGACTATTAAGCCTTCGACCGCCCCTCTTCATGCTGTACAAGGCATGAACATGCCAAAAGACACGGACATACATAAGCATTACATCAAACACCCTGTTTCGAAGTTTGTCCGTGACAGAATGGTGGTATAATACTACATATCATTCATCTACAAAATATGCCTCTTATGAAGCATTGTATGGTCGACCAGCCCTTGTGATTCCAAAGTATGTAATTGGCTCAGCCAAGGTAGATCAGGTTGACCAAGAATTGATTGATAGGGACAAACTCTTACAACTATTAAAAGATAATCTCTCTACCGCTCAAGCCAGAATGAAGCAGCAAGCCGACACACGACGAAGTGAAAGAGAATTTTCAGTAGGAGATTGGGTTTATCTTCGCCTACAACCATATAAGCAACTCTCTATCAACACTCGAGCCTCGATGAAGCTATCCCCATGTTTTTATGGGTCATATCAGATCACAGAGCATATTGGAGCCGTGGCGTACAGACTTAAATTACCCGAGGATGCCAAAATTCACCCTATCTTCCACGTATCATGCCTAAAGCCTAAGTTGGGAGAACACGAGTCACCCCAGATCCAACTGCCCAACACAACTGAGGATGGAGTTATTCAAGCCCAACCATAAGCCATCCTCGATCGTAGGATCGTGATGCATCACCGACATCCCTCTACTGAAGTACGAGTGCATTGGAATAATCTACCACTTGAACCATATGAGGAGCTGAAGACCCGGTTCCCCGAGTTCATGGAATCTCAGCCTTGAGGACAAGGCTGATTTGAAGAGGGCGGGTCTACTAGGACTCTAGCTAGGAGAGTCCTAATTGAGAGGGACATTCTGTTAGGACTCTAGCTAGGAGAGTCCTAATTGAGAGGGACATTCTGTTAGGACTCTAGCTAGGAGAGTCCTAATTGAGAGGGGGATTCATGTAGGAGGTTTTTTCTTAGAGAAGAATCAGGAGTTGTAAGGGAATAGGAGTCTTGAGTAGGAGTCCTATTAGGAGTTAGGGTTTAGAAGCCCTATAAATAGCCATGTATTCCTTCTCTTTCATAAGCAATAGATGAATCTTTTCTGCAGCCTTTGAGCAGCAACTTGGAGGGAGGAACCCCTATAGAGTTCCAAGGAGGCCGATCCCCTAACGAGATCAACCCCAAGTTTAGAATCTGCAAGGGTTCTAACAACAAGCCAAAGAAATCATTAAACATAAAGTATATTCATCAATTATGATTTCATTAAGCATAATGCATTTTCAAATAAACTTGAAAATCATCAAGATACATATTATTTCTTCTTGAAAAGCATACATAGGATTATCATTAGATTTAAATCTAACATTTTATTCCTTTAACATAAAACATGTAATTTTCATTATCATTTTCAAAATTACTAACATGATAAGCATGATCCTATTTTATTTTTGTATTTTCATTACATCTTTAAACATGAAATTTTCAAAAAGAAATTTATATAATTTTTTAAACTAAATTAAAAACAACTCATGAAGAACATCATGTAATTTCAAAGTAAACTAAGGGAGTTTCGTTTGAGTTGTTTACCTCATTATAGAAAGCCATTAAAATGTAGTTTGCTGCCCTGCCTTTGTTGATTTTCTCCTCGTCTTTGGAGAAGCTCAATTCATCCCAAAGTCCTTCCCTCTTCTTGCGTTCATAGCAAATAGTTGTGCTCTTTTTATTCTTTAATTTTTGTTACATGAACTCTTTAAATTTCATAGTGATGAGTTCAAGTTCACCATCACTTGAGCTTATGCTCAAGTAATCTTCAATTGTTCTAAGTCCGAAATCTTTTTTGTTCTTTGGAAGGTTGTTCTTAAGTTTGTTTTGTGTCACATTTATCATTTTAGAGATCATTAGAGACCTAATAAGTTATTCGATAAAAAAGATATTCAAATTTTTTTATTCTTGAATAGCCATTATTTTCGAATCCCAATTTTTAGAAAACGATTGTTAAAACTTGTTAATGAGTTCAAAATTAGAAAAGCATTTGCCAAGAGCTTTTAAACCATCGACAACATCCGTAAAACGGGAGTACATGTCAACAATGGTTTCACTCGGCTTCATTCGAAATAGTTCAAAATCGTGCATTAAACGATTGATTTTAGATTCTTTAATTCTAGTAGTGCCTTCATGTGTGATTTCAAGAGTGTGCAAAATATCAAAAGTCATTTTGTCAATAGAAACACAATTAAACTCAGTTTTATCCAAAGCGCAAAATAGAGCGTTTATAGCTCTAGCATTTAAGGAAACATTTTTCTTCTCCAAATCGTTCCATTCTTTCATTAGAGTAGAAGAGTTTTAAAATCTGTTTTCAATGATATTCCATGAGTATAAATCCAATGAAAGCAAGAAAACTCTCATTCGAGTTTTTCAATATATGTAGTCCGTCCCATTGCACAAGGGAAGACGAATGAGAGAGTGAACCTCTTGAAAGCCGAAAAGAGCCATTTCTCTTAGGTGTTAAACCAAATGAGAAATACGAGGCTCTAATACTAACTATTTGGAACGAGTCGGCACTAAGAGGGGGGGGGGCGGGGTGAATTAGTGCAGCGGTAAAAATCACGTCGGTTTTAAAAATTCTTTCGTTTCATACGATAAAACCAGTTTCGGAAATATGCGTAGATTGAAAGCATATGTGAGTGTAGGTGTAGTAAAAGTATAGTAAGAAGGAGAGGCAATTTACTTATAAAAGTAAATTGCTCAAAGTAAAGGCAAACCAGATTTTTATAGTGGTTCGATCGTTGTGACCTACATCTACTTCGCTGATTCCTCTTCCGTCGAGGCCACCAGCATCCACTATCAATCTTCCTTTAATAGGCGAAGATCAACCTCCTTCTTGACTCCTAGACTTCATTTTGTTTTATGCTTTGCTAACGTAGTTAATCTTGCACACATAAAAACACACTTCGATCTAGACAATTATTACTAAGAATGAATCATGTCATCCGACATGTCATTGGTCCATCGACGCTTCGTCCGATTCTTCGGTGCATCGTCCTCTCTTATGGCCTATTGCCCAATCAGCTAGTTGACCTCCGAAACTCCGAAATCCTTGGCGCAATATCCGCTCTTCTTGGCCCGAAGTCTTCTGTCAATACATCGACTGATCCTCCGGCCCGACGTCCAATCCTCTGATATGTTTTCCTCCGGCCCAACATGATTCTTCTGTTGAATCTCATATTTTGATGATGAAACCAATTGATATATATTTATGTTTTAATCTACGTTTTGAGTGATGCAGCATGCTTCGATAAGGATGAGACAATTAAAGCAGGAAGAATCAGGTTGCGTCGGGGGAAAACTGTTAGGACTATAGCTAGGAGAGTCCTAATTGAGAAAGACATTCTATTATAACTCTAGCTAGGAGAGTCCTAATTGAGAAGGACATTCTGTTATGACTCTAGCTAGGAGAGTCCTAATTGAGAGGGACATTCATGTAGGAGGTTTTTTCTTAGAGAAGAATTTGGAGTTGTAAGGGAATAGGAGTCTTGAGTAGGAGTCCTATTAGGAGTTAGAAGTAAGAGTCTTAAGTAGGAGTCCTATTAGGAGTTAGGGTTTAGAAGCCCTATAAGTAGCCATGTACTTCTTCTTTTTTAAAAAGCAATAGATGAATCTTTTCTGCAGCCATTGAGTAGCAACTTGGAGGGAGAAACCCCTATAGAGTTCCAAGGAGGTCGATCCCCTAAAGAGATCAACCCCAAGTTTAGAATCTACAAGGGTTCTAACACCTGGTATCAGAGCAGCGTTCTTGGCATCTCGCTGCCCTTCCACTGCCATCCATCAACCCTCCACAACTGTCCAAAGCAATTCCCATAATTGCTTAAAAGATCGTTGCCAAATTCCGCCATCATCTCCACCACCGCGGATCATCCCGTAAATTGCAATAGGTTCTGGTTTCCTACCTTACTGCTACTGTAATTTAGTTATCTCTATCCAAAAATCCAAAAAAAAAAAAAATTTGTTCCTATATTGCTGCAAACCTTTTCGTCACAAAATTTTCATCTCTACAACGAAAGATACATTGCAGAATTTCAGCCATATAGCACTGTTTGTTTGATCTTGATACTATATTTGCTCTATCATATAAACTAAGATATTACTATCAATTCCCTCTTCAAATCTCTCAAATTTTTGGTGGAGATTTCGTCAAGAAACCGTTGTTTCTTCGACAATAATTCTACTCTAACAAGACAACATAATTCTGCAGCAAACTTTCACTGATTTCTATCAAACCTATACATGCCTTTAACCCGTCAGCAAAAGAGAGATCTTAATATCATAGATTTGGAGTCATATACTATGACATCTGAGGAGGCAATCAATGCTAAATTTGAAGCGTTTGAGGCACGAATGGAGGATAAGATTTGGACTCTCCTTACCGAATTCAGTTTGGGCCGACCACCAATCCCGAAGAAATCACATCAAGGAGAGAGCTCTAACCAATCACATCATGCCCAAAGAGATGACTTCCAAGAGAGGGGAGGCTCTATTACTGACCCCAACTATTCGCGCATGAGAGTAGACTTCCCTAGATGGGAAGAAGGAGACCCAATTGGCTGGATCTCGTGCGCGGAGCGATATTTTCGATACCATAAAACTGCGGATGCATCCATGGCAGAAATTGCAGCTATGCATCTTGAAGGGGATGCCATACAATGGTTTGACTTGTTTGAACACACTTATGGAGTCCTTTCATGGTGACAATTCAAAGAAGGACTACTGATCCGCTTCGGACCAACTTATTACGAGAACATTGACGGACAACTAGCAAAGATCCGACAAACATCCACCATTCAGGAGTACCAAACCAGGTTTGAAATATTAACTAATCAAACTCGTGATTGGTCTGAAAAACAACTACTGGGGACCTTTATTGAGGGCTTAAAACTGGAGATCCGGGGAGAAGTTAAGGCCCGATAACCATACACGCTTATGGCAGCCATCTCTTTCGCACGACTTCAAGAGGAGCGATTGAACCATGAAGCCCGGAGGACTAGGATCACTACACGACCTACAATACTAAAGCCCTTAGCCCACCCTACTATCAACCGAGTCCCTGCACCAAAAAGGTTAACAAGAGAAGAACTTCGGGAGCGATCAGCGAAGGGGTTATGTTGGCATTGCGACGAGCCGTGGAGCCGCGAGCATCGCAGTAAAAAAGGTAGACTTCTTATGATTGAACCAGTCGAAGAAGAGGTCATTGAACATCTAGAAGAGAGCCTTGAACATGAAGAAGAAGATATAGAAGAAGAGCCAAAGCCGACCGACATTACGGTACACGCACTAGTCGGCTACTCAAATCCGCAAACGATGAAAGTTGGAGGCCTTCTCAATCAACAGCCGATCACTGTTCTCATCGACACGGGTAGCACTAATAACTTCTTGAATAGAAAGGTTGCTACTCGGATGACACTGCATCTTGAAGGTTGCAGCAAGTTCGATGTAAAGGTTGCCGATGGTAGAATCCTAAAATGCGACCAAAGATGCCCGCAGGTGAAACTAGTACTGCAAGACCAAGAAATTATCACCGATTTCTTCCTCCTACCAATCGATTGTTGAATCTCGGATTTTGATGATGAAACTAATTGATTGTGTTTAAATGTTTGACTACATTTTGAGTGATACAGGTCTACTCGATCAGGATTAGACAATTAACGCAGGAGGAATTGACGTTGCGTCGGAGGAGATCACGTCAGGATATTGGATGGCAGAAGGCTTCGGGCGTCGGGCATCGGGCCAAGGAGAGCGAAATTGCACCAAGGATATCGGGGTTGCGGAGGTCAACCGCCGATTGGGCAACAAGCTGCAAGAGAGGACGATGCACCGAAGAATCGGATGAAGCGCCAACCAATGACGTGCCGGGCAACAGAATGTCAATTTGCGTTATAATAATTGTCTAGATCGGAGTAGAGTGTTTGCTTGTGTGTGCAGGATTAACTACGATAACCAAAAAACACAAAGCGAGAATACCGGAGTCAAGTTCGATGGACGTTTAAGAGTCCGAAGAATCGTCGGAGATGCTGCCAGAACCAACCGAGAAGAAATCGGGAACCTGTCGAAATTTTCGGAAGTTCGCCGAAGAGATCGTCGGAGGTTCACGGAGATCACCGAGAAGGCTCGGCTACTCATTAAAGTCATCACAAGTTCGGGAGCTTGCTAGAAGCCCGTCAGTAGAAAGTTCGTCGGAAAGCTCGCTAGAACAAGACTCGACGTTCGCGGTTGAAAATTTGCTTAGGATGTGTTTTGGTTATGTAGTCCACTTGTAATTAGGATTAGGATTAAGAGATAATCCTATATCCTGGTTAGGGGCCAACTGGGCCCAAAGTCAGAGTTGGTTTAGGCTAAAAATTAAGCTAAACCAGCGAACTAGAGAGCCAAGATTGAAGCCCAACTAGTGGCTGAAAACACTGTAGTCGGGCTGAAAACACTGTAGGCGGTGGCACCGCCTAGCTGGGCGGTGGCACCGCCTAGCTGGGCGGTGGCACCGCCCACCACCCGAGAGCTGGGCGGTGACACCTCCTGGCTGGGCGGTGGCACCGCCCAGCACCCGAGCCCTGGGCGGTGGCACCGCTTGGCTGGGCGGTGGCACCACCAACAGCGGGAACCCAAAGAGAATTCAAATTTTGAAGCCCAAATTTGAATCCTCTTGAGGCCTATAAATACCCCTCAAATCTCAGCTGAGAGAACAATTTTTTGAGCAGCAAGTGTTTGAGAGAAAAGCCTTAGAAAAGTGTTAGCTTGTCTTGTTTTCAATTTGCTAGTGTTCACCTCCTTCTTTCTTGTTGAAAATCTGTAAGAGAGTGAACCGCTTGTAAAAGTTGTAAGAGGGGTATTCACCCTTCACTTTCAAGAGACTTGCTAGTGGAAGGTGGGAGCCTCATCGAAGAGGGGCCTCGCAAGTGGAGTAGGTCATTTGACCGAACCACTCTAAAAATCGGCGTAATCTCTGATTTGCTTTTTATTATTGTCATTTACATTACTGCAAATCTTCTTACTGCTTTAGTTCCTTATTACTCTTGCTGCGCAACTTTAAGAACACGCCTTCAAGTTAAATTTCTCAAGTTTTGTTCTTAACATACGAAAGATTTTTTGATTAAAACCGAAGTTTTAATCCGCTGCACTAATTCACCCCCCCTCTTAGTGCCGCTCCGATCCTAACAATTGGTATCAGAGCCACGGTTTTCTACTTTGGTTTAACACCCAAATAGAAATGGCTCTTTATGGCTTTCAAGAGGGTCACTCTCTCATTCGTCCTCCCTTTTTCAATGGGACGGACTACACTTGTTGGAAAACTCGAATGAGAGTTTTCTTACTTTCTTTGGATTTGAATTTATGGGACATAGTCGAAAATGGATTTGAAATGTCTTCTCTCCCAATGAACCATTGGAATGATTTGGAGAAGAAGATGTTTTCTTTAAATGCAAAGGCTATGAATGCCTTATATTGTGCACTTGACAAAAGTGAATTTAATCGCGTTTCGATGTGTGACTCGGCTTTTGATATTTGGAGAACTCTAGAGGTCACTCATGAAGGCACTAGCCGAGTGAAAGAGTCCAAAATCAATATTCTTGTGCATTCTTATGAACTTTTCCGGATGAAACCAAGTGAGTCCATCGGAGACATGTACACCCGGTTCACGGATGTCATCAATGGACTCAAAGCTCTTGGTAAAAGTTTTTCTAATTTTGAACTAGTCACTAAAATCTTAAGATCCCTTCCAAAAAGTTGGGATCCAAAAGTTACGGCCATTCAAGAGGCCAAGGACCTTAAAACATTCCCTCTCGAAGAACTTATTGGGTCTCTAATGACCTACGAAATGAACAATGTGGCAAAAAAGAAACTCGAGAACAACCTTCCAAATGATAGGAAGGATTTGGGACATAGAACACATGAATACCACTCGAGCATAAGCTCAAGTGATGGTGAACTTAAACTACAAATGAAACAAAAATTAAAAAGCAAAAAGAATGGAACTACTTGCTTTGAACGCAAGAAGAACAAAAGTTGGGATGAATTGAGCTCTTCCGAAGACGAGGAGAAAATCAAGAAAGGCGAGGTGGCAAACTATGCCTCACCCTCTTTCAACAATGAGGTAATCAAAATCCCACTAATTCATTTCGAAATTACATAATACTTTCTTGAGTTATTTTTAATTTAGTTTAGGATTAATTTTCTTGAAAATTGCTTGTGTTATGTTAATGCAATAAAATGTTAGATATAAATATAATGCTTATACACCTAGTAAGATTAATCTTATATATGTGCTTGAGAAGCAAGAATTTGTACTTTGACGATTTCCATATTGATTTTCAATGTCGATGCATGACTTTTGAATGGAAGGTTTTATGATTTTTTTATGAACCTTATCTTTGGTTTTCAAACATGATGTATAGTTTTGACATAAGAACAAAAATTTGAAGCATGCTAATATAAAGTCAATCATATAAAGTAAAACTAAAGAAATTTTAAATATCTATAAGAATCATTCAAAATTATGTTCAATAAAACCTTACTTGATGTTGTAATGAAACTATTGAAAGTTTTGATGCTATGATTTGATGATTTTATGCATGAGATTGTAAAGTTATACATGATGATTTTTTGGTCTTGATGGTTTTTATGACAAAATTCATTTTTCGATCCTAAATGTTGATGCACATTTTTATCTAGCATAAATGACATGAATTTAAATAACTAAAAAGAGAAAAGCATTGTTCTTGAAAATTATTTTTCTCTATCTTGTTGATTTATATGAATCCCTTGAAAATGATTTTGGTTTGATGATTTGAATTACAAATGAGTTATATCAAAATCATGATATTGATTTGACTTGAAGTAATGAGTTGAAATCATTTTTTTTTTGGAATTATGTGTTGCACTTTTTTATCTTGATGATCTTTGATTTTTTTTTGTTTTAAAACGATGATGCATGGATTTGAAAGAAAAGGAGATGCATGCATGGAATCAATCAATAAGTTGAAACAAAAGGAGGAAAGATTTTTTATTGAAAATTTTCTTTTTCTCTATCTTATTGATTTATACCTAAGAGACCAATAAAATTATTTATGTCATTTTGAATCTCTTGAAAGAAATGTTGAGATTTTGATGATTTAGACGATTTGAATTTGAATGAGTTTTATCTAAAATCATGATCTTGATTCCGTGATATTTACAAATTAAGATTTATTATGAATCAAGATTTTTCATTAATCGATCTCCTAAGATTTTCTTTTGATTATTAATGAGTAGGTTTTTCAAAAAGAAATCATGTCTTCTGGTATTCACATGTTCTAATCCTTCATGATAAAATTTTTCTGTAATTCCTTATATTCATAAAATGTTTATCTCATCACCAATTATTTTCTTCTTGATATTCCTTATTTGGTGATATAAAATCATGCATGAAATACTCTTGAGATTATTTTGATGCATACAAATGAAAAGTTATGATCATGCATGGTAGGATGCAATTTGACAAATTAATACCATTATGATTTGAAATATTTATAATTTGGAATGATGCATGCAATACTTATGCCTTTTATTATGATAATATATGTGATGTATTGCATATGATGTGAATCATGAATGCTTTAAATGATAAATGTCTTGATATCATGATTGATGATTTTGTTCTATGCATAAAATTTTTAAAATTATGCATAATGAATCTTGTAATTTACAGATTATCGATTTTCTTTTTACCATAATGAAAGTGCCTTATTGATCCTTGTCATAATAAATCTAGCACTTTCGGTTTTAAACATGATACATGTTTTTATTTGACATAAAAAAAAAAAAGGGAGGCATGCTTGAATGAAATAAATCACATGAATTGAAGTAACTAAAAGAGAAGAACATTTTTCTTCATGAAAATTATTTTTTCTATATTATTGATTTTGATGAATCTATTTGTATTATTTTTATGAATCTCATGGATTATGAAAATGATTTAAATTTAATGGATTTTATTGAAATCATGATCTTGATTTCTCACAATTTTCTATTGAATGAATCAAGTTTGTTTTCTATTTAAAAGGATATTTATCAAAATTTTCATGGTCTTTTAGTATTCATGATATTGATAATTATATTTTGAAACTCTATGTAAATCAAGATTCTTCATCATGATTCTCTCGTTTTATAAAAGAGGAGATGTTCTATGTGAATCATAAGATTTTATATGCATGAATTGAGATTCTTTTTGCTATTAACTAGCAAGAAACTTGTTTTTGTAAACCATGACATGCTACTTGACATCTTGATAATTTATAACTTGAGTTTTCTTTTTGAATCAAGATTGTTTCCTATCATGTTTTCTATCTACAAAAGAAGAAATTTGTCAAAAATGATATATGTCTTTTGACATTCATTTTTCATCTTTATTATTTACCCTTATCATGATTTGAATATTATAGTAAAGAGAAATGAATTACATGATTGTATTGTTATTCCCTTCTATGTGACACTGACAAAGGGGGAGCAAAACTTGCTAGATAGCAAATTTGCTAGCTTGCACAATTTGAAAAGAGGCAAAATAGTCCATCTTGCACATCTCAAAAGATGTAAAATTTTGCTAACTTTTTATGTGCAAAAGTTGATAGCTTGTATACTATAAATTTGCATACCAAAAATACAATATTGTTTATCTCAAGATGCAAAACATACTAACTTGCACTTTGCAACGGAAGCAAAATTGCTAGCTCAAACATTGCAAAGGAAGCAAAAATTTGCTAGCTTACAATTTGCATATTTCAAGAAGCAAGAGTTGCTTTCTTGAACATCTCAATATTGCTAGCTTGCATGATGTAGAACTTGCTATCTTGAACATTACCAAAAGTGCTATCTTATATGCTGTAAAACTTGTATATCTAAAACTTGATAGCTTGAATGTCCCAAGCATGATGCATTACTTGCTAAATTTTCTATCTTCAAAATTGCATGATGATAAAAATTTAATATTATGTTTTTCATGCAATGGTTTGAACCCATATAATAAACACATAAGAGTAGCTACTTCTCCTTTTTGTTGATGACATAGGGGGAGAAGTATATTGATGACTTCATGCATTGAATTAAATATTTTATATATTTGCATGATAGTTTAAATGTTTTTCATAACATGTGATGAATGTTACTTGGATTTGGGATAATCCAAGTGTTCTATCAATGGCATATTGATAGGGGGAGTTTAGTTAAACTCCGGGGAGTTAAGGTTAACTCCGTTAGTCATCAATTAGTTGTCATCATCAAAAAGGGGGAGATTGTTGAATCTCGGATATTTTATATATTTGCATGATAGTTTAAATGTTTTTCATAACATGTGATGAATGTTACTTGGATTTGGGATAATCCAAGTGTTCTATCAATGGCATATTGATAGGGGGAGTTTAGTTAAACTCCGGGGAGTTAAGGTTAACTCCGTTAGTCATCAATTAGTTGTCATCATCAAAAAGGGGGAGATTGTTGAATCTCGGATTTTGATGATGAAACTAATTGATTGTGTTTAAATGTTTGACTACATTTTGAGTGATACAGGTCTACTCGATCAGGATTAGACAATTAACGCAGGAGGAATTGACGTTGCGTCGGAGGAGATCACGTCAGGATATTGGATGGCAGAAGGCTTCGGGCGTCGGGCATCGGGCCAAGGAGAGCGAAATTGCGCCAAGGATATCGGGGTTGCGGAGGTCAACCGCCGATTGGGCAACAAGCTGCAAGAGAGGACGATGCACCGAAGAATCGGATGAAGCGCCAACCAATGACGTGCCGGGCAACAGAATGTCAATTTGCGTTATAATAATTGTCTAGATCGGAGTAGAGTGTTTGCTTGTGTGTGCAGGATTAACTACGATAACCAAAAAACACAAAGCGAGAATACCGGAGTCAAGTTCGATGGACGTTTAAGAGTCCGAAGAATCGTCGGAGATGCTGCCAGAACCAACCGAGAAGAAATCGGGAACCTGTCGAAATTTTCGGAAGTTCGCCGAAGAGATCGTCGGAGGTTCACGGAGATCACCGAGAAGGCTCGGCTACTCATTAAAGTCATCACAAGTTCGGGAGCTTGCTAGAAGCCCGTCAGCAGAAAGTTCGTCGGAAAGCTCGCTAGAACAAGACTCGACGTTCGCGGTTGAAAATTTGCTTAGGATGTGTTTTGGTTATGTAGTCCACTTGTAATTAGGATTAGGATTAAGAGATAATCCTATATCCTGGTTAGGGGCCAACTGGGCCCAAAGTCAGAGTTGGTTTAGGCTAAAAATTAAGCTAAACCAGCGAACTAGAGAGCCAAGATTGAAGCCCAACTAGTGGCTGAAAACACTGTAGTCGGGCTGAAAACACTGTAGGCGGTGGCACCGCCTAGCTGGGCGGTGGCACCGCCCACCACCCGAGAGCTGGGCGGTGACACCTCCTGGCTGGGCGGTGGCACCGCCCAGCACCCGAGCCCTGGGCGGTGGCACCGCTTGGCTGGGCGGTGGCACCTCCAACAGCGGGAACCCAAAGAGAATTCAAATTTTGAAGCCCAAATTTGAATCCTCTTGAGGCATATAAATACCCCTCAAATCTCAGCTGAGAGAACAATTTTTTGAGCAGCAAGTGTTTGAGAGAAAAGCCTTAGAAAAGTGTTAGCTTGTCTTGTTTTCAATTTGCTAGTGTTCACCTCCTTCTTTCTTGTTGAAAATCTGTAAGAGAGTGAACCGCTTGTAAAAGTTGTAAGAGGGGTATTCACCCTTCACTTTCAAGAGACTTGCTAGTGGAAGGTGGGAGCCTCATCGAAGAGGGGCCTCGCAAGTGGAGTAGGTCATTTGACCGAACCACTCTAAAAATCGGCGTAATCTCTGGTTTGCTTTTTATTATTGTCATTTACATTACTGCAAATCTTCTTACTGCTTTAGTTCCTTATTACTCTTGCTGCGCAACTTTAAGAACACGCCTTCAAGTTAAATTTCTCAAGTTTTGTTCTTAACATACGAAAGATTTTTTGATTAAAACCGAAGTTTTAATCCGCTGCACTAATTCACCCCCCCTCTTAGTGCCGCTCCGATCCTAACATCGATGACTATGAGACAGTACTTGGTATAGAATGGCTGACTACACTAGGTGATGTCTCTTGGAACTTTTCTAAATTAATTATGAAATTCTACTGTAAGGGCAAACAGATCATCCTACGCGGGAAGCGCGGAAGCAACGTTACCACTGTTTCGACCCAACGAATGGAGAAAGTTTTGCACAAGGTAAATGGTGGCTTTTTGATGCATCTCCAGCCACAACTAGAAGAGAAGAAAATAGAAATTGAAGATCAAAATCTTGCCCAATTGCTTACTGAATTTGCCGACATATTTGCTGAACCGCGTGGTCTTCCTCATTCTCGGCAACATGACCATCGAATTCCAATCCTTCCGGGCAAGCCACCAGCGAACACTCAACCGTACCGATATCCTCACCTCCAGAAAGATGAAATTGAAAAGATCGTAAAGGAGATGCTTGAAACAGGGGTGATTCGGCCAAGTTGCAGCCCCTATTCCTCACCGGTGCTACTTGTACGCAAGAAGGACGGAACTTGGCGAATGTGCATCGACTACCGAGCTTTAAATGGCATCACCATTAAAGACAAGTACCCAATACCAGTGGTGGATGAACTTCTTGATGAATTAAAAGGAGCTCGAGTCTTCACGAAGTTGGACCTCCGATCCGGTTACCACCAAATTCGGGTATGTGACGATGACATTCCAAAAACTGCATTTCGCACACATGATGGCCATTATGAATTCTTGATAATGCCTTTTGGACTCACTAATGCTCCTTCAACCTTTCAAAGTCTCATGAATGATATATTTCGGAGCTTTCTTCGTAAATTTATGCTGGTATTTTTTGATGATATTCTCGTTTACAACCCTTCTCTTGAGACTCACTTTCAGCATTTACGGATTGTTTTGACGATCCTTCGAGAGAATACTCTTTCTGTTAAGCAACCAAAGTGCAGCTTTCTCCAGCAAAAAGTACAGTACCTTGGGCATATAATATCAGAAGGAGTGGCGGTAGACCCAACAAAAATTGAGGCAATACAAGGCTGGCCGAAACCTACAAACGTGAAATTACTGCGGGGGTTCCTTGGACTAACGGGCTACTACCGAAAATTTGTTAAGAACTATGGGAAGATCAGTGCACCACTCACTTCTATACTGAAAAAAGATGCTTTCCAATGGTCGGACAAAGCCTCTGCTGCCTTCGGCAAACTTAAAGCAATCATGACAATAACGCCGGTGCTTGCGCTACCAGATTTCAATAGACCCTTCATCATTGAGGCCGACACATTTGGAGTCAGAATTGGAGCCGTTCTCATGCAAAATGGTCGACCACTCGCATACACTAGCAAGGCATTATCTCCCTCCCATCAGAATATGTCGGTATATGATAAGGAGATGCTTGCCATTGTACACGCAGTAACGAGGTGGAGACCCTACCTGATCGACCGGCGATTTCAAATTAAAACAGATCATAAAAGCCTCAAGTACTTTTTGGAGCAAAAGATATCATCCCCTGAGTAGCAAAAATGGGTAACCAAACTTCTTGGATTTGATTATGAAATTATTTACAAAAAGGGGAAAGAAAACGTTGTTGCAAATGCACTCTCATGGCTACCTGAACAAGCTAAGGTTTCAGCCATCTCCCTTCCTACCATCGGTCTCCTCGAGGACATTAGGGAAGAATGGAAGAAGGATCCAGAGATCAGCAACATCATAAAAAAATTGGAGGAGGATCCAAGTGCAATAGCCCACTACACCTGGGATTCGAGGGATCTACGCTATAAAGGTCGTATTGTGCTTATACCTGACTCCCCTTGCATCACAATCATCTTGCATGAAATGCACTCCATACCTTCAACAGGGCACTCTGGATTCCTAAGAACCTACAAAAGAGTGAAGCAAAATTTTTATTAGAGAGGGATGAAAAAAATTATTACTGAATATGTGGAACAATGTGATGTATGTCAACAGCACAAGGGTGAAACTGTGGCAAATCCAGGGAAGCTACAACCACTACCCATACTAGACTCAGTGTGTACTGACATTTCCATGGATTCATTGAAGGGCTGCCATCTTCCAAAGGTAAAAGCACGATTCTCGTGGTGGTTGATCGACTTACGAAATATGCTTATTTTTATGCTGTGAGAAATCCCTACACTGCTGCTAGCATTGCCCAGATTTTCATAGAAAATATTGTTAAACTGCATGGGATGCCAAGGTCCATCGTAAGTGATCGTGACAGGATCTTCACTAGTAAATTTTGGATCGAGTTATTTCAATTACAAGGCACCAAACTCAAGATGAGCACAGCGTATCATCCATAAACTGACGGCCAAACAGAGGTGGTAAATATGTGCTTAGAGACATACCTCCTGTGTTTCACTAGCGACCGACCAAAAGAGTGGACGAAATGGCTTCTTGCCCAGATTTCATAGAAAATATTGTTAAACTGCATGGGATGCCAAGGTCCATCGTAAGTGATCGTGACAGGATCTTCACTAGTAAATTTTGGATCGAGTTATTTCAGTTACAAGGCACCAAACTCAAGATGAGCACAGCGTATCATCCACAAACTGACGGCCAAACAGAGGTGGTAAATATGTGCTTAGAGACGTACCTCCTGTGTTTCACTAGCGACCGACCAAAAGAGTGGACGAAATGGCTTCCCTGGGTCGAATGGTGGTATAATACTACATATCATTCTTCTACAAAATGTGCCCCTTATGAAGCATTGTATGGTCGACCAGCCCTTGTGATTCCAAAGTATGTAATTGGCTCGGCCAAGGTAGATCAGGTTGACCAAGAATTGATTGATAGGGACAAACTCTTCCAACTATTAAAAGATAATCTCTCTACCGCTCAAGCCAGAATGAAGCAGCAAGCTGACAGACGACGAAGTGAAAGAGAATTTTCAGTGGAAGATTGGGTTTATCTTCGCCTACAACCATACAAGCAACTCTCTATCAACACTCGAGCCTCCATGAAGCTATCCCCATATTTTTATGGGCCCTATCAGATCACCGAGCGTATTGGAGCCGTGGCGTACAGACTTAAATTACCTGAGGATGCCAAAATTCACCCTGTCTTCCACGTATCATGCCTAAAGCACAAGTTGGGAGAACACGAGTCACCCCAGATCCAACTACCCAACCCAACTGAGGATGGAGTTATTCAAGCCTAACCACAAGCCATCCTCGATCGCAGGATCGTGATGTGTCGCCGACATCCCTTTACTGAAGTACTAGTGCATTGGAATAATCTACCACTTGAAGATGCCACATGGGAACCATATGAGGAGCTGAAGACCCGGTTCCCTGAGTTCATGGAATCTCAGCCTTAAGGACAAGGCTGATTTGAAGAGGGCGAGTCTGTTAGGACTCTAGCTAGGAGAGTCCTAATTGAGAAGGACATTCTGTTAGGACTTTAGCTAGGAGAGTCCTAATTGAGAAGGACATTCTGTTATGACTCTAGCTAGGAGAGTCCTAATTGAGAAGGACATTCATGTAGGAGGTTTTTTCTTAGAGAAGAATTAAGAGTTGTAAGTGAATAGGAGTCTTGAGTAGGAGTCCTATTAGGAGTTAGTTAGAAGTAAGAGTCTAAAGTAGGAGTCCTATTAGGAGTTAGGGTTTAGAAGCCCTATAAATAGCCATGTACTTTTTCTCTTTTAAAAAGCAATAGATGAATCTTTTCTGCAGCCTTTGAGCAGCAACTTGGAGGGAGGAACCCCTATGTTAGTTCTTTTACTCAAATTCTAAAAAAATAAATTTTAATAATGTATTGTTAAAAGGAGTGAACTAAAAAGTCAAACATATTAAATATCTAAAATGTCACAAATCTATAAAAATTTTTACAAAACTTTAGTTTTGCCTACTCTAATATTATAACCACTTAAAGTTCATGATGAGTGTATTTTAATGGTCCAGTACTAGTTTATCGTGCGCAACTAATTAGGTATTTATACTTTCTTTTTATCGTAATGTTTCAACTCATTAGCAACTAGTGACTTGAAATTAAAATTTTTTTCATTTAACTATCATGTAAGTTATTCGTCATTAAAATATAAGAGCTTAGAATACTGACATCAATTTATGGCAATAGATAATATAATTAAATAATATTAAGAAACAATACATTATATTGGAACAATTATGTAATATAATGACATAACTATATTTTATGTGATAATTGTTATATCCAACCTTCTTTTCAAGAAAACATAGAGCCGATTGTTACAATAATGCTTTTCACGGATGAAAGTTAATATTTGAAATGTTATTTGGGTTTTCTTTTCTACAAGCTCACATTTAACTATTTCAATTTTATCGGTAATATTTGAGAGACATATATTTTAATAAGTTTTAGTTCATCTCGAAGTAAAATAATGACAACGCATAATGCATTATGGTTTATTGTTTATGATATTAAGACAATAAGCCTATAGGTGTATAGGGACAATAGAATTATGTAGAGTAGGAATGATAAAAGGTTTTATATCGAATGATTTGATGTTATCTCCAACTATAGCCTCTTTGATAACGATGGCTAAAGAACATAATTAATTCAATTAGTAAAATATTTTGAAACAAGATCGAAATTTTAACAAGCATATGAAGTAATAAAAACTATTATCGAATATAGCAAAATTAGTAAAAGAAACAAGCTTTTAGATTTGCATGAAAAGAATTGAAGATAACTCTTCACGTAACATATTTCCTATATGGTCTACATTTAGTAGAACTTGGTGTTATTTATCATTAGTTTTAATATCAAAACTACAATAATGTTGGATCACACGTTATTTCAAATACTATAAACAAATAAATAATTATTATTACTAACCTAAGATTTTATCCAACTCTTCTAATGCTGAAGATGATGTTGGAGTAAGCTCATCAGACGCTACCAGGAAAAATTGTATTGTCGTTAAGAAGAGAAAGACCATCAGGCCAATGAGAATTTGTCTTAGAAACATGATGGGCCAACACTTGATTATTTATAAAATAGATTTACAATATTGAAGCAATATATCTTGTTGGATGAATTATTCATCGCAAGAGTGAGTTGCTTTAAAGATTAGGATCAATTAAACGTTATACATAAGGTTTTAGTTTTTTGAAACTGACCATGGTCGTCTAGAAACTTAAATCATCATTGTATATTGTAACTTTCTTTGTATGCAATAACATATCTCATTGTAGAAGGGAAATACATATAAATTAAATAAAGGATTGTGACCTTATATACTATGCTTGTTATATTTATTAATTAAATATTTAATAGAAATAATGTCATCTTTTAACATAATGTTTATACTTTTTATAACAATCTAAGATTGTTGTATGGCAAATTGAAAAAAATCTATTACATATCCTTCAAGTGCATAAATATAATTGAGAGAGGAATAAGTATCTCTTTTGTAAATTGGCTAGTAATCCATTAGTCATCCAATACTTTATGCTCTTTTTGTGATCAATTACACGAGGCATGGTTCTAATCTCGACACATAGAAATCTTATTTGAAAATAGAACTAACTTAATTTTTTTGACGATCAACTTTCTTGTAATTTTTGAAAATCTAAACATGGTGCAAAAATTCTCACTCTTTGAAATTATGATTTGAATAATATCGAGTTCACTTTCTTCATAAACCTAGTAGATGATCTTCTTCATACAAGTTAAAAATATCAAAATGTGGATGAAATTATTGTTAATTTGACTTATTGGAAATGTTTGTTCATTAGTTTATATCAAAAGCTCAAAATATTTCAATAAATATCAAGTATATCATGATAATTTGAGTCATAATATGATGTTATCATGATTTTAAACAAGCATGGCAAAGTTAGAAATATTTGTAGAAAAATATCTTTCATTTTGTGGTACTTTGTTTCCCTCAAGCTAAATAACGAAGATAAATTTTAATAAGCAATTGTATAAAGGTGGGAATTAATAATTCAAACATAATCAAAATCTAAGAAGATAAATTTGATATTTTATTAAAATATCTTATATATTTGTTTTGCCAACATTGACATTACAATCACTCAAATTTCAAGATGAGCATATTCAAATGCTCTAAGATTATTTTATTATAGGTAACTTATAATGTATTGAGAGTTTCTTTTTATAGAAATATTTCGACTTGGTAAATGCTAGTGACTTGAACTAAGAATTTGTTCATTTAACTAGCGACTACATTATTCATTATCAAAACCTAGTAGCTAATAATATAATTATACTTTAATAGAGTTAGTGTAATGTACATTGGTTTGCATTTGTAGAGGAAATTGAAAATCTACCCCAATTACAAGAATTTCACATTTACAATAATGAACTATATAATTGAATAATATCGAAATAAATATCCATCTTGTTGGAAAATTTCTGCAACATTATGATATAACTTGATTTCATGAGGTAATAGTGATGTCAAAACTTCTTTTCTTATAAACTTGGAAGTTTCTATTTTTAGAAAAAGAAAGAGAGCATTCTTTGATATAATAATACTTGTCATGATTATGGACAATCTATAACTGCTCAAAATTGATATTTATAATTTCATTTTGGTCATTTTTTCCTCAAGTTGCCATCTAATCATATCAATTTTATCGATAGTATTAGAGACTTTTATTTTATCATTTTTTATTCATCACATATTATGATAATGATAATGCATAATATTAAAATTTATTTTTTATGATATTAGGAAAAATTAGCTCAAGGAGATATAATGTGTACTGGATTATAAATGGGAGGTATGATTAAAGGTTTAATATCAATAGAACTGATCTCATCCCCAACTTTTGCCTCTTTCATAGCAATGGCTAAAAAATAAAAATAATTCATGTTAGTAAAATATTTTGAAAGAAGGTATAAATTTTAATAATCATATTATATTATCTAAAATGTTGAATAATATAGCATAATTAGTTTTAAAAAAAGCTATCTTGACGGCATTAAAAAAACTAGATAAATTTTCACAAACAACTTATTTTTATGGTCCACATTTTGGTGAACTTGGTGTTATTAATCATAAGTTTTAACATCTGAACATGCATAATGCGTGATCATATATTATTCCTAATATCTTAAGTAAGTGAAACTATCTTATTACTTATATAAGATTTTAGCCAACTATTATAATTCTCAAGATGATGTTTTAGCTACCTCTTTATTTGTTAGTGCAAAAAATTGCATTGTCATTAAAAGAAGGAAGATCGTTAGACCAATAAGAAGTTATCTTCGAAACGTGATGGACTAACATTTCATTATTCGTAAAAAAAATAAATTTTGCATTATTGAATTAATATGTAGATGGATGAATTATTCATCACAAGAGTGAGGCAATATAAAGATTGATGTCAATTGAATTTTATGCATAAGGCTATATTATTTTAACACTTTTCATGTAAATTGAAATCTTTATTATATATAGCAACTTCCATAGTATCTAATAATGTATAAAATGAAAGAAGTGAAATGTATAAAAATTAAATAAAGAATTGTGACATCATACAATTTATAAACTGTGCTTATTATATCCATAAAGTAAATATTTTATAAGAATATTACCATCTTTTGACATGATACTTATAGTTTATATAACACTATTAAGATTTAAATTCAAAAAAAAATATTTCAAATCTTTCAAATGCATAAAAGTAACTAAGAGAGGAATTAAAGTTTAATTTATGAATTACTAATTAATACCTTAGTAGTTTAATATGTTATACTCTTCTTGAGATGAATTATATAAAGCATGGTGTAAAACTCTCCATGCATAGAATTCTTATTTGAAAAGAGACCCAACTTAATTTTTTATGTTATCAATTTAGTATTATTGTAATATGTAAAAATCTAAATGTGGATTGAAAATTCTCACTATTATAATTTTATATTTGAATAATATCTTAATCACCTTGTTCAGGAATATAGTTGATGATCCTCTTCGTACAAGTTAAAAATATTAAAATATGGATGTGTCGATTGTCAACTTGACTTGTTCGAGTCCTTTGTTGATTATTTTATATCAAAAGAATAATATTTTTCAATAAACATCTATTATCTCATGATAATTTAAATCAAAATATGATGTTATCAATATTGTATTTATGGATAATAAACTTGAAAATATTTACAATTATTTATCTTTGCTTTTATGTTAAATCTTTTACTCAAATCCTGAAAAAGATAAATTTTAATAATGTATTGTTAAAAGGAGTGAACTAAAAAGTCAAACATATTAAAAATCTAAAATATTACCATTCTATAAAAATTTTACAAAACTTTAGTTTTGCCTACTCTAAGATTATAACTACTTAAAGTTTCATATGAGTGTATTTTAATAGTCCAATGCTAGTTTATCATGTGCAACTAATAATATATTTATACTTTCTTTTTATAGCAATGTTTCAACGCATTACCAACTAGTGACTTGAAATAAAAAGTTTTTTATTTAACCTTCATGTATGTTATTCATCATTAAAATATAAGAGTTTAGAATATTGTTATAATATAATGGAGTGAGGATTTTGTGTGTTGGTCTACTTTTGTAATGGAAATTGGAACTCTAACCCGCTATCACGAATTATCAATTTATGACAATAGACTATATAATTAAATAATATTGAGAAACAACACATTATGTAATATAATGACATAACTATATTTTATGTGGTAATAGTTATATCCAACCTTCTTTTCAAGAAAACATAAAACCGATTGTTACAATAATGCTTTTCACGGATGAAAGTTAATATTTGAAATTTTATTTAGGTTATCTTTTCTACAAGCTCACATTTAACCATTTTAATTTTATCGATAATATTTGAGAGACATATATTTTAATAAGTTTTAGTTCATCTCGAAGTAAAATAATGACAACGTATAATGCGTGATGGTTTATTGTTTATGATATTAAGACAATGAGCCTATAGGTGTATAGGGACTACAGGATTATGTAGAAGAGGAATGATAAAAGGTTTTATATCGAATGATTTGACGTCATCTCCAACTATAGCCTTTTTGATAGCGATGGCTAAAGAACAAAATTAATTCAATTAGTAAAATATTTTGAAACAAGATCTAAATTTTATCAAGCATACGAAGCAATAAAATCTATTGTCGCATATAGCAATAGCAAAATTAGTAAAAGAAACAAGATTTTAGATTTGCATGAAAAGAATTAAAGATAACTCTTCACGTAACATATTTCATATATAGTCCACATTTAGTAGAACTTGGTGTTATTTATCATTAGTTTTAATATTAAAACTATAATAATGCTGGATCATACTGTTACGGACAAACTTCTAAACAGGATGTTTGATGTAATGCTTATGTATGTCCGTGTCTTTTGGTATGTTAATGCTTTGTACAACATGTAGAGGGATGGCCGAAGACTTAATAGTCCCATTTTAGTTAGGTTGGTGGCCGCTTTAGGCTTGTAAATAAAGATTGTGTCATGTGGGCACGTGTGAGAGATTTTCGGTCTGTAATGGACTATTTTGACCCTTTGTTGTGCAACTGTTCAGAGTCTGTGAAGTCCGTTTGTAATTTGCATTGTCTATGAAGTGTTTTCAAAGATGTTTGCTTGTGGATCCCGAATGAGGTATTTTTTCTAACCCGTTCTCTCTTTTGTGGGTCCTAAGGGACATAGGAGGCTTCGGGGAGGCTGACCTTTGCGGACGGACATGCAAGGGTGCCGCACGACTTAGGCAAAACTAGCTAAGTCCGTGACAGATGGTATCAAAGCGGGACAAGAACTCATAGAAACACTTAGCATGCAAATGTGGGGGACCTAGTGGGGCTACGTTGAGGGCAGTCAGCACACGCGCGACTGTTTGGTGGAAAACGGGCATAGAGATATAGGGAAAAAGAGTCGCTCGGAGGAGCGGGCATCTAACATTGGCATTCAGAGGAATGGCCAACCCTTCGTGCAAGAGGCACCACGAGAACAAGCAAGCTTGGAAGAATGCAAAGCACACAAAGGTTGGGATGGCTGAGTTTGAGCTATGGCTCAACGTTGACAACTATACTTGATGGTGCTCAAGCCAAGCGAGGCGCTTGGTAAAGGATGAGACCATACAAGGTGGAATGAGTTGCTCAACGACCAAAAGAGTTATGCAAAGCTCACAGAGGTGAGGGGAATTGCTAGCTCGAAGAATTTGGTACTCATGCATGGGCTTGTATGCGGACGATGGAATGTTCGTGGCCATCCTAAGGCGACCGAAACTTGGTGCCATGGAGCATTGAAACTTTCTCTTCGGCATGGGAAGGATACGTCCATAGGAGGCTGAAGGGTGCAACGAGTTCAGCATGTTGCTAGGCCTTGAGTGGTGCAGCGGGGGTTGTATTGACGTGGAGTCATAATCTAGCAAGTGCGTTTGCAGGAGACAGAACAATGCACAGTTTGTTCAGTAGATCGGAGTAGTCCAAGGGGATGGTGGTCTCCGAAACGAAGAGAGATGTTGCTCCAACGGGACAGTTATCCAGGAGGGATAAGTCCCGGCTCTCCAAAGGGAGAATCATGTGGGATGGACCTCACATGTTGAGGAGGAGTACCTCAACAAACAACAACTCCACGAAGCTCAATGGACGGAGCAAGCGGTGAGGAGTCGTTGCATGATCTCGCTCGAGAGAATGCATTAGTGGATGCATTGCGAGATCAAGTGGGGGAGCGACCCAAAGCAACTCAAATGAAGGCATACTTGGAGTCGATATGGAGATCGGACTCAAGGGAGGGCTGACCCGTGAAATGGTGGGCGCGAGGCCACCATCGACTCAATGCAAAAACAAGGAGCGGAGCAACTTGGGTGTAACTTGGCGAAGTACCCAAGCCGCATGAAGGGAGCTAGCATAGAAGTTGGAACATGGAGCAAAGGCACAATGCTTTCCTTGGACAGAGGTCAAGGACATGAACTCTTGCAGAGGCAAGAGCAGGATCATGTTGTTCTATGGGTCCTTCATTCTGATGGAGCAAACTCATCTTGCATGGTGCCAAAGATGAAGGGAGCTTCTGAGCACATGCACCTTTGGAGGAACTAAGGTGACTCAATTTGTGGAGGCGGAGTTGGGTTAAGAAGGCCTTAGCATGGGGCAAGAGGATGCAGAGGCGGATACTCTTGAAGAATATGCCACAGTGTTGCAAATCAAGTTGTTAGGCAGGAAGCGGTGCGCAGCGGAGATTGTGTTGGTAGGGGCAGAGGCCCAGGATCCAGATAATGGGGCACTAATTGCAGCTAAGTCGGGGGACTTTGGGAGCTACTAGTTGACGGACTATCCTAGAGCGGTGCTTCATCTAGGTGTGATCCAAGAGTGGGTGGATGAAGGTCGATTACAAAAGGAGTGAACAAAATCGAAGGTGGAAGAGACCCTGCGATGTATTGGCAAAGGCCACACATGAAGGGTTCACAATTCGAGTTCATCCCACAAGGATCAGAATGCAATAGAGATGTCACCAGGAGGCGACATGGTGTAGTGGATCGTGGTGGAACAATTAGTGGCAATGCGATACACACGACATAGTTCCGTGAGGGTATGATCGGAAGCTACTAGAAGCTCCACTTCGATAAACAACACGACGGCAAGAAGGGCTATAGATTCAAGGAGTGAAGGCCATGGTACCGCAGAGGTGGGTCTTCCGTGCATGCATCGAATTTTGTATCGAATGAAAGCCTTGGTCATCAGCATATGGGGGTTGTGTTCCACCAAGGGAAAAGTTCGAATGCAAGTACCAGTGAGTTCCATGGGAGGGACTTGATCATGCAGAGGTATGATCGAAGCAGCTGGAGAGTTGGACTACTCCAGAGCTCATATTCGCTTAAGGGAGCCCGACAAGTCAGAGGACAAGGTTGAGTAAGTGAACGTTGCTACCAAGGAAGCTAAGGAGAACAGAATCGATGTAAACCCTACAACGTGATGGCAGAGGCCATGCATGGGAGTTGTAGTCTATCTTTCCATCGACCAGAGGGAGCTGCTTGGAGAACACATAGGTGTTGAAGCAGGGGGTCAAAAGGGGTGAGGAAACGACGACGAGTCCAGAGGGACTTAACTACCCAAAATCAAGCATCAGTTAGAATGGAGGTAGACTTGGAGGAGTGCCACATAGGCATATCTCCTGATTGGGAAGAAAAGGGATATAAATGCAAGGCGACGGAGAGTAGTGCCATGGGCATGGCAGCGCCATGGTACCGCAGAGGCGGGACTCCCATGAAAGTCATTGATCCCTTGCTCTCATGGAGGGAGAGCGCTTGGTCGTGAAAGGGGCCGAGGAGGTTGTTAGGACTCTAGCTTGGAGAGTCCTAATTGAGAGGGACGTTCATGTAGGAGGTTTTTTCTTAGAGAAGAATTAGGAGTTGTAAGGGAATAGGAGTCTTGAGTAAGAGTCCTGTTAGGAGTTGGTTAGAAGTAAGAGTCTTAAGTAGGAATCCTATTAGGAGTTAGGGTTTAGAAGCCCTATAAATAGCCATGTATTCCTTCTCTTTTCATAAGCAATAGATGAATCTTTTTTGCAGCCTTTGAGCAGCAACTTGGAGGGAGGAACCCCTATAGAGTTCCAAGGAGGCTGATCCCCTAAAGAGATCAATCCCAAGTTTAGAATCTGCAAGGGTTTTAACACCTGGTATCATAGCAGCGTTCTTGGCATCTCGCTGCCCTTCCACAGCCATCCATCAACCCTCCACAACCGCCCAAAGCAATTCCCACAATTGCTTAAGAGATCGTTGTCATATTCCGCCGTCATCTCCACCACCACTAATCATCCTTTGATCTCCCAGTGAATTGCAACAGGTTCTAGTTTTCTACCTTACTGCTGCTGCAATTTAGTTATCCTTATTTAAAAATCCTAAAAAAAAATTATTCCTATATTTCTGCATAAACTTTTTGTCATACAGTTTTCATCTCTACGACGAAAGATACATTGCAGAATTCCAACCGTATAGCACTATCTGTTTGATCTTGCTACTGTACTTTTTCTATCCAAATTTCTACGAAATTTTTATGACATCTTTTACATTTCCTAATAGCAGATTTCCTTTGGTTTTATCAAAAAATTCTCAATATAAATCATTGATATTTTATGTCTAATCTGCTATACTTGAAAATCTGCACTATAAAATTCCAGCCACATAGCACCATCTGTTTGATCTTGCTACTATACTTTTTCTATCCAAATTTCTACAAAATTTTTATGACATCTTTGACACTTCCTAACAGTGGATTTTCCTTTGGTTTCATCAAAAAATTCTCAATATAAACTACTGATCTTTTATGTCCAATCTGATACACTTGAAAATCTATGTTGCAGAAAATTTCAGCCGCATATTGTTGCCTTAACCCATCTATTTGCAATCTTTTTTGAATGAAATTTCTTATACACTTTATAGATCATCTTGGCTTCCATCTAAGATTGATCTATTGAGAAATTCATCTCTAAAAATGATTTTGTGTTGCTGCAAATTTTCGTCGTAAACGGGTGAAATTTTTCGACGAGAATTCTGCAATCGCAACTTGCACTAATTTCCTTGTTGTTATACTACCGAAATTCTCTTGATTAAATTAGAAATCCTTGATGTCATATAAACTGTGATTTTGCTATCAATTCCCTCCTCAATTCTCTCAAGTTTTTGGTAGAAATTACATTGAGAAACCATTGCTTCTTCGACGACAATTCTACTCTTACAAGATAGCACATATTTGCTGCAACTTCCACTGATTTCTATCAAACCTTTGCTGCCATCTACCACAGATCTAAAACTTTCATCCATAGCCCTAAAACTATACTAAACCACACCCTCAAACTGCACCCAAAACAGCCACAAAACAAGCCTAAATCGTAGCCTACATCCACCGATCCACCAATCCTTTCGACCATCACTTCTCTCAACTATACATGCCTTTAACCTGACAACAAAAGAGATATCTTAACATCATAAATTTGGAGGCATATACTATGGCATCTAAGGAGGTAATCAATGCTAAATTCGAAGCCTTGGAGGCGCGAATAGAGGATAAGATTCGGACGCTCTTTACCGAACTCAGATTGGGCCGACCACTAAGCCCGAAAAAATCATATCACGGAGAGAGCTTTGCCCAATCACACTAGGCCCGAAGAGATGAGTTCTAAGGGAGGAGAGGCTCTATGACTGAACCCAACTATCCATGCATGAGAGTGGACTTCCCTAGATGGGAAGAAGGAGACCCGATTGGTTGGATCTCGCGTGCGGAGCGGTATTTTCAGTACCACAAAACCGCGGATGCATCTATGGTGAAAATTGCAGCTATACATCTTGAAGACTATACATCTTTTACAATCCAAATTTCTACGAAATTTTTATGACATCTTTTACATTTCCTAATAGCAGATTTCCTTTGGTTTTATCAAAAAATTCTCAATATAAATCATTGATATTTTACGTCTAATCTGCTATACTTGAAAATCTGCACTATAAAATTCCAGCCACATTGCACCATCTGTTTGATCTTGCTACTATACTTTTTCTATCCAAATTTCTACAAAATTTTTATGACATCTTTGACACTTCCTAACAGTGGATTTTCCTTTGGTTTCATTAAAAAATTCTCAATATAAACTACTGATCTTTTATGTCCAATCTGATACACTTGAAAATCTATGTTGCAGAAAATTTCAGCCGCATATTGTTGCCTTAACCCATCTATTTGCAATCTTTTTTGAATGAAATTTCTTATACACTTTATAGATCATCTTGGCTTCCATCTAAGATTGATCTATTGAGAAATTCATCTCTAAAAATGATTTTGTGTTGCTGCAAATTTTCGTCGTAAACGGTTGAAATTTTTCGACGAGAATTCTGCAATCGCAACTTGCACCAATTTCCTTGTTGTTATACTACCGAAATTCTCTTGATTAAATTAGAAATCCTTGATGTCATATAAACTGTGATTTTGCTATCAATTCCCTCCTCAATTCTCTCAAGTTTTTGGTAGAAATTACATTGAGAAACCATTGTTTCTTCGACGACAATTCTACTCTTACAAGATAGCACATATTTGCTGCAACTTCCACTGATTTCTATCAAACCTTTGCTGCCATCTACCACAGATCTAAAACTTTCATCCATAGCCCTAAAACTATACTAAACCACACCCTCAAACTGCACCCAAAACAGCCACAAAACAAGCCTAAATCGTAGCCTACATCCACCGATCCACCAATCCTTTCGACCATCACTTCTCTCAACTATACATGCCTTTAACCTGACAACAAAAGAGAGATCTTAACATCATAAATTTGGAGGCATATACTATGGCATCTAAGGAGGTAATCAATGCTAAATTCGAAGCCTTGGAGGCGCGAATAGAGGATAAGATTCGGACGCTCTTTACCGAACTCAGATTGGGCCGACCAGTAAGCCCGAAAAAATCATATCACGGAGAGAGCTTTGCCCAATCACACTAGGCCCGAAGAGATGAGTTCTAAGGGAGGAGAGGCTCTATGACTGAACCCAACTATCCCTGCATGAGAGTGGACTTCCCTAGATGGGAAGAAGGAGACCCGATTGGTTGGATCTCGCGTGCGGAGCGGTATTTTCAGTACCACAAAACCGCGGATGCATCTATGGTGAAAATTGCAGCTATACATCTTGAAGACTATACATCTTTTACAATCCAAATTTCTATGAAATTTTTATGACATCTTTTACATTTCCTAATAGCAGATTTCCTTTGGTTTTATCAAAAAATTCTCAGTATAAATCATTGATATTTTACGTCTAATCTGCTATACTTGAAAATCTGCACTATAAAATTCCAGCCACATAGCACCATCTGTTTGATCTTTCTACTATACTTTTTCTATCCAAATTTCTACAAAATTTTTATGACATCTTTGACACTTCCTAACAGTGGATTTTCCTTTGGTTTCATCAAAAAATTCTCAATATAAACTACTGATCTTTTATGTCCAATCTGATACACTTGAAAATCTATGTTGCAGAAAATTTCAGCCGCATATTGTTGCCTTAACCCATCTATTTGCAATCTTTTTTGAATGAAATTTCTTATACACTTTATAGATCATCTTGGCTTCCATCTAAGATTGATCTATTGAGAAATTCATCTCTAAAAATGATTTTGTGTTGCTGCAAATTTTCGTCGTAAACGGGTGAAATTTTTCGACGAGAATTCTGCAATCGCAACTTGCACTAATTTCCTTGTTGTTATACTACCGAAATTCTCTTGATTAAATTAGAAATCCTTGATGTCATATAAACTGTGATTTTGCTATCAATTCCCTCCTCAATTCTCTCAAGTTTTTGGTAGAAATTACATTGAGAAACCATTGCTTCTTCGACGACAATTCTACTCTTACAAGATAGCACATATTTGCTGCAACTTCCACTGATTTCTATCAAACCTTTGCTGCCATCTACCACAGATCTAAAACTTTCATCCATAGCCCTAAAACTATACTAAACCACACCCTCAAACTGCACCCAAAACAGCCACAAAACAAGCCTAAATCGTAGCCTACATCCACCGATCCACCAATCCTTTCGACCATCACTTCTCTCAACTATACATGCCTTTAACCTGACAACAAAAGAGATATCTTAACATCATAAATTTGGAGGCATATACTATGGCATCTAAGGAGGTAATCAATGCTAAATTCGAAGCCTTGGAGGCGCGAATAGATGATAAGATTCGGACGCTCTTTACCGAACTCAGATTGGGCCGACCAGTAAGCCCGAAAAAATCATATCACGGAGAGAGCTTTGCCCAATCACACTAGGCCCGAAGAGATGAGTTCTAAGGGAGGAGAGGCTCTATGACTGAACCCAACTATCCCTGCATGAGAGTGGACTTCCCTAGATGGGAAGAAGGAGACCCGATTGGTTGGATCTCGCGTGCGGAGCGGTATTTTCAGTACCACAAAACCGCGAATGCATCTATGGTGAAAATTGCAGCTATACATCTTGAAGACTATACATCTTTTACAATCCAAATTTCTATGAAATTTTTATGACATCTTTTACATTTCCTAATAGCAGATTTCCTTTGGTTTTATCAAAAAATTCTCCGTATAAATCATTGATATTTTACGTCTAATCTGCTATACTTGAAAATCTGCACTATAAAATTCCAGCCACATAGCACCATCTGTTTGATCTTTCTACTATACTTTTTCTATCCAAATTTCTACAAAATTTTTATGACATCTTTGACACTTCCTAACAGTGGATTTTCCTTTGGTTTCATCAAAAAATTCTCAATATAAACTACTGATCTTTTATGTCCAATCTGATACACTTGAAAATCTATGTTGCAGAAAATTTCAGCCGCATATTGTTGCCTTAACCCATCTATTTGCAATCTTTTTTGAATGAAATTTCTTATACACTTTATAGATCATCTTGGCTTCCATCTAAGATTGATCTATTGAGAAATTCGTCTCTAAAAATGATTTTGTGTTGCTGCAAATTTTCGTCGTAAACGGGTGAAATTTTTCGACGAGAATTCTGCAATCGCAACTTGCACTAATTTCCTTGTTGTTATACTACCGAAATTCTCTTGATTAAATTAGAAATCCTTGATGTCATATAAACTGTGATTTTGCTATCAATTCCCTCCTCAATTCTCTCAAGTTTTTGGTAGAAATTACATTGAGAAACCATTGCTTCTTCGACGACAATTCTACTCTTACAAGATAGCACATATTTGCTGCAACTTCCACTGATTTCTATCAAACCTTTGCTGCCATCTACCACAGATCTAAAACTTTCATCCATAGCCCTAAAACTATACTAAACCACACCCTCAAACTGCACCCAAAACAGCCACAAAACAAGCCTAAATCGTAGCCTACATCCACCGATCCACCAATCCTTTCGACCATCACTTCTCTCAACTATACATGCCTTTAACCTGACAACAAAAGAGATATCTTAACATCATAAATTTGGAGGCATATACTATGGCATCTAAGGAGGTAATCAATGCTAAATTCGAAGCCTTGGAGGCGCGAATAGAGGATAAGATTCGGACGCTCTTTACCGAACTCAGATTGGGCCGACCACTAAGCCCTAAAAAATCATATCACGGAGAGAGCTTTGCCCAATCACACTAGGCCCGAAGAGATGAGTTCTAAGGGAGGAGAGGCTCTATGACTGAACCCAACTATCCATGCATGAGAGTGGACTTCCCTAGATGGGAAGAAGGAGACCCGATTGGTTGGATCTCGCGTGCGGAGCGGTATTTTCAGTACCACAAAACCGCGGATGCATCTATGGTGAAAATTGCAGCTATACATCTTGAAGGGGATGCTATACAGTGGTTTGACTGGTTTGAACATACTTATGGAGTCCTTTCATGGCAACAATTCAAAGAAGGACTGCTGATCCGCTTCAGACCAATCGATTACGAGAATATTGATGGACAACTAGCAAAGATCTAACAAACTTCCACCATTCAGGAGTACCAAACCAGGTTTGAAAGGTTATCTAATCAAACACATAATTAGTCTCAAAAACAGCTATTGTGAACCTTCATTGAGGGCTTGAAGCCGGAGATCCGAGGAGAAGTTAAAGCGCGACAACCATATACGCTTATGGTAGCCATCTCTTTCGCACAACATCAAGAGGAGCAATTGAACCATGAAGCTCGAAGGACTAGGGTCACTCCTCAACCAGTAATATTGAAGCCCTCAGCCCCCCTACTATTGACCAAGTCTCTACACCAAAGAGGCTAACAAGAGAAGAGCTTCGGGAGCGATATGCAAAGGGGTTATGTTGGCATTGTGACGAGCCGTGGAGCCATGAGCATCGCTGTAGTAAAGGAGGACTTCTGATGATTGAACCGATAAAAGAAGAGGTCATTAAACATTCAGAAGTGAGCCTTGAACATGAAGAAAAAGATGCAGAAGAAGAGCCACAACCGACCGAAGTTACGGTACATACACTAGCTGGCTACTCAAACCTGCAAACAATGAAAGTTGGAGGCCTTCTCAAACAACAACCGATCACTGTTCTCATCGAGACGGGCAGCACTAATAACTTCCTAAATAGTAAGGTTGCTATCCATATAAACTTACCTATTGTGAATTGTAGCAGGTTTGTCGTTAAGGTCGCCAACGGATGGATTTTGAAGTGTGATCATAGGTGCCCGTAGGTGAAACTATTGCTGTAGGACCAAGAGATAATTGCATATTTCTTCCTCCTCCCTCTTGATGATTATGAGGCCATACTCAGAATTAAATAGTTGATGACATTAGGTGATATTTCTTAGAATTTTATGCAACTATTTATAAAATTTTACAGTAAGGAGAAACAGGTGATATTGCATGGGAAACGTGAGGGCGACGTAACGATGATTTGCACACAACAAATGGAGAGGTTTTGCATAAAGCATGTAGGGGCTTTTTGGTACAACTTGAGCAGCAAATTAAAGGAGAGCCAATAGAATTTGAAGATCCAAACCTATTTCCTTTGCTTGCTGAATTTTCAGATATATTTGACGAGCCGCACAACATACCTCTTACTCATCGGCATGATCATTGTATAATGATTTTTTCAGTCAAATCTCCAACAAATACTCAGCCATATCGGTATCCACATCTCTAGAATGATGAAATAGAAAGGATTTTAAAAGAGATGCTTGAAACAGGAGTTATTCGGCCAAGTTGCAACCTCTACTTTTCACCGGTGCTGCTTGTACACAAGAAGGACGGAACATGGCGAATATGCGTTGATTACCGAGCTCTCAATGGCATAACCATCAAGAACAAATACCTTATTCCAATAGCAGATGAATTGCTAGATGAAAGGGAGTACAAATCTTCACAAAGCTGGACCTTCGATCCGGGTATTATCAAATACGAGTGTATGAAGAAGTCATACCGAAAACTGTCTTTCGAACACACAACGGCCACTACGAATTTTTACTTTCTTCAACAAAAGGTGAAATATCTTGGGCATATCATATCAGAGGAAGGTGTGATGGTCGACCCCTTCAAAATTGAAGCAATGCAAAACTGGCCTACCCCGAGGAACATAAAATTGCTACATGGCTTTTTGGGTTTAACAGGCTACTACCATAAGTTCGTGAAAAACTATGGAAAGATCAGTGCACCACTTACTTCCTTACTGGAAAAAGATGTCTTTCAATGGTCGGACAGAGCCTCCACTGCTTTCGACAAACTTAAGGCAGCCATAACGACGACACCGATGCTAGCGCTACCAGATTTCAACCAACCCTTCATCATTAAGGCCGATGCATCTGGAGACAGAATGGGAGACGTTCTTATGCAAGATGGTCGACCACTTACATACATTAGCAAGACATTGTCTCTCCCCTATCAAAACATGTTCACATATGATAAGGAGATGCTCGCCATTATGCACGCAACAACGAGGTGGAGATCGTACTTGATCAGGCGATACTTTCAAATCAAGACTGACCATAAAAGCCTAAAATATCTCTTGGAGCAGAAGATATCTTCCCCCGAGCAGTAAAAATGGGTAACAAAACTTCTTGGATTTGATTATGAAATAACTTACAAAAGGTGGAAAGAGAATGTTGTTGTAGATGCGCTTTCGCAGCTACCTGAGCAAGCTGAATTTTTGGTCGTTTTACTTCCAACCAGCGACTTTCTTGAGGATATTAAGATGGAATGGCAGGAAGATTTAGAGACCAGTAAAAAAAAAAAAAATTAGAGGAAGCACCAAGCTCTGTGGCTCATTACAATCGGGACTCAAAAGAATTATGCTATAAGGGACGCATTGTGCTTGTGACAAATTCTACTTGCATCTTCAAGAGCAGATTTTGGACAAAGTTATTCCATATGCAGGGTACTAAATTGAAAAGGAGTATGACATATCACCCATAAACCAATAGCCAGACGAAAGTTTTAAATAGATGCTTGGAGACAGCCCAAAGCCACCCACCAAAAATGACTACCTAAAGAGAACTCCAGACCCAGCCAAGTGCTATTATTGATCGACGGATCGTGACTCGACGACGATGACCCACTAATGAAGTGCTAATACAGTGGGTGAACCAACCAATAGAAGATGCCACTTGGGAGAACTATGACGACTTGAAGATCAAATTCCTAAAATTCACAAATCATCAGCCTCGAGGATAAGGCTGATTTGAAGAGGGCGGGTCTGTTAGGACTCTAGCTTGGAGAGTCCTAATTGAGAGGGACATTTATGTAAAACTGTTAGGACTCTAGCTAGGAGAGTCCTAATTGAGAGGGACATTCATGTATGAGGTTTTTTCTTAGAGAAGAATTAGGAGTTGTAAGGGAATAGGAGTCTTGAGTAGGAGTCCTATTGGGAGTTAGGGTTTAGAAGCCCTATAAATAGCCATGTATTCCTTCTCTTTTCATAAGCAATAGATGAATCTTTTCTGCAGCCTTTGAGCAGCAACTTGGAGGGAGGAACCCCTATAGAGTTCCAATGAGGATGATCCCCTAAAGAGATCAATCCCAAGTTTAGAATCTGCAAGGGTTCTAACAGAGGTGGAGCATGCAGAGGCAAACTCCAAGTACCGAGACAAGGCTGAAGGGCAGAGGCCAAGGAACTTCGTAAGACTGGTGTCAACGAGCTTCTCATCATGATAGCTGAAAGTGAAGGACTTCGGGTCAGGCAAGAGTGCATGACCAAGGAACGAAGCAGGCAGTACATAGTGTTGTACCTTTGCTACTCAGTAGAGTAGGCGGCAGGGTTAATGGAGAAGATGGTACAATCCCAAAGGCGACCAAACCTATGAGATAATTACTCCAAGTTGGGGTGAAAACTTCCTGCATTCCAGAAGTTCGATGGCATTGAGAAGGCAAATCATAGTAACTTACTCAACACAAGGAGTGCAAACACTTCAAGTGCTTTAGAAGTGTGAGCAAAGAGCAGGCGAAGGCTAGTAACCAGCTCGATGCATGGAGTATAACCTCGAGGAGGCGGGCGAAGTCAAGTAACCTTTGCCTTCTCAACCTTTAAAGAGAATAGGCAAAATCGAGTACCCTAATTCTCTTATCTATCCAACAGAGGAGCTCTGCACAAGTTCAAAGACCCTTCGAAGATAATGGAAGACAATAGTTGTCAAATCCTCACCAACGGTGATCAGTGCTACTGAGAGTAGATTGTCCGCTTCATTTCCCAACGAAATGCCAATCGAAAGCGGAACTGATGCGAACCTACTTGGATGTGACAACTAAGTGCAAGAAGAGTCAATGAGTAAATTTTGTGGAGGAATGACCCAAAACTTCAGAAGTTTGCGAGACGATGCTCGTTAAAGCTCCAACAAGCATCCACCCAGTTCAAGCAGCATGAGGCATTTGAGAGACTAGCGCAGTAAGGATGGTCTTTTCCTTCATCTGGAGGATCCGTAGGAAACAACAGGGATCAACACAACTCAGCCAACCCCACACTAGAGTCAGAGTCATTGGCGAGTTGAAGCAGCATGGCGGATCAAAGGTTCGACTACTCAAAAGCAAAAGTGGAGAGCAAATGGGAGCCAGGAGGTGCATTGCAGCTGGAGCAGAAGATTGAAGACTCAGCAAAGGCAAGGAGTTGTAGTGTCGACAAAGGCTTCGACGAGGACGTTGAAGGAATAAGTGGGGGAGAATGTCACGGACAAACTTCTAAACAGGATGTTTGATGTAATACTTATGTATGCCCGTATCTTTTGGTATGTTCATGCTTTGTACAACATGTAGAGGGATGGCCGAAGGCTTAATAGTCTCATTTTAGTTAGGTTGGTGGCCGCTTTAGGCTTGTAAATAAAGGTTGTGTCATGTGGGCACATGTGAGAGATTTTCGATCTGTAATGGACCATTTTGACCCTTTGTTGTGCAACTGTTCAGAGCCTATAAAGTCTATTTGTAATTTGCATTGTCTATGAAGTGTTTTCGGAGATGTTTGCTTGTGGATCCTGAATGAGGTGTTTTCTCTAACCCGTTCTCTCTTTTGTGGGTCCTAAGGGACATGGGAGGCTTCGGGTAGGCTGACATTTGCAGATGGACACGCAAGGGTGCCGCATGACTTAGGCAAAACCAGCTAAGTCTATGACAATACACTATTTCAAATACTATAAATAAAAAAATAATAATTATTACTAACCTAAGATTTTTGTCAACTCTTCTAATGTTGAAGATGATGTTGGAGCAAGCTCATCAGATGCTACCGGGAAAAATTACATTGTCGTTAAGAGGAGGAAAACCATTAGGCCTATGAGAAGTTGTCTTATAAACATGATGGGCAAACACTTGATTATTTGTAAAAAATTTTACAATATTGAAGTAATATATCTTGATGGATGAATTGTATATCGCAAGAGTGAGTTGTTTTAAAGATTAGGATCAATTAAGCGTTATACATAATGTTTTAGTTTTTTGAAACTGACCGTGATCGTCTAGAAACTGAAATCATCATTGTATATTGTAACTTTCTTTGTATGCAATAACATGTCTTATGGTAGAAGGGAAATGTACATAAATTAAATAATGAATTGTGTGTTGGGCTGATAGCCCATATTCAGCCCACAACCCACACCCCACTTAACCTAACCCTAATTAAGATTAGGGGGGTGTGGTGGTTGTGTTTTAGAAGCAGAAAAAGGCTATAAAAAGGCAGCAACGAGGCAGATCTTTAGAGCCACGAGTTTCCAAAGAGAAGAAGGAGAACAAGGCAGAAAAGGAAGAGAAAGAAAGGGAAGAAGACAAGGACAACGTAGAGAGACTGTTCTCAATCATCTAGCAGTGTTCTCATCTCAGGTTAGATCAAATCTACAGTAAACTCTTGTTGTGATTACTTGGGGAGGTTTTAGATATTGTGGGCAGTGACGTGATCCTTGTATCCCAGTTATTCTCTTGTGGTTGTTGCTAGGGTTTAGGGCAAGAGATTGAGATTTGTATATTCATTATTCTCATAGTGGATTATCTCTAGTTTGTCCCGTAGTTTTTACCCTTCACATTGAAGGGATTTTCCACGTATATCTTGGTGTTCTGTTTGATTATGTTTCTATTTAATTCCGCTGTGTATTATGGTCTTCTAGTATTTGTTCATATACAAAGGTTATTCCTCTTTATATCCCCATCGACTAGTATCAGAGCGGGGTTTTGGTGATTTAATTTTTGTATTTAAACATGGAGGCCAGTAATATTTCTCACATGATTAGTTTGAATGGAAATAATTGGATGATATGGAAACCAAGAATGGAAGATATCTTGTATTCCAAAGATTTGTATGGACCTTTGCAGGGGGATAAAGCAAAACCTAAAACTATGATAGATGATGAGTGGAAGAGGTTAGATCGAAAAACAATTGGGTTTATTAGATAGTGGCTTGATGATAGTGTCTTTCACCATGTTTCTATTGAAATTTCTGCATATTCTCTTTGGAAAAAATTGGAAAGTCTCTATGAAAGAAAAATAGCTGGCAACAAAGCTTTTTTGATCAGAAAACTTGTGAACCTAAAATATAGAGAGGGTGCTTCTATTGCTGAGCATTTGAATGAAATGCAGAGTATTACTAACCAGTTATCCTCTATGAAAATATCTCTTGATAATGAGTTGCAGGCATTGTTACTTCTCAGTTCATTACCAGAAAGTTGGGAGACACTGGTGGTTTCCCTTAGTAATTCTGCGCCAGATGTTATTGTCACTATGAGTCAAGTAACAAGCAGTTTGTTGAATGAGGAGTTGAGAAGAAAGAGTTCAACATCTCAGAATGATTCACAGGCACTTAACTTAGAGAACAGAGGAAGGTCAAAGTCTAGAAGCAGTTCACGTATGGGTATGAGCAAGTCAAGATCAAGAAAAGATATTGTTTGCTATAATTGTGGTGAGAAAGGAAATTACAAGAACCAATGTAAGCAACCTAAGAAGAACAAGAAAAAGGGAAAAGAAGTGGAGTCTACAGAGTCAAAGGATAATACTATAGCTATAGTGTAGGGTGGTGATTATTTGATTTTGTCTCTTTCTGATGATTTTTTTTCTTGTGTGTGTTAGGATCTTGAGTGGGTGATTGACACAGGTGCTTCTTATCATGCTACACCACAGAGGGAGTTTTTTGCTATATACAGGTATGGAAACTTTGGTGTTGTCAAGATGGGCAACTATGGCACAGCAGACATCATTGGCATGGGTGATATCCATTTAAAGACCAACCTTGGCTATAATTTGGTGCTTAAGGATGTGAGGCATATGATTGACTTGAGGCTGAATTTAATTTCAGTTGGCAGACTAGATGATGAAGACTATGAAAGCAGATTTCACAAAGAGCAATGGAAGCTCAGTAAGGGTTATCTTGTTATAGCTAGTGGAAAGAAATGTCATACTTTGTGCAGGTTGCAGGCTAAAGCTTATGGTGAGCAGTTAAATGCTACAAAGAAAGACTTCAGTATGGAGTTGTGGCATAGGCGATTGGGATATATGAGCGAGAAGGGGCTGTAAGCTCTTTCCAAGAGAGAGGTATTGCTAGATCTCAGAGGTATACATCTGAACCCTTGTATTGATTGTTTGGCTGGTAAACAACATAGAGTTTCATTTGCTAGTGCTGCTTTGTCTAGAAAAATGCATGCCTTAGACCGTATTTATACAGATGTATGTGGTCCTTTGAGGACAAAAACTCTTAGTGGATCTGTTGATGTTCTTGGTATAAGTGGTGTACTTTGTTTTGTCATTCTTATAGATGATTTTTCCAGGAAAGTTTGGGCCTATGCTTTGAAGACCGAAGATCAGGTTATTAATGTCTTCAAAGAGTTTCATGCTAGGGTTGAAAGGGAGACAGAAAGGAAATTGAAATGCATAAGATCAGATAATGGTGGTGAGTATACAGGATTGTTTAATGACTATTGCAGGTCACATGGGATCCAACATGAGATGACAGTTCTTGGTACACCTCAGCATAATGCAATTGCAGAGAGGATGAACCGCACCATCACGGAAAAAATTAGATGTATGCTTTCACAGGCCAAGCTACCCAAAAGGTTTTGGGATGAGGCTTTGAGGACTGCAGTTGATGTGATCAACTTATCATCATGCACAGCCCTAGATGGCGATGTTGTAGAGCATATATGATCAGAGAAAGATGTTTCCTACATGCATTTGAGAGTATTTGGTTGTCGCGCATTTGCACATATTCTAGACAATGAGAGGTCCAAGTTGGATGGTAAGTCTAAAGAATGTATTTTTCTTGGTTACTCATATAATCATTTTGGTTACAGGCTTTGGGATCCAGAAAAGCAGAAGGTATTCAGAAGCAAAGATGTAGTCTTCTTTGAGGATCAAACCTTTGAAGATTTGAAGAAGAAGATACAGGCCAAGACTTCTGCAGAAGGATTAGCATATTGTGACCCAGTTATTCCTCCAGTACATCATGGTGATGGGGGAGATGTGTAGGAAGATAGTGTAGAGCCTGATGTTGATCTACCTGCAGGACATGTTGAGAAAGAAGAAGTAGGAGAGCAAGTTCCAACAGAACCTCAGTTGAGAAGATCTTCTAGACAACGTTAACCTTCCAGAAGATACTCTACAGATGAGTATGTGATGCTTACTGATGCAGGTGAACCAGAGAGTTACCAGGAAGCAATTGAAAGTGAGTAGAAAGAGAAGTGGTTAGTTGCTATGCAGGAAGAGATGGATGCTCTTCAGAAGAACCACACTTATAATTTGGTGCTGCTACCAAATGGAATGAAGACTTTGAAGAACAAGTGGGTTTTTAGGTTGAAGACTCAAGAATATTGTTCTCAACTAAAGTACAAAGCTAGATTGGTTGTGAAAGGCTTTTGTCAAAAGAAATGTATTGACTTTAAAGAGATTTTCTCTCCTGTAGTTAAAATGTCTTCTATTCGTGTTGCTCTTAGTATTGCTGCTAGCCAGGACTTTGAGGTTGAGCAGTTAGATGTGAAGACAGCTTTCCTTCATGGTGATTTGGAGGAGGAAATTTATATGGAGCAACCAGAAGGCTTCAAAATCAAAGGTAAAGATAATTTTGTCTGCAAGTTGAAGAAGAGCTTGTATGGGCTAAAGCAAGCTCCAAGACAATGGTACAGAAAGTTTGATTCATTTATGATAGAAAATGGATACAAAAGAACGGCTTCAGATCATTATGTGTACATCAAATGGTTTGGTGAGGATTTTATTATTCTCTTACTTTATGTTGATGACATGCTTATTCTTGGGAAAGATATGTCTAAAATTGATAGGTTGAAGAAGGAACTGAGTGAGTCTTTTGCAATGAAGGACATGGGGCCAGCAAAGCAAATACTAGGCGTGCAGATTTCCCGTGACAGGAAAAACAAGAAGATTTGGTTGTCACAGGAGAAATACATCGAGAAGGTATTTGAAAGATTTAGTATGAGCAACGCAAAACCAGTTGGTTCTCCTCTTGCAGGTCACTTCAAGTTGTGCTCAGAACAGAGTCCGTCAAGTGATGAGGAGAAGGAGAAAATGCAAAAGGTTCCTTATGCTTCAGTAGTTGGAAGTTTAATGTATGCAATGGTATGTACGAGGTCGGACATCGCATATGCAATGGGTGTTACTAGCAGATTTCTTACAAATCCAGGCAAAGAGCACTGGGCAGTCGTGAAGTGGATTTTTAGATATCTCAGAGGGAGCTCTAAGGTTTGTTTAAGCTTTGGAGGTGGACCACATGTGTTGACAGGTTACACAGATGCAGATATGGCAAGAGATATAGATACGAGAAAGTCTACTTCAGGTTATGTACTTACTTTTGCAGGGGGAGCTGTGTCATGGCAATCTAGGTTGCAAAGGTGTATTGCTCTCTCTACCACAGAAGCAGAATATATTACTGCTACAAAGGTATGCAAAGAAATGTTATGGATGAAAGAATTCTTACAAGAATTGGGACTGAAACAGGAAAATTATGTGATGCATTGTGACAACCAGAGTGCCATCCATTTGTGTAAGAACCCAATGTTTCATTCCAAATCAAAGCATATAGATGTCAGATATCATTGGATTCGAAATGTATTTGAAGAGAAGCAGTTGCAACTTCAGAAAATTCATACAGATGACAATGGAGCAGACATGTTGACGAAGACCTTACCAAAAGAAAGACAAGAGATATGCCGACAGTTGGTCGGCATGGCTTCACATTGAGGAGTTATGGGACAGCCTCCCTTATGGGCTGAAGGGGGAGGTTGTTGGGCTGATAGCCCATATTCAGCCCATGTGGGCTAGGGCAGCCCACAACCCACACCCCTCTTAACCTAACCCTAATTAAGATTAGGGGGGTGTGGTGGCTACGTTTTAGAAGTAGAGAAAGGCTATAAAAAGGCAGCAACGAGGCAGATCTTTAGAGCCATGGGATTCCAAAGAGAAGAAGGAGAACAAGGCAGAAAAGGAAGAGAAAGAAAGGGAAGAAGACAAGGACAACGCACAGAGACTGTTCTCAATCATCTAGCAGTGTTCTCATCTCAGGTTAGATCAAATCTATAGTAGACTCTTGCTGTGATTACTTGAGGAGGTTTTAGATATTGTGGGCAGTGACGTGATCCTTGTATCCCAGTTATTCTCTTGTGGTTGTTGCTAGGGTTTAGGGCAAGAGATTGAGATTTGTATATTCATTATTCTCATAGTGGATTATCTTTAGTTTGCCCCGTGGTTTTTACCCTTCACATTGAAGGGGTTTTCCACGTATATCTTGATGTTCTGTTTGATTGTGTTTCTATTTAATTCCGCTACATATTATGGTCTTCTAGTATTTGTTCATATACAAAGGTTATTCCTCTTTATATCCCCAACATTGTGACCTTATACACTATGCTTGTTATATTTATTAATTATATATTTAATAGAAATAATGTCATCTTTTAACATAATGTTTATATACTTTATGTAACAATCTAAGATTGTTGTATGATAAGTTGAAAAAAATATATTCCAGATCCTTCAAGTGCATAAATATAATTGAGAGAGAAATAAACATCTCTTTTGTAAATTGGCTAGTAATCCTTTAGTCATCCAATACTTTATGCTTTTTTTGTAATCAATTATATGAGGCATAGTTCTAAACTCCACATATAGAAATCTTATTTGAAAATAGAGCTAACTTAATTTTTTTGACGATCAACTTTCTTGTAATTTCTGAAAATCTAAACATGGTGCAAAAATTCTCACTCTTAGAAATTATGATTTGAATAATATCTAGTTCACCTTCTTCATGAACCTAGTTGATTATATTCTTCATACAAGTTAAAAATATCAAAATGTGGATGAAATTATTGTCAATTTGACTTATTGGAGATGTTTGTTCATTATTTTATATCAAAATCACAAAACATTTTAATAAACATCAAGTATGTCATGATAATTAGAGTATAATATAATGTTATCATGATTTTAAACATGGCAAAGTTTGAAATATTTGTAAAAAAATATCTTTCATTTTATGGTAATTTGTTTCCATCATGCTAAATAACAAAGATGAATTTTAATAATCGATTGTATAAAGGAGTGAAATAATAAGTCAAACATAATCAAAATCTAAAAAGATAAATTTGATATTTTATTAAAATATCTTAAATATTTGTTTTGCCAACATTGACATTACAATCACTTAAATTTCAAGATGAGCACATTCTAATCCTCTAAAATTATTTTATTATAGGTAACTTATAATGTATTGAGAGTTTCTTTTTGATGAAATGTTTCGACTTAGTAAATGCTAGTGATTTGAACTAAAAATTTGTTCATTTAACTAGCGACTACGTTATTCATTATCGAAACCTAGTAGCTAATAATATAATTGTACTTTAATTGAGTTAGTGTTATATATATTGGTTTTCATTTGTAGAGGAAATTGAAAATCTACCCCAATTACAAGAATTGCACATTTACAATAATAAACTATATAAACGAAAAATATCAAAAAAAATATCCATCTTGTTGAAAAATTTCTACAACATAATAATATAACTTGATTTCGTATGGTAGTAGTGATGTTAAAACTTCTTTTCTGATAAACTTAGATGTTTCTATTTCTAGAAATAGAAATAGAGCATTCTTTGGTATAATAATACTTGTCACAATTATGGACAATCTATATCTGCTCAAAATTGATATTTATAATTTCACTTGAGTCATTTTTTCCTCCAGTTGATATCTAACCATATCAATTTTATTGATAGTATTACATACTTTTATTTTATCATTTTTTATTCATCACATATTATGATAATGATAATGTATAATGCATTAAAATTTATTTTTTAAGAGCTTAGAATATTATTATAATATAATGTAGTGAGGATTTTGTGTATTGGTCTACTTTTGTAGTGGAAATTGGAACTCTAACTCGGTCTCACGAATTGTCAATTTATGGCAATAGACTATATAATTAAACAATATTGAGAAACAATACATTATATTGGAACGATTATGTAATATGATGACATAACTATATTTTATGTGGTAATAGTTATATCCAACCTTCTTTTCAAGAAAACATAGAACCGATTGTTAAAATAAAGCTTTTCACGGATGAAAGTTAATATTTGAAATTTCATTTGGGTTATCTTTTCTACAAGCTTACATTTAACCATTTCAATTTTATCGATAATATTTGCGAGACATATGTTTTAATAAGTTTTAGTTCATCTCGAAGTAAAATAATGATAACACATAATACATTACGGTTTCTTGTTTATGATATTAAGACAATGAGTCTATAGGTGTATAGGGACTACAGGATTATGTAGAGGAGGAATGATAAAAGGTTTTATATCGAATGATTTGACGTCATCTCCAGCTAAAGCCTCTTTGATAGCGATGGCTAAAGAACAAAATTAATTCAATTAGTAAAATATATTGAAACAAGATCTAAATTTTAACAAGCATACGAAGCAATAAAAATTATTATCGAATATTGCAAAATTAGCAAAAGAAACAAGCTTTTATATTTGCATGAAAAGAATTGAAGATAACTCTTCGCGTAACATATTTCCTATATGGTCGACATTTAGTAGAACTTGGTGTTATTTATCATTAGTTTTAATATCAAAACTACAATAATGCTGGATCACACGTTATTTCAAATACTATAAACAAATAAATAATTATTATTACTAACCTAAGATTTTATCCAACTCTTCTAATGCTGAAGATGATGTTGGAGTAAGCTCATCAGACGCTACCGGGAAAAATTGTATTATCGTTAAGAAGAGAAAGACCATCAGGCCAATGAGAATTTGTCTTAGAAACATGATAGGCCAACACTTGATTATTTATAAAATATATTTACAATATTGAAGCAATATATCTTATTAGATGAATTGTTCATCGCATGAGTGAGTTGCTTTAAAGATTAGGATCAATTAAACATTATGCATAAAGTTTTAGTTTTTTGAAACTAACCACGGTCGTCTAGAAACTTAAATCATCATTGTATATTTGAACTTTCTTTACATGCAATAACTTATATCATGGTAGAAGGGAAATGTATATAAATTAAATAAAGAATTATGACCTTATACACTATGCTTGTTATATTTATTAATTAAATATTTTATAGAAATAATGTAATCATTTAACATAATGTTTCTACTTTACGTAACAATCTAGGATTGTTGTATGGTAAGTTGAAAAAAATCTATTCCATATCCTTCAAGTGCATAAATATAATTGAGAGAGGAATAAGCATCTCTTTTATAAATTAGCGAGTAATCTTTAAGTCATCCAATACTTTATGCTCTTTTTGTGATCAATTACACGAGGGATAGTTCTAATCTCCACACATAGAAATTTTATTTGAAAATAGAACTAACTTAATTTTTTTGACGATCAACTTTCTTGTAATTTCTGAATATCTAAACATGGTGCAAAAAATCTCACTCTTAGAAATTATGATTTGAATAATATCTAGTTCACCTTCTTCATGAACCTAGTTGATGATCTTCATCATACAAGTTAAAAATATCAAAATGTGGATGAAATTATTGTCAATTTGACTTTTTGGAGATGTTTGTTCATTATTTTATCTCAAAAGTAAAAAATATTTTAATAAACATCAAGTATATCATGATAATTTGAGTCATAATATGATGTTATCATGATTTTAAACAAGCATGGCAAAGTTAGAAATATTTGTAAAAATATATCATTCATTTTGTGGTAATTTGTTTCTCTCTTGCTAAATAACAAAGATGAATTTTAATAATCAATTGTATAAAGGTGTGAACTAATAAGTCAAACATAATCAAAATCTAAGAAGGCAAATTTGATATTTTATTAAAATATCTCAAATATTTGTTTTGCCAACATTGACATTACAATCACTTCAATTTCAAGATGAGCACATTCTAATGCTCTAAGATTATTTTATTATAGGTAACTTATAATGCATTAAGAGTTTTTTTTTATAAAAATATTTCGACTTGGTAAATACAAGTGACTTGAACTGAGAATTTGTACATTTAACTAGCGATTATGTTATTTATTATTGAAACCTAGTAGCTAATAAAATAATTATATTTTAATAGAGTTAGCGTTATGTACATTGGTTTGCATTTGTAGAGGAAATTGAAAATCTACCCTAATTACAAGAATTGCATATTAACAATAATAAACTATATAATTGAATAATATCGTAAAAATTATCCATCTTGTTTGAAAATTTCTGTAACATAATGATATAACTTGATTTCACGTGGTAATAGTGATGTCAAAACTTCTTTTCTTATAAACTTGGATGTTTCTATTTCTAGAAATAGAAATAGAGCATTATTTGATATAATAATACTTGTCATGATTATGGACAATCTATAACTGCTCAAAATTGATATTTATAATTTCATTTGGGTCATGTTTTCCTCAAGTTGATATCAAACTATATCAATTTTATCGATTGTATTATAGACTTTTATTTTATCATTTTTTATTCATCACATATTATGATAATGATAATGTATAATGCATTAAAATTTATTTTTTATGATATTAGAAAAAATTAACTCAAGGAGATGTAAGGTGTATTGGATTATAAAGGGGAGGTATGATTAAAGGTTTAAAATCAATAGATCTGATCACATCCCCAACGATCACCTCTTTAGTAGCAATGGCTAAAAAATAAAAGTAATTCATGTTAGTAAAATATTTTGAAAGAAGATCTATATTTTAATAATCATATGATATTATCTAGAATGTTGAATGTATAGCATAATTAGTTTAAAAATATATATTTCATATTTTTCAAGTGCATAAATGTAATTAAGAGTGGAATTAAATTTTACTTTGTGAATTACTAATTAATACCTTAGTAGTTTAATATGTTATGCTCTTCTTGAGATGAATTATATAAAGCATGGTGTAAAACTCTCCACACATAGAATTATTTTTTGAAAAGAGACCCAACTTAATTTTTTATGTTGTCAATGTAGTATTCTTGTAATATGTAAAAATCTAAATGTGGATTGAAAATTCTCACTATTACAATTTTATATTTTAATAATATCTTGTTCACCTTGTTCGGGAATATAATTGATGATCCTCTTTGTACAAGTTAAAAATATTAAAATACGGATGTATTGATTATCAACTTGACTTATTTGAGTCATTTATTGATTATTTTATATCAGAAGAATAATATTTTACAATAAACATCTATTATCTCATGATAATTTAAATCAAAATATGATGTTATCAATATTGTATTTATGGATCATAAACCTAAAAATATTTACAATTATTTTTCTTTGCTTTTATGTTAATTCTTTTACTCAAATCCTAAAAAAGATATATTTTAATAATGTATTGTTAAAAGGAGTGAACTAAAAAGTTCAGGAAGAGTGAACTAATAGTTTATCATGTGTAACTAATAAGTTATTTATACTTTCTTTTTATAGCAATGTTTCAACTCATTACCAACTAGTGACTTGAAACTAAAATTTTTTTATTTAACTATCATGTAAGTTATTTATCATTAAAATATAAGAGCTTAGAATATTGTAATAATATAATGTAGTGAGGATTTTGTATGTTAGTCTACTTTTGCAATAGAAATTGGAACTCTAACTCGCTCTCACGGATTGTCAATTTATGGCAATAGACTATATAATTAAACAATATTGAGAAATAATACATTATATTGGACAATTATGTGATATGATGACATAACTATATTTTATGTGGTAATAGTTATATCCAACCTTCTTTTCAAGAAAACATAGAACCGATTTTTAAATAATGTTTTCATGGATGAAAGTTAATATTCGAAATTTCGTTTGGATTATCTTTTCTACAAGCTCACATTTAACCATTTCAATTTTATCGATAATATTTGAGAGACATGTATTTTAATAAGTTTTAGTTTATCTCAAAGTAAAATAATGACAATGAATAACGCATTACGGTTTATTATTTATGATATTAAGACAATAAGCCTATAGGTGTATAGGGACTACAGGATTATGTAGAGGAGGAATGATAAAAGGTTTTATATCGAATGGTTTGACATAATCTCCGGCTATAGCCTCTTTGATAGCGATGGCTAAAGAACAAAATTAATTCAATTAGTAAAATATTTTGAAACAAGATCTAAATTTTAACAAGCATACGAAGCAATAAAAACTATTGTCGAATACAACAAAATTAGTAAAATAAATAAGCTTTTATATTTGCATGAAAAGAATTGAAGATAACTCTCCACGTAACATATTTCCTATGTGGTCCACATTTAGTAGAACTTGGTATTATTTATCGTTAGTTTTAATATCAAAACAATAATAATACTAGATCATACGCTATTTCAAATACTATAAATAAATAAATAATTATTATTACTGATCTAAGATTTTTGCCAACTCTTCTAATGCTGAAGATGATGTTGGAGAAAGCTCATCAAACGTTACTGTGAAAAATTACATTGTCGTTAAGAGGAGGAAGACCATCAGGCTAATGAGAAGTTGTCTTAGAAACATGATAGGCCAACACTTGATTATTTGTAAAAAAAATTTATAATATTGAAGCAAAATATCTTAATGGATTAAATGTTTTATATAAGGTTTTAGTTTTTTTTAAATTGACCATGGTCGTTTAGAAACTGAAATCAATATTGTATATTGCAACTTTCTTTGTAAGCAGTAACATATCTCATTGTAGAAGGGAAATGTATATAAATTAAATAAAGAATTGTGACTTTATACACTATGCTTGTTCTATTTATTAATTAAATATTTTATAGAAATAATGTCATCTTTTAACATAATGTTTACATACTTTATGTAACAATCTAAGATTGTTGTATGGTAAGTTGAAAAAAATCTATTCCATATCTTTCAAGTGCATAAATATAATTGAGAGAGGAATAAGCATCTCTTTTGTAAATTGGCTAGTAATCCTTTAGTCATTCAATACTTTATGCTCTTTTTGTGATCAATTACACGAGGCACGGTTCTAATCTCCATACATAGAAATCTTATTTGAAATAGAACTAACTTAATTTTTTTGACGATCAACTTTTTTGTAATTTCTGAAAATCTAAAATGGTGCAAAAATTCTCACTCTTAAAAATTATGATTTGAATAATATCTAGTTCACCTTCTTCATGAACCTAATTGATGATCTTCTTCATACGAGTTTAAAATATCAAAATGTGGATGAAATTATTGTTATTTTGACTTATTGGAGATGTTTGTTCATTATTTTATATCAAAAGCACAATACATTTAAATAAACATCAAGTATATCTTGATAATTTGAGTCATAATATGATGTTATCATGATTTTAAACAAGCATCGCAAAGTTAGAAATATTTAAAAAAAAATATCTTTCATTTTGTGGTAATTTGTTTCCCTTATGCTAAATAAAAATGATGAATTTTAATAATCAATTGTATAAAGGTGTGAACTAATAAGTCAAACATAATCAAAATCTGAGAAGACAAATTTGAAATTTTATTAAAATATCTTAAATATTTGTTTTGCCAACATTAACATTATAATCACTTAAATTTCAAGATGAGCACATTCTAATGCTCAAAGATTATTTTATTATAGGTAACTTATAATTCATTAAGAGTTTCTTTTTATAAAAATGTTTCGACTTGGTAAATGCTAGTGATTTGAACTGAAAATATGTTCATTTAACTAGCAACTACATTATTCATTATCAAAATCTAATAGCTAATAATATAATTGTACTTTATTAGAGTTAGTGTTATGTAATTGGTTTGCATTTGTAGAGAAAATTGAAAATCTACCCCAATTACAAGAATTGCCCATTTACAATAATAAACTATATAATTGAATAATATCAAAAAAAATATCCATATTGTTGGAAAATTTCTGCAACATATTGATATAACTTGATTTTATGTGGTAATAGTGATGTCAAAACTTCTTTTCTTATAAACTTTAAAGTTTCTATTTCTAGAAATAGAAAGAGAGCATTCTTTAATATAATAATACTTGTCATTATTATGGACAATCTATAACTGCTCAAAATTGATATTTATAATTTCATTTGCGTCATTTTTTCCTCAAGTTAACATCTAACCATATCAATTTTATCGATAGTATTAGAGACTTTTATTTTATCATTTTTTATTCATCATATATTATGATAATGATAATGCATAATGAATTAAAATTTATTTTTTATGATATTAGAAAAATTAGCTAATTAGTTATCTAAATTGTTGAATGATATAGCATAATTAGATAAATAAAAAGCTATCTTGATGGCATTAAAAAAACTAGGCAAATTTCACAAACCATATATTTTTATGGTCCACATTGAGGTGAACTTGGTATTACTAATCATAAGTTTTAACATCGAAACATGCATAATGCGTGATTGTATATTATTCCTAATATCTTAAGCAAGTGAAACTATATTATTACTGGTAACATGATGGATGAATTGATTACGGGCAAACACTTGATTATTCATAAAAAAATTTACAATATTGAAGAAATATATCTTGATGGATGAATTGGTCATTGCTAGAGTGAGTTGCTTTAATGATTAGGATCAATTAAATATTATACATAAGGTTTTAGTTTTTTAAAACTGACCACGGTCATCTAGATACTGAAATCATCATTGCATATTGCAACTTTCTTTGTATGCAATAACATATCTCATGGTAGAAAAGAAATGTATATAAATTAAATAAAAAATTGTGACCTTATACACTATGCTTGTTATATTTATTAATTAAATAATTTATAGAAATAATGTCATCTTTTAACATAATGTTTATACTTTATGTAACAATCTACGATTGTTGTATAGTAAGTTGAAAAAAATCTATTCCATATCCTTCAAGTGCATAAATATAATTGAGAGAGGAAGAAGCATCTCTTTTGTAAATTAGCTCGTAATACTTTAGTCATCCAATACTTTATACTATTTATTTTATCAATTACACGAGGCATGGTTCTAAACTCCACACATAGAAATATTATTTGAAAATAAAAATTATTATCAATTCTCACTCTTAGAAATTATGATTTAAATAATATCTAGTTCACCTTCTTCATGAACCTAGTTAATGATCTTCTTTGGACAAGTTAAAAATATCAAAATGTTGATGAAATTATTGTCAATTTGACTTATTGGAGATGTTTGTTCATTATTTTATATCAAAAGCACAAAACATTTCAATAAACATAAAGTATATCATGATAATTTGAGTCATAATATGATGTTATCATGATTTTAAACAAGCATGGCAAAGTTAGAAATATTTACAAAAAAATATCTTTAATTTTGTGGTAATTTGTTTCCCTCATGCTAAATAAAAAAGATGAATTTTAATAATAAATTTTATAAAGGTATGAACTAATAAGTCAAACATAATCAAAATCTAAGAAGACAAATTTGATATTTTATTAAAATATCTTAAATATTTGTTTTGCCAACATTGACATTAGAATCACTTAAATTTCAAGATGAGCACATTCTAATGCTCTAAGATTATTTTATTATAGGTAACTTATATTGCATTGAGAGTTTCTTTTCATAGAAATGTTTTGACTTGGTAAATGCTAGTGATTTAAACTGAAAATTTGTTCATTTAACTAGCGACTACGTTATTCATTATAGAAACCTAGTAGCTAATAATATAATTGTACTTTAATAAAGTTAGTTTTATGTACATTGGTTTGCATTTGTAGAGGAAATTGAAAATCTACCCCAATTATAAGAATTTCACATTTACAATAATAAACTATATAATTGAATAATATCGAAAAATATATCCATCTTGTTGGAAAATTTCTGCAACATAATGATATAACTTGATTTCATGTGGTAATAGTGATGTCAAAACTTCTTTTCTTATAAACTTGGATGTTTCTATTTCTAGAAATAGAAAGAGAGTATTTTTTTGATATAATAATACTTGTCATGATTATGGACAATCTATAACTGCTCAAAATTGATATTTATAATTTCATTTGGGTCATTTTTTCTTCAAGTTGACATCTAACCATATCAATTTTATCGATAGTATTAGAGACTTTTATTTTATCATTTTTTATTCATCACATATTTTGATAATGATAATGAATAATGCATTAAAATTTATTTTTTATGATATTAGAAAAAATTAGCTCAAGGAGATGTAAGGTGTTTTGGATTATAAAGGAGAGGTATGATTAAAGGTTTAATATCACTAGGTTTGATCTTATCCCCATCTATTGTCTCTTTGACAACAATGGCTAAAAAATAAAAATAATTCATGTTAGTAAAATATTTTCAAAAGAAGATCTAAATTTTAATAATCATATGATATTATCTAAAATGTTGAATGATATAGCATAATTAGTTTTAAAAAAAGTTATCTTGATGCATTAAAAAAATAGATAAATTTTCACAAACCACTTATTTTTATGGTCCACATTGAGATGAACTTGGTGTTATTAATCATAAGTTGTAACATCGAAACATGTATAATATGTGATCGTATATTATTCTTAATATTTTAAGCAAGTGAAACTATATTATTACTAATATAAGATTTTAGCCAACTATTCTAATTCTCAAGATGATGATAGAGCAATCTCTTTATATTCTAGTGCAAAAAATTGCATTGTCGTTAAAAGAAGGAAGATCGTTAGGCCAATAAGAAGTTGTCTTCAAAACGTGATAGACTAACATTTCATTATTCGTAAAAAAAATAAATTTTATATTATTGAATTAATGTGTAGATGGATGAATTATTCATCACAAGAGTGAGGTAATATAAAGATTGGGGTCAATTGAATTTTATGCATAAGGCTATATTATTTTAACACTTTTTATGTAAATTGAAATCTTCATTGTATATAGCAACTTCCATAGTATCTAATAATGTATAAAATGGAAGAAGTGAAATATATAAAAGTTGAATAAAGAATTCTGACATTATACAATTTATAAACTATGCTTGTTATATCCATAAAGTAAATATTTTATGAGAATATTATAATCTTTTTGACATGATATTTATAGTTTATATAACACTATTAAGATTTAAATTAAAAAAAAATTATTTCATATTTTTCAAGTGCATAAAAGTAACTAAGAGAGGAATTAAAGTTTACTTTGTGAATTACTAATTAATACCTTTGTTGTTTAAAATGTTATGCTCTTTTTAAGATGAATTATATAAAGCATGGTGTAAAACTCTCCATGCATAGAATTCTTATTTGAAAACAGGCCCAACTTAATTTTTTATGTTGTCGATTTAGTATTCTTGTAATATGTACAAATCTAAATGTGGATTGAAAATTCTCACTATTACAATTTTATATTTGAATAATATCTTGCTCAACTTGTTCAGGAATACAGTTGATGATCCTCTTCATACAAGTTAAAAATATTAAAATACGGATGTATTGATTGTCAACTTGACTTGTTCGAATCCTTTGTTTATTATTTTAATCAAAAGAATAATATTTTCAAATAAATACCTATTATATAATGATAATTTAAATAAAAATATGATGTTATCAATATTGTATTTATGGATAATAAACCTAAAAATATTTGTAATTATTTATATTTGCTTTTATGTTAATTCTTTTACTCAAATCCTAAAAAACATAAATTTTAATAATGTATTGTTAAAAGGAATGAACTAAAAAGTCAAACATCTTAAAAATCTAAAATGTCACAATTCTATAAAAATTTTATAAAACTTTAGTTTTGCCTACTCTAAGATATAACCACATAAAGTTCATGAGTGTATTTTAATGGTTCAATACTAGTTTATCATATGCAACTAATAAGATATTTATACTTTCTTTTTAGAGCAATGTTTCAACTCATTACCAACTAGTGACTTGAAATTAAAATTTTTTCATTTAACTATCATGTAAGTTATTTATCAATAAAATATAAGAGCTTAGAATATTGTTATAATATAATGGAGTGAGGATTTTGTGTTGGTCGACTTTTATAGTGGAAATTGGAACTCTAACCCGCTCTCACGAATTGTCAATTTATGGCAATAGACTATATAATTAAATAATATTGAGAAACAACACATTATATTGGAACAATTATGTAATATAATGACATAACTATATTTTATGTGGTAATAGTTATATCTAACCTTCTTTTCAAGAAAACATATAACCGATTGTTACAATAATGCTTTTCACGGATGAAAGTTAATATTTGAAATTTCATTTGGGTTATCTTTTCTACAAGCTCATATTTAACTACTTCAATTTTATCGATAATATTTGAGAGAAATATATTTTAATAAGTTTTAGTTCATCTCGAAGTAAAATAATGACAACGTATAATGCATTACAGTTTATTATTTATGATATTAAGACAATGAAATTACAGGTGTATAGGGACTACAGGATTATGTAGAGTAAGAATGATAAAAGGTTTTATATCGAATGATTTGACGTCATCTCCAACTATAGCCTCTTTGATAGCGATGACTAAAGAACAAAATTAATTCAATTAGTAAAATATTTTGAAACAAGATCTAAATTTTAACAAGCATACGAAGCAATAAAAACTATTATCGAATATAGCAAAATTAGTAAAAGAAACAAGCTTTTAAATTTGCATGAAAAGAATTGAAGATAACTCTTCACGTAACATATTTCCTATATGATCCACATTTAGTACAACTTAGTGTTATTTATCAATAGTTTTAATATCAAAACTATAATAATGTTGGATCATACGCTATTTCAAATACTATAAAAAAAATAATAATAATTATTACTTACTTAAGATTTTTGTCAACTTTTCTAATGCTGAAGATGATGTTGGAGCAAGCTCATCAAACGCTACTGGAAAAAATTACATTACCATTAAGAGGAGGAAGACCATTAGGCTTATTAGAAGTTATTTTAGAAACATGATGGGCTAACACTTGATTATAGGTAAAAAATTTTACAATATTGATGCAATATATCTTGATGGATGTATTGTTCATCGCAAGAGTGAGTTGCTTTAAAGATTAGGATCAATTAAACGTTATACATAAGGTTTTATTTTTTGAAACTAACCACGGTCGTCTAGAAACTGAAATCATCATTGTATATTATAACTCTCTTTGTATGCCATAACATGTCTTATGGTAGAAGGGAAATGTACAAAAATTAAATAATGAATTGTGACCTTATACACAATACTTATTATATTTATTAATTAAATATTTATAGAAATAATGTCATCTTTTAACATAATGTTTTTATACTTTATGTAACATTCTAAGATTGTTGTATGGTAAGTTAAAAAAAATCTAATCCAGATCCTTCAAGTGCATAAATATAATTGAGAGAGGAATAAGCATCTCTTTTGTAAATTGGCTAGTAATCCTTTAGTCATCCAATACTTTATGCTCTTTTTGTGATCAATTACACGAGGCATGGTTCTAAACTCCACACATAGAAATCTTATTTGAAAATAGAACTAACTTAACATTTTTTAAATCAAATTTCTTGTAATTCCTGAAAATCTAAATATTGTGCAAAAATTCTCACTCTTAGAAATTATGATTTGAATAATATCTAGTTCACCTTCTTCATGATCCTAGTTGTTGATCTTTTTCGTACAAGTTAAAAATATCAAAATGTGGATGAAATTACTATTAATTTGACTTATTGGAGATGTTTGTTCATTATTTTATATTAAAATCACAAGTCATTTCAATAAAAATCAAGTATGTCATGATAATTTGAGTATCATATAATGTTATCATGATTTTATACGAGCATGGCAAAGTTAGAAATATTTGTAAAAAAATATCTTTCATTTTTTGGTAATTTGTTTCCCTCATGCTAAATAACAAAGATGAATTTTAATAATCAATCATATAAATATATGAACTAATAAATCAAACATAATCAAAATCTAAAAGGACAAATTTGATATTTTATTTATAGCAATGTTTCAACTCATTACTAACTAGTGACTTGAAATTAAAATTTTTTCATTTAACTATCATTAAGTTATTCGTCATTAAAATATAAGAGCTTAGAATATTGTTATAATATAATGGAGTGAGGATTTTGTGTGTTGGTCTACTTTTGTAGTGGAAATTGGAACCCTGACCAGCTCTCACGAATTATCAATTTATAACAATAGACTATATAATTAAATAATATTAAGAAACAATACATTATATTGGAACAATTATGTAATATAATGACATAATTATATTTTATGTGGTAATAGTTATATCCAACCTTATTTTCAAGAAAACATAGAACCGATTGTTACAATAATGCTTTTCACGGATGAAAGTTAATATTTGAAATTTCATTTGGGCTATCTTTTCGACAAGCTCACATTTAACCATTTCAATTTTATCGAAAATATTTGAGAGACATGTATTTTACTAAGGTTTAGTTCATCTCGAAGTGAAATAATGACAATGCATAATGCATTACGGTTTATTATTTATGATATGAAGACAATGAGCCTATAGGTGTATAGGGACTACAGGATTATGTAGAGGAGGAATGATAAAAGGTTTTACATCGACTGATTTGACATCATCTTCAGCTATAGCCTCTTTGATAGCGATGGCTGAAGAAAAAATTAATTCAATTAGTAAAATATTTTGAAACAAGATCTAAATTTTAACAAGCATACGAAGCAAGAAAAACTACTGTCGAATATAGCAAAATTAGTAAAAGAAATAGGCTTTTAGATATGTATGAAAAGAATTTAAGATAACTCTTCACGTAACATATTTCCTATGTGGTCCATATTTAGTAGAACTTGGTGTTATTTATCATTAGTTTTAATATCAAAACTACAATAATATTGGATCATACGCTATTTCAAATATTATAAACAAATAAATAATAATTATTACTGACCTAAAATTTTTGCCAACTCTTCTAATGCTGAAGATGATGTTGGAGCAAGCTCATCAGACGCAACCGGGAAAAATTGCATGGTCGTTAAGAGGAGGAAGACCATCAGGCTAATGAGAAGTTGTCTTAGAAACATGATGGGCCAACACTTGATTATTTGTAAAAAAAATTTACAATATTGAAGCAATATATCTTGATGGATGAATTGTTCATCGAAAGAGTGAGTTGTTTTAAAGATTATGATCAAATTAGCGTTATGCATAAGGTTTTAGTTTTTTAAAACTTACCACGGTCGTTTAGAAACTGAAATCGTCATTGTATATTGTAACTTTCTTTGTATGCAATAACATATCTCATGGTAGAAGGGAAATGAATATAAATTAAATAAAGAATTATGACCTTATACACTATGCTTGTTCTATTTATTAATTAAATATTTTATAGAAATAATGTCATCTTTTAACATAATGTTTACATACTTTATGTAACAATCTAAGATTGTTGTATGTTAAGTTGAAAAAAATCTATTCCAAATCATTCAAGTGCCTAAATATAATTGAGAGAGAAATAAGTATCTTTTTTGTAAATTGGCTAGTAATCTTTTAGTCATCCAATACTTTATGCTCTTTTTGTTATCAATTACAAGAGGCATGGTTCTAAACTCCACATATTGAAATCTTATTTGAAAATAGAACATACTTAATTTTTTTGACGATCAACTTTCTTGTAATTTCTGAAAATCTAAACATGGTGCAAAAATTCTCACTCTTAGAAATTATGATTTGAATAATACCAAGATCATCTTCTTCATGAACCTAGTTGATGATCTTTTTCGTACAAGTTAAAAATATCAAAATGTGGATGAAATTATTGTCAATTTGACTTACTAGTGATGTTTGTTCATTATTTTATTTCAAAATCACAAAACATTTAAATAAACATCAAGTATGTCATGATAATTTGAGTCATAATATAATGTTATCATGATTTTAAACAAACATAGCAAAGATAGAAATATTTTTCAAAAAATATCTTTCATTTTGAGGTAATTTGTTTCCCTCATTCTAAATAACAAAGATGAATTTTAATAATCAATTGTATAAAGGTGTGAACTAATAAGTCAAACATAATCAAAATCTAAAAAGACAAATTTGATATTTTATTAAAATATCTTAAATATTTGTTTTGCCAACATTGAGATTGCAATCACTTAAATTTCAAGATGAGCACATTCTAATGCTGTAAAATTATTTTATTATAGGTAAATTATAATGCCTTTAGAGTTTCTTTTCATAGAAATGTTTCGACTTGGTAAATGCTAGTGATTTGAAATGAAAATTTGTTCATTTAACTAGCGACTACGTTATTCATTATAGAAACCTAGTAGCTAATAATATAATTGTACTTTAATAAAGTTAGTGTTATGTACATTGGTTTGCATTTGTAGAGGAAATTGAAAATCTACCGCAATTACAAGAATTGCACATTTACAATAATAAACTATAAAATTGAATAATATCGAAAAAAATATCCAACTTATTGGAAAATTTCTAAAACATAATGATATTACTTGATTTCATGTGGTAATAGTGAGGTCAAAACTTCTTTTCTTATAAACTTGGATGTTTCTATATCTAGAAATAGAAAGAGGGCATTCTTTGATATAATAACATTTGTCATGGTTATGGACAATCTATAACTGCTCAAAATTGATATTTATAATTTCATTTGAGTCATTTTTTCCTCAAGTTGGCATCTAACCATATCAATTTTATCGATAGTATTAGAGACTTGTATTTTATAATTTTTTATTCATCACATATTATGATAATGATAATGCATAATGTATTAAAATTTATTTTTTATGATATCAGAAAAAATTAGCTCAAGGAGATGTAAGGTGTACCGGATTATAAAGGGGAGGTATGATTCTAGGTTTAATATCAATAGATCTGATCTCATCCCCAACTATCGCCTCTTTGATAACAATGACTAAAGAATAAAAGTAATTCATGTTAGTAAAATATTTTGAAAGAAGATCTAAATTTTAATAATCATATGATATTATCTAAAATGTTGAATGATATAGCATAATTAGTTTAAAAAAAAGCTATCTTGATGGCATTAAAAAACCTAGATAAATTTTCGCAAACCACTTATTTTTATAGTCCACATTGAGGTGAACTTGATGTTATTAATCATAAGTTTTAACATCGAAACATGCATAATGCGCGATCATATACTATTCCTAATATCTTAAGCAAGTGAAACTATATTATTACTAATAAAAGATTTTAGCCAACTATTAATATTCTCAAAATGATGTTGGAGCAATCTCTTTATATGCTAGTGCAAAAAATTGTATTGTCATTAAAAGAAGGAAGATGGTTAGGCCAATAAGAAGTTATCTTCGAAACGTGATGGACTAACATTTCATTATTCGTAAAAAAAATAAATTTTGTATTATTGAAATAATGTGTAGATGGATGAATTATTAATCACAAGAGTGAGGTAATATAAAGATTGGGGCAATTGAATTTTATGCATAAGGATATATTATTTTAACACATTTCATGTAAACTGAAATCTTCATTGCATATAGCAACTTCTGTAGTATCTAATAATGTATAAAATGGAAGAAGTAAAATGTATAAAAGTTGTATAAAGAATCGTGACATCATACAATTTATAAACTATGCTTGTTATATCCATAAAGTAAATATTTTATAAGAATATTATCATATTTTGACATGATACTTATAGTTTATATAACACTATTAAGAATTAAATTAAAAAATATATTTCATATCTTTTAAGTGCATAAAAGTAACTAAGAGAAGAATTGAAGTTTACTTTGTCAATTACTAATTAATACCTTTGTAGTTTAATATGTTATGCTCTTCTTGTGATGAATTATATAAAGTATGGTGTAAAACTCTCTACGCATAGAATTCTTATTTGAAAAGAGACCCAACTTAATTTTTTATGTTGTCAATTTAGTAATCTTATCATATTTAAAAATCTAAATGTGGATTGAAAATTCTCACTATTACAATTTTATATTTTAATAATATCTTGTTCACCTTGTTCAGGAATATAGTTGATGATCCTCTTTATACAAGTTAAAAATATTAAAATACAGATGTATTGATTGTCAACTTGACTTGTTCGAGTCTTTTATTGATTATTTTATATCAGAAGAATAATATTTTCCAATAAACATCTATTATCTCATGATAATTTAAATAAAAATATGATGTTATAAATATTGTATTTATGGATAATAAACCTGCAAAATTTTTACAATTATTTATCTTTGCTTTTATGTTAATTCATTTACTCAAATCCTAAAAAAGATAAATTTTAATAATGTATTGTTCAAAGGAATGAACTAAAAAGTCAAACATATTAAAAATCTAAAATGTCACAATTCTATAAAAATTTTACAAAACTTTAGTTTTGCCTACTCTAAGATTATAACCACTTAAAGTTCAGGATGAGTGTCTTTTAATGGTCCAATGCTAGTTTATCATGCGCAACTAATAAGGTATTTATAATTTCTTTTTATAGCAATGTTTCAACTCATTACTAACTAGTGACTTGAAATTAAAATTTTTTCATTTAACTATCATTAAGTTATTCGTCATTAAAATATAAGAGCTTAGAATATTGTTATAATATAATGGAGTGAGGATTTTGTGTGTTGGTCTACTTTTGTAGTGGAAATTGGAACCCTGACCAGCTCTCACGAATTATCAATTTATAACAATAGACTATATAATTAAATAATATTAAGAAACAATACATTATATTGGAACAATTATGTAATATAATGACATAATTATATTTTATGTGGTAATAGTTATATCCAACCTTATTTTCAAGAAAACATAGAACCGATTGTTACAATAATGCTTTTCACGGATGAAAGTTAATATTTGAAATTTCATTTGGGCTATCTTTTCGACAAGCTCACATTTAACCATTTCAATTTTATCGAAAATATTTGAGAGACATGTATTTTACTAAGGTTTAGTTCATCTCGAAGTGAAATAATGACAATGCATAATGCATTACGGTTTATTATTTATGATATGAAGACAATGAGCCTATAGGTGTATAGGGACTACAGGATTATGTAGAGGAGGAATGATAAAAGGTTTTACATCGACTGATTTGACATCATCTTCAGCTATAGCCTCTTTGATAGCGATGGCTGAAGAAAAAATTAATTCAATTAGTAAAATATTTTGAAACAAGATCTAAATTTTAACAAGCATACGAAGCAAGAAAAACTACTGTCGAATATAGCAAAATTAGTAAAAGAAATAGGCTTTTAGATATGTATGAAAAGAATTTAAGATAACTCTTCACGTAACATATTTCCTATGTGGTCCATATTTAGTAGAACTTGGTGTTATTTATCATTAGTTTTAATATCAAAACTACAATAATATTGGATCATACGCTATTTCAAATATTATAAACAAATAAATAATAATTATTACTGACCTAAAATTTTTGCCAACTCTTCTAATGCTGAAGATGATGTTGGAGCAAGCTCATCAGACGCAACCGGGAAAAATTGCATGGTCGTTAAGAGGAGGAAGACCATCAGGCTAATGAGAAGTTGTCTTAGAAACATGATGGGCCAACACTTGATTATTTGTAAAAAAAATTTACAATATTGAAGCAATATATCTTGATGGATGAATTGTTCATCGAAAGAGTGAGTTGTTTTAAAGATTATGATCAAATTAGCGTTATGCATAAGGTTTTAGTTTTTTAAAACTTACCACGGTCGTTTAGAAACTGAAATCGTCATTGTATATTGTAACTTTCTTTGTATGCAATAACATATCTCATGGTAGAAGGGAAATGAATATAAATTAAATAAAGAATTATGACCTTATACACTATGCTTGTTCTATTTATTAATTAAATATTTTATAGAAATAATGTCATCTTTTAACATAATGTTTACATACTTTATGTAACAATCTAAGATTGTTGTATGTTAAGTTGAAAAAAATCTATTCCAAATCATTCAAGTGCCTAAATATAATTGAGAGAGAAATAAGTATCTTTTTTGTAAATTGGCTAGTAATCTTTTAGTCATCCAATACTTTATGCTCTTTTTGTTATCAATTACAAGAGGCATGGTTCTAAACTCCACATATTGAAATCTTATTTGAAAATAGAACATACTTAATTTTTTTGACGATCAACTTTCTTGTAATTTCTGAAAATCTAAACATGGTGCAAAAATTCTCACTCTTAGAAATTATGATTTGAATAATACCAAGATCATCTTCTTCATGAACCTAGTTGATGATCTTTTTCGTACAAGTTAAAAATATCAAAATGTGGATGAAATTATTGTCAATTTGACTTACTAGTGATGTTTGTTCATTATTTTATTTCAAAATCACAAAACATTTAAATAAACATCAAGTATGTCATGATAATTTGAGTCATAATATAATGTTATCATGATTTTAAACAAACATAGCAAAGATAGAAATATTTTTCAAAAAATATCTTTCATTTTGAGGTAATTTGTTTCCCTCATTCTAAATAACAAAGATGAATTTTAATAATCAATTGTATAAAGGTGTGAACTAATAAGTCAAACATAATCAAAATCTAAAAAGACAAATTTGATATTTTATTAAAATATCTTAAATATTTGTTTTGCCAACATTGAGATTGCAATCACTTAAATTTCAAGATGAGCACATTCTAATGCTGTAAAATTATTTTATTATAGGTAAATTATAATGCCTTTAGAGTTTCTTTTCATAGAAATGTTTCGACTTGGTAAATGCTAGTGATTTGAAATGAAAATTTGTTCATTTAACTAGCGACTACGTTATTCATTATAGAAACCTAGTAGCTAATAATATAATTGTACTTTAATAAAGTTAGTGTTATGTACATTGGTTTGCATTTGTAGAGGAAATTGAAAATCTACCGCAATTACAAGAATTGCACATTTACAATAATAAACTATAAAATTGAATAATATCGAAAAAAATATCCAACTTATTGGAAAATTTCTAAAACATAATGATATTACTTGATTTCATGTGGTAATAGTGAGGTCAAAACTTCTTTTCTTATAAACTTGGATGTTTCTATATCTAGAAATAGAAAGAGGGCATTCTTTGATATAATAACATTTGTCATGGTTATGGACAATCTATAACTGCTCAAAATTGATATTTATAATTTCATTTGAGTCATTTTTTCCTCAAGTTGGCATCTAACCATATCAATTTTATCGATAGTATTAGAGACTTGTATTTTATAATTTTTTATTCATCACATATTATGATAATGATAATGCATAATGTATTAAAATTTATTTTTTATGATATCAGAAAAAATTAGCTCAAGGAGATGTAAGGTGTACCGGATTATAAAGGGGAGGTATGATTCTAGGTTTAATATCAATAGATCTGATCTCATCCCCAACTATCGCCTCTTTGATAACAATGACTAAAGAATAAAAGTAATTCATGTTAGTAAAATATTTTGAAAGAAGATCTAAATTTTAATAATCATATGATATTATCTAAAATGTTGAATGATATAGCATAATTAGTTTAAAAAAAAGCTATCTTGATGGCATTAAAAAACCTAGATAAATTTTCGCAAACCACTTATTTTTATAGTCCACATTGAGGTGAACTTGATGTTATTAATCATAAGTTTTAACATCGAAACATGCATAATGCGCGATCATATACTATTCCTAATATCTTAAGCAAGTGAAACTATATTATTACTAATAAAAGATTTTAGCCAACTATTAATATTCTCAAAATGATGTTGGAGCAATCTCTTTATATGCTAGTGCAAAAAATTGTATTGTCATTAAAAGAAGGAAGATGGTTAGGCCAATAAGAAGTTATCTTCGAAACGTGATGGACTAACATTTCATTATTCGTAAAAAAAATAAATTTTGTATTATTGAAATAATGTGTAGATGGATGAATTATTAATCACAAGAGTGAGGTAATATAAAGATTGGGGCAATTGAATTTTATGCATAAGGATATATTATTTTAACACATTTCATGTAAACTGAAATCTTCATTGCATATAGCAACTTCTGTAGTATCTAATAATGTATAAAATGGAAGAAGTAAAATGTATAAAAGTTGTATAAAGAATCGTGACATCATACAATTTATAAACTATGCTTGTTATATCCATAAAGTAAATATTTTATAAGAATATTATCATATTTTGACATGATACTTATAGTTTATATAACACTATTAAGAATTAAATTAAAAAATATATTTCATATCTTTTAAGTGCATAAAAGTAACTAAGAGAAGAATTGAAGTTTACTTTGTCAATTACTAATTAATACCTTTGTAGTTTAATATGTTATGCTCTTCTTGTGATGAATTATATAAAGTATGGTGTAAAACTCTCTACGCATAGAATTCTTATTTGAAAAGAGACCCAACTTAATTTTTTATGTTGTCAATTTAGTAATCTTATCATATTTAAAAATCTAAATGTGGATTGAAAATTCTCACTATTACAATTTTATATTTTAATAATATCTTGTTCACCTTGTTCAGGAATATAGTTGATGATCCTCTTTATACAAGTTAAAAATATTAAAATACAGATGTATTGATTGTCAACTTGACTTGTTCGAGTCTTTTATTGATTATTTTATATCAGAAGAATAATATTTTCCAATAAACATCTATTATCTCATGATAATTTAAATAAAAATATGATGTTATAAATATTGTATTTATGGATAATAAACCTGCAAAATTTTTACAATTATTTATCTTTGCTTTTATGTTAATTCATTTACTCAAATCCTAAAAAAGATAAATTTTAATAATGTATTGTTCAAAGGAATGAACTAAAAAGTCAAACATATTAAAAATCTAAAATGTCACAATTCTATAAAAATTTTACAAAACTTTAGTTTTGCCTACTCTAAGATTATAACCACTTAAAGTTCAGGATGAGTGTCTTTTAATGGTCCAATGCTAGTTTATCATGCGCAACTAATAAGGTATTTATAATTTCTTTTTATAGCAATGTTTCAACTCATTACTAACTAGTGACTTGAAATTAAAATTTTTTCATTTAACTATCATTAAGTTATTCATCATTAAAATATAAGAGCTTAGAATATTGTTATAATATAATGGAGTGAGGATTTTGTGTGTTGGTCTACTTTTGTAGTGGAAATTGGAACCCTGACCAGCTCTCACGAATTATCAATTTATAACAATAGACTATATAATTAAATAATATTAAGAAACAATACATTATATTGGAACAATTATGTAATATAATGACATAATTATATTTTATGTGGTAATAGTTATATCCAACCTTATTTTCAAGAAAACATAGAACCGATTGTTACAATAATGCTTTTCACGGATGAAAGTTAATATTTGAAATTTCATTTGGGCTATCTTTTCGACAAGCTCACATTTAACCATTTCAATTTTATCGAAAATATTTGAGAGACATGTATTTTACTAAGGTTTAGTTCATCTCGAAGTAAAATAATGACAATGCATAATGCATTACGGTTTATTATTTATGATATGAAGACAATGAGCCTATAGGTGTATAGGGACTACAGGATTATGTAGAGGAGGAATGATAAAAGGTTTTACATCGACTGATTTGACATCATCTTCAGCTATAGCCTCTTTGATAGCGATGGCTGAAGAAAAAATTAATTCAATTAGTAAAATATTTTGAAACAAGATCTAAATTTTAACAAGCATACGAAGCAAGAAAAACTACTGTCGAATATAGCAAAATTAGTAAAAGAAATAGGCTTTTAGATATGTATGAAAAGAATTTAAGATAACTCTTCACGTAACATATTTCCTATGTGGTCCATATTTAGTAGAACTTGGTGTTATTTATCATTAGTTTTAATATCAAAACTACAATAATATTGGATCATACGCTATTTCAAATATTATAAACAAATAAATAATAATTATTACTGACCTAAAATTTTTGCCAACTCTTCTAATGCTGAAGATGATGTTGGAGCAAGCTCATCAGACGCAACCGGGAAAAATTGCATGGTCGTTAAGAGGAGGAAGACCATCAGGCTAATGAGAAGTTGTCTTAGAAACATGATGGGCCAACACTTGATTATTTGTAAAAAAAATTTACAATATTGAAGCAATATATCTTGATGGATGAATTGTTCATCGAAAGAGTGAGTTGTTTTAAAGATTATGATCAAATTAGCGTTATGCATAAGGTTTTAGTTTTTTAAAACTTACCACGGTCGTTTAGAAACTGAAATCGTCATTGTATATTGTAACTTTCTTTGTATGCAATAACATATCTCATGGTAGAAGGGAAATGAATATAAATTAAATAAAGAATTATGACCTTATACACTATGCTTGTTCTATTTATTAATTAAATATTTTATAGAAATAATGTCATCTTTTAACATAATGTTTACATACTTTATGTAACAATCTAAGATTGTTGTATGTTAAGTTGAAAAAAATCTATTCCAAATCATTCAAGTGCCTAAATATAATTGAGAGAGAAATAAGTATCTTTTTTGTAAATTGGCTAGTAATCTTTTAGTCATCCAATACTTTATGCTCTTTTTGTTATCAATTACAAGAGGCATGGTTCTAAACTCCACATATTGAAATCTTATTTGAAAATAGAACATACTTAATTTTTTTGACGATCAACTTTCTTGTAATTTCTGAAAATCTAAACATGGTGCAAAAATTCTCACTCTTAGAAATTATGATTTGAATAATACCAAGATCATCTTCTTCATGAACCTAGTTGATGATCTTTTTCGTACAAGTTAAAAATATCAAAATGTGGATGAAATTATTGTCAATTTGACTTACTAGTGATGTTTGTTCATTATTTTATTTCAAAATCACAAAACATTTAAATAAACATCAAGTATGTCATGATAATTTGAGTCATAATATAATGTTATCATGATTTTAAACAAACATAGCAAAGATAGAAATATTTTTCAAAAAATATCTTTCATTTTGAGGTAATTTGTTTCCCTCATTCTAAATAACAAAGATGAATTTTAATAATCAATTGTATAAAGGTGTGAACTAATAAGTCAAACATAATCAAAATCTAAAAAGACAAATTTGATATTTTATTAAAATATCTTAAATATTTGTTTTGCCAACATTGAGATTGCAATCACTTAAATTTCAAGATGAGCACATTCTAATGCTGTAAAATTATTTTATTATAGGTAAATTATAATGCCTTTAGAGTTTCTTTTCATAGAAATGTTTCGACTTGGTAAATGCTAGTGATTTGAAATGAAAATTTGTTCATTTAACTAGCGACTACGTTATTCATTATAGAAACCTAGTAGCTAATAATATAATTGTACTTTAATAAAGTTAGTGTTATGTACATTGGTTTGCATTTGTAGAGGAAATTGAAAATCTACCGCAATTACAAGAATTGCACATTTACAATAATAAACTATAAAATTGAATAATATCGAAAAAAATATCCAACTTATTGGAAAATTTCTAAAACATAATGATATTACTTGATTTCATGTGGTAATAGTGAGGTCAAAACTTCTTTTCTTATAAACTTGGATGTTTCTATATCTAGAAATAGAAAGAGGGCATTCTTTGATATAATAACATTTGTCATGGTTATGGACAATCTATAACTGCTCAAAATTGATATTTATAATTTCATTTGAGTCATTTTTTCCTCAAGTTGGCATCTAACCATATCAATTTTATCGATAGTATTAGAGACTTGTATTTTATAATTTTTTATTCATCACATATTATGATAATGATAATGCATAATGTATTAAAATTTATTTTTTATGATATCAGAAAAAATTAGCTCAAGGAGATGTAAGGTGTACCGGATTATAAAGGGGAGGTATGATTCTAGGTTTAATATCAATAGATCTGATCTCATCCCCAACTATCGCCTCTTTGATAACAATGACTAAAGAATAAAAGTAATTCATGTTAGTAAAATATTTTGAAAGAAGATCTAAATTTTAATAATCATATGATATTATCTAAAATGTTGAATGATATAGCATAATTAGTTTAAAAAAAAGCTATCTTGATGGCATTAAAAAACCTAGATAAATTTTCGCAAACCACTTATTTTTATAGTCCACATTGAGGTGAACTTGATGTTATTAATCATAAGTTTTAACATCGAAACATGCATAATGCGCGATCATATACTATTCCTAATATCTTAAGCAAGTGAAACTATATTATTACTAATAAAAGATTTTAGCCAACTATTAATATTCTCAAAATGATGTTGGAGCAATCTCTTTATATGCTAGTGCAAAAAATTGTATTGTCATTAAAAGAAGGAAGATGGTTAGGCCAATAAGAAGTTATCTTCGAAACGTGATGGACTAACATTTCATTATTCGTAAAAAAAATAAATTTTGTATTATTGAAATAATGTGTAGATGGATGAATTATTAATCACAAGAGTGAGGTAATATAAAGATTGGGGCAATTGAATTTTATGCATAAGGATATATTATTTTAACACATTTCATGTAAACTGAAATCTTCATTGCATATAGCAACTTCTGTAGTATCTAATAATGTATAAAATGGAAGAAGTAAAATGTATAAAAGTTGTATAAAGAATCGTGACATCATACAATTTATAAACTATGCTTGTTATATCCATAAAGTAAATATTTTATAAGAATATTATCATATTTTGACATGATACTTATAGTTTATATAACACTATTAAGAATTAAATTAAAAAATATATTTCATATCTTTTAAGTGCATAAAAGTAACTAAGAGAAGAATTGAAGTTTACTTTGTCAATTACTAATTAATACCTTTCTAGTTTAATATGTTATGCTCTTCTTGTGATGAATTATATAAAGTATGGTGTAAAACTCTCTACGCATAGAATTCTTATTTGAAAAGAGACCCAACTTAATTTTTTATGTTGTCAATTTAGTAATCTTATCATATTTAAAAATCTAAATGTGGATTGAAAATTCTCACTATTACAATTTTATATTTTAATAATATCTTGTTCACCTTGTTCAGGAATATAGTTGATGATCCTCTTTATACAAGTTAAAAATATTAAAATACAGATGTATTGATTGTCAACTTGACTTGTTCGAGTCTTTTATTGATTATTTTATATCAGAAGAATAATATTTTCCAATAAACATCTATTATCTCATGATAATTTAAATAAAAATATGATGTTATAAATATTGTATTTATGGATAATAAACCTGCAAAATTTTTACAATTATTTATCTTTGCTTTTATGTTAATTCATTTACTCAAATCCTAAAAAAGATAAATTTTAATAATGTATTGTTCAAAGGAATGAACTAAAAAGTCAAACATATTAAAAATCTAAAATGTCACAATTCTATAAAAATTTTACAAAACTTTAGTTTTGCCTACTCTAAGATTATAACCACTTAAAGTTCAGGATGAGTGTCTTTTAATGGTCCAATGCTAGTTTATCATGCGCAACTAATAAGGTATTTATAATTTCTTTTTATAGCAATGTTTCAACTCATTACTAACTAGTGACTTGAAATTAAAATTTTTTCATTTAACTATCATTAAGTTATTCGTCATTAAAATATAAGAGCTTAGAATATTGTTATAATATAATGGAGTGAGGATTTTGTGTGTTGGTCTACTTTTGTAGTGGAAATTGGAACCCTGACCAGCTCTCACGAATTATCAATTTATAACAATAGACTATATAATTAAATAATATTAAGAAACAATACATTATATTGGAACAATTATGTAATATAATGACATAATTATATTTTATGTGGTAATAGTTATATCCAACCTTATTTTCAAGAAAACATATAACCGATTGTTACAATAATGCTTTTCACGGATGAAAGTTAATATTTGAAATTTCATTTGGGCTATCTTTTCGACAAGCTCACATTTAACCATTTCAATTTTATCGAAAATATTTGAGAGACATGTATTTTACTAAGGTTTAGTTCATCTCGAAGTGAAATAATGACAATGCATAATGCATTACGGTTTATTATTTATGATATGAAGACAATGAGCCTATAGGTGTATAGGGACTACAGGATTATGTAGAGGAGGAATGATAAAAGGTTTTACATCGACTGATTTGACATCATCTTCAGCTATAGCCTCTTTGATAGCGATGGCTGAAGAAAAAATTAATTCAATTAGTAAAATATTTTGAAACAAGATCTAAATTTTAACAAGCATACGAAGCAAGAAAAACTACTGTCGAATATAGCAAAATTAGTAAAAGAAATAGGCTTTTAGATATGTATGAAAAGAATTTAAGATAACTCTTCACGTAACATATTTCCTATGTGGTCCATATTTAGTAGAACTTGGTGTTATTTATCATTAGTTTTAATATCAAAACTACAATAATATTGGATCATACGCTATTTCAAATATTATAAACAAATAAATAATAATTATTACTGACCTAAAATTTTTGCCAACTCTTCTAATGCTGAAGATGATGTTGGAGCAAGCTCATCAGACGCAACCGGGAAAAATTGCATGGTCGTTAAGAGGAGGAAGACCATCAGGCTAATGAGAAGTTGTCTTAGAAACATGATGGGCCAACACTTGATTATTTGTAAAAAAAATTTACAATATTGAAGCAATATATCTTGATGGATGAATTGTTCATCGAAAGAGTGAGTTGTTTTAAAGATTATGATCAAATTAGCGTTATGCATAAGGTTTTAGTTTTTTAAAACTTACCACGGTCGTTTAGAAACTGAAATCGTCATTGTATATTGTAACTTTCTTTGTATGCAATAACATATCTCATGGTAGAAGGGAAATGAATATAAATTAAATAAAGAATTATGACCTTATACACTATGCTTGTTCTATTTATTAATTAAATATTTTATAGAAATAATGTCATCTTTTAACATAATGTTTACATACTTTATGTAACAATCTAAGATTGTTGTATGTTAAGTTGAAAAAAATCTATTCCAAATCATTCAAGTGCCTAAATATAATTGAGAGAGAAATAAGTATCTTTTTTGTAAATTGGCTAGTAATCTTTTAGTCATCCAATACTTTATGCTCTTTTTGTTATCAATTACAAGAGGCATGGTTCTAAACTCCACATATTGAAATCTTATTTGAAAATAGAACATACTTAATTTTTTTGACGATCAACTTTCTTGTAATTTCTGAAAATCTAAACATGGTGCAAAAATTCTCACTCTTAGCAATTATGATTTGAATAATACCAAGATCATCTTCTTCATGAACCTAGTTGATGATCTTTTTCGTACAAGTTAAAAATATCAAAATGTGGATGAAATTATTGTCAATTTGACTTACTAGTGATGTTTGTTCATTATTTTATTTCAAAATCACAAAACATTTAAATAAACATCAAGTATGTCATGATAATTTGAGTCATAATATAATGTTATCATGATTTTAAACAAACATAGCAAAGATAGAAATATTTTTCAAAAAATATCTTTCATTTTGAGGTAATTTGTTTCCCTCATTCTAAATAACAAAGATGAATTTTAATAATCAATTGTATAAAGGTGTGAACTAATAAGTCAAACATAATCAAAATCTAAAAAGACAAATTTGATATTTTATTAAAATATCTTAAATATTTGTTTTGCCAACATTGAGATTGCAATCACTTAAATTTCAAGATGAGCACATTCTAATGCTGTAAAATTATTTTATTATAGGTAAATTATAATGCCTTTAGAGTTTCTTTTCATAGAAATGTTTCGACTTGGTAAATGCTAGTGATTTGAAATGAAAATTTGTTCATTTAACTAGCGACTACGTTATTCATTATAGAAACCTAGTAGCTAATAATATAATTGTACTTTAATAAAGTTAGTGTTATGTACATTGGTTTGCATTTGTAGAGGAAATTGAAAATCTACCGCAATTACAAGAATTGCACATTTACAATAATAAACTATAAAATTGAATAATATCGAAAAAAATATCCAACTTATTGGAAAATTTCTAAAACATAATGATATTACTTGATTTCATGTGGTAATAGTGAGGTCAAAACTTCTTTTCTTATAAACTTGGATGTTTCTATATCTAGAAATAGAAAGAGGGCATTCTTTGATATAATAACATTTGTCATGGTTATGGACAATCTATAACTGCTCAAAATTGATATTTATAATTTCATTTGAGTCATTTTTTCCTCAAGTTGGCATCTAACCATATCAATTTTATCGATAGTATTAGAGACTTGTATTTTATAATTTTTTATTCATCACATATTATGATAATGATAATGCATAATGTATTAAAATTTATTTTTTATGATATCAGAAAAAATTAGCTCAAGGAGATGTAAGGTGTACCGGATTATAAAGGGGAGGTATGATTCTAGGTTTAATATCAATAGATCTGATCTCATCCCCAACTATCGCCTCTTTGATAACAATGACTAAAGAATAAAAGTAATTCATGTTAGTAAAATATTTTGAAAGAAGATCTAAATTTTAATAATCATATGATATTATCTAAAATGTTGAATGATATAGCATAATTAGTTTAAAAAAAAGCTATCTTGATGGCATTAAAAAACCTAGATAAATTTTCGCAAACCACTTATTTTTATAGTCCACATTGAGGTGAACTTGATGTTATTAATCATAAGTTTTAACATCGAAACATGCATAATGCGCGATCATATACTATTCCTAATATCTTAAGCAAGTGAAACTATATTATTACTAATAAAAGATTTTAGCCAACTATTAATATTCTCAAAATGATGTTGGAGCAATCTCTTTATATGCTAGTGCAAAAAATTGTATTGTCATTAAAAGAAGGAAGATGGTTAGGCCAATAAGAAGTTATCTTCGAAACGTGATGGACTAACATTTCATTATTCGTAAAAAAAATAAATTTTGTATTATTGAAATAATGTGTAGATGGATGAATTATTAATCACAAGAGTGAGGTAATATAAAGATTGGGGCAATTGAATTTTATGCATAAGGATATATTATTTTAACACATTTCATGTAAACTGAAATCTTCATTGCATATAGCAACTTCTGTAGTATCTAATAATGTATAAAATGGAAGAAGTAAAATGTATAAAAGTTGTATAAAGAATCGTGACATCATACAATTTATAAACTATGCTTGTTATATCCATAAAGTAAATATTTTATAAGAATATTATCATATTTTGACATGATACTTATAGTTTATATAACACTATTAAGAATTAAATTAAAAAATATATTTCATATCTTTTAAGTGCATAAAAGTAACTAAGAGAAGAATTGAAGTTTACTTTGTCAATTACTAATTAATACCTTTGTAGTTTAATATGTTATGCTCTTCTTGTGATGAATTATATAAAGTATGGTGTAAAACTCTCTACGCATAGAATTCTTATTTGAAAAGAGACCCAACTTAATTTTTTATGTTGTCAATTTAGTAATCTTATCATATTTAAAAATCTAAATGTGGATTGAAAATTCTCACTATTACAATTTTATATTTTAATAATATCTTGTTCACCTTGTTCAGGAATATAGTTGATGATCCTCTTTATACAAGTTAAAAATATTAAAATACAGATGTATTGATTGTCAACTTGACTTGTTCGAGTCTTTTATTGATTATTTTATATCAGAAGAATAATATTTTCCAATAAACATCTATTATCTCATGATAATTTAAATAAAAATATGATGTTATAAATATTGTATTTATGGATAATAAACCTGCAAAATTTTTACAATTATTTATCTTTGCTTTTATGTTAATTCATTTACTCAAATCCTAAAAAAGATAAATTTTAATAATGTATTGTTCAAAGGAATGAACTAAAAAGTCAAACATATTAAAAATCTAAAATGTCACAATTCTATAAAAATTTTACAAAACTTTAGTTTTGCCTACTCTAAGATTATAACCACTTAAAGTTCAGGATGAGTGTCTTTTAATGGTCCAATGCTAGTTTATCATGCGCAACTAATAAGGTATTTATAATTTTTTTTTATAGCAATGTTTCAACTCATTACTAACTAGTGACTTGAAATTAAAATTTTTTCATTTAACTATCATTAAGTTATTCGTCATTAAAATATAAGAGCTTAGAATATTGTTATAATATAATGGAGTGAGGATTTTGTGTGTTGGTCTACTTTTGTAGTGGAAATTGGAACCCTGACCAGCTCTCACGAATTATCAATTTATAACAATAGACTATATAATTAAATAATATTAAGAAACAATACATTATATTGGAACAATTATGTAATATAATGACATAATTATATTTTATGTGGTAATAGTTATATCCAACCTTATTTTCAAGAAAACATAGAACCGATTGTTACAATAATGCTTTTCACGGATGAAAGTTAATATTTGAAATTTCATTTGGGCTATCTTTTCGACAAGCTCACATTTAACCATTTCAATTTTATCGAAAATATTTGAGAGACATGTATTTTACTAAGGTTTAGTTCATCTCGAAGTGAAATAATGACAATGCATAATGCATTACGGTTTATTATTTATGATATGAAGACAATGAGCCTATAGGTGTATAGGGACTACAGGATTATGTAGAGGAGGAATGATAAAAGGTTTTACATCGACTGATTTGACATCATCTTCAGCTATAGCCTCTTTGATAGCGATGGCTGAAGAAAAAATTAATTCAATTAGTAAAATATTTTGAAACAAGATCTAAATTTTAACAAGCATACGAAGCAAGAAAAACTACTGTCGAATATAGCAAAATTAGTAAAAGAAATAGGCTTTTAGATATGTATGAAAAGAATTTAAGATAACTCTTCACGTAACATATTTCCTATGTGGTCCATATTTAGTAGAACTTGGTGTTATTTATCATTAGTTTTAATATCAAAACTACAATAATATTGGATCATACGCTATTTCAAATATTATAAACAAATAAATAATAATTATTACTGACCTAAAATTTTTGCCAACTCTTCTAATGCTGAAGATGATGTTGGAGCAAGCTCATCAGACGCAACCGGGAAAAATTGCATGGTCGTTAAGAGGAGGAAGACCATCAGGCTAATGAGAAGTTGTCTTAGAAACATGATGGGCCAACACTTGATTATTTGTAAAAAAAATTTACAATATTGAAGCAATATATCTTGATGGATGAATTGTTCATCGAAAGAGTGAGTTGTTTTAAAGATTATGATCAAATTAGCGTTATGCATAAGGTTTTAGTTTTTTAAAACTTACCACGGTCGTTTAGAAACTGAAATCGTCATTGTATATTGTAACTTTCTTTGTATGCAATAACATATCTCATGGTAGAAGGGAAATGAATATAAATTAAATAAAGAATTATGACCTTATACACTATGCTTGTTCTATTTATTAATTAAATATTTTATAGAAATAATGTCATCTTTTAACATAATGTTTACATACTTTATGTAACAATCTAAGATTGTTGTATGTTAAGTTGAAAAAAATCTATTCCAAATCATTCAAGTGCCTAAATATAATTGAGAGAGAAATAAGTATCTTTTTTGTAAATTGGCTAGTAATCTTTTAGTCATCCAATACTTTATGCTCTTTTTGTTATCAATTACAAGAGGCATGGTTCTAAACTCCACATATTGAAATCTTATTTGAAAATAGAACATACTTAATTTTTTTGACGATCAACTTTCTTGTAATTTCTGAAAATCTAAACATGGTGCAAAAATTCTCACTCTTAGAAATTATGATTTGAATAATACCAAGATCATCTTCTTCATGAACCTAGTTGATGATCTTTTTCGTACAAGTTAAAAATATCAAAATGTGGATGAAATTATTGTCAATTTGACTTACTAGTGATGTTTGTTCATTATTTTATTTCAAAATCACAAAACATTTAAATAAACATCAAGTATGTCATGATAATTTGAGTCATAATATAATGTTATCATGATTTTAAACAAACATAGCAAAGATAGAAATATTTTTCAAAAAATATCTTTCATTTTGAGGTAATTTGTTTCCCTCATTCTAAATAACAAAGATGAATTTTAATAATCAATTGTATAAAGGTGTGAACTAATAAGTCAAACATAATCAAAATCTAAAAAGACAAATTTGATATTTTATTAAAATATCTTAAATATTTGTTTTGCCAACATTGAGATTGCAATCACTTAAATTTCAAGATGAGCACATTCTAATGCTGTAAAATTATTTTATTATAGGTAAATTATAATGCCTTTAGAGTTTCTTTTCATAGAAATGTTTCGACTTGGTAAATGCTAGTGATTTGAAATGAAAATTTGTTCATTTAACTAGCGACTACGTTATTCATTATAGAAACCTAGTAGCTAATAATATAATTGTACTTTAATAAAGTTAGTGTTATGTACATTGGTTTGCATTTGTAGAGGAAATTGAAAATCTACCGCAATTACAAGAATTGCACATTTACAATAATAAACTATAAAATTGAATAATATCGAAAAAAATATCCAACTTATTGGAAAATTTCTAAAACATAATGATATTACTTGATTTCATGTGGTAATAGTGAGGTCAAAACTTCTTTTCTTATAAACTTGGATGTTTCTATATCTAGAAATAGAAAGAGGGCATTCTTTGATATAATAACATTTGTCATGGTTATGGACAATCTATAACTGCTCAAAATTGATATTTATAATTTCATTTGAGTCATTTTTTCCTCAAGTTGGCATCTAACCATATCAATTTTATCGATAGTATTAGAGACTTGTATTTTATAATTTTTTATTCATCACATATTATGATAATGATAATGCATAATGTATTAAAATTTATTTTTTATGATATCAGAAAAAATTAGCTCAAGGAGATGTAAGGTGTACCGGATTATAAAGGGGAGGTATGATTCTAGGTTTAATATCAATAGATCTGATCTCATCCCCAACTATCGCCTCTTTGATAACAATGACTAAAGAATAAAAGTAATTCATGTTAGTAAAATATTTTGAAAGAAGATCTAAATTTTAATAATCATATGATATTATCTAAAATGTTGAATGATATAGCATAATTAGTTTAAAAAAAAGCTATCTTGATGGCATTAAAAAACCTAGATAAATTTTCGCAAACCACTTATTTTTATAGTCCACATTGAGGTGAACTTGATGTTATTAATCATAAGTTTTAACATCGAAACATGCATAATGCGCGATCATATACTATTCCTAATATCTTAAGCAAGTGAAACTATATTATTACTAATAAAAGATTTTAGCCAACTATTAATATTCTCAAAATGATGTTGGAGCAATCTCTTTATATGCTAGTGCAAAAAATTGTATTGTCATTAAAAGAAGGAAGATGGTTAGGCCAATAAGAAGTTATCTTCGAAACGTGATGGACTAACATTTCATTATTCGTAAAAAAAATAAATTTTGTATTATTGAAATAATGTGTAGATGGATGAATTATTAATCACAAGAGTGAGGTAATATAAAGATTGGGGCAATTGAATTTTATGCATAAGGATATATTATTTTAACACATTTCATGTAAACTGAAATCTTCATTGCATATAGCAACTTCTGTAGTATCTAATAATGTATAAAATGGAAGAAGTAAAATGTATAAAAGTTGTATAAAGAATCGTGACATCATACAATTTATAAACTATGCTTGTTATATCCATAAAGTAAATATTTTATAAGAATATTATCATATTTTGACATGATACTTATAGTTTATATAACACTATTAAGAATTAAATTAAAAAATATATTTCATATCTTTTAAGTGCATAAAAGTAACTAAGAGAAGAATTGAAGTTTACTTTGTCAATTACTAATTAATACCTTTGTAGTTTAATATGTTATGCTCTTCTTGTGATGAATTATATAAAGTATGGTGTAAAACTCTCTACGCATAGAATTCTTATTTGAAAAGAGACCCAACTTAATTTTTTATGTTGTCAATTTAGTAATCTTATCATATTTAAAAATCTAAATGTGGATTGAAAATTCTCACTATTACAATTTTATATTTTAATAATATCTTGTTCACCTTGTTCAGGAATATAGTTGATGATCCTCTTTATACAAGTTAAAAATATTAAAATACAGATGTATTGATTGTCAACTTGACTTGTTCGAGTCTTTTATTGATTATTTTATATCAGAAGAATAATATTTTCCAATAAACATCTATTATCTCATGATAATTTAAATAAAAATATGATGTTATAAATATTGTATTTATGGATAATAAACCTGCAAAATTTTTACAATTATTTATCTTTGCTTTTATGTTAATTCATTTACTCAAATCCTAAAAAAGATAAATTTTAATAATGTATTGTTCAAAGGAATGAACTAAAAAGTCAAACATATTAAAAATCTAAAATGTCACAATTCTATAAAAATTTTACAAAACTTTAGTTTTGCCTACTCTAAGATTATAACCACTTAAAGTTCAGGATGAGTGTCTTTTAATGGTCCAATGCTAGTTTATCATGCGCAACTAATAAGGTATTTATAATTTCTTTTTATAGCAATGTTTCAACTCATTACTAACTAGTGACTTGAAATTAAAATTTTTTCATTTAACTATCATTAAGTTATTCGTCATTAAAATATAAGAGCTTAGAATATTGTTATAATATAATGGAGTGAGGATTTTGTGTGTTGGTCTACTTTTGTAGTGGAAATTGGAACCCTGACCAGCTCTCACGAATTATCAATTTATAACAATAGACTATATAATTAAATAATATTAAGAAACAATACATTATATTGGAACAATTATGTAATATAATGACATAATTATATTTTATGTGGTAATAGTTATATCCAACCTTATTTTCAAGAAAACATAGAACCGATTGTTACAATAATGCTTTTCACGGATGAAAGTTAATATTTGAAATTTCATTTGGGCTATCTTTTCGACAAGCTCACATTTAACCATTTCAATTTTATCGAAAATATTTGAGAGACATGTATTTTACTAAGGTTTAGTTCATCTCGAAGTGAAATAATGACAATGCATAATGCATTACGGTTTATTATTTATGATATGAAGACAATGAGCCTATAGGTGTATAGGGACTACAGGATTATGTAGAGGAGGAATGATAAAAGGTTTTACATCGACTGATTTGACATCATCTTCAGCTATAGCCTCTTTGATAGCGATGGCTGAAGAAAAAATTAATTCAATTAGTAAAATATTTTGAAACAAGATCTAAATTTTAACAAGCATACGAAGCAAGAAAAACTACTGTCGAATATAGCAAAATTAGTAAAAGAAATAGGCTTTTAGATATGTATGAAAAGAATTTAAGATAACTCTTCACGTAACATATTTCCTATGTGGTCCATATTTAGTAGAACTTGGTGTTATTTATCATTAGTTTTAATATCAAAACTACAATAATATTGGATCATACGCTATTTCAAATATTATAAACAAATAAATAATAATTATTACTGACCTAAAATTTTTGCCAACTCTTCTAATGCTGAAGATGATGTTGGAGCAAGCTCATCAGACGCAACCGGGAAAAATTGCATGGTCGTTAAGAGGAGGAAGACCATCAGGCTAATGAGAAGTTGTCTTAGAAACATGATGGGCCAACACTTGATTATTTGTAAAAAAAATTTACAATATTGAAGCAATATATCTTGATGGATGAATTGTTCATCGAAAGAGTGAGTTGTTTTAAAGATTATGATCAAATTAGCGTTATGCATAAGGTTTTAGTTTTTTAAAACTTACCACGGTCGTTTAGAAACTGAAATCGTCATTGTATATTGTAACTTTCTTTGTATGCAATAACATATCTCATGGTAGAAGGGAAATGAATATAAATTAAATAAAGAATTATGACCTTATACACTATGCTTGTTCTATTTATTAATTAAATATTTTATAGAAATAATGTCATCTTTTAACATAATGTTTACATACTTTATGTAACAATCTAAGATTGTTGTATGTTAAGTTGAAAAAAATCTATTCCAAATCATTCAAGTGCCTAAATATAATTGAGAGAGAAATAAGTATCTTTTTTGTAAATTGGCTAGTAATCTTTTAGTCATCCAATACTTTATGCTCTTTTTGTTATCAATTACAAGAGGCATGGTTCTAAACTCCACATATTGAAATCTTATTTGAAAATAGAACATACTTAATTTTTTTGACGATCAACTTTCTTGTAATTTCTGAAAATCTAAACATGGTGCAAAAATTCTCACTCTTAGAAATTATGATTTGAATAATACCAAGATCATCTTCTTCATGAACCTAGTTGATGATCTTTTTCGTACAAGTTAAAAATATCAAAATGTGGATGAAATTATTGTCAATTTGACTTACTAGTGATGTTTGTTCATTATTTTATTTCAAAATCACAAAACATTTAAATAAACATCAAGTATGTCATGATAATTTGAGTCATAATATAATGTTATCATGATTTTAAACAAACATAGCAAAGATAGAAATATTTTTCAAAAAATATCTTTCATTTTGAGGTAATTTGTTTCCCTCATTCTAAATAACAAAGATGAATTTTAATAATCAATTGTATAAAGGTGTGAACTAATAAGTCAAACATAATCAAAATCTAAAAAGACAAATTTGATATTTTATTAAAATATCTTAAATATTTGTTTTGCCAACATTGAGATTGCAATCACTTAAATTTCAAGATGAGCACATTCTAATGCTGTAAAATTATTTTATTATAGGTAAATTATAATGCCTTTAGAGTTTCTTTTCATAGAAATGTTTCGACTTGGTAAATGCTAGTGATTTGAAATGAAAATTTGTTCATTTAACTAGCGACTACGTTATTCATTATAGAAACCTAGTAGCTAATAATATAATTGTACTTTAATAAAGTTAGTGTTATGTACATTGGTTTGCATTTGTAGAGGAAATTGAAAATCTACCGCAATTACAAGAATTGCACATTTACAATAATAAACTATAAAATTGAATAATATCGAAAAAAATATCCAACTTATTGGAAAATTTCTAAAACATAATGATATTACTTGATTTCATGTGGTAATAGTGAGGTCAAAACTTCTTTTCTTATAAACTTGGATGTTTCTATATCTAGAAATAGAAAGAGGGCATTCTTTGATATAATAACATTTGTCATGGTTATGGACAATCTATAACTGCTCAAAATTGATATTTATAATTTCATTTGAGTCATTTTTTCCTCAAGTTGGCATCTAACCATATCAATTTTATCGATAGTATTAGAGACTTGTATTTTATAATTTTTTATTCATCACATATTATGATAATGATAATGCATAATGTATTAAAATTTATTTTTTATGATATCAGAAAAAATTAGCTCAAGGAGATGTAAGGTGTACCGGATTATAAAGGGGAGGTATGATTCTAGGTTTAATATCAATAGATCTGATCTCATCCCCAACTATCGCCTCTTTGATAACAATGACTAAAGAATAAAAGTAATTCATGTTAGTAAAATATTTTGAAAGAAGATCTAAATTTTAATAATCATATGATATTATCTAAAATGTTGAATGATATAGCATAATTAGTTTAAAAAAAAGCTATCTTGATGGCATTAAAAAACCTAGATAAATTTTCGCAAACCACTTATTTTTATAGTCCACATTGAGGTGAACTTGATGTTATTAATCATAAGTTTTAACATCGAAACATGCATAATGCGCGATCATATACTATTCCTAATATCTTAAGCAAGTGAAACTATATTATTACTAATAAAAGATTTTAGCCAACTATTAATATTCTCAAAATGATGTTGGAGCAATCTCTTTATATGCTAGTGCAAAAAATTGTATTGTCATTAAAAGAAGGAAGATGGTTAGGCCAATAAGAAGTTATCTTCGAAACGTGATGGACTAACATTTCATTATTCGTAAAAAAAATAAATTTTGTATTATTGAAATAATGTGTAGATGGATGAATTATTAATCACAAGAGTGAGGTAATATAAAGATTGGGGCAATTGAATTTTATGCATAAGGATATATTATTTTAACACATTTCATGTAAACTGAAATCTTCATTGCATATAGCAACTTCTGTAGTATCTAATAATGTATAAAATGGAAGAAGTAAAATGTATAAAAGTTGTATAAAGAATCGTGACATCATACAATTTATAAACTATGCTTGTTATATCCATAAAGTAAATATTTTATAAGAATATTATCATATTTTGACATGATACTTATAGTTTATATAACACTATTAAGAATTAAATTAAAAAATATATTTCATATCTTTTAAGTGCATAAAAGTAACTAAGAGAAGAATTGAAGTTTACTTTGTCAATTACTAATTAATACCTTTGTAGTTTAATATGTTATGCTCTTCTTGTGATGAATTATATAAAGTATGGTGTAAAACTCTCTACGCATAGAATTCTTATTTGAAAAGAGACCCAACTTAATTTTTTATGTTGTCAATTTAGTAATCTTATCATATTTAAAAATCTAAATGTGGATTGAAAATTCTCACTATTACAATTTTATATTTTAATAATATCTTGTTCACCTTGTTCAGGAATATAGTTGATGATCCTCTTTATACAAGTTAAAAATATTAAAATACAGATGTATTGATTGTCAACTTGACTTGTTCGAGTCTTTTATTGATTATTTTATATCAGAAGAATAATATTTTCCAATAAACATCTATTATCTCATGATAATTTAAATAAAAATATGATGTTATAAATATTGTATTTATGGATAATAAACCTGCAAAATTTTTACAATTATTTATCTTTGCTTTTATGTTAATTCATTTACTCAAATCCTAAAAAAGATAAATTTTAATAATGTATTGTTCAAAGGAATGAACTAAAAAGTCAAACATATTAAAAATCTAAAATGTCACAATTCTATAAAAATTTTACAAAACTTTAGTTTTGCCTACTCTAAGATTATAACCACTTAAAGTTCAGGATGAGTGTCTTTTAATGGTCCAATGCTAGTTTATCATGCGCAACTAATAAGGTATTTATAATTTCTTTTTATAGCAATGTTTCAACTCATTACTAACTAGTGACTTGAAATTAAAATTTTTTCATTTAACTATCATTAAGTTATTCGTCATTAAAATATAAGAGCTTAGAATATTGTTATAATATAATGGAGTGAGGATTTTGTGTGTTGGTCTACTTTTGTAGTGGAAATTGGAACCCTGACCAGCTCTCACGAATTATCAATTTATAACAATAGACTATATAATTAAATAATATTAAGAAACAATACATTATATTGGAACAATTATGTAATATAATGACATAATTATATTTTATGTGGTAATAGTTATATCCAACCTTATTTTCAAGAAAACATAGAACCGATTGTTACAATAATGCTTTTCACGGATGAAAGTTAATATTTGAAATTTCATTTGGGCTATCTTTTCGACAAGCTCACATTTAACCATTTCAATTTTATCGAAAATATTTGAGAGACATGTATTTTACTAAGGTTTAGTTCATCTCGAAGTGAAATAATGACAATGCATAATGCATTACGGTTTATTATTTATGATATGAAGACAATGAGCCTATAGGTGTATAGGGACTACAGGATTATGTAGAGGAGGAATGATAAAAGGTTTTACATCGACTGATTTGACATCATCTTCAGCTATAGCCTCTTTGATAGCGATGGCTGAAGAAAAAATTAATTCAATTAGTAAAATATTTTGAAACAAGATCTAAATTTTAACAAGCATACGAAGCAAGAAAAACTACTGTCGAATATAGCAAAATTAGTAAAAGAAATAGGCTTTTAGATATGTATGAAAAGAATTTAAGATAACTCTTCACGTAACATATTTCCTATGTGGTCCATATTTAGTAGAACTTGGTGTTATTTATCATTAGTTTTAATATCAAAACTACAATAATATTGGATCATACGCTATTTCAAATATTATAAACAAATAAATAATAATTATTACTGACCTAAAATTTTTGCCAACTCTTCTAATGCTGAAGATGATGTTGGAGCAAGCTCATCAGACGCAACCGGGAAAAATTGCATGGTCGTTAAGAGGAGGAAGACCATCAGGCTAATGAGAAGTTGTCTTAGAAACATGATGGGCCAACACTTGATTATTTGTAAAAAAAATTTACAATATTGAAGCAATATATCTTGATGGATGAATTGTTCATCGAAAGAGTGAGTTGTTTTAAAGATTATGATCAAATTAGCGTTATGCATAAGGTTTTAGTTTTTTAAAACTTACCACGGTCGTTTAGAAACTGAAATCGTCATTGTATATTGTAACTTTCTTTGTATGCAATAACATATCTCATGGTAGAAGGGAAATGAATATAAATTAAATAAAGAATTATGACCTTATACACTATGCTTGTTCTATTTATTAATTAAATATTTTATAGAAATAATGTCATCTTTTAACATAATGTTTACATACTTTATGTAACAATCTAAGATTGTTGTATGTTAAGTTGAAAACAATCTATTCCAAATCATTCAAGTGCCTAAATATAATTGAGAGAGAAATAAGTATCTTTTTTGTAAATTGGCTAGTAATCTTTTAGTCATCCAATACTTTATGCTCTTTTTGTTATCAATTACAAGAGGCATGGTTCTAAACTCCACATATTGAAATCTTATTTGAAAATAGAACATACTTAATTTTTTTGACGATCAACTTTCTTGTAATTTCTGAAAATCTAAACATGGTGCAAAAATTCTCACTCTTAGAAATTATGATTTGAATAATACCAAGATCATCTTCTTCATGAACCTAGTTGATGATCTTTTTCGTACAAGTTAAAAATATCAAAATGTGGATGAAATTATTGTCAATTTGACTTACTAGTGATGTTTGTTCATTATTTTATTTCAAAATCACAAAACATTTAAATAAACATCAAGTATGTCATGATAATTTGAGTCATAATATAATGTTATCATGATTTTAAACAAACATAGCAAAGATAGAAATATTTTTCAAAAAATATCTTTCATTTTGAGGTAATTTGTTTCCCTCATTCTAAATAACAAAGATGAATTTTAATAATCAATTGTATAAAGGTGTGAACTAATAAGTCAAACATAATCAAAATCTAAAAAGACAAATTTGATATTTTATTAAAATATCTTAAATATTTGTTTTGCCAACATTGAGATTGCAATCACTTAAATTTCAAGATGAGCACATTCTAATGCTGTAAAATTATTTTATTATAGGTAAATTATAATGCCTTTAGAGTTTCTTTTCATAGAAATGTTTCGACTTGGTAAATGCTAGTGATTTGAAATGAAAATTTGTTCATTTAACTAGCGACTACGTTATTCATTATAGAAACCTAGTAGCTAATAATATAATTGTACTTTAATAAAGTTAGTGTTATGTACATTGGTTTGCATTTGTAGAGGAAATTGAAAATCTACCGCAATTACAAGAATTGCACATTTACAATAATAAACTATAAAATTGAATAATATCGAAAAAAATATCCAACTTATTGGAAAATTTCTAAAACATAATGATATTACTTGATTTCATGTGGTAATAGTGAGGTCAAAACTTCTTTTCTTATAAACTTGGATGTTTCTATATCTAGAAATAGAAAGAGGGCATTCTTTGATATAATAACATTTGTCATGGTTATGGACAATCTATAACTGCTCAAAATTGATATTTATAATTTCATTTGAGTCATTTTTTCCTCAAGTTGGCATCTAACCATATCAATTTTATCGATAGTATTAGAGACTTGTATTTTATAATTTTTTATTCATCACATATTATGATAATGATAATGCATAATGTATTAAAATTTATTTTTTATGATATCAGAAAAAATTAGCTCAAGGAGATGTAAGGTGTACCGGATTATAAAGGGGAGGTATGATTCTAGGTTTAATATCAATAGATCTGATCTCATCCCCAACTATCGCCTCTTTGATAACAATGACTAAAGAATAAAAGTAATTCATGTTAGTAAAATATTTTGAAAGAAGATCTAAATTTTAATAATCATATGATATTATCTAAAATGTTGAATGATATAGCATAATTAGTTTAAAAAAAAGCTATCTTGATGGCATTAAAAAACCTAGATAAATTTTCGCAAACCACTTATTTTTATAGTCCACATTGAGGTGAACTTGATGTTATTAATCATAAGTTTTAACATCGAAACATGCATAATGCGCGATCATATACTATTCCTAATATCTTAAGCAAGTGAAACTATATTATTACTAATAAAAGATTTTAGCCAACTATTAATATTCTCAAAATGATGTTGGAGCAATCTCTTTATATGCTAGTGCAAAAAATTGTATTGTCATTAAAAGAAGGAAGATGGTTAGGCCAATAAGAAGTTATCTTCGAAACGTGATGGACTAACATTTCATTATTCGTAAAAAAAATAAATTTTGTATTATTGAAATAATGTGTAGATGGATGAATTATTAATCACAAGAGTGAGGTAATATAAAGATTGGGGCAATTGAATTTTATGCATAAGGATATATTATTTTAACACATTTCATGTAAACTGAAATCTTCATTGCATATAGCAACTTCTGTAGTATCTAATAATGTATAAAATGGAAGAAGTAAAATGTATAAAAGTTGTATAAAGAATCGTGACATCATACAATTTATAAACTATGCTTGTTATATCCATAAAGTAAATATTTTATAAGAATATTATCATATTTTGACATGATACTTATAGTTTATATAACACTATTAAGAATTAAATTAAAAAATATATTTCATATCTTTTAAGTGCATAAAAGTAACTAAGAGAAGAATTGAAGTTTACTTTGTCAATTACTAATTAATACCTTTGTAGTTTAATATGTTATGCTCTTCTTGTGATGAATTATATAAAGTATGGTGTAAAACTCTCTACGCATAGAATTCTTATTTGAAAAGAGACCCAACTTAATTTTTTATGTTGTCAATTTAGTAATCTTATCATATTTAAAAATCTAAATGTGGATTGAAAATTCTCACTATTACAATTTTATATTTTAATAATATCTTGTTCACCTTGTTCAGGAATATAGTTGATGATCCTCTTTATACAAGTTAAAAATATTAAAATACAGATGTATTGATTGTCAACTTGACTTGTTCGAGTCTTTTATTGATTATTTTATATCAGAAGAATAATATTTTCCAATAAACATCTATTATCTCATGATAATTTAAATAAAAATATGATGTTATAAATATTGTATTTATGGATAATAAACCTGCAAAATTTTTACAATTATTTATCTTTGCTTTTATGTTAATTCATTTACTCAAATCCTAAAAAAGATAAATTTTAATAATGTATTGTTCAAAGGAATGAACTAAAAAGTCAAACATATTAAAAATCTAAAATGTCACAATTCTATAAAAATTTTACAAAACTTTAGTTTTGCCTACTCTAAGATTATAACCACTTAAAGTTCAGGATGAGTGTCTTTTAATGGTCCAATGCTAGTTTATCATGCGCAACTAATAAGGTATTTATAATTTCTTTTTATAGCAATGTTTCAACTCATTACTAACTAGTGACTTGAAATTAAAATTTTTTCATTTAACTATCATTAAGTTATTCGTCATTAAAATATAAGAGCTTAGAATATTGTTATAATATAATGGAGTGAGGATTTTGTGTGTTGGTCTACTTTTGTAGTGGAAATTGGAACCCTGACCAGCTCTCACGAATTATCAATTTATAACAATAGACTATATAATTAAATAATATTAAGAAACAATACATTATATTGGAACAATTATGTAATATAATGACATAATTATATTTTATGTGGTAATAGTTATATCCAACCTTATTTTCAAGAAAACATAGAACCGATTGTTACAATAATGCTTTTCACGGATGAAAGTTAATATTTGAAATTTCATTTGGGCTATCTTTTCGACAAGCTCACATTTAACCATTTCAATTTTATCGAAAATATTTGAGAGACATGTATTTTACTAAGGTTTAGTTCATCTCGAAGTGAAATAATGACAATGCATAATGCATTACGGTTTATTATTTATGATATGAAGACAATGAGCCTATAGGTGTATAGGGACTACAGGATTATGTAGAGGAGGAATGATAAAAGGTTTTACATCGACTGATTTGACATCATCTTCAGCTATAGCCTCTTTGATAGCGATGGCTGAAGAAAAAATTAATTCAATTAGTAAAATATTTTGAAACAAGATCTAAATTTTAACAAGCATACGAAGCAAGAAAAACTACTGTCGAATATAGCAAAATTAGTAAAAGAAATAGGCTTTTAGATATGTATGAAAAGAATTTAAGATAACTCTTCACGTAACATATTTCCTATGTGGTCCATATTTAGTAGAACTTGGTGTTATTTATCATTAGTTTTAATATCAAAACTACAATAATATTGGATCATACGCTATTTCAAATATTATAAACAAATAAATAATAATTATTACTGACCTAAAATTTTTGCCAACTCTTCTAATGCTGAAGATGATGTTGGAGCAAGCTCATCAGACGCAACCGGGAAAAATTGCATGGTCGTTAAGAGGAGGAAGACCATCAGGCTAATGAGAAGTTGTCTTAGAAACATGATGGGCCAACACTTGATTATTTGTAAAAAAAATTTACAATATTGAAGCAATATATCTTGATGGATGAATTGTTCATCGAAAGAGTGAGTTGTTTTAAAGATTATGATCAAATTAGCGTTATGCATAAGGTTTTAGTTTTTTAAAACTTACCACGGTCGTTTAGAAACTGAAATCGTCATTGTATATTGTAACTTTCTTTGTATGCAATAACATATCTCATGGTAGAAGGGAAATGAATATAAATTAAATAAAGAATTATGACCTTATACACTATGCTTGTTCTATTTATTAATTAAATATTTTATAGAAATAATGTCATCTTTTAACATAATGTTTACATACTTTATGTAACAATCTAAGATTGTTGTATGTTAAGTTGAAAAAAATCTATTCCAAATCATTCAAGTGCCTAAATATAATTGAGAGAGAAATAAGTATCTTTTTTGTAAATTGGCTAGTAATCTTTTAGTCATCCAATACTTTATGCTCTTTTTGTTATCAATTACAAGAGGCATGGTTCTAAACTCCACATATTGAAATCTTATTTGAAAATAGAACATACTTAATTTTTTTGACGATCAACTTTCTTGTAATTTCTGAAAATCTAAACATGGTGCAAAAATTCTCACTCTTAGAAATTATGATTTGAATAATACCAAGATCATCTTCTTCATGAACCTAGTTGATGATCTTTTTCGTACAAGTTAAAAATATCAAAATGTGGATGAAATTATTGTCAATTTGACTTACTAGTGATGTTTGTTCATTATTTTATTTCAAAATCACAAAACATTTAAATAAACATCAAGTATGTCATGATAATTTGAGTCATAATATAATGTTATCATGATTTTAAACAAACATAGCAAAGATAGAAATATTTTTCAAAAAATATCTTTCATTTTGAGGTAATTTGTTTCCCTCATTCTAAATAACAAAGATGAATTTTAATAATCAATTGTATAAAGGTGTGAACTAATAAGTCAAACATAATCAAAATCTAAAAAGACAAATTTGATATTTTATTAAAATATCTTAAATATTTGTTTTGCCAACATTGAGATTGCAATCACTTAAATTTCAAGATGAGCACATTCTAATGCTGTAAAATTATTTTATTATAGGTAAATTATAATGCCTTTAGAGTTTCTTTTCATAGAAATGTTTCGACTTGGTAAATGCTAGTGATTTGAAATGAAAATTTGTTCATTTAACTAGCGACTACGTTATTCATTATAGAAACCTAGTAGCTAATAATATAATTGTACTTTAATAAAGTTAGTGTTATGTACATTGGTTTGCATTTGTAGAGGAAATTGAAAATCTACCGCAATTACAAGAATTGCACATTTACAATAATAAACTATAAAATTGAATAATATCGAAAAAAATATCCAACTTATTGGAAAATTTCTAAAACATAATGATATTACTTGATTTCATGTGGTAATAGTGAGGTCAAAACTTCTTTTCTTATAAACTTGGATGTTTCTATATCTAGAAATAGAAAGAGGGCATTCTTTGATATAATAACATTTGTCATGGTTATGGACAATCTATAACTGCTCAAAATTGATATTTATAATTTCATTTGAGTCATTTTTTCCTCAAGTTGGCATCTAACCATATCAATTTTATCGATAGTATTAGAGACTTGTATTTTATAATTTTTTATTCATCACATATTATGATAATGATAATGCATAATGTATTAAAATTTATTTTTTATGATATCAGAAAAAATTAGCTCAAGGAGATGTAAGGTGTACCGGATTATAAAGGGGAGGTATGATTCTAGGTTTAATATCAATAGATCTGATCTCATCCCCAACTATCGCCTCTTTGATAACAATGACTAAAGAATAAAAGTAATTCATGTTAGTAAAATATTTTGAAAGAAGATCTAAATTTTAATAATCATATGATATTATCTAAAATGTTGAATGATATAGCATAATTAGTTTAAAAAAAAGCTATCTTGATGGCATTAAAAAACCTAGATAAATTTTCGCAAACCACTTATTTTTATAGTCCACATTGAGGTGAACTTGATGTTATTAATCATAAGTTTTAACATCGAAACATGCATAATGCGCGATCATATACTATTCCTAATATCTTAAGCAAGTGAAACTATATTATTACTAATAAAAGATTTTAGCCAACTATTAATATTCTCAAAATGATGTTGGAGCAATCTCTTTATATGCTAGTGCAAAAAATTGTATTGTCATTAAAAGAAGGAAGATGGTTAGGCCAATAAGAAGTTATCTTCGAAACGTGATGGACTAACATTTCATTATTCGTAAAAAAAATAAATTTTGTATTATTGAAATAATGTGTAGATGGATGAATTATTAATCACAAGAGTGAGGTAATATAAAGATTGGGGCAATTGAATTTTATGCATAAGGATATATTATTTTAACACATTTCATGTAAACTGAAATCTTCATTGCATATAGCAACTTCTGTAGTATCTAATAATGTATAAAATGGAAGAAGTAAAATGTATAAAAGTTGTATAAAGAATCGTGACATCATACAATTTATAAACTATGCTTGTTATATCCATAAAGTAAATATTTTATAAGAATATTATCATATTTTGACATGATACTTATAGTTTATATAACACTATTAAGAATTAAATTAAAAAATATATTTCATATCTTTTAAGTGCATAAAAGTAACTAAGAGAAGAATTGAAGTTTACTTTGTCAATTACTAATTAATACCTTTGTAGTTTAATATGTTATGCTCTTCTTGTGATGAATTATATAAAGTATGGTGTAAAACTCTCTACGCATAGAATTCTTATTTGAAAAGAGACCCAACTTAATTTTTTATGTTGTCAATTTAGTAATCTTATCATATTTAAAAATCTAAATGTGGATTGAAAATTCTCACTATTACAATTTTATATTTTAATAATATCTTGTTCACCTTGTTCAGGAATATAGTTGATGATCCTCTTTATACAAGTTAAAAATATTAAAATACAGATGTATTGATTGTCAACTTGACTTGTTCGAGTCTTTTATTGATTATTTTATATCAGAAGAATAATATTTTCCAATAAACATCTATTATCTCATGATAATTTAAATAAAAATATGATGTTATAAATATTGTATTTATGGATAATAAACCTGCAAAATTTTTACAATTATTTATCTTTGCTTTTATGTTAATTCATTTACTCAAATCCTAAAAAAGATAAATTTTAATAATGTATTGTTCAAAGGAATGAACTAAAAAGTCAAACATATTAAAAATCTAAAATGTCACAATTCTATAAAAATTTTACAAAACTTTAGTTTTGCCTACTCTAAGATTATAACCACTTAAAGTTCAGGATGAGTGTCTTTTAATGGTCCAATGCTAGTTTATCATGCGCAACTAATAAGGTATTTATAATTTCTTTTTATAGCAATGTTTCAACTCATTACTAACTAGTGACTTGAAATTAAAATTTTTTCATTTAACTATCATTAAGTTATTCGTCATTAAAATATAAGAGCTTAGAATATTGTTATAATATAATGGAGTGAGGATTTTGTGTGTTGGTCTACTTTTGTAGTGGAAATTGGAACCCTGACCAGCTCTCACGAATTATCAATTTATAACAATAGACTATATAATTAAATAATATTAAGAAACAATACATTATATTGGAACAATTATGTAATATAATGACATAATTATATTTTATGTGGTAATAGTTATATCCAACCTTATTTTCAAGAAAACATAGAACCGATTGTTACAATAATGCTTTTCACGGATGAAAGTTAATATTTGAAATTTCATTTGGGCTATCTTTTCGACAAGCTCACATTTAACCATTTCAATTTTATCGAAAATATTTGAGAGACATGTATTTTACTAAGGTTTAGTTCATCTCGAAGTGAAATAATGACAATGCATAATGCATTACGGTTTATTATTTATGATATGAAGACAATGAGCCTATAGGTGTATAGGGACTACAGGATTATGTAGAGGAGGAATGATAAAAGGTTTTACATCGACTGATTTGACATCATCTTCAGCTATAGCCTCTTTGATAGCGATGGCTGAAGAAAAAATTAATTCAATTAGTAAAATATTTTGAAACAAGATCTAAATTTTAACAAGCATACGAAGCAAGAAAAACTACTGTCGAATATAGCAAAATTAGTAAAAGAAATAGGCTTTTAGATATGTATGAAAAGAATTTAAGATAACTCTTCACGTAACATATTTCCTATGTGGTCCATATTTAGTAGAACTTGGTGTTATTTATCATTAGTTTTAATATCAAAACTACAATAATATTGGATCATACGCTATTTCAAATATTATAAACAAATAAATAATAATTATTACTGACCTAAAATTTTTGCCAACTCTTCTAATGCTGAAGATGATGTTGGAGCAAGCTCATCAGACGCAACCGGGAAAAATTGCATGGTCGTTAAGAGGAGGAAGACCATCAGGCTAATGAGAAGTTGTCTTAGAAACATGATGGGCCAACACTTGATTATTTGTAAAAAAAATTTACAATATTGAAGCAATATATCTTGATGGATGAATTGTTCATCGAAAGAGTGAGTTGTTTTAAAGATTATGATCAAATTAGCGTTATGCATAAGGTTTTAGTTTTTTAAAACTTACCACGGTCGTTTAGAAACTGAAATCGTCATTGTATATTGTAACTTTCTTTGTATGCAATAACATATCTCATGGTAGAAGGGAAATGAATATAAATTAAATAAAGAATTATGACCTTATACACTATGCTTGTTCTATTTATTAATTAAATATTTTATAGAAATAATGTCATCTTTTAACATAATGTTTACATACTTTATGTAACAATCTAAGATTGTTGTATGTTAAGTTGAAAAAAATCTATTCCAAATCATTCAAGTGCCTAAATATAATTGAGAGAGAAATAAGTATCTTTTTTGTAAATTGGCTAGTAATCTTTTAGTCATCCAATACTTTATGCTCTTTTTGTTATCAATTACAAGAGGCATGGTTCTAAACTCCACATATTGAAATCTTATTTGAAAATAGAACATACTTAATTTTTTTGACGATCAACTTTCTTGTAATTTCTGAAAATCTAAACATGGTGCAAAAATTCTCACTCTTAGAAATTATGATTTGAATAATACCAAGATCATCTTCTTCATGAACCTAGTTGATGATCTTTTTCGTACAAGTTAAAAATATCAAAATGTGGATGAAATTATTGTCAATTTGACTTACTAGTGATGTTTGTTCATTATTTTATTTCAAAATCACAAAACATTTAAATAAACATCAAGTATGTCATGATAATTTGAGTCATAATATAATGTTATCATGATTTTAAACAAACATAGCAAAGATAGAAATATTTTTCAAAAAATATCTTTCATTTTGAGGTAATTTGTTTCCCTCATTCTAAATAACAAAGATGAATTTTAATAATCAATTGTATAAAGGTGTGAACTAATAAGTCAAACATAATCAAAATCTAAAAAGACAAATTTGATATTTTATTAAAATATCTTAAATATTTGTTTTGCCAACATTGAGATTGCAATCACTTAAATTTCAAGATTAGCACATTCTAATGCTGTAAAATTATTTTATTATAGGTAAATTATAATGCCTTTAGAGTTTCTTTTCATAGAAATGTTTCGACTTGGTAAATGCTAGTGATTTGAAATGAAAATTTATTCATTTAACTAGCGACTACGTTATTCATTATAGAAACCTAGTAGCTAATAATATAATTGTACTTTAATAAAGTTAGTGTTATGTACATTGGTTTGCATTTGTAGAGGAAATTGAAAATCTACCGCAATTACAAGAATTGCACATTTACAATAATAAACTATAAAATTGAATAATATCGAAAAAAATATCCAACTTATTGGAAAATTTCTAAAACATAATGATATTACTTGATTTCATGTGGTAATAGTGAGGTCAAAACTTCTTTTCTTATAAACTTGGATGTTTCTATATCTAGAAATAGAAAGAGGGCATTCTTTGATATAATAACATTTGTCATGGTTATGGACAATCTATAACTGCTCAAAATTGATATTTATAATTTCATTTGAGTCATTTTTTCCTCAAGTTGGCATCTAACCATATCAATTTTATCGATAGTATTAGAGACTTGTATTTTATAATTTTTTATTCATCACATATTATGATAATGATAATGCATAATGTATTAAAATTTATTTTTTATGATATCAGAAAAAATTAGCTCAAGGAGATGTAAGGTGTACCGGATTATAAAGGGGAGGTATGATTCTAGGTTTAATATCAATAGATCTGATCTCATCCCCAACTATCGCCTCTTTGATAACAATGACTAAAGAATAAAAGTAATTCATGTTAGTAAAATATTTTGAAAGAAGATCTAAATTTTAATAATCATATGATATTATCTAAAATGTTGAATGATATAGCATAATTAGTTTAAAAAAAAGCTATCTTGATGGCATTAAAAAACCTAGATAAATTTTCGCAAACCACTTATTTTTATAGTCCACATTGAGGTGAACTTGATGTTATTAATCATAAGTTTTAACATCGAAACATGCATAATGCGCGATCATATACTATTCCTAATATCTTAAGCAAGTGAAACTATATTATTACTAATAAAAGATTTTAGCCAACTATTAATATTCTCAAAATGATGTTGGAGCAATCTCTTTATATGCTAGTGCAAAAAATTGTATTGTCATTAAAAGAAGGAAGATGGTTAGGCCAATAAGAAGTTATCTTCGAAACGTGATGGACTAACATTTCATTATTCGTAAAAAAAATAAATTTTGTATTATTGAAATAATGTGTAGATGGATGAATTATTAATCACAAGAGTGAGGTAATATAAAGATTGGGGCAATTGAATTTTATGCATAAGGATATATTATTTTAACACATTTCATGTAAACTGAAATCTTCATTGCATATAGCAACTTCTGTAGTATCTAATAATGTATAAAATGGAAGAAGTAAAATGTATAAAAGTTGTATAAAGAATCGTGACATCATACAATTTATAAACTATGCTTGTTATATCCATAAAGTAAATATTTTATAAGAATATTATCATATTTTGACATGATACTTATAGTTTATATAACACTATTAAGAATTAAATTAAAAAATATATTTCATATCTTTTAAGTGCATAAAAGTAACTAAGAGAAGAATTGAAGTTTACTTTGTCAATTACTAATTAATACCTTTGTAGTTTAATATGTTATGCTCTTCTTGTGATGAATTATATAAAGTATGGTGTAAAACTCTCTACGCATAGAATTCTTATTTGAAAAGAGACCCAACTTAATTTTTTATGTTGTCAATTTAGTAATCTTATCATATTTAAAAATCTAAATGTGGATTGAAAATTCTCACTATTACAATTTTATATTTTAATAATATCTTGTTCACCTTGTTCAGGAATATAGTTGATGATCCTCTTTATACAAGTTAAAAATATTAAAATACAGATGTATTGATTGTCAACTTGACTTGTTCGAGTCTTTTATTGATTATTTTATATCAGAAGAATAATATTTTCCAATAAACATCTATTATCTCATGATAATTTAAATAAAAATATGATGTTATAAATATTGTATTTATGGATAATAAACCTGCAAAATTTTTACAATTATTTATCTTTGCTTTTATGTTAATTCATTTACTCAAATCCTAAAAAAGATAAATTTTAATAATGTATTGTTCAAAGGAATGAACTAAAAAGTCAAACATATTAAAAATCTAAAATGTCACAATTCTATAAAAATTTTACAAAACTTTAGTTTTGCCTACTCTAAGATTATAACCACTTAAAGTTCAGGATGAGTGTCTTTTAATGGTCCAATGCTAGTTTATCATGCGCAACTAATAAGGTATTTATAATTTCTTTTTATAGCAATGTTTCAACTCATTACTAACTAGTGACTTGAAATTAAAATTTTTTCATTTAACTATCATTAAGTTATTCGTCATTAAAATATAAGAGCTTAGAATATTGTTATAATATAATGGAGTGAGGATTTTGTGTGTTGGTCTACTTTTGTAGTGGAAATTGGAACCCTGACCAGCTCTCACGAATTATCAATTTATAACAATAGACTATATAATTAAATAATATTAAGAAACAATACATTATATTGGAACAATTATGTAATATAATGACATAATTATATTTTATGTGGTAATAGTTATATCCAACCTTATTTTCAAGAAAACATAGAACCGATTGTTACAATAATGCTTTTCACGGATGAAAGTTAATATTTGAAATTTCATTTGGGCTATCTTTTCGACAAGCTCACATTTAACCATTTCAATTTTATCGAAAATATTTGAGAGACATGTATTTTACTAAGGTTTAGTTCATCTCGAAGTGAAATAATGACAATGCATAATGCATTACGGTTTATTATTTATGATATGAAGACAATGAGCCTATAGGTGTATAGGGACTACAGGATTATGTAGAGGAGGAATGATAAAAGGTTTTACATCGACTGATTTGACATCATCTTCAGCTATAGCCTCTTTGATAGCGATGGCTGAAGAAAAAATTAATTCAATTAGTAAAATATTTTGAAACAAGATCTAAATTTTAACAAGCATACGAAGCAAGAAAAACTACTGTCGAATATAGCAAAATTAGTAAAAGAAATAGGCTTTTAGATATGTATGAAAAGAATTTAAGATAACTCTTCACGTAACATATTTCCTATGTGGTCCATATTTAGTAGAACTTGGTGTTATTTATCATTAGTTTTAATATCAAAACTACAATAATATTGGATCATACGCTATTTCAAATATTATAAACAAATAAATAATAATTATTACTGACCTAAAATTTTTGCCAACTCTTCTAATGCTGAAGATGATGTTGGAGCAAGCTCATCAGACGCAACCGGGAAAAATTGCATGGTCGTTAAGAGGAGGAAGACCATCAGGCTAATGAGAAGTTGTCTTAGAAACATGATGGGCCAACACTTGATTATTTGTAAAAAAAATTTACAATATTGAAGCAATATATCTTGATGGATGAATTGTTCATCGAAAGAGTGAGTTGTTTTAAAGATTATGATCAAATTAGCGTTATGCATAAGGTTTTAGTTTTTTAAAACTTACCACGGTCGTTTAGAAACTGAAATCGTCATTGTATATTGTAACTTTCTTTGTATGCAATAACATATCTCATGGTAGAAGGGAAATGAATATAAATTAAATAAAGAATTATGACCTTATACACTATGCTTGTTCTATTTATTAATTAAATATTTTATAGAAATAATGTCATCTTTTAACATAATGTTTACATACTTTATGTAACAATCTAAGATTGTTGTATGTTAAGTTGAAAAAAATCTATTCCAAATCATTCAAGTGCCTAAATATAATTGAGAGAGAAATAAGTATCTTTTTTGTAAATTGGCTAGTAATCTTTTAGTCATCCAATACTTTATGCTCTTTTTGTTATCAATTACAAGAGGCATGGTTCTAAACTCCACATATTGAAATCTTATTTGAAAATAGAACATACTTAATTTTTTTGACGATCAACTTTCTTGTAATTTCTGAAAATCTAAACATGGTGCAAAAATTCTCACTCTTAGAAATTATGATTTGAATAATACCAAGATCATCTTCTTCATGAACCTAGTTGATGATCTTTTTCGTACAAGTTAAAAATATCAAAATGTGGATGAAATTATTGTCAATTTGACTTACTAGTGATGTTTGTTCATTATTTTATTTCAAAATCACAAAACATTTAAATAAACATCAAGTATGTCATGATAATTTGAGTCATAATATAATGTTATCATGATTTTAAACAAACATAGCAAAGATAGAAATATTTTTCAAAAAATATCTTTCATTTTGAGGTAATTTGTTTCCCTCATTCTAAATAACAAAGATGAATTTTAATAATCAATTGTATAAAGGTGTGAACTAATAAGTCAAACATAATCAAAATCTAAAAAGACAAATTTGATATTTTATTAAAATATCTTAAATATTTGTTTTGCCAACATTGAGATTGCAATCACTTAAATTTCAAGATGAGCACATTCTAATGCTGTAAAATTATTTTATTATAGGTAAATTATAATGCCTTTAGAGTTTGTTTTCATAGAAATGTTTCGACTTGGTAAATGCTAGTGATTTGAAATGAAAATTTGTTCATTTAACTAGCGACTACGTTATTCATTATAGAAACCTAGTAGCTAATAATATAATTGTACTTTAATAAAGTTAGTGTTATGTACATTGGTTTGCATTTGTAGAGGAAATTGAAAATCTACCGCAATTACAAGAATTGCACATTTACAATAATAAACTATAAAATTGAATAATATCGAAAAAAATATCCAACTTATTGGAAAATTTCTAAAACATAATGATATTACTTGATTTCATGTGGTAATAGTGAGGTCAAAACTTCTTTTCTTATAAACTTGGATGTTTCTATATCTAGAAATAGAAAGAGGGCATTCTTTGATATAATAACATTTGTCATGGTTATGGACAATCTATAACTGCTCAAAATTGATATTTATAATTTCATTTGAGTCATTTTTTCCTCAAGTTGGCATCTAACCATATCAATTTTATCGATAGTATTAGAGACTTATATTTTATAATTTTTTATTCATCACATATTATGATAATGATAATGCATAATGTATTAAAATTTATTTTTTATGATATCAGAAAAAATTAGCTCAAGGAGATGTAAGGTGTACCGGATTATAAAGGGGAGGTATGATTCTAGGTTTAATATCAATAGATCTGATCTCATCCCCAACTATCGCCTCTTTGATAACAATGACTAAAGAATAAAAGTAATTCATGTTAGTAAAATATTTTGAAAGAAGATCTAAATTTTAATAATCATATGATATTATCTAAAATGTTGAATGATATAGCATAATTAGTTTAAAAAAAAGCTATCTTGATGGCATTAAAAAACCTAGATAAATTTTCGCAAACCACTTATTTTTATAGTCCACATTGAGGTGAACTTGATGTTATTAATCATAAGTTTTAACATCGAAACATGCATAATGCGCGATCATATACTATTCCTAATATCTTAAGCAAGTGAAACTATATTATTACTAATAAAAGATTTTAGCCAACTATTAATATTCTCAAAATGATGTTGGAGCAATCTCTTTATATGCTAGTGCAAAAAATTGTATTGTCATTAAAAGAAGGAAGATGGTTAGGCCAATAAGAAGTTATCTTCGAAACGTGATGGACTAACATTTCATTATTCGTAAAAAAAATAAATTTTGTATTATTGAAATAATGTGTAGATGGATGAATTATTAATCACAAGAGTGAGGTAATATAAAGATTGGGGCAATTGAATTTTATGCATAAGGATATATTATTTTAACACATTTCATGTAAACTGAAATCTTCATTGCATATAGCAACTTCTGTAGTATCTAATAATGTATAAAATGGAAGAAGTAAAATGTATAAAAGTTGTATAAAGAATCGTGACATCATACAATTTATAAACTATGCTTGTTATATCCATAAAGTAAATATTTTATAAGAATATTATCATATTTTGACATGATACTTATAGTTTATATAACACTATTAAGAATTAAATTAAAAAATATATTTCATATCTTTTAAGTGCATAAAAGTAACTAAGAGAAGAATTGAAGTTTACTTTGTCAATTACTAATTAATACCTTTGTAGTTTAATATGTTATGCTCTTCTTGTGATGAATTATATAAAGTATGGTGTAAAACTCTCTACGCATAGAATTCTTATTTGAAAAGAGACCCAACTTAATTTTTTATGTTGTCAATTTAGTAATCTTATCATATTTAAAAATCTAAATGTGGATTGAAAATTCTCACTATTACAATTTTATATTTTAATAATATCTTGTTCACCTTGTTCAGGAATATAGTTGATGATCCTCTTTATACAAGTTAAAAATATTAAAATACAGATGTATTGATTGTCAACTTGACTTGTTCGAGTCTTTTATTGATTATTTTATATCAGAAGAATAATATTTTCCAATAAACATCTATTATCTCATGATAATTTAAATAAAAATATGATGTTATAAATATTGTATTTATGGATAATAAACCTGCAAAATTTTTACAATTATTTATCTTTGCTTTTATGTTAATTCATTTACTCAAATCCTAAAAAAGATAAATTTTAATAATGTATTGTTCAAAGGAATGAACTAAAAAGTCAAACATATTAAAAATCTAAAATGTCACAATTCTATAAAAATTTTACAAAACTTTAGTTTTGCCTACTCTAAGATTATAACCACTTAAAGTTCAGGATGAGTGTCTTTTAATGGTCCAATGCTAGTTTATCATGCGCAACTAATAAGGTATTTATAATTTCTTTTTATAGCAATGTTTCAACTCATTACTAACTAGTGACTTGAAATTAAAATTTTTTCATTTAACTATCATTAAGTTATTCGTCATTAAAATATAAGAGCTTAGAATATTGTTATAATATAATGGAGTGAGGATTTTGTGTGTTGGTCTACTTTTGTAGTGGAAATTGGAACCCTGACCAGCTCTCACGAATTATCAATTTATAACAATAGACTATATAATTAAATAATATTAAGAAACAATACATTATATTGGAACAATTATGTAATATAATGACATAATTATATTTTATGTGGTAATAGTTATATCCAACCTTATTTTCAAGAAAACATAGAACCGATTGTTACAATAATGCTTTTCACGGATGAAAGTTAATATTTGAAATTTCATTTGGGCTATCTTTTCGACAAGCTCACATTTAACCATTTCAATTTTATCGAAAATATTTGAGAGACATGTATTTTACTAAGGTTTAGTTCATCTCGAAGTGAAATAATGACAATGCATAATGCATTACGGTTTATTATTTATGATATGAAGACAATGAGCCTATAGGTGTATAGGGACTACAGGATTATGTAGAGGAGGAATGATAAAAGGTTTTACATCGACTGATTTGACATCATCTTCAGCTATAGCCTCTTTGATAGCGATGGCTGAAGAAAAAATTAATTCAATTAGTAAAATATTTTGAAACAAGATCTAAATTTTAACAAGCATACGAAGCAAGAAAAACTACTGTCGAATATAGCAAAATTAGTAAAAGAAATAGGCTTTTAGATATGTATGAAAAGAATTTAAGATAACTCTTCACGTAACATATTTCCTATGTGGTCCATATTTAGTAGAACTTGGTGTTATTTATCATTAGTTTTAATATCAAAACTACAATAATATTGGATCATACGCTATTTCAAATATTATAAACAAATAAATAATAATTATTACTGACCTAAAATTTTTGCCAACTCTTCTAATGCTGAAGATGATGTTGGAGCAAGCTCATCAGACGCAACCGGGAAAAATTGCATGGTCGTTAAGAGGAGGAAGACCATCAGGCTAATGAGAAGTTGTCTTAGAAACATGATGGGCCAACACTTGATTATTTGTAAAAAAAATTTACAATATTGAAGCAATATATCTTGATGGATGAATTGTTCATCGAAAGAGTGAGTTGTTTTAAAGATTATGATCAAATTAGCGTTATGCATAAGGTTTTAGTTTTTTAAAACTTACCACGGTCGTTTAGAAACTGAAATCGTCATTGTATATTGTAACTTTCTTTGTATGCAATAACATATCTCATGGTAGAAGGGAAATGAATATAAATTAAATAAAGAATTATGACCTTATACACTATGCTTGTTCTATTTATTAATTAAATATTTTATAGAAATAATGTCATCTTTTAACATAATGTTTACATACTTTATGTAACAATCTAAGATTGTTGTATGTTAAGTTGAAAAAAATCTATTCCAAATCATTCAAGTGCCTAAATATAATTGAGAGAGAAATAAGTATCTTTTTTGTAAATTGGCTAGTAATCTTTTAGTCATCCAATACTTTATGCTCTTTTTGTTATCAATTACAAGAGGCATGGTTCTAAACTCCACATATTGAAATCTTATTTGAAAATAGAACATACTTAATTTTTTTGACGATCAACTTTCTTGTAATTTCTGAAAATCTAAACATGGTGCAAAAATTCTCACTCTTAGAAATTATGATTTGAATAATACCAAGATCATCTTCTTCATGAACCTAGTTGATGATCTTTTTCGTACAAGTTAAAAATATCAAAATGTGGATGAAATTATTGTCAATTTGACTTACTAGTGATGTTTGTTCATTATTTTATTTCAAAATCACAAAACATTTAAATAAACATCAAGTATGTCATGATAATTTGAGTCATAATATAATGTTATCATGATTTTAAACAAACATAGCAAAGATAGAAATATTTTTCAAAAAATATCTTTCATTTTGAGGTAATTTGTTTCCCTCATTCTAAATAACAAAGATGAATTTTAATAATCAATTGTATAAAGGTGTGAACTAATAAGTCAAACATAATCAAAATCTAAAAAGACAAATTTGATATTTTATTAAAATATCTTAAATATTTGTTTTGCCAACATTGAGATTGCAATCACTTAAATTTCAAGATGAGCACATTCTAATGCTGTAAAATTATTTTATTATAGGTAAATTATAATGCCTTTAGAGTTTCTTTTCATAGAAATGTTTCGACTTGGTAAATGCTAGTGATTTGAAATGAAAATTTGTTCATTTAACTAGCGACTACGTTATTCATTATAGAAACCTAGTAGCTAATAATATAATTGTACTTTAATAAAGTTAGTGTTATGTACATTGGTTTGCATTTGTAGAGGAAATTGAAAATCTACCGCAATTACAAGAATTGCACATTTACAATAATAAACTATAAAATTGAATAATATCGAAAAAAATATCCAACTTATTGGAAAATTTCTAAAACATAATGATATTACTTGATTTCATGTGGTAATAGTGAGGTCAAAACTTCTTTTCTTATAAACTTGGATGTTTCTATATCTAGAAATAGAAAGAGGGCATTCTTTGATATAATAACATTTGTCATGGTTATGGACAATCTATAACTGCTCAAAATTGATATTTATAATTTCATTTGAGTCATTTTTTCCTCAAGTTGGCATCTAACCATATCAATTTTATCGATAGTATTAGAGACTTATATTTTATAATTTTTTATTCATCACATATTATGATAATGATAATGCATAATGTATTAAAATTTATTTTTTATGATATCAGAAAAAATTAGCTCAAGGAGATGTAAGGTGTACCGGATTATAAAGGGGAGGTATGATTCTAGGTTTAATATCAATAGATCTGATCTCATCCCCAACTATCGCCTCTTTGATAACAATGACTAAAGAATAAAAGTAATTCATGTTAGTAAAATATTTTGAAAGAAGATCTAAATTTTAATAATCATATGATATTATCTAAAATGTTGAATGATATAGCATAATTAGTTTAAAAAAAAGCTATCTTGATGGCATTAAAAAACCTAGATAAATTTTCGCAAACCACTTATTTTTATAGTCCACATTGAGGTGAACTTGATGTTATTAATCATAAGTTTTAACATCGAAACATGCATAATGCGCGATCATATACTATTCCTAATATCTTAAGCAAGTGAAACTATATTATTACTAATAAAAGATTTTAGCCAACTATTAATATTCTCAAAATGATGTTGGAGCAATCTCTTTATATGCTAGTGCAAAAAATTGTATTGTCATTAAAAGAAGGAAGATGGTTAGGCCAATAAGAAGTTATCTTCGAAACGTGATGGACTAACATTTCATTATTCGTAAAAAAAATAAATTTTGTATTATTGAAATAATGTGTAGATGGATGAATTATTAATCACAAGAGTGAGGTAATATAAAGATTGGGGCAATTGAATTTTATGCATAAGGATATATTATTTTAACACATTTCATGTAAACTGAAATCTTCATTGCATATAGCAACTTCTGTAGTATCTAATAATGTATAAAATGGAAGAAGTAAAATGTATAAAAGTTGTATAAAGAATCGTGACATCATACAATTTATAAACTATGCTTGTTATATCCATAAAGTAAATATTTTATAAGAATATTATCATATTTTGACATGATACTTATAGTTTATATAACACTATTAAGAATTAAATTAAAAAATATATTTCATATCTTTTAAGTGCATAAAAGTAACTAAGAGAAGAATTGAAGTTTACTTTGTCAATTACTAATTAATACCTTTGTAGTTTAATATGTTATGCTCTTCTTGTGATGAATTATATAAAGTATGGTGTAAAACTCTCTACGCATAGAATTCTTATTTGAAAAGAGACCCAACTTAATTTTTTATGTTGTCAATTTAGTAATCTTATCATATTTAAAAATCTAAATGTGGATTGAAAATTCTCACTATTACAATTTTATATTTTAATAATATCTTGTTCACCTTGTTCAGGAATATAGTTGATGATCCTCTTTATACAAGTTAAAAATATTAAAATACAGATGTATTGATTGTCAACTTGACTTGTTCGAGTCTTTTATTGATTATTTTATATCAGAAGAATAATATTTTCCAATAAACATCTATTATCTCATGATAATTTAAATAAAAATATGATGTTATAAATATTGTATTTATGGATAATAAACCTGCAAAATTTTTACAATTATTTATCTTTGCTTTTATGTTAATTCATTTACTCAAATCCTAAAAAAGATAAATTTTAATAATGTATTGTTCAAAGGAATGAACTAAAAAGTCAAACATATTAAAAATCTAAAATGTCACAATTCTATAAAAATTTTACAAAACTTTAGTTTTGCCTACTCTAAGATTATAACCACTTAAAGTTCAGGATGAGTGTCTTTTAATGGTCCAATGCTAGTTTATCATGCGCAACTAATAAGGTATTTATAATTTCTTTTTATAGCAATGTTTCAACTCATTACTAACTAGTGACTTGAAATTAAAATTTTTTCATTTAACTATCATTAAGTTATTCGTCATTAAAATATAAGAGCTTAGAATATTGTTATAATATAATGGAGTGAGGATTTTGTGTGTTGGTCTACTTTTGTAGTGGAAATTGGAACCCTGACCAGCTCTCACGAATTATCAATTTATAACAATAGACTATATAATTAAATAATATTAAGAAACAATACATTATATTGGAACAATTATGTAATATAATGACATAATTATATTTTATGTGGTAATAGTTATATCCAACCTTATTTTCAAGAAAACATAGAACCGATTGTTACAATAATGCTTTTCACGGATGAAAGTTAATATTTGAAATTTCATTTGGGCTATCTTTTCGACAAGCTCACATTTAACCATTTCAATTTTATCGAAAATATTTGAGAGACATGTATTTTACTAAGGTTTAGTTCATCTCGAAGTGAAATAATGACAATGCATAATGCATTACGGTTTATTATTTATGATATGAAGACAATGAGCCTATAGGTGTATAGGGACTACAGGATTATGTAGAGGAGGAATGATAAAAGGTTTTACATCGACTGATTTGACATCATCTTCAGCTATAGCCTCTTTGATAGCGATGGCTGAAGAAAAAATTAATTCAATTAGTAAAATATTTTGAAACAAGATCTAAATTTTAACAAGCATACGAAGCAAGAAAAACTACTGTCGAATATAGCAAAATTAGTAAAAGAAATAGGCTTTTAGATATGTATGAAAAGAATTTAAGATAACTCTTCACGTAACATATTTCCTATGTGGTCCATATTTAGTAGAACTTGGTGTTATTTATCATTAGTTTTAATATCAAAACTACAATAATATTGGATCATACGCTATTTCAAATATTATAAACAAATAAATAATAATTATTACTGACCTAAAATTTTTGCCAACTCTTCTAATGCTGAAGATGATGTTGGAGCAAGCTCATCAGACGCAACCGGGAAAAATTGCATGGTCGTTAAGAGGAGGAAGACCATCAGGCTAATGAGAAGTTGTCTTAGAAACATGATGGGCCAACACTTGATTATTTGTAAAAAAAATTTACAATATTGAAGCAATATATCTTGATGGATGAATTGTTCATCGAAAGAGTGAGTTGTTTTAAAGATTATGATCAAATTAGCGTTATGCATAAGGTTTTAGTTTTTTAAAACTTACCACGGTCGTTTAGAAACTGAAATCGTCATTGTATATTGTAACTTTCTTTGTATGCAATAACATATCTCATGGTAGAAGGGAAATGAATATAAATTAAATAAAGAATTATGACCTTATACACTATGCTTGTTCTATTTATTAATTAAATATTTTATAGAAATAATGTCATCTTTTAACATAATGTTTACATACTTTATGTAACAATCTAAGATTGTTGTATGTTAAGTTGAAAAAAATCTATTCCAAATCATTCAAGTGCCTAAATATAATTGAGAGAGAAATAAGTATCTTTTTTGTAAATTGGCTAGTAATCTTTTAGTCATCCAATACTTTATGCTCTTTTTGTTATCAATTACAAGAGGCATGGTTCTAAACTCCACATATTGAAATCTTATTTGAAAATAGAACATACTTAATTTTTTTGACGATCAACTTTCTTGTAATTTCTGAAAATCTAAACATGGTGCAAAAATTCTCACTCTTAGAAATTATGATTTGAATAATACCAAGATCATCTTCTTCATGAACCTAGTTGATGATCTTTTTCGTACAAGTTAAAAATATCAAAATGTGGATGAAATTATTGTCAATTTGACTTACTAGTGATGTTTGTTCATTATTTTATTTCAAAATCACAAAACATTTAAATAAACATCAAGTATGTCATGATAATTTGAGTCATAATATAATGTTATCATGATTTTAAACAAACATAGCAAAGATAGAAATATTTTTCAAAAAATATCTTTCATTTTGAGGTAATTTGTTTCCCTCATTCTAAATAACAAAGATGAATTTTAATAATCAATTGTATAAAAGTGTGAACTAATAAGTCAAACATAATCAAAATCTAAAAAGACAAATTTGATATTTTATTAAAATATCTTAAATATTTGTTTTGCCAACATTGAGATTGCAATCACTTAAATTTCAAGATGAGCACATTCTAATGCTGTAAAATTATTTTATTATAGGTAAATTATAATGCCTTTAGAGTTTCTTTTCATAGAAATGTTTCGACTTGGTAAATGCTAGTGATTTGAAATGAAAATTTGTTCATTTAACTAGCGACTACGTTATTCATTATAGAAACCTAGTAGCTAATAATATAATTGTACTTTAATAAAGTTAGTGTTATGTACATTGGTTTGCATTTGTAGAGGAAATTGAAAATCTACCGCAATTACAAGAATTGCACATTTACAATAATAAACTATAAAATTGAATAATATCGAAAAAAATATCCAACTTATTGGAAAATTTCTAAAACATAATGATATTACTTGATTTCATGTGGTAATAGTGAGGTCAAAACTTCTTTTCTTATAAACTTGGATGTTTCTATATCTAGAAATAGAAAGAGGGCATTCTTTGATATAATAACATTTGTCATGGTTATGGACAATCTATAACTGCTCAAAATTGATATTTATAATTTCATTTGAGTCATTTTTTCCTCAAGTTGGCATCTAACCATATCAATTTTATCGATAGTATTAGAGACTTGTATTTTATAATTTTTTATTCATCACATATTATGATAATGATAATGCATAATGTATTAAAATTTATTTTTTATGATATCAGAAAAAATTAGCTCAAGGAGATGTAAGGTGTACCGGATTATAAAGGGGAGGTATGATTCTAGGTTTAATATCAATAGATCTGATCTCATCCCCAACTATCGCCTCTTTGATAACAATGACTAAAGAATAAAAGTAATTCATGTTAGTAAAATATTTTGAAAGAAGATCTAAATTTTAATAATCATATGATATTATCTAAAATGTTGAATGATATAGCATAATTAGTTTAAAAAAAAGCTATCTTGATGGCATTAAAAAACCTAGATAAATTTTCGCAAACCACTTATTTTTATAGTCCACATTGAGGTGAACTTGATGTTATTAATCATAAGTTTTAACATCGAAACATGCATAATGCGCGATCATATACTATTCCTAATATCTTAAGCAAGTGAAACTATATTATTACTAATAAAAGATTTTAGCCAACTATTAATATTCTCAAAATGATGTTGGAGCAATCTCTTTATATGCTAGTGCAAAAAATTGTATTGTCATTAAAAGAAGGAAGATGGTTAGGCCAATAAGAAGTTATCTTCGAAACGTGATGGACTAACATTTCATTATTCGTAAAAAAAATAAATTTTGTATTATTGAAATAATGTGTAGATGGATGAATTATTAATCACAAGAGTGAGGTAATATAAAGATTGGGGCAATTGAATTTTATGCATAAGGATATATTATTTTAACACATTTCATGTAAACTGAAATCTTCATTGCATATAGCAACTTCTGTAGTATCTAATAATGTATAAAATGGAAGAAGTAAAATGTATAAAAGTTGTATAAAGAATCGTGACATCATACAATTTATAAACTATGCTTGTTATATCCATAAAGTAAATATTTTATAAGAATATTATCATATTTTGACATGATACTTATAGTTTATATAACACTATTAAGAATTAAATTAAAAAATATATTTCATATCTTTTAAGTGCATAAAAGTAACTAAGAGAAGAATTGAAGTTTACTTTGTCAATTACTAATTAATACCTTTGTAGTTTAATATGTTATGCTCTTCTTGTGATGAATTATATAAAGTATGGTGTAAAACTCTCTACGCATAGAATTCTTATTTGAAAAGAGACCCAACTTAATTTTTTATGTTGTCAATTTAGTAATCTTATCATATTTAAAAATCTAAATGTGGATTGAAAATTCTCACTATTACAATTTTATATTTTAATAATATCTTGTTCACCTTGTTCAGGAATATAGTTGATGATCCTCTTTATACAAGTTAAAAATATTAAAATACAGATGTATTGATTGTCAACTTGACTTGTTCGAGTCTTTTATTGATTATTTTATATCAGAAGAATAATATTTTCCAATAAACATCTATTATCTCATGATAATTTAAATAAAAATATGATGTTATAAATATTGTATTTATGGATAATAAACCTGCAAAATTTTTACAATTATTTATCTTTGCTTTTATGTTAATTCATTTACTCAAATCCTAAAAAAGATAAATTTTAATAATGTATTGTTCAAAGGAATGAACTAAAAAGTCAAACATATTAAAAATCTAAAATGTCACAATTCTATAAAAATTTTACAAAACTTTAGTTTTGCCTACTCTAAGATTATAACCACTTAAAGTTCAGGATGAGTGTCTTTTAATGGTCCAATGCTAGTTTATCATGCGCAACTAATAAGGTATTTATAATTTCTTTTTATAGCAATGTTTCAACTCATTACTAACTAGTGACTTGAAATTAAAATTTTTTCATTTAACTATCATTAAGTTATTCGTCATTAAAATATAAGAGCTTAGAATATTGTTATAATATAATGGAGTGAGGATTTTGTGTGTTGGTCTACTTTTGTAGTGGAAATTGGAACCCTGACCAGCTCTCACGAATTATCAATTTATAACAATAGACTATATAATTAAATAATATTAAGAAACAATACATTATATTGGAACAATTATGTAATATAATGACATAATTATATTTTATGTGGTAATAGTTATATCCAACTTTATTTTCAAGAAAACATAGAACCGATTGTTACAATAATGCTTTTCACGGATGAAAGTTAATATTTGAAATTTCATTTGGGCTATCTTTTCGACAAGCTCACATTTAACCATTTCAATTTTATCGAAAATATTTGAGAGACATGTATTTTACTAAGGTTTAGTTCATCTCGAAGTGAAATAATGACAATGCATAATGCATTACGGTTTATTATTTATGATATGAAGACAATGAGCCTATAGGTGTATAGGGACTACAGGATTATGTAGAGGAGGAATGATAAAAGGTTTTACATCGACTGATTTGACATCATCTTCAGCTATAGCCTCTTTGATAGCGATGGCTGAAGAAAAAATTAATTCAATTAGTAAAATATTTTGAAACAAGATCTAAATTTTAACAAGCATACGAAGCAAGAAAAACTACTGTCGAATATAGCAAAATTAGTAAAAGAAATAGGCTTTTAGATATGTATGAAAAGAATTTAAGATAACTCTTCACGTAACATATTTCCTATGTGGTCCATATTTAGTAGAACTTGGTGTTATTTATCATTAGTTTTAATATCAAAACTACAATAATATTGGATCATACGCTATTTCAAATATTATAAACAAATAAATAATAATTATTACTGACCTAAAATTTTTGCCAACTCTTCTAATGCTGAAGATGATGTTGGAGCAAGCTCATCAGACGCAACCGGGAAAAATTGCATGGTCGTTAAGAGGAGGAAGACCATCAGGCTAATGAGAAGTTGTCTTAGAAACATGATGGGCCAACACTTGATTATTTGTAAAAAAAATTTACAATATTGAAGCAATATATCTTGATGGATGAATTGTTCATCGAAAGAGTGAGTTGTTTTAAAGATTATGATCAAATTAGCGTTATGCATAAGGTTTTAGTTTTTTAAAACTTACCACGGTCGTTTAGAAACTGAAATCGTCATTGTATATTGTAACTTTCTTTGTATGCAATAACATATCTCATGGTAGAAGGGAAATGAATATAAATTAAATAAAGAATTATGACCTTATACACTATGCTTGTTCTATTTATTAATTAAATATTTTATAGAAATAATGTCATCTTTTAACATAATGTTTACATACTTTATGTAACAATCTAAGATTGTTGTATGTTAAGTTGAAAAAAATCTATTCCAAATCATTCAAGTGCCTAAATATAATTGAGAGAGAAATAAGTATCTTTTTTGTAAATTGGCTAGTAATCTTTTAGTCATCCAATACTTTATGCTCTTTTTGTTATCAATTACAAGAGGCATGGTTCTAAACTCCACATATTGAAATCTTATTTGAAAATAGAACATACTTAATTTTTTTGACGATCAACTTTCTTGTAATTTCTGAAAATCTAAACATGGTGCAAAAATTCTCACTCTTAGAAATTATGATTTGAATAATACCAAGATCATCTTCTTCATGAACCTAGTTGATGATCTTTTTCGTACAAGTTAAAAATATCAAAATGTGGATGAAATTATTGTCAATTTGACTTACTAGTGATGTTTGTTCATTATTTTATTTCAAAATCACAAAACATTTAAATAAACATCAAGTATGTCATGATAATTTGAGTCATAATATAATGTTATCATGATTTTAAACAAACATAGCAAAGATAGAAATATTTTTCAAAAAATATCTTTCATTTTGAGGTAATTTGTTTCCCTCATTCTAAATAACAAAGATGAATTTTAATAATCAATTGTATAAAGGTGTGAACTAATAAGTCAAACATAATCAAAATCTAAAAAGACAAATTTGATATTTTATTAAAATATCTTAAATATTTGTTTTGCCAACATTGAGATTGCAATCACTTAAATTTCAAGATGAGCACATTCTAATGCTGTAAAATTATTTTATTATAGGTAAATTATAATGCCTTTAGAGTTTCTTTTCATAGAAATGTTTCGACTTGGTAAATGCTAGTGATTTGAAATGAAAATTTGTTCATTTAACTAGCGACTACGTTATTCATTATAGAAACCTAGTAGCTAATAATATAATTGTACTTTAATAAAGTTAGTGTTATGTACATTGGTTTGCATTTGTAGAGGAAATTGAAAATCTACCGCAATTACAAGAATTGCACATTTACAATAATAAACTATAAAATTGAATAATATCGAAAAAAATATCCAACTTATTGGAAAATTTCTAAAACATAATGATATTACTTGATTTCATGTGGTAATAGTGAGGTCAAAACTTCTTTTCTTATAAACTTGGATGTTTCTATATCTAGAAATAGAAAGAGGGCATTCTTTGATATAATAACATTTGTCATGGTTATGGACAATCTATAACTGCTCAAAATTGATATTTATAATTTCATTTGAGTCATTTTTTCCTCAAGTTGGCATCTAACCATATCAATTTTATCGATAGTATTAGAGACTTGTATTTTATAATTTTTTATTCATCACATATTATGATAATGATAATGCATAATGTATTAAAATTTATTTTTTATGATATCAGAAAAAATTAGCTCAAGGAGATGTAAGGTGTACCGGATTATAAAGGGGAGGTATGATTCTAGGTTTAATATCAATAGATCTGATCTCATCCCCAACTATCGCCTCTTTGATAACAATGACTAAAGAATAAAAGTAATTCATGTTAGTAAAATATTTTGAAAGAAGATCTAAATTTTAATAATCATATGATATTATCTAAAATGTTGAATGATATAGCATAATTAGTTTAAAAAAAAGCTATCTTGATGGCATTAAAAAACCTAGATAAATTTTCGCAAACCACTTATTTTTATAGTCCACATTGAGGTGAACTTGATGTTATTAATCATAAGTTTTAACATCGAAACATGCATAATGCGCGATCATATACTATTCCTAATATCTTAAGCAAGTGAAACTATATTATTACTAATAAAAGATTTTAGCCAACTATTAATATTCTCAAAATGATGTTGGAGCAATCTCTTTATATGCTAGTGCAAAAAATTGTATTGTCATTAAAAGAAGGAAGATGGTTAGGCCAATAAGAAGTTATCTTCGAAACGTGATGGACTAACATTTCATTATTCGTAAAAAAAATAAATTTTGTATTATTGAAATAATGTGTAGATGGATGAATTATTAATCACAAGAGTGAGGTAATATAAAGATTGGGGCAATTGAATTTTATGCATAAGGATATATTATTTTAACACATTTCATGTAAACTGAAATCTTCATTGCATATAGCAACTTCTGTAGTATCTAATAATGTATAAAATGGAAGAAGTAAAATGTATAAAAGTTGTATAAAGAATCGTGACATCATACAATTTATAAACTATGCTTGTTATATCCATAAAGTAAATATTTTATAAGAATATTATCATATTTTGACATGATACTTATAGTTTATATAACACTATTAAGAATTAAATTAAAAAATATATTTCATATCTTTTAAGTGCATAAAAGTAACTAAGAGAAGAATTGAAGTTTACTTTGTCAATTACTAATTAATACCTTTGTAGTTTAATATGTTATGCTCTTCTTGTGATGAATTATATAAAGTATGGTGTAAAACTCTCTACGCATAGAATTCTTATTTGAAAAGAGACCCAACTTAATTTTTTATGTTGTCAATTTAGTAATCTTATCATATTTAAAAATCTAAATGTGGATTGAAAATTCTCACTATTACAATTTTATATTTTAATAATATCTTGTTCACCTTGTTCAGGAATATAGTTGATGATCCTCTTTATACAAGTTAAAAATATTAAAATACAGATGTATTGATTGTCAACTTGACTTGTTCGAGTCTTTTATTGATTATTTTATATCAGAAGAATAATATTTTCCAATAAACATCTATTATCTCATGATAATTTAAATAAAAATATGATGTTATAAATATTGTATTTATGGATAATAAACCTGCAAAATTTTTACAATTATTTATCTTTGCTTTTATGTTAATTCATTTACTCAAATCCTAAAAAAGATAAATTTTAATAATGTATTGTTCAAAGGAATGAACTAAAAAGTCAAACATATTAAAAATCTAAAATGTCACAATTCTATAAAAATTTTACAAAACTTTAGTTTTGCCTACTCTAAGATTATAACCACTTAAAGTTCAGGATGAGTGTCTTTTAATGGTCCAATGCTAGTTTATCATGCGCAACTAATAAGGTATTTATAATTTCTTTTTATAGCAATGTTTCAACTCATTACTAACTAGTGACTTGAAATTAAAATTTTTTCATTTAACTATCATTAAGTTATTCGTCATTAAAATATAAGAGCTTAGAATATTGTTATAATATAATGGAGTGAGGATTTTGTGTGTTGGTCTACTTTTGTAGTGGAAATTGGAACCCTGACCAGCTCTCACGAATTATCAATTTATAACAATAGACTATATAATTAAATAATATTAAGAAACAATACATTATATTGGAACAATTATGTAATATAATGACATAATTATATTTTATGTGGTAATAGTTATATCCAACCTTATTTTCAAGAAAACATAGAACCGATTGTTACAATAATGCTTTTCACGGATGAAAGTTAATATTTGAAATTTCATTTGGGCTATCTTTTCGACAAGCTCACATTTAACCATTTCAATTTTATCGAAAATATTTGAGAGACATGTATTTTACTAAGGTTTAGTTCATCTCGAAGTGAAATAATGACAATGCATAATGCATTACGGTTTATTATTTATGATATGAAGACAATGAGCCTATAGGTGTATAGGGACTACAGGATTATGTAGAGGAGGAATGATAAAAGGTTTTACATCGACTGATTTGACATCATCTTCAGCTATAGCCTCTTTGATAGCGATGGCTGAAGAAAAAATTAATTCAATTAGTAAAATATTTTGAAACAAGATCTAAATTTTAACAAGCATACGAAGCAAGAAAAACTACTGTCGAATATAGCAAAATTAGTAAAAGAAATAGGCTTTTAGATATGTATGAAAAGAATTTAAGATAACTCTTCACGTAACATATTTCCTATGTGGTCCATATTTAGTAGAACTTGGTGTTATTTATCATTAGTTTTAATATCAAAACTACAATAATATTGGATCATACGCTATTTCAAATATTATAAACAAATAAATAATAATTATTACTGACCTAAAATTTTTGCCAACTCTTCTAATGCTGAAGATGATGTTGGAGCAAGCTCATCAGACGCAACCGGGAAAAATTGCATGGTCGTTAAGAGGAGGAAGACCATCAGGCTAATGAGAAGTTGTCTTAGAAACATGATGGGCCAACACTTGATTATTTGTAAAAAAAATTTACAATATTGAAGCAATATATCTTGATGGATGAATTGTTCATCGAAAGAGTGAGTTGTTTTAAAGATTATGATCAAATTAGCGTTATGCATAAGGTTTTAGTTTTTTAAAACTTACCACGGTCGTTTAGAAACTGAAATCGTCATTGTATATTGTAACTTTCTTTGTATGCAATAACATATCTCATGGTAGAAGGGAAATGAATATAAATTAAATAAAGAATTATGACCTTATACACTATGCTTGTTCTATTTATTAATTAAATATTTTATAGAAATAATGTCATCTTTTAACATAATGTTTACATACTTTATGTAACAATCTAAGATTGTTGTATGTTAAGTTGAAAAAAATCTATTCCAAATCATTCAAGTGCCTAAATATAATTGAGAGAGAAATAAGTATCTTTTTTGTAAATTGGCTAGTAATCTTTTAGTCATCCAATACTTTATGCTCTTTTTGTTATCAATTACAAGAGGCATGGTTCTAAACTCCACATATTGAAATCTTATTTGAAAATAGAACATACTTAATTTTTTTGACGATCAACTTTCTTGTAATTTCTGAAAATCTAAACATGGTGCAAAAATTCTCACTCTTAGAAATTATGATTTGAATAATACCAAGATCATCTTCTTCATGAACCTAGTTGATGATCTTTTTCGTACAAGTTAAAAATATCAAAATGTGGATGAAATTATTGTCAATTTGACTTACTAGTGATGTTTGTTCATTATTTTATTTCAAAATCACAAAACATTTAAATAAACATCAAGTATGTCATGATAATTTGAGTCATAATATAATGTTATCATGATTTTAAACAAACATAGCAAAGATAGAAATATTTTTCAAAAAATATCTTTCATTTTGAGGTAATTTGTTTCCCTCATTCTAAATAACAAAGATGAATTTTAATAATCAATTGTATAAAGGTGTGAACTAATAAGTCAAACATAATCAAAATCTAAAAAGACAAATTTGATATTTTATTAAAATATCTTAAATATTTGTTTTGCCAACATTGAGATTGCAATCACTTAAATTTCAAGATTAGCACATTCTAATGCTGTAAAATTATTTTATTATAGGTAAATTATAATGCCTTTAGAGTTTCTTTTCATAGAAATGTTTCGACTTGGTAAATGCTAGTGATTTGAAATGAAAATTTATTCATTTAACTAGCGACTACGTTATTCATTATAGAAACCTAGTAGCTAATAATATAATTGTACTTTAATAAAGTTAGTGTTATGTACATTGGTTTGCATTTGTAGAGGAAATTGAAAATCTACCGCAATTACAAGAATTGCACATTTACAATAATAAACTATAAAATTGAATAATATCGAAAAAAATATCCAACTTATTGGAAAATTTCTAAAACATAATGATATTACTTGATTTCATGTGGTAATAGTGAGGTCAAAACTTCTTTTCTTATAAACTTGGATGTTTCTATATCTAGAAATAGAAAGAGGGCATTCTTTGATATAATAACATTTGTCATGGTTATGGACAATCTATAACTGCTCAAAATTGATATTTATAATTTCATTTGAGTCATTTTTTCCTCAAGTTGGCATCTAACCATATCAATTTTATCGATAGTATTAGAGACTTGTATTTTATAATTTTTTATTCATCACATATTATGATAATGATAATGCATAATGTATTAAAATTTATTTTTTATGATATCAGAAAAAATTAGCTCAAGGAGATGTAAGGTGTACCGGATTATAAAGGGGAGGTATGATTCTAGGTTTAATATCAATAGATCTGATCTCATCCCCAACTATCGCCTCTTTGATAACAATGACTAAAGAATAAAAGTAATTCATGTTAGTAAAATATTTTGAAAGAAGATCTAAATTTTAATAATCATATGATATTATCTAAAATGTTGAATGATATAGCATAATTAGTTTAAAAAAAAGCTATCTTGATGGCATTAAAAAACCTAGATAAATTTTCGCAAACCACTTATTTTTATAGTCCACATTGAGGTGAACTTGATGTTATTAATCATAAGTTTTAACATCGAAACATGCATAATGCGCGATCATATACTATTCCTAATATCTTAAGCAAGTGAAACTATATTATTACTAATAAAAGATTTTAGCCAACTATTAATATTCTCAAAATGATGTTGGAGCAATCTCTTTATATGCTAGTGCAAAAAATTGTATTGTCATTAAAAGAAGGAAGATGGTTAGGCCAATAAGAAGTTATCTTCGAAACGTGATGGACTAACATTTCATTATTCGTAAAAAAAATAAATTTTGTATTATTGAAATAATGTGTAGATGGATGAATTATTAATCACAAGAGTGAGGTAATATAAAGATTGGGGCAATTGAATTTTATGCATAAGGATATATTATTTTAACACATTTCATGTAAACTGAAATCTTCATTGCATATAGCAACTTCTGTAGTATCTAATAATGTATAAAATGGAAGAAGTAAAATGTATAAAAGTTGTATAAAGAATCGTGACATCATACAATTTATAAACTATGCTTGTTATATCCATAAAGTAAATATTTTATAAGAATATTATCATATTTTGACATGATACTTATAGTTTATATAACACTATTAAGAATTAAATTAAAAAATATATTTCATATCTTTTAAGTGCATAAAAGTAACTAAGAGAAGAATTGAAGTTTACTTTGTCAATTACTAATTAATACCTTTGTAGTTTAATATGTTATGCTCTTCTTGTGATGAATTATATAAAGTATGGTGTAAAACTCTCTACGCATAGAATTCTTATTTGAAAAGAGACCCAACTTAATTTTTTATGTTGTCAATTTAGTAATCTTATCATATTTAAAAATCTAAATGTGGATTGAAAATTCTCACTATTACAATTTTATATTTTAATAATATCTTGTTCACCTTGTTCAGGAATATAGTTGATGATCCTCTTTATACAAGTTAAAAATATTAAAATACAGATGTATTGATTGTCAACTTGACTTGTTCGAGTCTTTTATTGATTATTTTATATCAGAAGAATAATATTTTCCAATAAACATCTATTATCTCATGATAATTTAAATAAAAATATGATGTTATAAATATTGTATTTATGGATAATAAACCTGCAAAATTTTTACAATTATTTATCTTTGCTTTTATGTTAATTCATTTACTCAAATCCTAAAAAAGATAAATTTTAATAATGTATTGTTCAAAGGAATGAACTAAAAAGTCAAACATATTAAAAATCTAAAATGTCACAATTCTATAAAAATTTTACAAAACTTTAGTTTTGCCTACTCTAAGATTATAACCACTTAAAGTTCAGGATGAGTGTCTTTTAATGGTCCAATGCTAGTTTATCATGCGCAACTAATAAGGTATTTATAATTTCTTTTTATAGCAATGTTTCAACTCATTACTAACTAGTGACTTGAAATTAAAATTTTTTCATTTAACTATCATTAAGTTATTCGTCATTAAAATATAAGAGCTTAGAATATTGTTATAATATAATGGAGTGAGGATTTTGTGTGTTGGTCTACTTTTGTAGTGGAAATTGGAACCCTGACCAGCTCTCACGAATTATCAATTTATAACAATAGACTATATAATTAAATAATATTAAGAAACAATACATTATATTGGAACAATTATGTAATATAATGACATAATTATATTTTATGTGGTAATAGTTATATCCAACCTTATTTTCAAGAAAACATAGAACCGATTGTTACAATAATGCTTTTCACGGATGAAAGTTAATATTTGAAATTTCATTTGGGCTATCTTTTCGACAAGCTCACATTTAACCATTTCAATTTTATCGAAAATATTTGAGAGACATGTATTTTACTAAGGTTTAGTTCATCTCGAAGTGAAATAATGACAATGCATAATGCATTACGGTTTATTATTTATGATATGAAGACAATGAGCCTATAGGTGTATAGGGACTACAGGATTATGTAGAGGAGGAATGATAAAAGGTTTTACATCGACTGATTTGACATCATCTTCAGCTATAGCCTCTTTGATAGCGATGGCTGAAGAAAAAATTAATTCAATTAGTAAAATATTTTGAAACAAGATCTAAATTTTAACAAGCATACGAAGCAAGAAAAACTACTGTCGAATATAGCAAAATTAGTAAAAGAAATAGGCTTTTAGATATGTATGAAAAGAATTTAAGATAACTCTTCACGTAACATATTTCCTATGTGGTCCATATTTAGTAGAACTTGGTGTTATTTATCATTAGTTTTAATATCAAAACTACAATAATATTGGATCATACGCTATTTCAAATATTATAAACAAATAAATAATAATTATTACTGACCTAAAATTTTTGCCAACTCTTCTAATGCTGAAGATGATGTTGGAGCAAGCTCATCAGACGCAACCGGGAAAAATTGCATGGTCGTTAAGAGGAGGAAGACCATCAGGCTAATGAGAAGTTGTCTTAGAAACATGATGGGCCAACACTTGATTATTTGTAAAAAAAATTTACAATATTGAAGCAATATATCTTGATGGATGAATTGTTCATCGAAAGAGTGAGTTGTTTTAAAGATTATGATCAAATTAGCGTTATGCATAAGGTTTTAGTTTTTTAAAACTTACCACGGTCGTTTAGAAACTGAAATCGTCATTGTATATTGTAACTTTCTTTGTATGCAATAACATATCTCATGGTAGAAGGGAAATGAATATAAATTAAATAAAGAATTATGACCTTATACACTATGCTTGTTCTATTTATTAATTAAATATTTTATAGAAATAATGTCATCTTTTAACATAATGTTTACATACTTTATGTAACAATCTAAGATTGTTGTATGTTAAGTTGAAAAAAATCTATTCCAAATCATTCAAGTGCCTAAATATAATTGAGAGAGAAATAAGTATCTTTTTTGTAAATTGGCTAGTAATCTTTTAGTCATCCAATACTTTATGCTCTTTTTGTTATCAATTACAAGAGGCATGGTTCTAAACTCCACATATTGAAATCTTATTTGAAAATAGAACATACTTAATTTTTTTGACGATCAACTTTCTTGTAATTTCTGAAAATCTAAACATGGTGCAAAAATTCTCACTCTTAGAAATTATGATTTGAATAATACCAAGATCATCTTCTTCATGAACCTAGTTGATGATCTTTTTCGTACAAGTTAAAAATATCAAAATGTGGATGAAATTATTGTCAATTTGACTTACTAGTGATGTTTGTTCATTATTTTATTTCAAAATCACAAAACATTTAAATAAACATCAAGTATGTCATGATAATTTGAGTCATAATATAATGTTATCATGATTTTAAACAAACATAGCAAAGATAGAAATATTTTTCAAAAAATATCTTTCATTTTGAGGTAATTTGTTTCCCTCATTCTAAATAACAAAGATGAATTTTAATAATCAATTGTATAAAGGTGTGAACTAATAAGTCAAACATAATCAAAATCTAAAAAGACAAATTTGATATTTTATTAAAATATCTTAAATATTTGTTTTGCCAACATTGAGATTGCAATCACTTAAATTTCAAGATGAGCACATTCTAATGCTGTAAAATTATTTTATTATAGGTAAATTATAATGCCTTTAGAGTTTCTTTTCATAGAAATGTTTCGACTTGGTAAATGCTAGTGATTTGAAATGAAAATTTGTTCATTTAACTAGCGACTACGTTATTCATTATAGAAACCTAGTAGCTAATAATATAATTGTACTTTAATAAAGTTAGTGTTATGTACATTGGTTTGCATTTGTAGAGGAAATTGAAAATCTACCGCAATTACAAGAATTGCACATTTACAATAATAAACTATAAAATTGAATAATATCGAAAAAAATATCCAACTTATTGGAAAATTTCTAAAACATAATGATATTACTTGATTTCATGTGGTAATAGTGAGGTCAAAACTTCTTTTCTTATAAACTTGGATGTTTCTATATCTAGAAATAGAAAGAGGGCATTCTTTGATATAATAACATTTGTCATGGTTATGGACAATCTATAACTGCTCAAAATTGATATTTATAATTTCATTTGAGTCATTTTTTCCTCAAGTTGGCATCTAACCATATCAATTTTATCGATAGTATTAGAGACTTGTATTTTATAATTTTTTATTCATCACATATTATGATAATGATAATGCATAATGTATTAAAATTTATTTTTTATGATATCAGAAAAAATTAGCTCAAGGAGATGTAAGGTGTACCGGATTATAAAGGGGAGGTATGATTCTAGGTTTAATATCAATAGATCTGATCTCATCCCCAACTATCGCCTCTTTGATAACAATGACTAAAGAATAAAAGTAATTCATGTTAGTAAAATATTTTGAAAGAAGATCTAAATTTTAATAATCATATGATATTATCTAAAATGTTGAATGATATAGCATAATTAGTTTAAAAAAAAGCTATCTTGATGGCATTAAAAAACCTAGATAAATTTTCGCAAACCACTTATTTTTATAGTCCACATTGAGGTGAACTTGATGTTATTAATCATAAGTTTTAACATCGAAACATGCATAATGCGCGATCATATACTATTCCTAATATCTTAAGCAAGTGAAACTATATTATTACTAATAAAAGATTTTAGCCAACTATTAATATTCTCAAAATGATGTTGGAGCAATCTCTTTATATGCTAGTGCAAAAAATTGTATTGTCATTAAAAGAAGGAAGATGGTTAGGCCAATAAGAAGTTATCTTCGAAACGTGATGGACTAACATTTCATTATTCGTAAAAAAAATAAATTTTGTATTATTGAAATAATGTGTAGATGGATGAATTATTAATCACAAGAGTGAGGTAATATAAAGATTGGGGCAATTGAATTTTATGCATAAGGATATATTATTTTAACACATTTCATGTAAACTGAAATCTTCATTGCATATAGCAACTTCTGTAGTATCTAATAATGTATAAAATGGAAGAAGTAAAATGTATAAAAGTTGTATAAAGAATCGTGACATCATACAATTTATAAACTATGCTTGTTATATCCATAAAGTAAATATTTTATAAGAATATTATCATATTTTGACATGATACTTATAGTTTATATAACACTATTAAGAATTAAATTAAAAAATATATTTCATATCTTTTAAGTGCATAAAAGTAACTAAGAGAAGAATTGAAGTTTACTTTGTCAATTACTAATTAATACCTTTGTAGTTTAATATGTTATGCTCTTCTTGTGATGAATTATATAAAGTATGGTGTAAAACTCTCTACGCATAGAATTCTTATTTGAAAAGAGACCCAACTTAATTTTTTATGTTGTCAATTTAGTAATCTTATCATATTTAAAAATCTAAATGTGGATTGAAAATTCTCACTATTACAATTTTATATTTTAATAATATCTTGTTCACCTTGTTCAGGAATATAGTTGATGATCCTCTTTATACAAGTTAAAAATATTAAAATACAGATGTATTGATTGTCAACTTGACTTGTTCGAGTCTTTTATTGATTATTTTATATCAGAAGAATAATATTTTCCAATAAACATCTATTATCTCATGATAATTTAAATAAAAATATGATGTTATAAATATTGTATTTATGGATAATAAACCTGCAAAATTTTTACAATTATTTATCTTTGCTTTTATGTTAATTCATTTACTCAAATCCTAAAAAAGATAAATTTTAATAATGTATTGTTCAAAGGAATGAACTAAAAAGTCAAACATATTAAAAATCTAAAATGTCACAATTCTATAAAAATTTTACAAAACTTTAGTTTTGCCTACTCTAAGATTATAACCACTTAAAGTTCAGGATGAGTGTCTTTTAATGGTCCAATGCTAGTTTATCATGCGCAACTAATAAGGTATTTATAATTTCTTTTTATAGCAATGTTTCAACTCATTACTAACTAGTGACTTGAAATTAAAATTTTTTCATTTAACTATCATTAAGTTATTCGTCATTAAAATATAAGAGCTTAGAATATTGTTATAATATAATGGAGTGAGGATTTTGTGTGTTGGTCTACTTTTGTAGTGGAAATTGGAACCCTGACCAGCTCTCACGAATTATCAATTTATAACAATAGACTATATAATTAAATAATATTAAGAAACAATACATTATATTGGAACAATTATGTAATATAATGACATAATTATATTTTATGTGGTAATAGTTATATCCAACCTTATTTTCAAGAAAACATAGAACCGATTGTTACAATAATGCTTTTCACGGATGAAAGTTAATATTTGAAATTTCATTTGGGCTATCTTTTCGACAAGCTCACATTTAACCATTTCAATTTTATCGAAAATATTTGAGAGACATGTATTTTACTAAGGTTTAGTTCATCTCGAAGTGAAATAATGACAATGCATAATGCATTACGGTTTATTATTTATGATATGAAGACAATGAGCCTATAGGTGTATAGGGACTACAGGATTATGTAGAGGAGGAATGATAAAAGGTTTTACATCGACTGATTTGACATCATCTTCAGCTATAGCCTCTTTGATAGCGATGGCTGAAGAAAAAATTAATTCAATTAGTAAAATATTTTGAAACAAGATCTAAATTTTAACAAGCATACGAAGCAAGAAAAACTACTGTCGAATATAGCAAAATTAGTAAAAGAAATAGGCTTTTAGATATGTATGAAAAGAATTTAAGATAACTCTTCACGTAACATATTTCCTATGTGGTCCATATTTAGTAGAACTTGGTGTTATTTATCATTAGTTTTAATATCAAAACTACAATAATATTGGATCATACGCTATTTCAAATATTATAAACAAATAAATAATAATTATTACTGACCTAAAATTTTTGCCAACTCTTCTAATGCTGAAGATGATGTTGGAGCAAGCTCATCAGACGCAACCGGGAAAAATTGCATGGTCGTTAAGAGGAGGAAGACCATCAGGCTAATGAGAAGTTGTCTTAGAAACATGATGGGCCAACACTTGATTATTTGTAAAAAAAATTTACAATATTGAAGCAATATATCTTGATGGATGAATTGTTCATCGAAAGAGTGAGTTGTTTTAAAGATTATGATCAAATTAGCGTTATGCATAAGGTTTTAGTTTTTTAAAACTTACCACGGTCGTTTAGAAACTGAAATCGTCATTGTATATTGTAACTTTCTTTGTATGCAATAACATATCTCATGGTAGAAGGGAAATGAATATAAATTAAATAAAGAATTATGACCTTATACACTATGCTTGTTCTATTTATTAATTAAATATTTTATAGAAATAATGTCATCTTTTAACATAATGTTTACATACTTTATGTAACAATCTAAGATTGTTGTATGTTAAGTTGAAAAAAATCTATTCCAAATCATTCAAGTGCCTAAATATAATTGAGAGAGAAATAAGTATCTTTTTTGTAAATTGGCTAGTAATCTTTTAGTCATCCAATACTTTATGCTCTTTTTGTTATCAATTACAAGAGGCATGGTTCTAAACTCCACATATTGAAATCTTATTTGAAAATAGAACATACTTAATTTTTTTGACGATCAACTTTCTTGTAATTTCTGAAAATCTAAACATGGTGCAAAAATTCTCACTCTTAGAAATTATGATTTGAATAATACCAAGATCATCTTCTTCATGAACCTAGTTGATGATCTTTTTCGTACAAGTTAAAAATATCAAAATGTGGATGAAATTATTGTCAATTTGACTTACTAGTGATGTTTGTTCATTATTTTATTTCAAAATCACAAAACATTTAAATAAACATCAAGTATGTCATGATAATTTGAGTCATAATATAATGTTATCATGATTTTAAACAAACATAGCAAAGATAGAAATATTTTTCAAAAAATATCTTTCATTTTGAGGTAATTTGTTTCCCTCATTCTAAATAACAAAGATGAATTTTAATAATCAATTGTATAAAGGTGTGAACTAATAAGTCAAACATAATCAAAATCTAAAAAGACAAATTTGATATTTTATTAAAATATCTTAAATATTTGTTTTGCCAACATTGAGATTGCAATCACTTAAATTTCAAGATGAGCACATTCTAATGCTGTAAAATTATTTTATTATAGGTAAATTATAATGCCTTTAGAGTTTCTTTTCATAGAAATGTTTCGACTTGGTAAATGCTAGTGATTTGAAATGAAAATTTGTTCATTTAACTAGCGACTACGTTATTCATTATAGAAACCTAGTAGCTAATAATATAATTGTACTTTAATAAAGTTAGTGTTATGTACATTGGTTTGCATTTGTAGAGGAAATTGAAAATCTACCGCAATTACAAGAATTGCACATTTACAATAATAAACTATAAAATTGAATAATATCGAAAAAAATATCCAACTTATTGGAAAATTTCTAAAACATAATGATATTACTTGATTTCATGTGGTAATAGTGAGGTCAAAACTTCTTTTCTTATAAACTTGGATGTTTCTATATCTAGAAATAGAAAGAGGGCATTCTTTGATATAATAACATTTGTCATGGTTATGGACAATCTATAACTGCTCAAAATTGATATTTATAATTTCATTTGAGTCATTTTTTCCTCAAGTTGGCATCTAACCATATCAATTTTATCGATAGTATTAGAGACTTGTATTTTATAATTTTTTATTCATCACATATTATGATAATGATAATGCATAATGTATTAAAATTTATTTTTTATGATATCAGAAAAAATTAGCTCAAGGAGATGTAAGGTGTACCGGATTATAAAGGGGAGGTATGATTCTATGTTTAATATCAATAGATCTGATCTCATCCCCAACTATCGCCTCTTTGATAACAATGACTAAAGAATAAAAGTAATTCATGTTAGTAAAATATTTTGAAAGAAGATCTAAATTTTAATAATCATATGATATTATCTAAAATGTTGAATGATATAGCATAATTAGTTTAAAAAAAAGCTATCTTGATGGCATTAAAAAACCTAGATAAATTTTCGCAAACCACTTATTTTTATAGTCCACATTGAGGTGAACTTGATGTTATTAATCATAAGTTTTAACATCGAAACATGCATAATGCGCGATCATATACTATTCCTAATATCTTAAGCAAGTGAAACTATATTATTACTAATAAAAGATTTTAGCCAACTATTAATATTCTCAAAATGATGTTGGAGCAATCTCTTTATATGCTAGTGCAAAAAATTGTATTGTCATTAAAAGAAGGAAGATGGTTAGGCCAATAAGAAGTTATCTTCGAAACGTGATGGACTAACATTTCATTATTCGTAAAAAAAATAAATTTTGTATTATTGAAATAATGTGTAGATGGATGAATTATTAATCACAAGAGTGAGGTAATATAAAGATTGGGGCAATTGAATTTTATGCATAAGGATATATTATTTTAACACATTTCATTTAAACTGAAATCTTCATTGCATATAGCAACTTCTGTAGTATCTAATAATGTATAAAATGGAAGAAGTAAAATGTATAAAAGTTGTATAAAGAATCGTGACATCATACAATTTATAAACTATGCTTGTTATATCCATAAAGTAAATATTTTATAAGAATATTATCATATTTTGACATGATACTTATAGTTTATATAACACTATTAAGAATTAAATTAAAAAATATATTTCATATCTTTTAAGTGCATAAAAGTAACTAAGAGAAGAATTGAAGTTTACTTTGTCAATTACTAATTAATACCTTTGTAGTTTAATATGTTATGCTCTTCTTGTGATGAATTATATAAAGTATGGTGTAAAACTCTCTACGCATAGAATTCTTATTTGAAAAGAGACCCAACTTAATTTTTTATGTTGTTAATTTAGTAATCTTATCATATTTAAAAATCTAAATGTGGATTGAAAATTCTCACTATTACAATTTTATATTTTAATAATATCTTGTTCACCTTGTTCAGGAATATAGTTGATGATCCTCTTTATACAAGTTAAAAATATTAAAATACAGATGTATTGATTGTCAACTTGACTTGTTCGAGTCTTTTATTGATTATTTTATATCAGAAGAATAATATTTTCCAATAAACATCTATTATCTCATGATAATTTAAATAAAAATATGATGTTATAAATATTGTATTTATGGATAATAAACCTGCAAAATTTTTACAATTATTTATCTTTGCTTTTATGTTAATTCATTTACTCAAATCCTAAAAAAGATAAATTTTAATAATGTATTGTTCAAAGGAATGAACTAAAAAGTCAAACATATTAAAAATTTAAAATGTCACAATTCTATAAAAATTTTACAAAACTTTAGTTTTGCCTACTCTAAGATTATAACCACTTAAAGTTCAGGATGAGTGTCTTTTAATGGTCCAATGCTAGTTTATCATGCGCAACTAATAAGGTATTTATAATTTCTTTTTATAGCAATGTTTCAACTCATTACTAACTAGTGACTTGAAATTAAAATTTTTTCATTTAACTATCATTAAGTTATTCGTCATTAAAATATAAGAGCTTAGAATATTGTTATAATATAATGGAGTGAGGATTTTGTGTGTTGGTCTACTTTTGTAGTGGAAATTGGAACCCTGACCAGCTCTCACGAATTATCAATTTATAACAATAGACTATATAATTAAATAATATTAAGAAACAATACATTATATTGGAACAATTATGTAATATAATGACATAATTATATTTTATGTGGTAATAGTTATATCCAACCTTATTTTCAAGAAAACATAGAACCGATTGTTACAATAATGCTTTTCACGGATGAAAGTTAATATTTGAAATTTCATTTGGGCTATCTTTTCGACAAGCTCACATTTAACCATTTCAATTTTATCGAAAATATTTGAGAGACATGTATTTTACTAAGGTTTAGTTCATCTCGAAGTGAAATAATGACAATGCATAATGCATTACGGTTTATTATTTATGATATGAAGACAATGAGCCTATAGGTGTATAGGGACTACAGGATTATGTAGAGGAGGAATGATAAAAGGTTTTACATCGACTGATTTGACATCATCTTCAGCTATAGCCTCTTTGATAGCGATGGCTGAAGAAAAAATTAATTCAATTAGTAAAATATTTTGAAACAAGATCTAAATTTTAACAAGCATACGAAGCAAGAAAAACTACTGTCGAATATAGCAAAATTAGTAAAAGAAATAGGCTTTTAGATATGTATGAAAAGAATTTAAGATAACTCTTCACGTAACATATTTCCTATGTGGTCCATATTTAGTAGAACTTGGTGTTATTTATCATTAGTTTTAATATCAAAACTACAATAATATTGGATCATACGCTATTTCAAATATTATAAACAAATAAATAATAATTATTACTGACCTAAAATTTTTGCCAACTCTTCTAATGCTGAAGATGATGTTGGAGCAAGCTCATCAGACGCAACCGGGAAAAATTGCATGGTCGTTAAGAGGAGGAAGACCATCAGGCTAATGAGAAGTTGTCTTAGAAACATGATGGGCCAACACTTGATTATTTGTAAAAAAAATTTACAATATTGAAGCAATATATCTTGATGGATGAATTGTTCATCGAAAGAGTGAGTTGTTTTAAAGATTATGATCAAATTAGCGTTATGCATAAGGTTTTAGTTTTTTAAAACTTACCACGGTCGTTTAGAAACTGAAATCGTCATTGTATATTGTAACTTTCTTTGTATGCAATAACATATCTCATGGTAGAAGGGAAATGAATATAAATTAAATAAAGAATTATGACCTTATACACTATGCTTGTTCTATTTATTAATTAAATATTTTATAGAAATAATGTCATCTTTTAACATAATGTTTACATACTTTATGTAACAATCTAAGATTGTTGTATGTTAAGTTGAAAAAAATCTATTCCAAATCATTCAAGTGCCTAAATATAATTGAGAGAGAAATAAGTATCTTTTTTGTAAATTGGCTAGTAATCTTTTAGTCATCCAATACTTTATGCTCTTTTTGTTATCAATTACAAGAGGCATGGTTCTAAACTCCACATATTGAAATCTTATTTGAAAATAGAACATACTTAATTTTTTTGACGATCAACTTTCTTGTAATTTCTGAAAATCTAAACATGGTGCAAAAATTCTCACTCTTAGAAATTATGATTTGAATAATACCAAGATCATCTTCTTCATGAACCTAGTTGATGATCTTTTTCGTACAAGTTAAAAATATCAAAATGTGGATGAAATTATTGTCAATTTGACTTACTAGTGATGTTTGTTCATTATTTTATTTCAAAATCACAAAACATTTAAATAAACATCAAGTATGTCATGATAATTTGAGTCATAATATAATGTTATCATGATTTTAAACAAACATAGCAAAGATAGAAATATTTTTCAAAAAATATCTTTCATTTTGAGGTAATTTGTTTCCCTCATTCTAAATAACAAAGATGAATTTTAATAATCAATTGTATAAAGGTGTGAACTAATAAGTCAAACATAATCAAAATCTAAAAAGACAAATTTGATATTTTATTAAAATATCTTAAATATTTGTTTTGCCAATATTGAGATTGCAATCACTTAAATTTCAAGATGAGCACATTCTAATGCTGTAAAATTATTTTATTATAGGTAAATTATAATGCCTTTAGAGTTTCTTTTCATAGAAATGTTTCGACTTGGTAAATGCTAGTGATTTGAAATGAAAATTTGTTCATTTAACTAGCGACTACGTTATTCATTATAGAAACCTAGTAGCTAATAATATAATTGTACTTTAATAAAGTTAGTGTTATGTACATTGGTTTGCATTTGTAGAGGAAATTGAAAATCTACCGCAATTACAAGAATTGCACATTTACAATAATAAACTATAAAATTGAATAATATCGAAAAAAATATCCAACTTATTGGAAAATTTCTAAAACATAATGATATTACTTGATTTCATGTGGTAATAGTGAGGTCAAAACTTCTTTTCTTATAAACTTGGATGTTTCTATATCTAGAAATAGAAAGAGGGCATTCTTTGATATAATAACATTTGTCATGGTTATGGACAATCTATAACTGCTCAAAATTGATATTTATAATTTCATTTGAGTCATTTTTTCCTCAAGTTGGCATCTAACCATATCAATTTTATCGATAGTATTAGAGACTTGTATTTTATAATTTTTTATTCATCACATATTATGATAATGATAATGCATAATGTATTAAAATTTATTTTTTATGATATCAGAAAAAATTAGCTCAAGGAGATGTAAGGTGTACCGGATTATAAAGGGGAGGTATGATTCTAGGTTTAATATCAATAGATCTGATCTCATCCCCAACTATCGCCTCTTTGATAACAATGACTAAAGAATAAAAGTAATTCATGTTAGTAAAATATTTTGAAAGAAGATCTAAATTTTAATAATCATATGATATTATCTAAAATGTTGAATGATATAGCATAATTAGTTTAAAAAAAAGCTATCTTGATGGCATTAAAAAACCTAGATAAATTTTCGCAAACCACTTATTTTTATAGTCCACATTGAGGTGAACTTGATGTTATTAATCATAAGTTTTAACATCGAAACATGCATAATGCGCGATCATATACTATTCCTAATATCTTAAGCAAGTGAAACTATATTATTACTAATAAAAGATTTTAGCCAACTATTAATATTCTCAAAATGATGTTGGAGCAATCTCTTTATATGCTAGTGCAAAAAATTGTATTGTCATTAAAAGAAGGAAGATGGTTAGGCCAATAAGAAGTTATCTTCGAAACGTGATGGACTAACATTTCATTATTCGTAAAAAAAATAAATTTTGTATTATTGAAATAATGTGTAGATGGATGAATTATTAATCACAAGAGTGAGGTAATATAAAGATTGGGGCAATTGAATTTTATGCATAAGGATATATTATTTTAACACATTTCATGTAAACTGAAATCTTCATTGCATATAGCAACTTCTGTAGTATCTAATAATGTATAAAATGGAAGAAGTAAAATGTATAAAAGTTGTATAAAGAATCGTGACATCATACAATTTATAAACTATGCTTGTTATATCCATAAAGTAAATATTTTATAAGAATATTATCATATTTTGACATGATACTTATAGTTTATATAACACTATTAAGAATTAAATTAAAAAATATATTTCATATCTTTTAAGTGCATAAAAGTAACTAAGAGAAGAATTGAAGTTTACTTTGTCAATTACTAATTAATACCTTTGTAGTTTAATATGTTATGCTCTTCTTGTGATGAATTATATAAAGTATGGTGTAAAACTCTCTACGCATAGAATTCTTATTTGAAAAGAGACCCAACTTAATTTTTTATGTTGTCAATTTAGTAATCTTATCATATTTAAAAATCTAAATGTGGATTGAAAATTCTCACTATTACAATTTTATATTTTAATAATATCTTGTTCACCTTGTTCAGGAATATAGTTGATGATCCTCTTTATACAAATTAAAAATATTAAAATACAGATGTATTGATTGTCAACTTGACTTGTTCGAGTCTTTTATTGATTATTTTATATCAGAAGAATAATATTTTCCAATAAACATCTATTATCTCATGATAATTTAAATAAAAATATGATGTTATAAATATTGTATTTATGGATAATAAACCTGCAAAATTTTTACAATTATTTATCTTTGCTTTTATGTTAATTCATTTACTCAAATCCTAAAAAAGATAAATTTTAATAATGTATTGTTCAAAGGAATGAACTAAAAAGTCAAACATATTAAAAATCTAAAATGTCACAATTCTATAAAAATTTTACAAAACTTTAGTTTTGCCTACTCTAAGATTATAACCACTTAAAGTTCAGGATGAGTGTCTTTTAATGGTCCAATGCTAGTTTATCATGCGCAACTAATAAGGTATTTATAATTTCTTTTTATAGCAATGTTTCAACTCATTACTAACTAGTGACTTGAAATTAAAATTTTTTCATTTAACTATCATTAAGTTATTCGTCATTAAAATATAAGAGCTTAGAATATTGTTATAATATAATGGAGTGAGGATTTTGTGTGTTGGTCTACTTTTGTAGTGGAAATTGGAACCCTGACCAGCTCTCACGAATTATCAATTTATAACAATAGACTATATAATTAAATAATATTAAGAAACAATACATTATATTGGAACAATTATGTAATATAATGACATAATTATATTTTATGTGGTAATAGTTATATCCAACCTTATTTTCAAGAAAACATAGAACCGATTGTTACAATAATGCTTTTCACGGATGAAAGTTAATATTTGAAATTTCATTTGGGCTATCTTTTCGACAAGCTCACATTTAACCATTTCAATTTTATCGAAAATATTTGAGAGACATGTATTTTACTAAGGTTTAGTTCATCTCGAAGTGAAATAATGACAATGCATAATGCATTACGGTTTATTATTTATGATATGAAGACAATGAGCCTATAGGTGTATAGGGACTACAGGATTATGTAGAGGAGGAATGATAAAAGGTTTTACATCGACTGATTTGACATCATCTTCAGCTATAGCCTCTTTGATAGCGATGGCTGAAGAAAAAATTAATTCAATTAGTAAAATATTTTGAAACAAGATCTAAATTTTAACAAGCATACGAAGCAAGAAAAACTACTGTCGAATATAGCAAAATTAGTAAAAGAAATAGGCTTTTAGATATGTATGAAAAGAATTTAAGATAACTCTTCACGTAACATATTTCCTATGTGGTCCATATTTAGTAGAACTTGGTGTTATTTATCATTAGTTTTAATATCAAAACTACAATAATATTGGATCATACGCTATTTCAAATATTATAAACAAATAAATAATAATTATTACTGACCTAAAATTTTTGCCAACTCTTCTAATGCTGAAGATGATGTTGGAGCAAGCTCATCAGACGCAACCGGGAAAAATTGCATGGTCGTTAAGAGGAGGAAGACCATCAGGCTAATGAGAAGTTGTCTTAGAAACATGATGGGCCAACACTTGATTATTTGTAAAAAAAATTTACAATATTGAAGCAATATATCTTGATGGATGAATTGTTCATCGAAAGAGTGAGTTGTTTTAAAGATTATGATCAAATTAGCGTTATGCATAAGGTTTTAGTTTTTTAAAACTTACCACGGTCGTTTAGAAACTGAAATCGTCATTGTATATTGTAACTTTCTTTGTATGCAATAACATATCTCATGGTAGAAGGGAAATGAATATAAATTAAATAAAGAATTATGACCTTATACACTATGCTTGTTCTATTTATTAATTAAATATTTTATAGAAATAATGTCATCTTTTAACATAATGTTTACATACTTTATGTAACAATCTAAGATTGTTGTATGTTAAGTTGAAAAAAATCTATTCCAAATCATTCAAGTGCCTAAATATAATTGAGAGAGAAATAAGTATCTTTTTTGTAAATTGGCTAGTAATCTTTTAGTCATCCAATACTTTATGCTCTTTTTGTTATCAATTACAAGAGGCATGGTTCTAAACTCCACATATTGAAATCTTATTTGAAAATAGAACATACTTAATTTTTTTGACGATCAACTTTCTTTTAATTTCTGAAAATCTAAACATGGTGCAAAAATTCTCACTCTTAGAAATTATGATTTGAATAATACCAAGATCATCTTCTTCATGAACCTAGTTGATGATCTTTTTCGTACAAGTTAAAAATATCAAAATGTGGATGAAATTATTGTCAATTTGACTTACTAGTGATGTTTGTTCATTATTTTATTTCAAAATCACAAAACATTTAAATAAAATCAAGTATGTCATGATAATTTGAGTCATAATATAATGTTATCATGATTTTAAACAAACATAGCAAAGATAGAAATATTTTTCAAAAAATATCTTTCATTTTGAGGTAATTTGTTTCCCTCATTCTAAATAACAAAGATGAATTTTAATAATCAATTGTATAAAGGTGTGAACTAATAAGTCAAACATAATCAAAATCTAAAAAGACAAATTTGATATTTTATTAAAATATCTTAAATATTTGTTTTGCCAACATTGAGATTGCAATCACTTAAATTTCAAGATGAGCACATTCTAATGCTGTAAAATTATTTTATTATAGGTAAATTATAATGCCTTTAGAGTTTCTTTTCATAGAAATGTTTCGACTTGGTAAATGCTAGTGATTTGAAATGAAAATTTGTTCATTTAACTAGCGACTACGTTATTCATTATAGAAACCTAGTAGCTAATAATATAATTGTACTTTAATAAAGTTAGTGTTATGTACATTGGTTTGCATTTGTAGAGGAAATTGAAAATCTACCGCAATTACAAGAATTGCACATTTACAATAATAAACTATAAAATTGAATAATATCGAAAAAAATATCCAACTTATTGGAAAATTTCTAAAACATAATGATATTACTTGATTTCATGTGGTAATAGTGAGGTCAAAACTTCTTTTCTTATAAACTTGGATGTTTCTATATCTAGAAATAGAAAGAGGGCATTCTTTGATATAATAACATTTGTCATGGTTATGGACAATCTATAACTGCTCAAAATTGATATTTATAATTTCATTTGAGTCATTTTTTCCTCAAGTTGGCATCTAACCATATCAATTTTATCGATAGTATTAGAGACTTGTATTTTATAATTTTTTATTCATCACATATTATGATAATGATAATGCATAATGTATTAAAATTTATTTTTTATGATATCAGAAAAAATTAGCTCAAGGAGATGTAAGGTGTACCGGATTATAAAGGGGAGGTATGATTCTAGGTTTAATATCAATAGATCTGATCTCATCCCCAACTATCGCCTCTTTGATAACAATGACTAAAGAATAAAAGTAATTCATGTTAGTAAAATATTTTGAAAGAAGATCTAAATTTTAATAATCATATGATATTATCTAAAATGTTGAATGATATAGCATAATTAGTTTAAAAAAAAGCTATCTTGATGGCATTAAAAAAACTAGATAAATTTTCGCAAACCACTTATTTTTATAGTCCACATTGAGGTGAACTTGATGTTATTAATCATAAGTTTTAACATCGAAACATGCATAATGCGCGATCATATACTATTCCTAATATCTTAAGCAAGTGAAACTATATTATTACTAATAAAAGATTTTAGCCAACTATTAATATTCTCAAAATGATGTTGGAGCAATCTCTTTATATGCTAGTGCAAAAAATTGTATTGTCATTAAAAGAAGGAAGATGGTTAGGCCAATAAGAAGTTATCTTCGAAACGTGATGGACTAACATTTCATTATTCGTAAAAAAAATAAATTTTGTATTATTGAAATAATGTGTAGATGGATGAATTATTAATCACAAGAGTGAGGTAATATAAAGATTGGGGCAATTGAATTTTATGCATAAGGATATATTATTTTAACACATTTCATGTAAACTGAAATCTTCATTGCATATAGCAACTTCTGTAGTATCTAATAATGTATAAAATGGAAGAAGTAAAATGTATAAAAGTTGTATAAAGAATCGTGACATCATACAATTTATAAACTATGCTTGTTATATCCATAAAGTAAATATTTTATAAGAATATTATCATATTTTGACATGATACTTATAGTTTATATAACACTATTAAGAATTAAATTAAAAAATATATTTCATATCTTTTAAGTGCATAAAAGTAACTAAGAGAAGAATTGAAGTTTACTTTGTCAATTACTAATTAATACCTTTGTAGTTTAATATGTTATGCTCTTCTTGTGATGAATTATATAAAGTATGGTGTAAAACTCTCTACGCATAGAATTCTTATTTGAAAAGAGACCCAACTTAATTTTTTATGTTGTCAATTTAGTAATCTTATCATATTTAAAAATCTAAATGTGGATTGAAAATTCTCACTATTACAATTTTATATTTTAATAATATCTTGTTCACCTTGTTCAGGAATATAGTTGATGATCCTCTTTATACAAGTTAAAAATATTAAAATACAGATGTATTGATTGTCAACTTGACTTGTTCGAGTCTTTTATTGATTATTTTATATCAGAAGAATAATATTTTCCAATAAACATCTATTATCTCATGATAATTTAAATAAAAATATGATGTTATAAATATTGTATTTATGGATAATAAACCTGCAAAATTTTTACAATTATTTATCTTTGCTTTTATGTTAATTCATTTACTCAAATCCTAAAAAAGATAAATTTTAATAATGTATTGTTCAAAGGAATGAACTAAAAAGTCAAACATATTAAAAATCTAAAATGTCACAATTCTATAAAAATTTTACAAAACTTTAGTTTTGCCTACTCTAAGATTATAACCACTTAAAGTTCAGGATGAGTGTCTTTTAATGGTCCAATGCTAGTTTATCATGCGCAACTAATAAGGTATTTATAATTTCTTTTTATAGCAATGTTTCAACTCATTACTAACTAGTGACTTGAAATTAAAATTTTTTCATTTAACTATCATTAAGTTATTCGTCATTAAAATATAAGAGCTTAGAATATTGTTATAATATAATGGAGTGAGGATTTTGTGTGTTGGTCTACTTTTGTAGTGGAAATTGGAACCCTGACCAGCTCTCACGAATTATCAATTTATAACAATAGACTATATAATTAAATAATATTAAGAAACAATACATTATATTGGAACAATTATGTAATATAATGACATAATTATATTTTATGTGGTAATAGTTATATCCAACCTTATTTTCAAGAAAACATAGAACCGATTGTTACAATAATGCTTTTCACGGATGAAAGTTAATATTTGAAATTTCATTTGGGCTATCTTTTCGACAAGCTCACATTTAACCATTTCAATTTTATCGAAAATATTTGAGAGACATGTATTTTACTAAGGTTTAGTTCATCTCGAAGTGAAATAATGACAATGCATAATGCATTACGGTTTATTATTTATGATATGAAGACAATGAGCCTATAGGTGTATAGGGACTACAGGATTATGTAGAGGAGGAATGATAAAAGGTTTTACATCGACTGATTTGACATCATCTTCAGCTATAGCCTCTTTGATAGCGATGGCTGAAGAAAAAATTAATTCAATTAGTAAAATATTTTGAAACAAGATCTAAATTTTAACAAGCATACGAAGCAAGAAAAACTACTGTCGAATATAGCAAAATTAGTAAAAGAAATAGGCTTTTAGATATGTATGAAAAGAATTTAAGATAACTCTTCACGTAACATATTTCCTATGTGGTCCATATTTAGTAGAACTTGGTGTTATTTATCATTAGTTTTAATATCAAAACTACAATAATATTGGATCATACGCTATTTCAAATATTATAAACAAATAAATAATAATTATTACTGACCTAAAATTTTTGCCAACTCTTCTAATGCTGAAGATGATGTTGGAGCAAGCTCATCAGACGCAACCGGGAAAAATTGCATGGTCGTTAAGAGGAGGAAGACCATCAGGCTAATGAGAAGTTGTCTTAGAAACATGATGGGCCAACACTTGATTATTTGTAAAAAAAATTTACAATATTGAAGCAATATATCTTGATGGATGAATTGTTCATCGAAAGAGTGAGTTGTTTTAAAGATTATGATCAAATTAGCGTTATGCATAAGGTTTTAGTTTTTTAAAACTTACCACGGTCGTTTAGAAACTGAAATCGTCATTGTATATTGTAACTTTCTTTGTATGCAATAACATATCTCATGGTAGAAGGGAAATGAATATAAATTAAATAAAGAATTATGACCTTATACACTATGCTTGTTCTATTTATTAATTAAATATTTTATAGAAATAATGTCATCTTTTAACATAATGTTTACATACTTTATGTAACAATCTAAGATTGTTGTATGTTAAGTTGAAAAAAATCTATTCCAAATCATTCAAGTGCCTAAATATAATTGAGAGAGAAATAAGTATCTTTTTTGTAAATTGGCTAGTAATCTTTTAGTCATCCAATACTTTATGCTCTTTTTGTTATCAATTACAAGAGGCATGGTTCTAAACTCCACATATTGAAATCTTATTTGAAAATAGAACATACTTAATTTTTTTGACGATCAACTTTCTTTTAATTTCTGAAAATCTAAACATGGTGCAAAAATTCTCACTCTTAGAAATTATGATTTGAATAATACCAAGATCATCTTCTTCATGAACCTAGTTGATGATCTTTTTCGTACAAGTTAAAAATATCAAAATGTGGATGAAATTATTGTCAATTTGACTTACTAGTGATGTTTGTTCATTATTTTATTTCAAAATCACAAAACATTTAAATAAACATCAAGTATGTCATGATAATTTGAGTCATAATATAATGTTATCATGATTTTAAACAAACATAGCAAAGATAGAAATATTTTTCAAAAAATATCTTTCATTTTGAGGTAATTCGTTTCCCTCATTCTAAATAACAAAGATGAATTTTAATAATCAATTGTATAAAGGTGTGAACTAATAAGTCAAACATAATCAAAATCTAAAAAGACAAATTTGATATTTTATTAAAATATCTTAAATATTTGTTTTGCCAACATTGAGATTGCAATCACTTAAATTTCAAGATGAGCACATTCTAATGCTGTAAAATTATTTTATTATAGGTAAATTATAATGCCTTTAGAGTTTCTTTTCATAGAAATGTTTCGACTTGGTAAATGCTAGTGATTTGAAATGAAAATTTGTTCATTTAACTAGCGACTACGTTATTCATTATAGAAACCTAGTAGCTAATAATATAATTGTACTTTAATAAAGTTAGTGTTATGTACATTGGTTTGCATTTGTAGAGGAAATTGAAAATCTACCGCAATTACAAGAATTGCACATTTACAATAATAAACTATAAAATTGAATAATATCGAAAAAAATATCCAACTTATTGGAAAATTTCTAAAACATAATGATATTACTTGATTTCATGTGGTAATAGTGAGGTCAAAACTTCTTTTCTTATAAACTTGGATGTTTCTATATCTAGAAATAGAAAGAGGGCATTCTTTGATATAATAACATTTGTCATGGTTATGGACAATCTATAACTGCTCAAAATTGATATTTATAATTTCATTTGAGTCATTTTTTCCTCAAGTTGGCATCTAACCATATCAATTTTATCGATAGTATTAGAGACTTGTATTTTATAATTTTTTATTCATCACATATTATGATAATGATAATGCATAATGTATTAAAATTTATTTTTTATGATATCAGAAAAAATTAGCTCAAGGAGATGTAAGGTGTACCGGATTATAAAGGGGAGGTATGATTCTAGGTTTAATATCAATAGATCTGATCTCATCCCCAACTATCGCCTCTTTGATAACAATGACTAAAGAATAAAAGTAATTCATGTTAGTAAAATATTTTGAAAGAAGATCTAAATTTTAATAATCATATGATATTATCTAAAATGTTGAATGATATAGCATAATTAGTTTAAAAAAAAGCTATCTTGATGGCATTAAAAAACCTAGATAAATTTTCGCAAACCACTTATTTTTATAGTCCACATTGAGGTGAACTTGATGTTATTAATCATAAGTTTTAACATCGAAACATGCATAATGCGCGATCATATACTATTCCTAATATCTTAAGCAAGTGAAACTATATTATTACTAATAAAAGATTTTAGCCAACTATTAATATTCTCAAAATGATGTTGGAGCAATCTCTTTATATGCTAGTGCAAAAAATTGTATTGTCATTAAAAGAAGGAAGATGGTTAGGCCAATAAGAAGTTATCTTCGAAACGTGATGGACTAACATTTCATTATTCGTAAAAAAAATAAATTTTGTATTATTGAAATAATGTGTAGATGGATGAATTATTAATCACAAGAGTGAGGTAATATAAAGATTGGGGCAATTGAATTTTATGCATAAGGATATATTATTTTAACACATTTCATGTAAACTGAAATCTTCATTGCATATAGCAACTTCTGTAGTATCTAATAATGTATAAAATGGAAGAAGTAAAATGTATAAAAGTTGTATAAAGAATCGTGACATCATACAATTTATAAACTATGCTTGTTATATCCATAAAGTAAATATTTTATAAGAATATTATCATATTTTGACATGATACTTATAGTTTATATAACACTATTAAGAATTAAATTAAAAAATATATTTCATATCTTTTAAGTGCATAAAAGTAACTAAGAGAAGAATTGAAGTTTACTTTGTCAATTACTAATTAATACCTTTGTAGTTTAATATGTTATGCTCTTTTTGTGATGAATTATATAAAGTATGGTGTAAAACTCTCTACGCATAGAATTCTTATTTGAAAAGAGACCCAACTTAATTTTTTATGTTGTCAATTTAGTAATCTTATCATATTTAAAAATCTAAATGTGGATTGAAAATTCTCACTATTACAATTTTATATTTTAATAATATCTTGTTCACCTTGTTCAGGAATATAGTTGATGATCCTCTTTATACAAGTTAAAAATATTAAAATACAGATGTATTGATTGTCAACTTGACTTGTTCGAGTCTTTTATTGATTATTTTATATCAGAAGAATAATATTTTCCAATAAACATCTATTATCTCATGATAATTTAAATAAAAATATGATGTTATAAATATTGTATTTATGGATAATAAACCTGCAAAATTTTTACAATTATTTATCTTTGCTTTTATGTTAATTCATTTACTCAAATCCTAAAAAAGATAAATTTTAATAATGTATTGTTCAAAGGAATGAACTAAAAAGTCAAACATATTAAAAATCTAAAATGTCACAATTCTATAAAAATTTTACAAAACTTTAGTTTTGCCTACTCTAAGATTATAACCACTTAAAGTTCAGGATGAGTGTCTTTTAATGGTCCAATGCTAGTTTATCATGCGCAACTAATAAGGTATTTATAATTTCTTTTTATAGCAATGTTTCAACTCATTACTAACTAGTGACTTGAAATTAAAATTTTTTCATTTAACTATCATTAAGTTATTCATCATTAAAATATAAGAGCTTAGAATATTGTTATAATATAATGGAGTGAGGATTTTGTGTGTTGGTCTACTTTTGTAGTGGAAATTGGAACCCTGACCAGCTCTCACGAATTATCAATTTATAACAATAGACTATATAATTAAATAATATTAAGAAACAATACATTATATTGGAACAATTATGTAATATAATGACATAATTATATTTTATGTGGTAATAGTTATATCCAACCTTATTTTCAAGAAAACATAGAACCGATTGTTACAATAATGCTTTTCACGGATGAAAGTTAATATTTGAAATTTCATTTGGGCTATCTTTTCGACAAGCTCACATTTAACCATTTCAATTTTATCGAAAATATTTGAGAGACATGTATTTTACTAAGGTTTAGTTCATCTCGAAGTGAAATAATGACAATGCATAATGCATTACGGTTTATTATTTATGATATGAAGACAATGAGCCTATAGGTGTATAGGGACTACAGGATTATGTAGAGGAGGAATGATAAAAGGTTTTACATCGACTGATTTGACATCATCTTCAGCTATAGCCTCTTTGATAGCGATGGCTGAAGAAAAAATTAATTCAATTAGTAAAATATTTTGAAACAAGATCTAAATTTTAACAAGCATACGAAGCAAGAAAAACTACTGTCGAATATAGCAAAATTAGTAAAAGAAATAGGCTTTTAGATATGTATGAAAAGAATTTAAGATAACTCTTCACGTAACATATTTCCTATGTGGTCCATATTTAGTAGAACTTGGTGTTATTTATCATTAGTTTTAATATCAAAACTACAATAATATTGGATCATACGCTATTTCAAATATTATAAACAAATAAATAATAATTATTACTGACCTAAAATTTTTGCCAACTCTTCTAATGCTGAAGATGATGTTGGAGCAAGCTCATCAGACGCAACCGGGAAAAATTGCATGGTCGTTAAGAGGAGGAAGACCATCAGGCTAATGAGAAGTTGTCTTAGAAACATGATGGGCCAACACTTGATTATTTGTAAAAAAAATTTACAATATTGAAGCAATATATCTTGATGGATGAATTGTTCATCGAAAGAGTGAGTTGTTTTAAAGATTATGATCAAATTAGCGTTATGCATAAGGTTTTAGTTTTTTAAAACTTACCACGGTCGTTTAGAAACTGAAATCGTCATTGTATATTGTAACTTTCTTTGTATGCAATAACATATCTCATGGTAGAAGGGAAATGAATATAAATTAAATAAAGAATTATGACCTTATACACTATGCTTGTTCTATTTATTAATTAAATATTTTATAGAAATAATGTCATCTTTTAACATAATGTTTACATACTTTATGTAACAATCTAAGATTGTTGTATGTTAAGTTGAAAAAAATCTATTCCAAATCATTCAAGTGCCTAAATATAATTGAGAGAGAAATAAGTATCTTTTTTGTAAATTGGCTAGTAATCTTTTAGTCATCCAATACTTTATGCTCTTTTTGTTATCAATTACAAGAGGCATGGTTCTAAACTCCACATATTGAAATCTTATTTGAAAATAGAACATACTTAATTTTTTTGACGATCAACTTTCTTGTAATTTCTGAAAATCTAAACATGGTGCAAAAATTCTCACTCTTAGAAATTATGATTTGAATAATACCAAGATCATCTTCTTCATGAACCTAGTTGATGATCTTTTTCGTACAAGTTAAAAATATCAAAATGTGGATGAAATTATTGTCAATTTGACTTACTAGTGATGTTTGTTCATTATTTTATTTCAAAATCACAAAACATTTAAATAAAATCAAGTATGTCATGATAATTTGAGTCATAATATAATGTTATCATGATTTTAAACAAACATAGCAAAGATAGAAATATTTTTCAAAAAATATCTTTCATTTTGAGGTAATTTGTTTCCCTCATTCTAAATAACAAAGATGAATTTTAATAATCAATTGTATAAAGGTGTGAACTAATAAGTCAAACATAATCAAAATCTAAAAAGACAAATTTGATATTTTATTAAAATATCTTAAATATTTGTTTTGCCAACATTGAGATTGCAATCACTTAAATTTCAAGATGAGCACATTCTAATGCTGTAAAATTATTTTATTATAGGTAAATTATAATGCCTTTAGAGTTTCTTTTCATAGAAATGTTTCGACTTGGTAAATGCTAGTGATTTGAAATGAAAATTTGTTCATTTAACTAGCGACTACGTTATTCATTATAGAAACCTAGTAGCTAATAATATAATTGTACTTTAATAAAGTTAGTGTTATGTACATTGGTTTGCATTTGTAGAGGAAATTGAAAATCTACCGCAATTACAAGAATTGCACATTTACAATAATAAACTATAAAATTGAATAATATCGAAAAAAATATCCAACTTATTGGAAAATTTCTAAAACATAATGATATTACTTGATTTCATGTGGTAATAGTGAGGTCAAAACTTCTTTTCTTATAAACTTGGATGTTTCTATATCTAGAAATAGAAAGAGGGCATTCTTTGATATAATAACATTTGTCATGGTTATGGACAATCTATAACTGCTCAAAATTGATATTTATAATTTCATTTGAGTCATTTTTTCCTCAAGTTGGCATCTAACCATATCAATTTTATCGATAGTATTAGAGACTTGTATTTTATAATTTTTTATTCATCACATATTATGATAATGATAATGCATAATGTATTAAAATTTATTTTTTATGATATCAGAAAAAATTAGCTCAAGGAGATGTAAGGTGTACCGGATTATAAAGGGGAGGTATGATTCTAGGTTTAATATCAATAGATCTGATCTCATCCCCAACTATCGCCTCTTTGATAACAATGACTAAAGAATAAAAGTAATTCATGTTAGTAAAATATTTTGAAAGAAGATCTAAATTTTAATAATCATATGATATTATCTAAAATGTTGAATGATATAGCATAATTAGTTTAAAAAAAAGCTATCTTGATGGCATTAAAAAACCTAGATAAATTTTCGCAAACCACTTATTTTTATAGTCCACATTGAGGTGAACTTGATGTTATTAATCATAAGTTTTAACATCGAAACATGCATAATGCGCGATCATATACTATTCCTAATATCTTAAGCAAGTGAAACTATATTATTACTAATAAAAGATTTTAGCCAACTATTAATATTCTCAAAATGATGTTGGAGCAATCTCTTTATATGCTAGTGCAAAAAATTGTATTGTCATTAAAAGAAGGAAGATGGTTAGGCCAATAAGAAGTTATCTTCGAAACGTGATGGACTAACATTTCATTATTCGTAAAAAAAATAAATTTTGTATTATTGAAATAATGTGTAGATGGATGAATTATTAATCACAAGAGTGAGGTAATATAAAGATTGGGGCAATTGAATTTTATGCATAAGGATATATTATTTTAACACATTTCATGTAAACTGAAATCTTCATTGCATATAGCAACTTCTGTAGTATCTAATAATGTATAAAATGGAAGAAGTAAAATGTATAAAAGTTGTATAAAGAATCGTGACATCATACAATTTATAAACTATGCTTGTTATATCCATAAAGTAAATATTTTATAAGAATATTATCATATTTTGACATGATACTTATAGTTTATATAACACTATTAAGAATTAAATTAAAAAATATATTTCATATCTTTTAAGTGCATAAAAGTAACTAAGAGAAGAATTGAAGTTTACTTTGTCAATTACTAATTAATACCTTTGTAGTTTAATATGTTATGCTCTTCTTGTGATGAATTATATAAAGTATGGTGTAAAACTCTCTACGCATAGAATTCTTATTTGAAAAGAGACCCAACTTAATTTTTTATGTTGTCAATTTAGTAATCTTATCATATTTAAAAATCTAAATGTGGATTGAAAATTCTCACTATTACAATTTTATATTTTAATAATATCTTGTTCACCTTGTTCAGGAATATAGTTGATGATCCTCTTTATACAAGTTAAAAATATTAAAATACAGATGTATTGATTGTCAACTTGACTTGTTCGAGTCTTTTATTGATTATTTTATATCAGAAGAATAATATTTTCCAATAAACATCTATTATCTCATGATAATTTAAATAAAAATATGATGTTATAAATATTGTATTTATGGATAATAAACCTGCAAAATTTTTACAATTATTTATCTTTGCTTTTATGTTAATTCATTTACTCAAATCCTAAAAAAGATAAATTTTAATAATGTATTGTTCAAAGGAATGAACTAAAAAGTCAAACATATTAAAAATCTAAAATGTCACAATTCTATAAAAATTTTACAAAACTTTAGTTTTGCCTACTCTAAGATTATAACCACTTAAAGTTCAGGATGAGTGTCTTTTAATGGTCCAATGCTAGTTTATCATGCGCAACTAATAAGGTATTTATAATTTCTTTTTATAGCAATGTTTCAACTCATTACTAACTAGTGACTTGAAATTAAAATTTTTTCATTTAACTATCATTAAGTTATTCATCATTAAAATATAAGAGCTTAGAATATTGTTATAATATAATGGAGTGAGGATTTTGTGTGTTGGTCTACTTTTGTAGTGGAAATTGGAACCCTGACCAGCTCTCACGAATTATCAATTTATAACAATAGACTATATAATTAAATAATATTAAGAAACAATACATTATATTGGAACAATTATGTAATATAATGACATAATTATATTTTATGTGGTAATAGTTATATCCAACCTTATTTTCAAGAAAACATAGAACCGATTGTTACAATAATGCTTTTCACGGATGAAAGTTAATATTTGAAATTTCATTTGGGCTATCTTTTCGACAAGCTCACATTTAACCATTTCAATTTTATCGAAAATATTTGAGAGACATGTATTTTACTAAGGTTTAGTTCATCTCGAAGTGAAATAATGACAATGCATAATGCATTACGGTTTATTATTTATGATATGAAGACAATGAGCCTATAGGTGTATAGGGACTACAGGATTATGTAGAGGAGGAATGATAAAAGGTTTTACATCGACTGATTTGACATCATCTTCAGCTATAGCCTCTTTGATAGCGATGGCTGAAGAAAAAATTAATTCAATTAGTAAAATATTTTGAAACAAGATCTAAATTTTAACAAGCATACGAAGCAAGAAAAACTACTGTCGAATATAGCAAAATTAGTAAAAGAAATAGGCTTTTAGATATGTATGAAAAGAATTTAAGATAACTCTTCACGTAACATATTTCCTATGTGGTCCATATTTAGTAGAACTTGGTGTTATTTATCATTAGTTTTAATATCAAAACTACAATAATATTGGATCATACGCTATTTCAAATATTATAAACAAATAAATAATAATTATTACTGACCTAAAATTTTTGCCAACTCTTCTAATGCTGAAGATGATGTTGGAGCAAGCTCATCAGACGCAACCGGGAAAAATTGCATGGTCGTTAAGAGGAGGAAGACCATCAGGCTAATGAGAAGTTGTCTTAGAAACATGATGGGCCAACACTTGATTATTTGTAAAAAAAATTTACAATATTGAAGCAATATATCTTGATGGATGAATTGTTCATCGAAAGAGTGAGTTGTTTTAAAGATTATGATCAAATTAGCGTTATGCATAAGGTTTTAGTTTTTTAAAACTTACCACGGTCGTTTAGAAACTGAAATCGTCATTGTATATTGTAACTTTCTTTGTATGCAATAACATATCTCATGGTAGAAGGGAAATGAATATAAATTAAATAAAGAATTATGACCTTATACACTATGCTTGTTCTATTTATTAATTAAATATTTTATAGAAATAATGTCATCTTTTAACATAATGTTTACATACTTTATGTAACAATCTAAGATTGTTGTATGTTAAGTTGAAAAAAATCTATTCCAAATCATTCAAGTGCCTAAATATAATTGAGAGAGAAATAAGTATCTTTTTTGTAAATTGGCTAGTAATCTTTTAGTCATCCAATACTTTATGCTCTTTTTGTTATCAATTACAAGAGGCATGGTTCTAAACTCCACATATTGAAATCTTATTTGAAAATAGAACATACTTAATTTTTTTGACGATCAACTTTCTTGTAATTTCTGAAAATCTAAACATGGTGCAAAAATTCTCACTCTTAGAAATTATGATTTGAATAATACCAAGATCATCTTCTTCATGAACCTAGTTGATGATCTTTTTCGTACAAGTTAAAAAATATCAAAATGTGGATGAAATTATTGTCAATTTGACTTACTAGTGATGTTTGTTCATTATTTTATTTCAAAATCACAAAACATTTAAATAAACATCAAGTATGTCATGATAATTTGAGTCATAATATAATGTTATCATGATTTTAAACAAACATAGCAAAGATAGAAATATTTTTCAAAAAATATCTTTCATTTTGAGGTAATTTGTTTCCCTCATTCTAAATAACAAAGATGAATTTTAATAATCAATTGTATAAAGGTGTGAACTAATAAGTCAAACATAATCAAAATCTAAAAAGACAAATTTGATATTTTATTAAAATATCTTAAATATTTGTTTTGCCAACATTGAGATTGCAATCACTTAAATTTCAAGATGAGCACATTCTAATGCTGTAAAATTATTTTATTATAGGTAAATTATAATGCCTTTAGAGTTTCTTTTCATAGAAATGTTTCGACTTGGTAAATGCTAGTGATTTGAAATGAAAATTTGTTCATTTAACTAGCGACTACGTTATTCATTATAGAAACCTAGTAGCTAATAATATAATTGTACTTTAATAAAGTTAGTGTTATGTACATTGGTTTGCATTTGTAGAGGAAATTGAAAATCTACCGCAATTACAAGAATTGCACATTTACAATAATAAACTATAAAATTGAATAATATCGAAAAAAATATCCAACTTATTGGAAAATTTCTAAAACATAATGATATTACTTGATTTCATGTGGTAATAGTGAGGTCAAAACTTCTTTTCTTATAAACTTGGATGTTTCTATATCTAGAAATAGAAAGAGGGCATTCTTTGATATAATAACATTTGTCATGGTTATGGACAATCTATAACTGCTCAAAATTGATATTTATAATTTCATTTGAGTCATTTTTTCCTCAAGTTGGCATCTAACCATATCAATTTTATCGATAGTATTAGAGACTTGTATTTTATAATTTTTTATTCATCACATATTATGATAATGATAATGCATAATGTATTAAAATTTATTTTTTATGATATCAGAAAAAATTAGCTCAAGGAGATGTAAGGTGTACCGGATTATAAAGGGGAGGTATGATTCTAGGTTTAATATCAATAGATCTGATCTCATCCCCAACTATCGCCTCTTTGATAACAATGACTAAAGAATAAAAGTAATTCATGTTAGTAAAATATTTTGAAAGAAGATCTAAATTTTAATAATCATATGATATTATCTAAAATGTTGAATGATATAGCATAATTAGTTTAAAAAAAAGCTATCTTGATGGCATTAAAAAACCTAGATAAATTTTCGCAAACCACTTATTTTTATAGTCCACATTGAGGTGAACTTGATGTTATTAATCATAAGTTTTAACATCGAAACATGCATAATGCGCGATCATATACTATTCCTAATATCTTAAGCAAGTGAAACTATATTATTACTAATAAAAGATTTTAGCCAACTATTAATATTCTCAAAATGATGTTGGAGCAATCTCTTTATATGCTAGTGCAAAAAATTGTATTGTCATTAAAAGAAGGAAGATGGTTAGGCCAATAAGAAGTTATCTTCGAAACGTGATGGACTAACATTTCATTATTCGTAAAAAAAATAAATTTTGTATTATTGAAATAATGTGTAGATGGATGAATTATTAATCACAAGAGTGAGGTAATATAAAGATTGGGGCAATTGAATTTTATGCATAAGGATATATTATTTTAACACATTTCATGTAAACTGAAATCTTCATTGCATATAGCAACTTCTGTAGTATCTAATAATGTATAAAATGGAAGAAGTAAAATGTATAAAAGTTGTATAAAGAATCGTGACATCATACAATTTATAAACTATGCTTGTTATATCCATAAAGTAAATATTTTATAAGAATATTATCATATTTTGACATGATACTTATAGTTTATATAACACTATTAAGAATTAAATTAAAAAATATATTTCATATCTTTTAAGTGCATAAAAGTAACTAAGAGAAGAATTGAAGTTTACTTTGTCAATTACTAATTAATACCTTTGTAGTTTAATATGTTATGCTCTTCTTGTGATGAATTATATAAAGTATGGTGTAAAACTCTCTACGCATAGAATTCTTATTTGAAAAGAGACCCAACTTAATTTTTTATGTTGTCAATTTAGTAATCTTATCATATTTAAAAATCTAAATGTGGATTGAAAATTCTCACTATTACAATTTTATATTTTAATAATATCTTGTTCACCTTGTTCAGGAATATAGTTGATGATCCTCTTTATACAAGTTAAAAATATTAAAATACAGATGTATTGATTGTCAACTTGACTTGTTCGAGTCTTTTATTGATTATTTTATATCAGAAGAATAATATTTTCCAATAAACATCTATTATCTCATGATAATTTAAATAAAAATATGATGTTATAAATATTGTATTTATGGATAATAAACCTGCAAAATTTTTACAATTATTTATCTTTGCTTTTATGTTAATTCATTTACTCAAATCCTAAAAAAGATAAATTTTAATAATGTATTGTTCAAAGGAATGAACTAAAAAGTCAAACATATTAAAAATCTAAAATGTCACAATTCTATAAAAATTTTACAAAACTTTAGTTTTGCCTACTCTAAGATTATAACCACTTAAAGTTCAGGATGAGTGTCTTTTAATGGTCCAATGCTAGTTTATCATGCGCAACTAATAAGGTATTTATAATTTCTTTTTATAGCAATGTTTCAACTCATTACTAACTAGTGACTTGAAATTAAAATTTTTTCATTTAACTATCATTAAGTTATTCATCATTAAAATATAAGAGCTTAGAATATTGTTATAATATAATGGAGTGAGGATTTTGTGTGTTGGTCTACTTTTGTAGTGGAAATTGGAACCCTGACCAGCTCTCACGAATTATCAATTTATAACAATAGACTATATAATTAAATAATATTAAGAAACAATACATTATATTGGAACAATTATGTAATATAATGACATAATTATATTTTATGTGGTAATAGTTATATCCAACCTTATTTTCAAGAAAACATAGAACCGATTGTTACAATAATGCTTTTCACGGATGAAAGTTAATATTTGAAATTTCATTTGGGCTATCTTTTCGACAAGCTCACATTTAACCATTTCAATTTTATCGAAAATATTTGAGAGACATGTATTTTACTAAGGTTTAGTTCATCTCGAAGTGAAATAATGACAATGCATAATGCATTACGGTTTATTATTTATGATATGAAGACAATGAGCCTATAGGTGTATAGGGACTACAGGATTATGTAGAGGAGGAATGATAAAAGGTTTTACATCGACTGATTTGACATCATCTTCAGCTATAGCCTCTTTGATAGCGATGGCTGAAGAAAAAATTAATTCAATTAGTAAAATATTTTGAAACAAGATCTAAATTTTAACAAGCATACGAAGCAAGAAAAACTACTGTCGAATATAGCAAAATTAGTAAAAGAAATAGGCTTTTAGATATGTATGAAAAGAATTTAAGATAACTCTTCACGTAACATATTTCCTATGTGGTCCATATTTAGTAGAACTTGGTGTTATTTATCATTAGTTTTAATATCAAAACTACAATAATATTGGATCATACGCTATTTCAAATATTATAAACAAATAAATAATAATTATTACTGACCTAAAATTTTTGCCAACTCTTCTAATGCTGAAGATGATGTTGGAGCAAGCTCATCAGACGCAACCGGGAAAAATTGCATGGTCGTTAAGAGGAGGAAGACCATCAGGCTAATGAGAAGTTGTCTTAGAAACATGATGGGCCAACACTTGATTATTTGTAAAAAAAATTTACAATATTGAAGCAATATATCTTGATGGATGAATTGTTCATCGAAAGAGTGAGTTGTTTTAAAGATTATGATCAAATTAGCGTTATGCATAAGGTTTTAGTTTTTTAAAACTTACCACGGTCGTTTAGAAACTGAAATCGTCATTGTATATTGTAACTTTCTTTGTATGCAATAACATATCTCATGGTAGAAGGGAAATGAATATAAATTAAATAAAGAATTATGACCTTATACACTATGCTTGTTCTATTTATTAATTAAATATTTTATAGAAATAATGTCATCTTTTAACATAATGTTTACATACTTTATGTAACAATCTAAGATTGTTGTATGTTAAGTTGAAAAAAATCTATTCCAAATCATTCAAGTGCCTAAATATAATTGAGAGAGAAATAAGTATCTTTTTTGTAAATTGGCTAGTAATCTTTTAGTCATCCAATACTTTATGCTCTTTTTGTTATCAATTACAAGAGGCATGGTTCTAAACTCCACATATTGAAATCTTATTTGAAAATAGAACATACTTAATTTTTTTGACGATCAACTTTCTTGTAATTTCTGAAAATCTAAACATGGTGCAAAAATTCTCACTCTTAGAAATTATGATTTGAATAATACCAAGATCATCTTCTTCATGAACCTAGTTGATGATCTTTTTCGTACAAGTTAAAAATATCAAAATGTGGATGAAATTATTGTCAATTTGACTTACTAGTGATGTTTGTTCATTATTTTATTTCAAAATCACAAAACATTTAAATAAACATCAAGTATGTCATGATAATTTGAGTCATAATATAATGTTATCATGATTTTAAACAAACATAGCAAAGATAGAAATATTTTTCAAAAAATATCTTTCATTTTGAGGTAATTTGTTTCCCTCATTCTAAATAACAAAGATGAATTTTAATAATCAATTGTATAAAGGTGTGAACTAATAAGTCAAACATAATCAAAATCTAAAAAGACAAATTTGATATTTTATTAAAATATCTTAAATATTTGTTTTGCCAACATTGAGATTGCAATCACTTAAATTTCAAGATGAGCACATTCTAATGCTGTAAAATTATTTTATTATAGGTAAATTATAATGCCTTTAGAGTTTCTTTTCATAGAAATGTTTCGACTTGGTAAATGCTAGTGATTTGAAATGAAAATTTGTTCATTTAACTAGCGACTACGTTATTCATTATAGAAACCTAGTAGCTAATAATATAATTGTACTTTAATAAAGTTAGTGTTATGTACATTGGTTTGCATTTGTAGAGGAAATTGAAAATCTACCGCAATTACAAGAATTGCACATTTACAATAATAAACTATAAAATTGAATAATATCGAAAAAAATATCCAACTTATTGGAAAATTTCTAAAACATAATGATATTACTTGATTTCATGTGGTAATAGTGAGGTCAAAACTTCTTTTCTTATAAACTTGGATGTTTCTATATCTAGAAATAGAAAGAGGGCATTCTTTGATATAATAACATTTGTCATGGTTATGGACAATCTATAACTGCTCAAAATTGATATTTATAATTTCATTTGAGTCATTTTTTCCTCAAGTTGGCATCTAACCATATCAATTTTATCGATAGTATTAGAGACTTGTATTTTATAATTTTTTATTAATCACATATTATGATAATGATAATGCATAATGTATTAAAATTTATTTTTTATGATATCAGAAAAAATTAGCTCAAGGAGATGTAAGGTGTACCGGATTATAAAGGGGAGGTATGATTCTAGGTTTAATATCAATAGATCTGATCTCATCCCCAACTATCGCCTCTTTGATAACAATGACTAAAGAATAAAAGTAATTCATGTTAGTAAAATATTTTGAAAGAAGATCTAAATTTTAATAATCATATGATATTATCTAAAATGTTGAATGATATAGCATAATTAGTTTAAAAAAAAGCTATCTTGATGGCATTAAAAAACCTAGATAAATTTTCGCAAACCACTTATTTTTATAGTCCACATTGAGGTGAACTTGATGTTATTAATCATAAGTTTTAACATCGAAACATGCATAATGCGCGATCATATACTATTCCTAATATCTTAAGCAAGTGAAACTATATTATTACTAATAAAAGATTTTAGCCAACTATTAATATTCTCAAAATGATGTTGGAGCAATCTCTTTATATGCTAGTGCAAAAAATTGTATTGTCATTAAAAGAAGGAAGATGGTTAGGCCAATAAGAAGTTATCTTCGAAACGTGATGGACTAACATTTCATTATTCGTAAAAAAAATAAATTTTGTATTATTGAAATAATGTGTAGATGGATGAATTATTAATCACAAGAGTGAGGTAATATAAAGATTGGGGCAATTGAATTTTATGCATAAGGATATATTATTTTAACACATTTCATGTAAACTGAAATCTTCATTGCATATAGCAACTTCTGTAGTATCTAATAATGTATAAAATGGAAGAAGTAAAATGTATAAAAGTTGTATAAAGAATCGTGACATCATACAATTTATAAACTATGCTTGTTATATCCATAAAGTAAATATTTTATAAGAATATTATCATATTTTGACATGATACTTATAGTTTATATAACACTATTAAGAATTAAATTAAAAAATATATTTCATATCTTTTAAGTGCATAAAAGTAACTAAGAGAAGAATTGAAGTTTACTTTGTCAATTACTAATTAATACCTTTGTAGTTTAATATGTTATGCTCTTCTTGTGATGAATTATATAAAGTATGGTGTAAAACTCTCTACGCATAGAATTCTTATTTGAAAAGAGACCCAACTTAATTTTTTATGTTGTCAATTTAGTAATCTTATCATATTTAAAAATCTAAATGTGGATTGAAAATTCTCACTATTACAATTTTATATTTTAATAATATCTTGTTCACCTTGTTCAGGAATATAGTTGATGATCCTCTTTATACAAGTTAAAAATATTAAAATACAGATGTATTGATTGTCAACTTGACTTGTTCGAGTCTTTTATTGATTATTTTATATCAGAAGAATAATATTTTCCAATAAACATCTATTATCTCATGATAATTTAAATAAAAATATGATGTTATAAATATTGTATTTATGGATAATAAACCTGCAAAATTTTTACAATTATTTATCTTTGCTTTTATGTTAATTCATTTACTCAAATCCTAAAAAAGATAAATTTTAATAATGTATTGTTCAAAGGAATGAACTAAAAAGTCAAACATATTAAAAATCTAAAATGTCACAATTCTATAAAAATTTTACAAAACTTTAGTTTTGCCTACTCTAAGATTATAACCACTTAAAGTTCAGGATGAGTGTCTTTTAATGGTCCAATGCTAGTTTATCATGCGCAACTAATAAGGTATTTATAATTTCTTTTTATAGCAATGTTTCAACTCATTACTAACTAGTGACTTGAAATTAAAATTTTTTCATTTAACTATCATTAAGTTATTCGTCATTAAAATATAAGAGCTTAGAATATTGTTATAATATAATGGAGTTAGGATTTTGTGTGTTGGTCTACTTTTGTAGTGGAAATTGGAACCCTGACCAGCTCTCACGAATTATCAATTTATAACAATAGACTATATAATTAAATAATATTAAGAAACAATACATTATATTGGAACAATTATGTAATATAATGACATAATTATATTTTATGTGGTAATAGTTATATCCAACCTTATTTTCAAGAAAACATAGAACCGATTGTTACAATAATGCTTTTCACGGATGAAAGTTAATATTTGAAATTTCATTTGGGCTATCTTTTCGACAAGCTCACATTTAACCATTTCAATTTTATCGAAAATATTTGAGAGACATGTATTTTACTAAGGTTTAGTTCATCTCGAAGTGAAATAATGACAATGCATAATGCATTACGGTTTATTATTTATGATATGAAGACAATGAGCCTATAGGTGTATAGGGACTACAGGATTATGTAGAGGAGGAATGATAAAAGGTTTTACATCGACTGATTTGACATCATCTTCAGCTATAGCCTCTTTGATAGCGATGGCTGAAGAAAAAATTAATTCAATTAGTAAAATATTTTGAAACAAGATCTAAATTTTAACAAGCATACGAAGCAAGAAAAACTACTGTCGAATATAGCAAAATTAGTAAAAGAAATAGGCTTTTAGATATGTATGAAAAGAATTTAAGATAACTCTTCACGTAACATATTTCCTATGTGGTCCATATTTAGTAGAACTTGGTGTTATTTATCATTAGTTTTAATATCAAAACTACAATAATATTGGATCATACGCTATTTCAAATATTATAAACAAATAAATAATAATTATTACTGACCTAAAATTTTTGCCAACTCTTCTAATGCTGAAGATGATGTTGGAGCAAGCTCATCAGACGCAACCGGGAAAAATTGCATGGTCGTTAAGAGGAGGAAGACCATCAGGCTAATGAGAAGTTGTCTTAGAAACATGATGGGCCAACACTTGATTATTTGTAAAAAAAATTTACAATATTGAAGCAATATATCTTGATGGATGAATTGTTCATCGAAAGAGTGAGTTGTTTTAAAGATTATGATCAAATTAGCGTTATGCATAAGGTTTTAGTTTTTTAAAACTTACCACGGTCGTTTAGAAACTGAAATCGTCATTGTATATTGTAACTTTCTTTGTATGCAATAACATATCTCATGGTAGAAGGGAAATGAATATAAATTAAATAAAGAATTATGACCTTATACACTATGCTTGTTCTATTTATTAATTAAATATTTTATAGAAATAATGTCATCTTTTAACATAATGTTTACATACTTTATGTAACAATCTAAGATTGTTGTATGTTAAGTTGAAAAAAATCTATTCCAAATCATTCAAGTGCCTAAATATAATTGAGAGAGAAATAAGTATCTTTTTTGTAAATTGGCTAGTAATCTTTTAGTCATCCAATACTTTATGCTCTTTTTGTTATCAATTACAAGAGGCATGGTTCTAAACTCCACATATTGAAATCTTATTTGAAAATAGAACATACTTAATTTTTTTGACGATCAACTTTCTTGTAATTTCTGAAAATCTAAACATGGTGCAAAAATTCTCACTCTTAGAAATTATGATTTGAATAATACCAAGATCATCTTCTTCATGAACCTAGTTGATGATCTTTTTCGTACAAGTTAAAAATATCAAAATGTGGATGAAATTATTGTCAATTTGACTTACTAGTGATGTTTGTTCATTATTTTATTTCAAAATCACAAAACATTTAAATAAACATCAAGTATGTCATGATAATTTGAGTCATAATATAATGTTATCATGATTTTAAACAAACATAGCAAAGATAGAAATATTTTTCAAAAAATATCTTTCATTTTGAGGTAATTTGTTTCCCTCATTCTAAATAACAAAGATGAATTTTAATAATCAATTGTATAAAGGTGTGAACTAATAAGTCAAACATAATCAAAATCTAAAAAGACAAATTTGATATTTTATTAAAATATCTTAAATATTTGTTTTGCCAACATTGAGATTGCAATCACTTAAATTTCAAGATGAGCACATTCTAATGCTGTAAAATTATTTTATTATAGGTAAATTATAATGCCTTTAGAGTTTCTTTTCATAGAAATGTTTCGACTTGGTAAATGCTAGTGATTTGAAATGAAAATTTGTTCATTTAACTAGCGACTACGTTATTCATTATAGAAACCTAGTAGCTAATAATATAATTGTACTTTAATAAAGTTAGTGTTATGTACATTGGTTTGCATTTGTAGAGGAAATTGAAAATCTACCGCAATTACAAGAATTGCACATTTACAATAATAAACTATAAAATTGAATAATATCGAAAAAAATATCCAACTTATTGGAAAATTTCTAAAACATAATGATATTACTTGATTTCATGTGGTAATAGTGAGGTCAAAACTTCTTTTCTTATAAACTTGGATGTTTCTATATCTAGAAATAGAAAGAGGGCATTCTTTGATATAATAACATTTGTCATGGTTATGGACAATCTATAACTGCTCAAAATTGATATTTATAATTTCATTTGAGTCATTTTTTCCTCAAGTTGGCATCTAACCATATCAATTTTATCGATAGTATTAGAGACTTGTATTTTATAATTTTTTATTCATCACATATTATGATAATGATAATGCATAATGTATTAAAATTTATTTTTTATGATATCAGAAAAAATTAGCTCAAGGAGATGTAAGGTGTACCGGATTATAAAGGGGAGGTATGATTCTAGGTTTAATATCAATAGATCTGATCTCATCCCCAACTATCGCCTCTTTGATAACAATGACTAAAGAATAAAAGTAATTCATGTTAGTAAAATATTTTGAAAGAAGATCTAAATTTTAATAATCATATGATATTATCTAAAATGTTGAATGATATAGCATAATTAGTTTAAAAAAAAGCTATCTTGATGGCATTAAAAAACCTAGATAAATTTTCGCAAACCACTTATTTTTATAGTCCACATTGAGGTGAACTTGATGTTATTAATCATAAGTTTTAACATCGAAACATGCATAATGCGCGATCATATACTATTCCTAATATCTTAAGCAAGTGAAACTATATTATTACTAATAAAAGATTTTAGCCAACTATTAATATTCTCAAAATGATGTTGGAGCAATCTCTTTATATGCTAGTGCAAAAAATTGTATTGTCATTAAAAGAAGGAAGATGGTTAGGCCAATAAGAAGTTATCTTCGAAACGTGATGGACTAACATTTCATTATTCGTAAAAAAAATAAATTTTGTATTATTGAAATAATGTGTAGATGGATGAATTATTAATCACAAGAGTGAGGTAATATAAAGATTGGGGCAATTGAATTTTATGCATAAGGATATATTATTTTAACACATTTCATGTAAACTGAAATCTTCATTGCATATAGCAACTTCTGTAGTATCTAATAATGTATAAAATGGAAGAAGTAAAATGTATAAAAGTTGTATAAAGAATCGTGACATCATACAATTTATAAACTATGCTTGTTATATCCATAAAGTAAATATTTTATAAGAATATTATCATATTTTGACATGATACTTATAGTTTATATAACACTATTAAGAATTAAATTAAAAAATATATTTCATATCTTTTAAGTGCATAAAAGTAACTAAGAGAAGAATTGAAGTTTACTTTGTCAATTACTAATTAATACCTTTGTAGTTTAATATGTTATGCTCTTCTTGTGATGAATTATATAAAGTATGGTGTAAAACTCTCTACGCATAGAATTCTTATTTGAAAAGAGACCCAACTTAATTTTTTATGTTGTCAATTTAGTAATCTTATCATATTTAAAAATCTAAATGTGGATTGAAAATTCTCACTATTACAATTTTATATTTTAATAATATCTTGTTCACCTTGTTCAGGAATATAGTTGATGATCCTCTTTATACAAGTTAAAAATATTAAAATACAGATGTATTGATTGTCAACTTGACTTGTTCGAGTCTTTTATTGATTATTTTATATCAGAAGAATAATATTTTCCAATAAACATCTATTATCTCATGATAATTTAAATAAAAATATGATGTTATAAATATTGTATTTATGGATAATAAACCTGCAAAATTTTTACAATTATTTATCTTTGCTTTTATGTTAATTCATTTACTCAAATCCTAAAAAAGATAAATTTTAATAATGTATTGTTCAAAGGAATGAACTAAAAAGTCAAACATATTAAAAATCTAAAATGTCACAATTCTATAAAAATTTTACAAAACTTTAGTTTTGCCTACTCTAAGATTATAACCACTTAAAGTTCAGGATGAGTGTCTTTTAATGGTCCAATGCTAGTTTATCATGCGCAACTAATAAGGTATTTATAATTTCTTTTTATAGCAATGTTTCAACTCATTACTAACTAGTGACTTGAAATTAAAATTTTTTCATTTAACTATCATTAAGTTATTCGTCATTAAAATATAAGAGCTTAGAATATTGTTATAATATAATGGAGTTAGGATTTTGTGTGTTGGTCTACTTTTGTAGTGGAAATTGGAACCCTGACCAGCTCTCACGAATTATCAATTTATAACAATAGACTATATAATTAAATAATATTAAGAAACAATACATTATATTGGAACAATTATGTAATATAATGACATAATTATATTTTATGTGGTAATAGTTATATCCAACCTTATTTTCAAGAAAACATAGAACCGATTGTTACAATAATGCTTTTCACGGATGAAAGTTAATATTTGAAATTTCATTTGGGCTATCTTTTCGACAAGCTCACATTTAACCATTTCAATTTTATCGAAAATATTTGAGAGACATGTATTTTACTAAGGTTTAGTTCATCTCGAAGTGAAATAATGACAATGCATAATGCATTACGGTTTATTATTTATGATATGAAGACAATGAGCCTATAGGTGTATAGGGACTACAGGATTATGTAGAGGAGGAATGATAAAAGGTTTTACATCGACTGATTTGACATCATCTTCAGCTATAGCCTCTTTGATAGCGATGGCTGAAGAAAAAATTAATTCAATTAGTAAAATATTTTGAAACAAGATCTAAATTTTAACAAGCATACGAAGCAAGAAAAACTACTGTCGAATATAGCAAAATTAGTAAAAGAAATAGGCTTTTAGATATGTATGAAAAGAATTTAAGATAACTCTTCACGTAACATATTTCCTATGTGGTCCATATTTAGTAGAACTTGGTGTTATTTATCATTAGTTTTAATATCAAAACTACAATAATATTGGATCATACGCTATTTCAAATATTATAAACAAATAAATAATAATTATTACTGACCTAAAATTTTTGCCAACTCTTCTAATGCTGAAGATGATGTTGGAGCAAGCTCATCAGACGCAACCGGGAAAAATTGCATGGTCGTTAAGAGGAGGAAGACCATCAGGCTAATGAGAAGTTGTCTTAGAAACATGATGGGCCAACACTTGATTATTTGTAAAAAAAATTTACAATATTGAAGCAATATATCTTGATGGATGAATTGTTCATCGAAAGAGTGAGTTGTTTTAAAGATTATGATCAAATTAGCGTTATGCATAAGGTTTTAGTTTTTTAAAACTTACCACGGTCGTTTAGAAACTGAAATCGTCATTGTATATTGTAACTTTCTTTGTATGCAATAACATATCTCATGGTAGAAGGGAAATGAATATAAATTAAATAAAGAATTATGACCTTATACACTATGCTTGTTCTATTTATTAATTAAATATTTTATAGAAATAATGTCATCTTTTAACATAATGTTTACATACTTTATGTAACAATCTAAGATTGTTGTATGTTAAGTTGAAAAAAATCTATTCCAAATCATTCAAGTGCCTAAATATAATTGAGAGAGAAATAAGTATCTTTTTTGTAAATTGGCTAGTAATCTTTTAGTCATCCAATACTTTATGCTCTTTTTGTTATCAATTACAAGAGGCATGGTTCTAAACTCCACATATTGAAATCTTATTTGAAAATAGAACATACTTAATTTTTTTGACGATCAACTTTCTTGTAATTTCTGAAAATCTAAACATGGTGCAAAAATTCTCACTCTTAGAAATTATGATTTGAATAATACCAAGATCATCTTCTTCATGAACCTAGTTGATGATCTTTTTCGTACAAGTTAAAAAATATCAAAATGTGGATGAAATTATTGTCAATTTGACTTACTAGTGATGTTTGTTCATTATTTTATTTCAAAATCACAAAACATTTAAATAAACATCAAGTATGTCATGATAATTTGAGTCATAATATAATGTTATCATGATTTTAAACAAACATAGCAAAGATAGAAATATTTTTCAAAAAATATCTTTCATTTTGAGGTAATTTGTTTCCCTCATTCTAAATAACAAAGATGAATTTTAATAATCAATTGTATAAAGGTGTGAACTAATAAGTCAAACATAATCAAAATCTAAAAAGACAAATTTGATATTTTATTAAAATATCTTAAATATTTGTTTTGCCAACATTGAGATTGCAATCACTTAAATTTCAAGATGAGCACATTCTAATGCTGTAAAATTATTTTATTATAGGTAAATTATAATGCCTTTAGAGTTTCTTTTCATAGAAATGTTTCGACTTGGTAAATGCTAGTGATTTGAAATGAAAATTTGTTCATTTAACTAGCGACTACGTTATTCATTATAGAAACCTAGTAGCTAATAATATAATTGTACTTTAATAAAGTTAGTGTTATGTACATTGGTTTGCATTTGTAGAGGAAATTGAAAATCTACCGCAATTACAAGAATTGCACATTTACAATAATAAACTATAAAATTGAATAATATCGAAAAAAATATCCAACTTATTGGAAAATTTCTAAAACATAATGATATTACTTGATTTCATGTGGTAATAGTGAGGTCAAAACTTCTTTTCTTATAAACTTGGATGTTTCTATATCTAGAAATAGAAAGAGGGCATTCTTTGATATAATAACATTTGTCATGGTTATGGACAATCTATAACTGCTCAAAATTGATATTTATAATTTCATTTGAGTCATTTTTTCCTCAAGTTGGCATCTAACCATATCAATTTTATCGATAGTATTAGAGACTTGTATTTTATAATTTTTTATTCATCACATATTATGATAATGATAATGCATAATGTATTAAAATTTATTTTTTATGATATCAGAAAAAATTAGCTCAAGGAGATGTAAGGTGTACCGGATTATAAAGGGGAGGTATGATTCTAGGTTTAATATCAATAGATCTGATCTCATCCCCAACTATCGCCTCTTTGATAACAATGACTAAAGAATAAAAGTAATTCATGTTAGTAAAATATTTTGAAAGAAGATCTAAATTTTAATAATCATATGATATTATCTAAAATGTTGAATGATATAGCATAATTAGTTTAAAAAAAAGCTATCTTGATGGCATTAAAAAACCTAGATAAATTTTCGCAAACCACTTATTTTTATAGTCCACATTGAGGTGAACTTGATGTTATTAATCATAAGTTTTAACATCGAAACATGCATAATGCGCGATCATATACTATTCCTAATATCTTAAGCAAGTGAAACTATATTATTACTAATAAAAGATTTTAGCCAACTATTAATATTCTCAAAATGATGTTGGAGCAATCTCTTTATATGCTAGTGCAAAAAATTGTATTGTCATTAAAAGAAGGAAGATGGTTAGGCCAATAAGAAGTTATCTTCGAAACGTGATGGACTAACATTTCATTATTCGTAAAAAAAATAAATTTTGTATTATTGAAATAATGTGTAGATGGATGAATTATTAATCACAAGAGTGAGGTAATATAAAGATTGGGGCAATTGAATTTTATGCATAAGGATATATTATTTTAACACATTTCATGTAAACTGAAATCTTCATTGCATATAGCAACTTCTGTAGTATCTAATAATGTATAAAATGGAAGAAGTAAAATGTATAAAAGTTGTATAAAGAATCGTGACATCATACAATTTATAAACTATGCTTGTTATATCCATAAAGTAAATATTTTATAAGAATATTATCATATTTTGACATGATACTTATAGTTTATATAACACTATTAAGAATTAAATTAAAAAATATATTTCATATCTTTTAAGTGCATAAAAGTAACTAAGAGAAGAATTGAAGTTTACTTTGTCAATTACTAATTAATACCTTTGTAGTTTAATATGTTATGCTCTTCTTGTGATGAATTATATAAAGTATGGTGTAAAACTCTCTACGCATAGAATTCTTATTTGAAAAGAGACCCAACTTAATTTTTTATGTTGTCAATTTAGTAATCTTATCATATTTAAAAATCTAAATGTGGATTGAAAATTCTCACTATTACAATTTTATATTTTAATAATATCTTGTTCACCTTGTTCAGGAATATAGTTGATGATCCTCTTTATACAAGTTAAAAATATTAAAATACAGATGTATTGATTGTCAACTTGACTTGTTCGAGTCTTTTATTGATTATTTTATATCAGAAGAATAATATTTTCCAATAAACATCTATTATCTCATGATAATTTAAATAAAAATATGATGTTATAAATATTGTATTTATGGATAATAAACCTGCAAAATTTTTACAATTATTTATCTTTGCTTTTATGTTAATTCATTTACTCAAATCCTAAAAAAGATAAATTTTAATAATGTATTGTTCAAAGGAATGAACTAAAAAGTCAAACATATTAAAAATCTAAAATGTCACAATTCTATAAAAATTTTACAAAACTTTAGTTTTGCCTACTCTAAGATTATAACCACTTAAAGTTCAGGATGAGTGTCTTTTAATGGTCCAATGCTAGTTTATCATGCGCAACTAATAAGGTATTTATAATTTCTTTTTATAGCAATGTTTCAACTCATTACTAACTAGTGACTTGAAATTAAAATTTTTTCATTTAACTATCATTAAGTTATTCGTCATTAAAATATAAGAGCTTAGAATATTGTTATAATATAATGGAGTGAGGATTTTGTGTGTTGGTCTACTTTTGTAGTGGAAATTGGAACCCTGACCAGCTCTCACGAATTATCAATTTATAACAATAGACTATATAATTAAATAATATTAAGAAACAATACATTATATTGGAACAATTATGTAATATAATGACATAATTATATTTTATGTGGTAATAGTTATATCCAACCTTATTTTCAAGAAAACATAGAACCGATTGTTACAATAATGCTTTTCACGGATGAAAGTTAATATTTGAAATTTCATTTGGGCTATCTTTTCGACAAGCTCACATTTAACCATTTCAATTTTATCGAAAATATTTGAGAGACATGTATTTTACTAAGGTTTAGTTCATCTCGAAGTGAAATAATGACAATGCATAATGCATTACGGTTTATTATTTATGATATGAAGACAATGAGCCTATAGGTGTATAGGGACTACAGGATTATGTAGAGGAGGAATGATAAAAGGTTTTACATCGACTGATTTGACATCATCTTCAGCTATAGCCTCTTTGATAGCGATGGCTGAAGAAAAAATTAATTCAATTAGTAAAATATTTTGAAACAAGATCTAAATTTTAACAAGCATACGAAGCAAGAAAAACTACTGTCGAATATAGCAAAATTAGTAAAAGAAATAGGCTTTTAGATATGTATGAAAAGAATTTAAGATAACTCTTCACGTAACATATTTCCTATGTGGTCCATATTTAGTAGAACTTGGTGTTATTTATCATTAGTTTTAATATCAAAACTACAATAATATTGGATCATACGCTATTTCAAATATTATAAACAAATAAATAATAATTATTACTGACCTAAAATTTTTGCCAACTCTTCTAATGCTGAAGATGATGTTGGAGCAAGCTCATCAGACGCAACCGGGAAAAATTGCATGGTCGTTAAGAGGAGGAAGACCATCAGGCTAATGAGAAGTTGTCTTAGAAACATGATGGGCCAACACTTGATTATTTGTAAAAAAAATTTACAATATTGAAGCAATATATCTTGATGGATGAATTGTTCATCGAAAGAGTGAGTTGTTTTAAAGATTATGATCAAATTAGCGTTATGCATAAGGTTTTAGTTTTTTAAAACTTACCACGGTCGTTTAGAAACTGAAATCGTCATTGTATATTGTAACTTTCTTTGTATGCAATAACATATCTCATGGTAGAAGGGAAATGAATATAAATTAAATAAAGAATTATGACCTTATACACTATGCTTGTTCTATTTATTAATTAAATATTTTATAGAAATAATGTCATCTTTTAACATAATGTTTACATACTTTATGTAACAATCTAAGATTTTTGTATGTTAAGTTGAAAAAAATCTATTCCAAATCATTCAAGTGCCTAAATATAATTGAGAGAGAAATAAGTATCTTTTTTGTAAATTGGCTAGTAATCTTTTAGTCATCCAATACTTTATGCTCTTTTTGTTATCAATTACAAGAGGCATGGTTCTAAACTCCACATATTGAAATCTTATTTGAAAATAGAACATACTTAATTTTTTTGACGATCAACTTTCTTGTAATTTCTGAAAATCTAAACATGGTGCAAAAATTCTCACTCTTAGAAATTATGATTTGAATAATACCAAGATCATCTTCTTCATGAACCTAGTTGATGATCTTTTTCGTACAAGTTAAAAATATCAAAATGTGGATGAAATTATTGTCAATTTGACTTACTAGTGATGTTTGTTCATTATTTTATTTCAAAATCACAAAACATTTAAATAAACATCAAGTATGTCATGATAATTTGAGTCATAATATAATGTTATCATGATTTTAAACAAACATAGCAAAGATAGAAATATTTTTCAAAAAATATCTTTCATTTTGAGGTAATTTGTTTCCCTCATTCTAAATAACAAAGATGAATTTTAATAATCAATTGTATAAAGGTGTGAACTAATAAGTCAAACATAATCAAAATCTAAAAAGACAAATTTGATATTTTATTAAAATATCTTAAATATTTGTTTTGCCAACATTGAGATTGCAATCACTTAAATTTCAAGATGAGCACATTCTAATGCTGTAAAATTATTTTATTATAGGTAAATTATAATGCCTTTAGAGTTTCTTTTCATAGAAATGTTTCGACTTGGTAAATGCTAGTGATTTGAAATGAAAATTTGTTCATTTAACTAGCGACTACGTTATTCATTATAGAAACCTAGTAGCTAATAATATAATTGTACTTTAATAAAGTTAGTGTTATGTACATTGGTTTGCATTTGTAGAGGAAATTGAAAATCTACCGCAATTACAAGAATTGCACATTTACAATAATAAACTATAAAATTGAATAATATCGAAAAAAATATCCAACTTATTGGAAAATTTCTAAAACATAATGATATTACTTGATTTCATGTGGTAATAGTGAGGTCAAAACTTCTTTTCTTATAAACTTGGATGTTTCTATATCTAGAAATAGAAAGAGGGCATTCTTTGATATAATAACATTTGTCATGGTTATGGACAATCTATAACTGCTCAAAATTGATATTTATAATTTCATTTGAGTCATTTTTTCCTCAAGTTGGCATCTAACCATATCAATTTTATCGATAGTATTAGAGACTTTTATTTTATAATTTTTTATTCATCACATATTATGATAATGATAATGCATAATGTATTAAAATTTATTTTTTATGATATCAGAAAAAATTAGCTCAAGGAGATGTAAGGTGTACCGGATTATAAAGGGGAGGTATGATTCTAGGTTTAATATCAATAGATCTGATCTCATCCCCAACTATCGCCTCTTTGATAACAATGACTAAAGAATAAAAGTAATTCATGTTAGTAAAATATTTTGAAAGAAGATCTAAATTTTAATAATCATATGATATTATCTAAAATGTTGAATGATATAGCATAATTAGTTTAAAAAAAAGCTATCTTGATGGCATTAAAAAACCTAGATAAATTTTCGCAAACCACTTATTTTTATAGTCCACATTGAGGTGAACTTGATGTTATTAATCATAAGTTTTAACATCGAAACATGCATAATGCGCGATCATATATTATTCCTAATATCTTAAGCAAGTGAAACTATATTATTACTAATAAAAGATTTTAGCCAACTATTAATATTCTCAAAATGATGTTGGAGCAATCTCTTTATATGCTAGTGCAAAAAATTGTATTGTCATTAAAAGAAGGAAGATGGTTAGGCCAATAAGAAGTTATCTTCGAAACGTGATGGACTAACATTTCATTATTCGTAAAAAAAATAAATTTTGTATTATTGAAATAATGTGTAGATGGATGAATTATTAATCACAAGAGTGAGGTAATATAAAGATTGGGGCAATTGAATTTTATGCATAAGGATATATTATTTTAACACATTTCATGTAAACTGAAATCTTCATTGCATATAGCAACTTCTGTAGTATCTAATAATGTATAAAATGGAAGAAGTAAAATGTATAAAAGTTGTATAAAGAATCGTGACATCATACAATTTATAAACTATGCTTGTTATATCCATAAAGTAAATATTTTATAAGAATATTATCATATTTTGACATGATACTTATAGTTTATATAACACTATTAAGAATTAAATTAAAAAATATATTTCATATCTTTTAAGTGCATAAAAGTAACTAAGAGAAGAATTGAAGTTTACTTTGTCAATTACTAATTAATACCTTTGTAGTTTAATATGTTATGCTCTTCTTGTGATGAATTATATAAAGTATGGTGTAAAACTCTCTACGCATAGAATTCTTATTTGAAAAGAGACCCAACTTAATTTTTTATGTTGTCAATTTAGTAATCTTATCATATTTAAAAATCTAAATGTGGATTGAAAATTCTCACTATTACAATTTTATATTTTAATAATATCTTGTTCACCTTGTTCAGGAATATAGTTGATGATCCTCTTTATACAAGTTAAAAATATTAAAATACAGATGTATTGATTGTCAACTTGACTTGTTCGAGTCTTTTATTGATTATTTTATATCAGAAGAATAATATTTTCCAATAAACATCTATTATCTCATGATAATTTAAATAAAAATATGATGTTATAAATATTGTATTTATGGATAATAAACCTGCAAAATTTTTACAATTATTTATCTTTGCTTTTATGTTAATTCATTTACTCAAATCCTAAAAAAGATAAATTTTAATAATGTATTGTTCAAAGGAATGAACTAAAAAGTCAAACATATTAAAAATCTAAAATGTCACAATTCTATAAAAATTTTACAAAACTTTAGTTTTGCCTACTCTAAGATTATAACCACTTAAAGTTCAGGATGAGTGTCTTTTAATGGTCCAATGCTAGTTTATCATGCGCAACTAATAAGGTATTTATAATTTCTTTTTATAGCAATGTTTCAACTCATTACTAACTAGTGACTTGAAATTAAAATTTTTTCATTTAACTATCATTAAGTTATTCGTCATTAAAATATAAGAGCTTAGAATATTGTTATAATATAATGGAGTTAGGATTTTGTGTGTTGGTCTACTTTTGTAGTGGAAATTGGAACCCTGACCAGCTCTCACGAATTATCAATTTATAACAATAGACTATATAATTAAATAATATTAAGAAACAATACATTATATTGGAACAATTATGTAATATAATGACATAATTATATTTTATGTGGTAATAGTTATATCCAACCTTATTTTCAAGAAAACATAGAACCGATTGTTACAATAATGCTTTTCACGGATGAAAGTTAATATTTGAAATTTCATTTGGGCTATCTTTTCGACAAGCTCACATTTAACCATTTCAATTTTATCGAAAATATTTGAGAGACATGTATTTTACTAAGGTTTAGTTCATCTCGAAGTGAAATAATGACAATGCATAATGCATTACGGTTTATTATTTATGATATGAAGACAATGAGCCTATAGGTGTATAGGGACTACAGGATTATGTAGAGGAGGAATGATAAAAGGTTTTACATCGACTGATTTGACATCATCTTCAGCTATAGCCTCTTTGATAGCGATGGCTGAAGAAAAAATTAATTCAATTAGTAAAATATTTTGAAACAAGATCTAAATTTTAACAAGCATACGAAGCAAGAAAAACTACTGTCGAATATAGCAAAATTAGTAAAAGAAATAGGCTTTTAGATATGTATGAAAAGAATTTAAGATAACTCTTCACGTAACATATTTCCTATGTGGTCCATATTTAGTAGAACTTGGTGTTATTTATCATTAGTTTTAATATCAAAACTACAATAATATTGGATCATACGCTATTTCGAATATTATAAACAAATAAATAATAATTATTACTGACCTAAAATTTTTGCCAACTCTTCTAATGCTGAAGATGATGTTGGAGCAAGCTCATCAGACGCAATCGGGAAAAATTGCATGTTCGTTAAGAGGAGGAAGACCATCAGGCTAATGAGAAGTTGTCGTAGAAACATGATGGGCCAATACTTGATTATTTGTAAAAAAAATTTACAATATTGAAGCAATATATCTTGATGGATGAATTGTTCATCGCAAGAGTTTGTTGCTTTAAAGATTATGATCAAATTAGCGTTATGCATAAGGTTTATGTTTTTTAAAACTTACCACGGTCGTTTAGAAACTGAAATCGTCATTGTATATTGTAACTTTCTTTGTATGCAATAACATATCTCATGGTAGAAGGGAAATGCATATAAATTAAATAAAGAATTATGACCTTATACACTATGCTTGTTCTATTTATTAATTAAATATTTTATAGAAATAATGTCATCTTTTAACATAATGTTTACATACTTTATGTAACAATCTAAGATTGTTGTATGGTAAGTTGAAAAAAATCTATTCCAAATCATTCAAGTGCCTAAATATAATTGAGAGAGAAATAAGCATCTCTTTTGTAAATTGGCTAGTAATCTTTTAGTCATCCAATACTCTATGCTCTTTTTGTTATCAATTACAAGAGGCATGGTTCTAAACTCCACATATTGAAATCTTATTTGAAAATAGAACAAACTTAATTTTTTTGACGATCAACTTTCTTGTAATTTCTGAAAATCTAAACATGGTGCAAAAATTCTCACTCTTAGAAATTATGATTTGAATAATATCAAGATCATCTTCTTCATGAACCTAGTTGATGATCTTTTTCGTACAAGTTAAAAATATCAAAATGTGGATGAAATTATTGTCAATTTGACTTACTAGAGATGTTTGTTCATTATTTTATTTCAAAATCACAAAACATTTAAATAAACATCAAGTATGTCATGATAATTTGAGTCATAATATAATGTTATCATGATTTTACACAAGCATAGCAAAGATAGAAATATTTTTCAAAAAATATCTTTCATTTTGTGGTAATTTGTTTCCCTCATTCTAAATAACAAAGATGAATTTTAATAATCAATTGTATACAGGTGTGAACTAATAAGTCAAACATAATCAAAATCTAAAAAGTCAAATTTGATATTTTATTAAAATATCTTAAATATTTGTTTTGCCAACATTGATATTGCAATCACTTAAATTTCAAGATGAGCACATTCTAATGCTGTAAAATTATTTTATTATAGGTAACTTATAATGCCTTTAGAGTTTCTTTTCATAGAAATGTTTCGACTTGGTAAATGCTAGTGATTTGAAATGAAAATTTGTTCATTTAACTAGCGACTACGTTATTCATTATAGAAACCTAGTAGCTAATAATATAATTGTACTTTAACAAAGTTAGTGTTATGTACATTGGTTTGCATTTGTAGAGGAAATTGAAAATCTACCGCAATTACAAGAATTGCACATTGGTTTGCATTTGTAGAGGAAATTGAAAATCTATCGCAATTACAAGAATTGCATTTGTACTTTAATAATATAATTATAGAAAACTAGCGACTATGTACATTGGTTTGCATTTGTAGAGGAAATTGAAAATCTACCGCAATTACAAGAATTGCACATTTACAATAATAAACTATATAATTGAATAATATCGAAAAAAATATCCAACTTATTGGAAAATTTCTAAAACATAATGATATTACTTGATTTCATGTGGTAATAGTGAGGTCAAACCTTCTTTTCTTATAAACTTGGATGTTTCTATTTCTAGAAATGGAAAGAGGGCATTCTTTGATATAATAACATTTGTCACGGTTATGGACAATCTATAACTGCTCAAAATTGATATTTATAATTTCATTTGAGTCATTTTTTCCTCAAGTTGGCATCTAACCATATCAATTTTATCGATAGTATTAGAGACTTTTATTTTATAATTTTTTATTCATCACATATTATGATAATGATAATGCATAATGTATTAAAATTTATTTTTTATGATATCAGAAAAAATTAGCTCAAGGAGATGTAAGGTGTACCGGATTATAAAGGGGAGGTATGATTCTCAGTTTAATATCAATAGATCTGATCTCATCCCCAACTATCGCATCTTTGATAACAATGACTAAAGAATAAAAGTAATTCATGTTAGTAAAATATTTTGAAAGAAGATCTAAATTTTAATAATCATATGATATTATCTAAAATGTTGAATGATATAGCATAATTAGTTTAAAAAAAAGCTATCTTGATGGCATTAAAAAACCTAGATAAATTTTCGCAAACCACTTATTTTTATGGTCCACATTGAGGTGAACTTGATGTTATTAATCATAAGTTTTAACATCGAAACATGCATAATGCGCGATCATATATTATTCCTAATATCTTAAGCAAGTGAAACTATATTATTACTAATATAAGATTTTAGCCAACTATTAATATTCTCAAAATGATGTTGGAGCAATCTCTTTATATGCTAGTGCAAAAAATTGTATTGTCATTAAAAGAAGGAAGATGGTTAGGCCAATAAGAAGTTATCTTCGAAACGTGATGGACTAACATTTCATTATTCGTAAAAAAAATAAATTTTGTATTATTGAAATAATGTGTAGATGGATGAATTATTAATCACAAGAGTGAGGTAATATAAAGATTGGGGTCAATTGAATTTTATGCATAAGGCTATATTATTTTAACACATTTCATGTAAACTGAAATCTTCATTGCATATAGCAACTTCTGTAGTATCTAATAATGTATAAAATGGAAGAAGTAAAATGTATAAAAGTTGAATAAAGAATCGTGACATCATACAATTTATAAACTATGCTTGTTATATCCATAAAGTAAATATTTTATAAGAATATTATCATATTTTGACATGATACTTATAGTTTATATAACACTATTAAGAATTAAATTAAAAAATATATTTCATATCTTTTAAGTGCATAAAAGTAACTAAGAGAGGAATTAAAGTTTACTTTGTCAATTACTAATTAATACCTTTGTAGTTTAATATGTAATGCTTTTCTTGAGATGAATTATATAAAGCATTGTGTAAAACTCTCTACGCACAAAATTCTTATTTGAAAAGAGACCCAACTTAATTTTTTATGTTGTCAATTTAGTATTCTTGTAATATGTAAAAAATCTAAATGGGGATTGAAAATTCTCACTATTACAATTTTATATTTTAATAATATCTTGTTCATCTTGTTTAGGAATATAGTTAATGATCCTCTTTGTAAAATTTAAAAATATTAAAATACGGAAGTATTGATTGTCAACTTGACTTGTTTGAGTGCTTTATTGATTATTTTATATCAGAAAAATAATATATCACAATAAACATCTATCCTCTCATGATCATTTATATAAAAATATGATTTTTTCAATATTGTATTTATGGATAATAAACCTAACAGAATGTCCCTCTCAATTAAGACTCTCCTAGCTAGAGTCCTAATAGAATGTCCCTCTCAATTAGGACTCTCCTAGCTAGAGTCCTAACAGACCCGCCCTCTTCAAATCAGCCTTGTCCTCAAGGCTGAGATTCCATAAACCCAGGAAACCGGGTCTTCAGCTCCTCATATGGTTCCCATGTGGCGTCTTCAAGTGGTAGATTATTCCAATGCACTAGTACTTCAGTAGAGGGATATCGGCGACGCATCACGATCCTACGATCGAGGATGGCTTGTGGTTGGGCTTGAATAACTCCATCCTCAGTTGTGTTGGGCAGTTGGATCTGGGGTGACTCGTGTTCTCCCAACTTGGGCTTTAGGCATGATACGTGGAAGACAGGGTGAATTTTGGCATCCTCAGGTAATTTAAGTCTGTACGCCACGGCTCCAATACGCTCTGTGATCTGATAGGTCTCATAAAAACGTGGGGATAGCTTCATGGAGGCTCAAGTGGTGATAGAGAGTTGCTTGTATGGTTGTAGGCGAAGATAAACCCAATCTCCTACTGAAAATTCTCTTTCACTTCGTCGTGTGTCGGCTTGCTGCTTCATTCTGGCTTGAGCAGTAGAGAGATTATCTTTTAACAGTTGTAAGAGTTTGTCCCTATCAATCAATTCTTGGTCAACCTGATCTACCTTGGCCGAGCCAATTACATACTTTGGAATCACAGGGGCTGGTCGACCATACAATGCTTCACAAGGGGCACATTTTGTAGATGAATGATATGTAGTATTATACCACCATTCGGCCCAGGGAAGCCATTTCGCCCACTCTTTTGGTCGGTCGCTAGCGAAACACCAGAGGTACGTTTCTAAGCACCTATTTACCACCTCTATTTGGCCGTCGGTTTGTGGATGATACGCTGTGCTCATCTTGAGTTTGGTGCCTTATAACTAAAATAACTCGGTCCAAAATTTACTAGTGAAGATCCTGTCATGATCACTAACGATGGACCTTGGTATCCCATGTAGTTTAACAATATTTTCTATGAAAATCTGGGCAATACTAGTAGCAGTGTAGGGATTTCTCACAGCACAAAAATGAGCATATTTCGTAAGTCGATCAACCACCACGAGAATCGTGCTTTTACCTTTAGAAGATGGTAGCCCTTCAATGAAGTCCATGGAGATGTCAGTCCACACTGAGTCTGGTATGGGTAGTGGTTGTAGCTTCCCTGGATTTGCCATAATTTCACCCTTGTGCTGTTGACATACATCACATTGTGCCACATATTCAGCAATAATTTTTTTCATCCCTCTCCAATAAAAATTTCGCTTCACTCTTTTGTAGGTTCTTAAGAATCCAGAGTGCCCTGCTGAAGGTATGGAGTGCATTTCATGCAAAATGATTGTGATGCAAGGGGAGTCAGGTATAAGCACAATGCGACCTTTGTAGCGTAGATCCCTCGAATCCCAGGTGTAGTGGGCTATTGCACTTGGATCCTCCTCCAATTTTTTTATGATGTTGCTAATCTCTGGATCCTTCTTCCATTCTTCCCTAATATCCTCGAGGAGACCGGTGGTAGGAAGGGAGATGGCTGAAACCTTAGCTTGTTCAGGTAGCCGTGAGAGTGCATCTGCAACAACGTTTTCTTTCCCCTTTTTGTAAATAATTTCATAATCAAATCCAAGAAGTTTGGTTACCCATTTTTGCTGCTCAGGGGATGATATTTTTTGCTCCAAAAAGTACTTGAGGCTTTTATGATCAGTTTTAATTTGAAATCGCCGGCCGATCAGGTAGGGTCTCCACCTCGTTACTACGTATACAATGGCAAGCATCTCCTTATCATATACTGACATGTTTTGATGGGAGGGAGATAATGCCTTGCTAGTGTATGCGAGTGGTCGACCATCTTGCATGAGAACGGCTCCAATTTCGACTCCAGATGCATCGGCCTCAATGATGAAGGGTCTATTGAAATCTGGTAGCGCAAGCACCGGCATCGTTGTCATGGCTGCTTTAAGTTTGTCGAAGGCAGCAAAGACTTTGTCCGACCATTGGAAAGCATATTTTTTCAGTAAAGAAGTGAGTGGTGCACTGATCTTCCCATAGTCCTTAACAAATTTTTGGTAGTAGCCTGTTAGTCCAAGGAACCCCCGCAGTAATTTCACGTTTGTAGGTTTCGGCCAGCCTTGCATTGCCTCAATTTTTGTTGGGTCTACTGCCACTCCTTCTGATATTATATGCCCAAGGTACTCTACTTTTTGTTCGAGAAAGCTACACTTTGGTTGCTTTACAAAAAGAGTATTCTCCCGAAGGATCGTCAAAACAATCCGTAAATGCTGAAAGTGAGTCTTAAGAGAAGGGCTGTAAACGAGAATATCATCGAAAAATACCAGCACAAATTTACGAAGAAAGGTTCGAAAAATATCGTTCATAAGACTTTGAAAGGTTGAAGGAGCATTAGTGAGTCCAAAAGGCATTACCAAGAATTCATAATGGCCATTATGTGTGCGAAATGCAGTTTTTGGAATGTCATCGTCACATACCTGAATTTGGTGGTAACCGGATCGGAGGTCCAACTTCGTGAAGACTCGAGCTCTTTTTAATTCATCAAGAAGTTCATCCACCACTGGTATTGGGTACTTGTCCTTGATGGTGATGCCATTTAAAGCTCGGTAGTCGATGCACATCCGCTAAGTTCCGTCCTTCTTGCGTACAAGTAGCACCGGTGAGGAATAGGGGCTGCAACTTGGCCGAATCACCCTTGTTTCAAGCATCTCCTTTACGATCTTTTCAATTTCATCTTTCTGGAGGTGAGGATATCGGTACGGTCGAGTGTTCGCTGGTGGCTTGCCCGGAAGGATTGGAATTCGATGGTCATGTTGCCGAGAAGGAGGAAGACCACGCGGTTCAGCAAATATGTCGGCAAATTCAGTAAGTAATTGGGCAAGATTTTGATCTTCAATTTCTATTTTCTTCTCTTCTTGTTGTGGCTGGAGATGCATCAAAAAGCCACTATTTACCTTGTGTAAAACTTTCTCCATTCGTTGGGTCGAAACAGTGGTAACGTTGCTTCCGCGCTTCCGCGTAGGATGATATGTTTGCCCTTACAGTAGAATTTCATAATTAATTTAGAAAAGTTCCAAGAGACATCACCTAGTGTAGTCAGTCATTCTATACCAAGCACTGCCTCATAGTCATCGATTGGTAGGAGGAAGAAATCGGTGATAATTTCTTGGTCTTGCAGTAATAGTTTCACCCGCGGGCATCTTTGGTCGCACTTTAGGATTCTGTCGTCGGCAACCTTTACATCGAACTTGCTGCAACCTTCAATATGCAGTGTCATCTGAGCAGCAACCTTACTATTTAGGAAGTTATTAGTGCTACCCATGTCGATGAGAACAGTGATCGGTTGTTGTTTGAGAAGGCCTCCAACTTTCATCGTTTGCGGATTTGAGTAGCCAGATAGTGCGTGTACCATAATGTCGGTCGGCTGTGGCTCTTCTTCTATATCTTCTTCTTCATGTTCATGGCTCTCTTCTAGATGTTCAATGACCTCTTCTTCTACTGGTTCAATCATAAGAAGTCTACCTTTTTTACAGCGATGCTCGCGGCTCCACGGCTCGTCGCAATGCCAACATAACCCCTTCGCAGATCGCTCCCGAAGTTCTTCTCTTGTTAACCTTTTCGGTACAGGGACTCGATTGATAGTAGGGGGGGCTGAGGGCTTTAGTATTGTAGGTCATGGAGTGATCCTAGTCCTCCGGGCTGCCATAAGCGTGTAAGGTTGTCGTGCCTTAACTTCTCCCCGGATCTCCGGCTTTAAGCCCTCAATAAAGGTCCCCAATAACTGTTTTTCAGACCAATCACGAGTTTGATTAGATAACCTTTCAAACCTGGTCTGGTACTCCTGAATGATGGAAGTTTGTTGGATCTTTGCTAGTTGTCCGTCAATGTTCTCGTAATAAGTTGGTCCGAAGCGGATCAGTAGTCCTTCTTTGAATTGTCGCCATGAAAGGACTCCATAAGTGTGTTCAAACCAGTCAAACCATTGTATAGCATCCCCTTCAAGATGTATAGCTACAATTTCTACCATGGATGCATCCGCAGTTTTATGGTACCGAAAATATCGCTCCGCACGCGAGATCCAACCAATTGGGTCTCCTTCTTCCCATCTAGGGAAGTCCACTCTCATGCGCAAATAGTTGGGGTCGGTCATAGAGCCTCCCCTCTCTTGGAATTCATCTCTTTGGGCATGATGTGATTGGTTAGAGCTCTCTCCTTGATGTGATTTCTTCGAGCTTGGTGGTCGGCCCAAACTGAATTCGGTAAGGAGAGTCTGAATCTTATCCTCCATTCGTGCCTCAAAGGCTTCAAATTTTACATTGATTGCCTCCTCAGATGCCATAGTATATGACTCCAAATCTGTGATATTAAGATCTCTCTTTTGTTGACGGGTTAAAGGCATGTATAGGTTTGATAGAAATCCGTGAAAGTTTGCTGCAGAATTGTGTTGTCTTATAAGAGCAGAATTATCGTCGAAGAAACAGCGGTTTCTCGACGAAATCTCCACAAAAATTTAAGAGATTTGAGTAGGGAATTGACAGCAATATCTCAGTTTATATGACAGCAAGGATGTCCAATTTAATCAAGAAAATTTCGGCAGTAACAGCAAGAAAATTGGTGTAAGTTGCGATAGCATAATTCTCGTCAAAAAATTTCAGCAACTTACGATGAAAATTTGCAGCAATATGTTAGGATCGAGAGCACTAAGAGGGGGGGGGGTGAATTAGTGCAGCGGAAATCGTATAATAAATTTAAAACCAAAAGCTGCGTTTGTTCAAAAACTATTATGATGCAAAAGCAAATTCTCAGTTTGTATCTAAGTGCAGTTTGCGTCTAAGCGCAGATTGCGTCTAAGCGCAGTTTTGCGTCTAAGCGCAGATTGCGTCTAAGCGCAGTTTTGCGTCTAAATGCAGATTTACGTCTAAACGCAGATTTTACGTCTAAACGCAGTTTTACGTCTAAACGTAGTTTTACGTCTAAGCGCAGATTTACGTCTAAACGTAGATTTACGTCTAAACGCAGTTAGACGCAGATTTACGTCTAAACTTTGAAACTTGTTTGTATACTCGCAGAAGGCAGTATGCAGATGAAACCAAGACGTAAACGTGAACTGAAATCTGATGATTGAGCGAAGAAAGCCGATTTACGTCTGAATGCAGTTTTACGTCTAAATGTTGAAACTCGTTTGTAAGATCGTAGAGGACAGATTGCAGTTATTAATAGGATTAAAATGTAAGCGTAAACTGCAAGGAAGCTCGTTCGTAAAAGCACGGAAAACAGATTTGCAGAATCAAACGTAAACGTAAACTGTAATGTATGAAAATACGAGTTTACGTCTGAATGCAGATTTGGAAGAACAGCACTTAGAACTTGTTCGTGAAAGCGCAGAGAGCAGTAGTGATGAGGGAGGTTTGCAGTAATGTTAAAGTGCTCGAAAATAAACGCAAACCAGAGATTTAGAGTGGTTCGGTCAGCCTTGACCTACTCCACTTTTGGCTTCCTCCACCGATGAGGTTGCCGACGTCAACTAGGTGCCTTCCTTCAATGGGCGAAGGCCAAACTTCCCTCTTACAGTTTCTCTCCTTTTGACAGGCTTAGGAGACAACCTTTACAGACCTTTCTCTCCTCACTTTACAGTTGAAAACTTGAAGAACAGAAGGAGGAGACTCAAGGGCTTTACAACACTTTTGAGCTCTTTAGAATCACAGAAAAGATCACAATTTCGGTATAGGTCTGTGTCTTTTCAGTGCTGAATGGGTGGGGTATTTATAGGCCCCAACCCAATTCAAAATTCGAGCTCAAAACGATCAAATCGATCAAATCCCAGAATTCTGGGATCAGGCGGTTGCACCTCTCGACTGGAGAGGTGGCACCGCCTGGCAGAGCTCGAAGACTGAGCTCTGTCGATTGCTTCTTCTCTGCCAGAGCTCGAAGACTGAGCTCAATGGTTGCATCACCTGGCAGAGCTCGAAGACTGAGCTTGGTGTTTGCATCACCTGGCAGAGCTCGAAATCTGAGCTTGGTGGTTGCATCACTTGGCAGAGCTCCAAACTGAGCTCAAGCTGATGCACCATTCTGCCAGAGCTCGAAGACTGAGCTTGGTGAATGCATCACCTGGCAAAGCTCGAGACTGAGCTCAGGCTGATGCACCACTCTGCCAAAGCTCGAAGACTGAGCTTGGTGGTTGCATCGCCTGGCAGAGCTCGGAACTTGAGCTCTGGCGGTGCAACCTCTTGGCTGGAGCGGTTGCACCTCCCAGCCTTGCAACCCTGGCGGTTGCACCTCCTGGCTGGGGCGGTTGCACCTCTCAACCCCACAGCCCAGGCGGTTGCACCTCCTGGCTGGGGCGGTTGCACCTCCTGGTGCAATCAGGGTCCGAATGGTTCACTCCATTCGACCCACTTTGAATCTTTTCAGGGGCCCAATTGCCCCAAGATTAAGCTAATGGGATCACCTCCCATTTTCCTGCTTAATCATCGTGCTAACTACGATTATCTCTAAGACAACTTCTGCAGCTTGCTCCGATGCGTCAATCGCTTCTTCCGGCGAGTTTCCGGCCAACTTCCGTCGATCAACCGATAACCCTCGGTGATCCTTCTGCGGACATCCGGCATACTCCTGGACTTTGCGACGATCCACTTGGCGAGTTCCGACGAGCTTCGCTTGGCAAGCTTCTGGACTTCTCGGATCTGTTCTCTCTGAACCTCCGACGACCGTCCGAACTTCCGTCGAACTCTCGAACTCCCAACGTGATCATGATCTTGACTCCGGCGCAACTCCTGCTGCTTGTCTTAATCTCATCGTAGTTAATCCTGCACACTTATCTCAACACATAGATTAGATAACAAATGACAATTGACTTCATCATCAAAATCCGAGATTCAACAATCTCCCCCTTTTTGATGATGACAATCAATTGATAAAGGAGTTATCCTTAACTCCCCCTATCTATATGCCATAGTTGAGATAAGTCAACCTTGAATTCAAGACCTAAGAATTCAAGTGACGTATTGATAAGTTAGATCAGTTAAACTTATCAATACTTCCATCATGATGCCTATCATGATGTATCTCTTCAAGAATTATGTCAAGGCATGACATACATCATCAAGTTTGTATGATAGTGTTTGTAACCAATCATCATGTAATCATATAAAGCTACGAAGGACTTTTTACATGATGCTTACATTTGAGATTTTCTAGTAAGTTTGCATTTTCTTCAAAATATCAAATCAAGATATGATGCAAACTATAGTACATGTTCACATATCTCTTGGTGATGCAAGGATGGCATAACATTGTTTATAGCATCACTCAACTATTTGTAACTATGACATAGATATGATTATGGCAGTTTAGCTATGACATAGTGTTTATCAATTCATATTTTTCTCCCCCTTTGTCATCAACAAAAAGCATGATAGCATGATCAAGCATATAAAGGAAGTCATGACACATATATCTCTTTATTGTTTTTGCTTGACGGAGGAAAGTCATTTTCCAAGGAGTTTTCATAAGAGTGTACGGGAACATCCCATTTTTAGCATACAACCCGAAAAATGAACTTCTTACATGCATTTGGTTAATAATATTTGTCACATAATTTGCAACATGTTATTTGATCAAGCGTTGTCAAGGCATGTAATAGTAATAACATCCGAAAGATAATTTTAACTAGTTTAAGTATTTGGACACATCAACATACCTAATTCTCTTCTTATGTAATCAAATTGTTCTTCACATAGGGGTTTTGTGAAGATATCAGCCAGTTGATGTTTGGTATCAATAAACTCTATGGTCACGTCATGATTAGTGACATGATCACGTATAAAGTGATGTTTAATATCAATGTGTTTTGTTCTTGAGTGTTGTATAGGATTTTTAGTTAAGCATATTGCACTCGTGTTATCACATTTAATGGGAATATCTTTAAGATTCACTTTGTAATCTTCTAAAGTGTTTTTCATCCATACAACTTGTGCACAGCATGCACTTGCTGCAATGTATTCAGCTTCGGTTGTTGATAGGGCAACCGAGTTTTGTTTCTTAGATGACCAGGATACAAGGGCATGTCCTAAAAATTGACATGATCCTGATGTGCTTTTTCTGTCTAGTTTACAGCCAGCGAAGTCCGCATCAGCATAGGCTGTTAATTCAAAATTTTCTGTTTTTGGGTACCATAATCCTAGATTGGTAGTTCCATTAAGATATCTGAGTATTCTTTTGACAGCTTTGAGATGAGATATCTTAGGGTCTGATTGAAATCTAGCACAAAGTCCTACACTGAACATAATGTCTGGTCTGGTGGCAGTGAGGTAAAGTAAACTTCCTATCATACCCCTATAGGTTTTTTGATCGAAGCTTTCTCCATTCTCATCAATTTCTAACTTAGTGGAGGTGCTCATAGGAGTGTCAATGGCTTTTGAATTATTCATTTTGAACTTCTTTAGCAAGCTTACAGCATATTTGGTTTGACTAATAAAGATGCCATTGCTTAGTTGTTTGATTTGTAGGCCTAAGAAGAATGTTAACTCTCCCATTAGACTCATTTCGAATTCATGACTCATAGTTTTCGAAAAGGATTCACAAAGAGATTCATTTGTAGAACCAAAGATAATGTCATCAACATAAATCTGAACAATGAGAAAATCATTTTCAAAATTCTTGATAAACAATGTAGTATCAACCTTGCCTTTTACGAAATTATTTTCAATGAGAAAAGAGCTAAGTCTCTCATACCAAGCCCTTGGGGCTTGCTTTAAACCATAGAGAGCTTTAGTTAATCTAAACACATGATTAGGGTAGCCATTATTTTCAAATCCAGGAGGTTGTTCAACATAAACTTCTTCGGAAATGAAACCATTTAGAAAAGCGCTTTTAACATCCATTTGAAATAACTTAAAATTATTGCAACTAGTATAGGCAAGGAGCATCCTTATGGCTTCCAATCGAGCCACAGGTGCGAAGGTTTCTTCGTAATCGATACCTTCTTCTTGGTTGAAACCTTTGGCCACTAATCTAGCCTTGTTTCTAACCACGATACCATTTTCATCTTGCTTGTTTCTAAAGACCCATTTAGTACCAATTACTAAATGGTCATTTGGCCTAGGAACAAGCGTCCACACCTCATTTCTCTCAAATTGATTTAATTCATCTTGCATTGCGATAATCCATGAATCATCTTTCATGGCTTCAACAACACATTTGGGTTCAATTTGGGAGAGAAAAGCGGCGTTGGCACAAAAGTTTTTAAAAGAAGATCGTGTTTGAACCCCTTTTGATGTGTCTCCTAGGATTAGCTCCTTAGGATGAGCATCTATATACTTCCAATCCTTGGGTAAGGATGTTTTGGAAGTGGATGCAACCAAGTTGCTAGTTGGAGACGGGGTTTCGTTTAAATTCAAGGAATCAAAATTAATATCATCATCAAGATCATTTTTCTTAATTTCTGAAATCTCATTGAAAACGACATGGATGGATTCTTCAATAATTAAGGTTCTTTTATTGAAGATGCGAAAAGCTTTAGAAACCAAAGAATAACCAAGAAAAATTCCTTCATCAGATTTAGCATCGAATTTTCCTAAGTTATCCTTTTCATTCAAGATAAAACACTTACACCCAAAGACTTTAAAATATGAGACATTGGGTTTTTTGTTATTCCATAACTCATAAGGAGTTTTGGTGAGTAAGGGTCTTACTAGGACTCTATTTAAAATATAACATGCAGTGTTTACAGCTTCGGCCCAAAAATATTTGGGTAGGCTATGTTCATTCAACATGGTTCTAGCCATTTCTTGCAAATTTCGATTTTTTCTTTCTACTACCCCATTTTGTTGAGGATTTCTTGGAGTAGAGAAGTTATGGTTGTATCCGTTGAGTTCACAGAATTCTTGGAAGTCATGGTTTTGAAATTCTCCACCGTGATCACTTCTAATTGACGAAATCATAGATTCCTTCTCATTTTGAACAAGTTTACAAAACTTGGTAAAATGTCTAAAGCATTCATTTTTTTGTTTTAAGAAGTAGGTCCATGTATATCTGCTGTAGTCATCAATAATGACAAAGGCGTATTTGCTACCTCCTAGACTCGATGTAGAGATTGGTCCGAACAAGTCCATATGGATCAATTGTAAGGGCCTAGAGGTGCTTATTTGATTCTTAGCTTTGAAGCTACCCCTAATTTGCTTACCTAATTGGCAAGCATCACATACATTATCTTTGATGAACTTGATATGAGGAATTCCTCTTACAAGTTCTCTAGATGATACTTGATTGATTAGTTTCATGCTAGCATGACCTAATCTTCTATGCCATAGCCAAGCATCCTCATTCATAACGGCAAAGCACATTTCATCACATAAGTTATTGATGTCAATAGTGTATACGTTGTTTTGTTTTAATGCAATCATAGATATATTTTTGTGTGGTTTTTCAATGATGCAGGCATTAGATTCAAATCTTATAATATATCCTTTATCACATAATTGACTAATGCTCAAGAGGTTATGTTTTAAACCATCAACTAGTAAAACATCTTCAATAGAGAGGTTGGATTTGTTACCAATGGTTCCTTTGCCAATGATTTTACCCTTGTTGTTGTCTCCGAAGGTGACATATCCTTCGTCTATGCTAGAGAGCTTAGAGAATTGAGATGGATCTCCGGTCATATGCCTTGAGCATCCACTATCAAGGTACCATTTCTTGCTCCTAGCTTGCAATTGTTTAGTTTTCTACAAGAAAGGATGACGTTTAGGTACCCATTTGCTTTTGGGTGCCTCATAAATAGATCTACATTTTCTATCATGTTGCATAGAGTTTATCATGGTTCCTTTAGGAACCCAAATTAATTTGTTTGGACTTATTTTCTTGAATGGACAACAATGTGTCTTGTGTCCAGATTTGCAACAAAAGTTGCACTTGGTTTGGTGTTGAACGTGTAAGATGGGGCCTTTTACAAAGGTAGTTGGATTTCGGTGAGAACTCCTCACAAATCCAATCCCACTTCTTTTGGGAGCATGACCCTTGTTTGTAAGGATCATGTTTAATGACTTGCTACCAACCTCGAATTTCTTCAAGGTGTCCTTAAGCAGCAAGTTTTCTTTTTGTATAGTTTCTAAATCATGACATTTGATACATGAGTTTAAACTATCATGATGTTCGACTTTTAACTTATCAAACTCACAAGTAAGATTATCATGTACCCTTTTTAGCAACTTGTATTTTCTATTTATAACTTTGCATTCATCAAATAAATCATGGAAGGCATTTAATAATTCATCGAAAGATAAATCAGCATCTAATAAATCTGTTACCTCCCCTTCGATGGCCATAAAGGCGTAATGAGCAACTTGCTCGGTGTTGGATTCTTCTTCCTCGGATGCGCTCGAATCATCCCATGTTGCTTGGAGCGCCTTCTTCTTTGTTGTTCTTTTCTTGACTTGGGGACAATCACTTTTGTAATGTCCCGGCTTTTTACATTCATAGCAGATCACTTGGTCCTTCTTAGGTTCAAGTTTATTTTTCACATCGTTTTTAAACTTGTTTCTTTTGAAGAATTTTTTAAACTTTCTTGTCAACAGTGCCAAGTCATCGTCACAATCCTCATCACTTGAGTTTTCTCTCAAGTGGCATTCAGAAGTTTTAAGTGCCATATCCTTCCTGTTCTTTGGAAGGATGTCTTCTTGCTCTTCATGAGCTTTGCAGGTCATTTCGTAGGTCATTAATGACCCGATTAGTTCTTCAAGAGGGAAATTTTGCAGATCTTTTGCCTCTTGAATGGCGGTGACTTTAGGATCCCAACTCTTAGGAAGGGATCTTAGTATCTTATTAACAAGCTCAAAATCTGTAAAGCTCTTTCCGAGTCCTTTTAGACCGTTGACGACATCCGTGAAACGGGTAAACATGTCGCCAATGGTTTCACTCGGTTTCATTCGGAAAAGTTCAAAAGAATGCAGCAACAGATTGATTTTTGACTCTTTCACTCTACTTGTGCCCTCGTGGGTCACTTCAAGTGTGTGCCAAATATCAAAAGCAGTTTCGCAAGTTGAAACACGATTAAACTCGTTTTTATCAAGAGCGCAAAATAAGGCATTCATAGCCTTTGCATTAAGAGCGAAAGCCTTCTTCTCCAAATCGTTCCAATCGATCATTGGAAGAGAAGATTTTGAAAATCCATTTTCAACAAGGTTCCACAGTTCAAAATCCATAGAAATAAGAAAGATCCTCATTCGGGTCTTCCAGTAAGTGTAGTCCGTTCCACTGAACATGGGTGGACGTGTAATCGAATGCCCCTCTTGGTTTCCGGCGTATGCCATCTCTCTTGGGTTTTAATCCTTTAGAGAGTTAACCTTGCTCTGATACCAATTGTTAGGATCGAGAGCACTAAGAGGGGGGGGGGTGAATTAGTGCAGCGGAAATCGTATAATAAATTTAAAACCAAAAGCTGCGTTTGTTCAAAAACTATTATGATGCAAAAGCAAATTCTCAGTTTGTATCTAAGTGCAGTTTGCGTCTAAGCGCAGATTGCGTCTAAGCGCAGTTTTGCGTCTAAGCGCAGATTGCGTCTAAGCGCAGTTTTGCGTCTAAATGCAGATTTACGTCTAAACGCAGATTTTACGTCTAAACGCAGTTTTACGTCTAAACGTAGTTTTACGTCTAAGCGCAGATTTACGTCTAAACGTAGATTTACGTCTAAACGCAGTTAGACGCAGATTTACGTCTAAACTTTGAAACTTGTTTGTATACTCGCAGAAGGCAGTATGCAGATGAAACCAAGACGTAAACGTGAACTGAAATCTGATGATTGAGCGAAGAAAGCCGATTTACGTCTGAATGCAGTTTTACGTCTAAATGTTGAAACTCGTTTGTAAGATCGTAGAGGACAGATTGCAGTTATTAATAGGATTAAAATGTAAGCGTAAACTGCAAGGAAGCTCGTTCGTAAAAGCACGGAAAACAGATTTGCAGAATCAAACGTAAACGTAAACTGTAATGTATGAAAATACGAGTTTACGTCTGAATGCAGATTTGGAAGAACAGCACTTAGAACTTGTTCGTGAAAGCGCAGAGAGCAGTAGTGATGAGGGAGGTTTGCAGTAATGTTAAAGTGCTCGAAAATAAACGCAAACCAGAGATTTAGAGTGGTTCGGTCAGCCTTGACCTACTCCACTTTTGGCTTCCTCCACCGATGAGGTTGCCGACGTCAACTAGGTGCCTTCCTTCAATGGGCGAAGGCCAAACTTCCCTCTTACAGTTTCTCTCCTTTTGACAGGCTTAGGAGACAACCTTTACAGACCTTTCTCTCCTCACTTTACAGTTGAAAACTTGAAGAACAGAAGGAGGAGACTCAAGGGCTTTACAACACTTTTGAGCTCTTTAGAATCACAGAAAAGATCACAATTTCGGTATAGGTCTGTGTCTTTTCAGTGCTGAATGGGTGGGGTATTTATAGGCCCCAACCCAATTCAAAATTCGAGCTCAAAACGATCAAATCGATCAAATCCCAGAATTCTGGGATCAGGCGGTTGCACCTCTCGACTGGAGAGGTGGCACCGCCTGGCAGAGCTCGAAGACTGAGCTCTGTCGATTGCTTCTTCTCTGCCAGAGCTCGAAGACTGAGCTCAATGGTTGCATCACCTGGCAGAGCTCGAAGACTGAGCTTGGTGTTTGCATCACCTGGCAGAGCTCGAAATCTGAGCTTGGTGGTTGCATCACTTGGCAGAGCTCCAAACTGAGCTCAAGCTGATGCACCATTCTGCCAGAGCTCGAAGACTGAGCTTGGTGAATGCATCACCTGGCAAAGCTCGAGACTGAGCTCAGGCTGATGCACCACTCTGCCAAAGCTCGAAGACTGAGCTTGGTGGTTGCATCGCCTGGCAGAGCTCGGAACTTGAGCTCTGGCGGTGCAACCTCTTGGCTGGAGCGGTTGCACCTCCCAGCCTTGCAACCCTGGCGGTTGCACCTCCTGGCTGGGGCGGTTGCACCTCTCAACCCCACAGCCCAGGCGGTTGCACCTCCTGGCTGGGGCGGTTGCACCTCCTGGTGCAATCAGGGTCCGAATGGTTCACTCCATTCGACCCACTTTGAATCTTTTCAGGGGCCCAATTGCCCCAAGATTAAGCTAATGGGATCACCTCCCATTTTCCTGCTTAATCATCGTGCTAACTACGATTATCTCTAAGACAACTTCTGCAGCTTGCTCCGATGCGTCAATCGCTTCTTCCGGCGAGTTTCCGGCCAACTTCCGTCGATCAACCGATAACCCTCGGTGATCCTTCTGCGGACATCCGGCATACTCCTGGACTTTGCGACGATCCACTTGGCGAGTTCCGACGAGCTTCGCTTGGCAAGCTTCTGGACTTCTCGGATCTGTTCTCTCTGAACCTCCGACGACCGTCCGAACTTCCGTCGAACTCTCGAACTCCCAACGTGATCATGATCTTGACTCCGGCGCAACTCCTGCTGCTTGTCTTAATCTCATCGTAGTTAATCCTGCACACTTATCTCAACACATAGATTAGATAACAAATGACAATTGACTTCATCATCAAAATCCGAGATTCAACACAATATAGGAACGAATTTTTTTTTTTTTTTGGATTTTCGAATAGGGATAACTAAATTGCAGTAGCAGTAAGGTAGGAAACTAGAACCTGTTGCAATTCATGGGGAAATCAAAGGATGATCTGCGGTGGTGGAGATGACGGTGGAATTTGGTGATAATCTTTTAAGCAATTGTGGGAATTGCTTTGAGCGGTTGTGGAGGGTTGATGGATGGTAGTGGAAGGGCAGCGAGACACCAAGAACGCTGCTCTGATACCAGGTGTTAGAACCCTTGCAGATTCTAAACTTGGGATTGATCTCTTTAGGGGATCGACCTCCTTGGAACTCTATAGGGGTTCCTCCCTCCAAATTGTTGCTCAAAGGCTGCAGAAAAGATTCATCTATTGCCTATCGAAAGAGAAGGAATACATGGCTATTTATAGGGCTTCTAAACCCTAACTCCTAATAGGACTCCTACTCAAGACTCCTATTCCCTTACAACTTCTAATTCTTCTTTAAGAAAAAACCTCCTACATGAATGTCCCTCTCAATTAGGACTCTCCTAGCTAGAGTCCTAACAGAATGTCCCTCCCTATTAGGACTCTCCCTCTCAATTAGGACTCTCCTAGCTAGAGTCTTAATAGAATGTCCCTCTCAATTAGGACTCTCCCTCTCAATTAGGACTCTCCTAGCTAGAGTCCTAACAGAATGTCCCTCTCAATTAGGACTCTCCTAGCTAGAGTCCTAACATACCGCTAGTTTGGGTGATGGTACCACCTAGCACTAGCCCCTAAGCAATGGTACCTGTTGGGAAATCTTAGGGGCGACATCACATGTGCAGCGGAAGAACAAGAAAACAAAATCCCCGATTCCCAAAGAGATGTTCGTCGTCGTGCGAAGATTGGTGCGCAAAACCCGCGAAACTGAAAACTGCATATAGAATAGATTATGTTACCTAGGGAGATCGTATATCCCTATTTCCTTGTAGATCCTTAGGAGAGGGTGAAGGAGGTCAAGCATCCTCCTCTCTAGCGGTGATCCACACAGCAAGGTTGCGACGACGCTCTTCAAAACTCTAGGCCTACTCTGAGGTGGAGAGGGAGAGGAGAATAGGAAAGACAAGCAAAGGCTCTAGCCTATGAGGCTTTGAATCCCTCCTATTTATAGAGGTCCCCTGTCAAACCCTAATGGGTCCTCCCCTAGTGGGTATTGGATCTGCATCCAATAAGACAAGGGCTCCGTCGGATATCTCATATCCGAACCTCTACTCATCGTAATGCCTACCATATGTGTGTGACCCTCTAGGCCCAATATCAAGCTGGCCGTGAGTCATACCTGTCAGAACTCCTTCTAACTCAGTGAATTATTATCTCTGTAATAATTCACTTGACTCATCGACTACGGACGTACTAGGCCACTACACCGTAGTCCCCAGACGATACAGGAGAATCCAATCCATTGGACTTGTCTGTCCTCAGTTACCGTGTACCTATAGTCCCTCATCCATCTAATATCCCAGAGACCGTATATCGAGCATGGTGCTGTGAGACCCATACGGTTTCTACTCGAGTCTCGCTCTAATCGGATTCTCCCGGAGAACTCTTTCTCTCTCAACCCGAATGACCCTCGCCAGGGATTTGTCTGAGCAAGAACACATGGGATATTCCTCTCATGACGCCGAGAGTAGATGATCCTCTATCGACACTCAATAGCCCTCGTAAGGTCGACTACCACTCCCAATGACCAGCTGTACTAGATCTGGGACAGCCAAACCTATAAGTCTGGTATCAAAGAGTGGAGCACTCATACAGGACATCATTGGTGTCTCAAGTCTAAGGACCAGATATACCACTAGGACTACGGAATCGCTGTTTAACAATAAGGCATCATCAACCATCCAGCATTCCGTAAGCGGATCAATCAGTGAACTCATTCTCCAATGAGCACTTGTATTGTATCCCTAGTGTCCCTATATGAGCAGCTAGTCTTCAATGAGCACTTGTATTGTATCCCTAGTGTCCCTATATGAGCAGCTATAAGACTAGCTGCATCCATCATATGGACGGGTATACAGCACACCAGTCTGTCCGGTTAACACGATGTCCCTCTCGAGTAACCTATGACTGGGATTATTTTGGATATGTGTTTAAAGGTGAATCGATCTCATTATCGTGATCTCATCACGATCCGATTCCCATTGCACAAATCCAAGGGCATCACAATATATATATATGCACATATGCAATAGTTATAAAGTGATATACGCCAAAATATAATAAGCAAAAAAGATTATGTATCAAGTCACACGTGCCATCACTCACGTGATTGGCTTGCTGGGCACCTATGACTAGCAGTATCGCCAAACCTGGGCGGTGGTACCGCTCAGGACTGTGTTAGTCAAACTGACACTGGGTGGTGGTACCGCCCAACGCATGTGGTGGTACCGCCCGTGCCCGGGGAACCCGGGATGTGAAAGATTTAGGCTCCAAGTTTGAATCAACTTAAAGCCTATAAATACCCCTCCCATCCCTGGTTAAAGCACACAAGCACAGAAAGTTTAAAAGTAGAGAAACGCTACTGCAATCTCTTTAGATTTCCCTCCTCTACTCTAAGTGTTAGAAATCTATAAGAGAAGAGTGTGAGTGCTTGTAAGGGTTGTCTCCTAAACCCGGTAAAAGGAGAAGAGGGGTATAAAAGGTGATTGGCCTTCGCCTATTGAAGGAAGGCCTCTAGTGGACGTCAGTGACCTCGTCGGAGGAGGAAGCCAAAAGTGGATGTAGGTCAAGATTGACTGAACCACTCTAAATCTTGGTTTGCATTTATATTCTGCTCTTTATCTTAACTGCAAACTGCCTCCATTACTTTACATCAACTATACTTCCATTTGCTCTCAAGTTAAAGATCTTTCCGAAATGATTTTCATACGAAGTCTTTTTTAACCGATGAAAGTTTTTCGCTGCACTAATTCACCCCCCCTCTTAGTGCCGACCCTGATCCTGACACTATTATAGTTAATCCTATACACTTTTCTTAATATATAGATTAGATCAAACAATTTTATAATTGACTTCATCATCAAAATCCGAGATTCAATAATCTCCTCCCTTTTTATGATAATAATCAATTGATGACGGAGTTAACCTTAACTCCCCCTATCTATATGCCATTCTAGAGAAAAGACACTCTTGAATTCAAAGCCTTTGAATTTAAGTATTAAACTGATATGTTAGATTCATTTAAACTTGTCAACATGCATATCATGATTAGTATCATGATCTAACATTCTCAAAATGATGTCAAGGCATGACATCCATTTTCAAGTATAATATTTCAAATATGAAAGATGACAAAGATAGCAATTCATCCATTTTAGAGTGATTTGGTCAATGTGACCTACATCCACTTTCGGATTCCTCCTCCGATGAGGTCACTGGCGTCTACTAATGGCCTTCCTTCAATAGGCGAAGACCAACCAGCTCTTACAACGCTTTCTCCTTTTCACAGGTTTAGGAGAGAACCCTTAAAAGTCTCACACCTCTCTTGAATGATCTCAAAACTTAGAAAGGGAGGAGGAGAACTCTAGCACTTGTTTACAATACTTTTACACCCCAACAACTCAAGATTATCTCAATGCTTTCGTGCCCTTTTATGCAGAAAAGGGTGAGATTTTTATAGGCCCCAATGGCTTTAAAAATGGAGCCAAAAGGTGTCTAATCCTAGATTTTCGGGGTTCTGGCAGTACTACCGTCATTACTGGGTGGTACCATTGCCTAACACCTAACACTAGGCGGTACTACCGCTCAGTTTGGGCGGTACCACTGCTTGACAGGGGCGGTACCACTGCTAGCAGCAATAACTACTGGCGGTACCACCGCTAGTAACAATAACTACTGGTGGTACCGTCACCCAGTCTAGGCGGTACCATCGCTTGGGGTGTTGCTTTCCAAGCGGTGCCACCGTCGGCCAGGAATTTAGGGGCTGAATTGGGTACTCAATTCGGCCCAATTCAGCCCTGTTAAGGGCCTAGTTGGCCCCTAATTAAGTTAGTGGGATAACCTCACAATCCTAACTTAATTTACGCTCTAACTATGATAACTAAGACATGATTACAGTGCTACTTGTTCCGATGCATCAATTGCTCTTCCGGCGAGCTTCCGACGTACTTCCGGTGAATATCCGACGAACTTTCGGTAATGTACCGGTGGACTCCCGGTAAGCTCCTGGACTTTACGATGATCTTTTTGGCGAGTTCCGACAAGCTTCTTTGGTAAGCTCTTAGACTTCTCGGTTGGTTCCAGTAGAACTTCCGATGAACATCTGGACTTCCGTCGAACTCTTGAACTCCCAATGAGATCTCGATCTTGACTCCAACACAAACCCTGCTTTATATCTTACTGCTATCATAGTTAATCTTGCACACTTTTCTCAATATATAGATTAGATCAAATAATTTTACAATTGACTTCATTATCAAAATATGAGATTCAACAAAGTTCACCATCACTTGAGCTTATGCTCGAGTGGTCTTCGATTATTCTTAGTCTGAAATCCTTCTTGTTCTTTGAAAGATTATCCTCAAGTTCATTTTGTGCCACATTACTCATTTCATATGTCATTAGAGACCCGATAAGTTCTTCGATTAAAAAATATTCAAATTTTTTTTATTCTTGAATAGTGGTTACTTTCGAATTCTAATTTTTAGAAAGTGATCGTAAAACTTTACTAATAAGTTCAAAATTAAAAAAATTTTTACCAAGTGCTTTTAAACCATTGACGACATCTGTAAAACGGGTGTACATGTCTTCAATGATTTTACTTGGAAAAAGTTCAAAATCATACATCAAAAAGTTGATTTTCGAATCTTTAACTTTACTAGTGCCTTCATATGTGATTTCAAGAGTATGCCAAATTTCAAAAGTCGTTTCGCACATATAAATTCGATTAAACTTGTTTTTGACTAAGGTTCAAAATAGAGCATTCATAGCTCTAGCATATAAAGAAAAAGTCTTATTCTCCAAATTATTCCAATGGTTCATTGGAAAAGAAGACCTTCAAAAACAGTTTTCAACAATACTCCATAAATTTAAATCCAACAAAAGCAAGAAAACTCTCATTCGAGTTTTCCAATATGTGTAGTCCATCTCATTGAACAAGGGAAGATGAATGAGAGAGTGACCCTCTTGAAAGCTGAAATAAGCTATTTCTCTTGGGTGTTAAACCAAATGAGAAATACGAGGCTCTAATACCAACTGTTAGGAACGAGTTGACACTAAGAGCGGGGGGGGGTGAATTAGTGCACCCCCCCCCCCCCTCTTCTCTTATACCAACTGTTAGGAACGACGTTGTGTTAAAAACGTCGGTTTAAGAAAATCTCTTTCATACAATAAAATCGATTTTGGAAACTTGAAAGCGTATGCAAGTGTAGGCATAGTAAAAGTACAGTAAGGAGGTTTGCAGTAAGATAAATTGCACAAAAGTAAAGGCAAACTGAATTTTTATAATGGTTCAGTTGTCGTGACCTACATCCACTCCGCTGATTCCTCTTCTATCGAGGCCACCGGCATCCACTATCAATTTTTTTTTAATAGGCAAAGATCAACCGCCTTCTTACACCCCTCTTCTCCGTTTCATAGATTTAGGAGACAACCTTTACAAGCACTCACTCCTCTCTCAAACTGTTCTAACACTTAAACTAGAAGAGGAGGATTCTCACAAGAGATTACAATAGCGTTTTTACCTTTCTAAATTCTCTGTGCTTACTTAAGTTAACTAAGGATGAGAGGGGTATTTATAGGCTTCTAGTTGATTCAAACTTGGAGCCTAAAAAGGTCTGATCCCAGGTTTCCTGAGTACTAGCGATACCACTATCGTTCTTGGGCTGTGCTACCACCGTAGGATCTGCTATTGGTCGGTACCATCGCCTGACGAGGGTGGTACCACCGCTGGCAACATTCACTATCGATGGTACCATCGCCCAGCCTAGGCGATACCACCGCCCAAAATTCCTAGGGTATTGTTCCCCAAGCGGTGCCATCGTCGGCCATAGTGATGCCACCACCAGTTAGGCTTTCAGTATCCTATTTGGGCCTTGAATCCGGCCCAAACCAGCTAAACTTCGGGCCCAATTGGCCCCTAACAAAGTAATGGGATTACCTCCAATCCCAACTCTAATTATGTGCTAACTACGATTCCTAGGACATATTCTAAGCAAGATAAGTTCGGTTTCTTCCAGCGATCTTCTAATAAACTTCTGATTGTCTCTCGGTAATGTTCCGGCAAACTCCCAGCAAGACCCTGGACTTCATGACGATCTTCTTGGTGAGTTCTGATGAGCTTCTTTGGTAAGCTCCAAGACTCCTCGGTTAATTCTAGCAGAACTTTCGACGAACGTCCGGACTTCCGACGAACTCTCAAACTCCCAACGAAATCGTGTTCTTGACTTCGGGACTTCAATTTTCTTTATGCCTTTCTATCATAGTTAATCCTACACACAGAAAAACACACTTCGATCTAGACAATTATTACTAAGCATAAATCATGTCATCTGGCATGTTATTGGTCCATCGACGCTTCATCCGATTCTTCAACGCATCGTCCTCTCTTGCGGCCTATTGCCTAATCGGCCAGTTGACCTCCGTAACACTGATATACTTGTTAGGATTGGAGTGGCACTAAGAGGGGGGGGGGGGTGAATTAGTGCAGTGTATTAAAACTCATAAGTTTGAAAATGATTTCGTAAATGTGTAGAGATTTCGATTCGACAATGAATGACTTGGTGAAAGTAGCTCAAGTAAAGTGAGAAGATAAAAACCGAAAGCTTGCTGCTATGTAAATAACGGTTTAAGAAAGGTAAACACTCACACATTAAAGGAACACACCAATTTAAAGTGGTTCGGTCAAAATGACCTACATCCACTTGTGAAACCTTCTTCGATGAGGCTCCTAACTTCCACTAGCAAATCACTTTGAAGGAGAAGGAAAAAATACCCCTCTTACAACCTTTTACAAGTGGTTCACACTCTTACAGATTTTCAAAGAGAAAGAGGGAGGTGAACACTCAAACAATTGAAAACAAGACTTGCTAAAGACTTTGCTAAGGCTTTATCTCAATCTCTAACTTCTCAAAAGTTATGTTCTTTGCTGAGAATTGAGGGGTATTTATAGGCCCCAAGAGGATTCAAATTTGGGCTCCAAATTTTGAATTATCTTGGGTTTCCGAGGCTGGTGGTGCCACCGCCTGTTAGTGTCTGATACTGACAATGTACTGGCGATGCCACCACCCAGTCTAACGGTGCCACCGCCCGACCTCTCGGGTTCTGGGCGGTGCCACCGCTCAGTCCAGCGGTGCCACTGCTCAGTTCTTGGGTTCTGGGTGGTGCTACCGCCTAATCTGGCGGTGCCACCACCTATACTATTTCAGCTCACTGGTTGGGCTCCAAACTTGGCCCAAACCAGTCTAAACTCGGGCCCAATTGGCCCCTACTTGGGTTATAGGATTAACACCTAATTCTAACCCTAATTAACATACTAACTATAAATTTAAAGACATTTCCTAAGCTATTACAAAGTCCGCAAGTCAAGACTTCTTCCGGCGAGCTTCTGGCGAACTTCCGATGGTCTTCCGATAAACTCTCGGAAACCATTCTGCGGACTCTCAACAAGCTACTAGACTTCACGATTTGATCTTGGCGAGTTCCGAGAAGCTTCTTCAACAAGCTACGATCTTTCTCGGTGAGCTCCGTGAACTTTCGACGTACCTTCCGGCGAGCTTCCGAAAACCCTTCGGCAAGCTCCCTACTCATTCTCGGCTAGTTCCGGCAACATTCCCGACAAACCTTCAGACTTCCATCGGACTCTCGAACTCCCAACGAATCCTTCGCGCTTGACTCCGGCACTTTGTTTCGCTTTATGTCTTCATCGTTATCGTAGTTAATCCTGCACACACAAGCCAAAACTCTACTCTGATCTAGATAATTATTACAACGCGAATTGACATTTTGTTGCCCGGCATGTCATTGGTTGGCGCTTCATTCGATTCTTCAGTGCATCGTCCTCTCTTACGGCTTATTGCCCAATCGGTGGTTGACCTCCACAACCCCGATATCCTTGGCGCAATTCCGCTCTCCTTGGCCCGATGCCCAACGTCCGAAGCCTTCTGCCATCCAATATCCTGACGTGATCTCCTCCGGTGCAACGTTAATTCCTTCTGCGTCAACTATCTAATCCTGATCGAGTAGACCTACATCAATCAAAATGCAGTTAAACATCTAAACACAATCAATTAGTTTCATCATCAAAATCCGAGATTCAACAATCTCCCCCTTTTTGATGATGATAACTAATTGATGACTAATGGAGTTAACCTTAACTCCCCGGAGTTTAACCAAACTCCCCCTATCAATATGCCATTGATAGAACACTTGGATTATCCCAAATCCAAGCAACATTCATCACATGTTATGAAAAATATTTAAACCATCATGCAAATATATATATATATAATATTCAATTCAATGCATCAAGTCATCAATATACTTCTCCCCCTATGTTAATAACAAAAAGGAGAAGTAGCTCTAGCTATTTTAAAAGATATGCAAGTTTTTGCAACATGAAGCTAGATTTTTATCATAACATATAAGCACAAAAGCATAGCAAGATTCTTAAGTTCAATCATAGCAATTCAACACTTGAATTTTTGTGCAAGATTGCACTTTGCTTTTCTTTGCAAGTAACAATATTTATGATGTTTGATATAGTAAATTTCTTCATTACAATGATCGAGCTAGCAAATTCTTCATTCTAAGTGTGCAAGCTAGCAATAACTTTCTCCCCCTTTGTCAATGTCAAAAAGAAGGAGAGGAACCAATGATTTAGACTTTTACATCAACTTTGCATCAATCAATATTTCAATCATCACATGATGCATACAAGATAATAATGCAAAGAAATTATTTCATGAAGGATATTAATGTGAAAATTCACCAAGGATCACATGATACAATCGCAAATCATGATATCATTTTGCGATACATCATGAAATAATAATTTATCATATCAATGAAAGATATCAATTGTTAAACATGATATGAAAATAGTCTCAAAATTTTCAATTTGCGATACATGTGATACATTGTGATACACTAAAAAATTTAATGTGATGCTTTTAAGGATATCAACCTATTTTTTATACAAAGCATGGCAAGAGCAATTTTGTTGCAAGTTTTCCAAGTTTTGCACTTTTTGCTTCTTTCGATAGGCAAGATCTTTCTTCTCTTTTTGAGAAGTGCAAGCTTGCAAGTTTTACTTCCTTAGCATGCTAGGAAGTTTACTTTCATTTTCAATGCACAAGCTAGCAAAACCTTCTCCCCCTTTATCAAAGTCAAAAAGAAAGGGAGGACTAAATGGTTAAAAATTTCAACCATTCAACAAGCTAAATATGCAATGAATTCATGAAATATATCAATAAGGATCAATTCATGAATACCAAAGATATGATTCATGGTTTATTAAAATTCTTCTTAATAAGTTCACGATCAAGATTCATATAATTCATAATAAAGCAAATTGATGTACAATCATCACATAAGGCATACAAGGCAAAGAAATCTTGTTATTTCTATATTATGAAATATATGATATCAAGGCTTATGATTCATTTGAAAAGATATAGCACAAAGAGCAACTTAAAACATTCTTATCAAAATCACATTTTAAAATATTCCAAGCATCAAGTATTTAGAGATAAAAAGTTCAATACATTGTATGAAAAAAATATAATATCAAGTTTTATCATCATGCAATGTAGCAATTAAATATGTGCAAGTTTAGTATTTTTGCTTTTCTTGAGATAGCAACTGTTTGCTTCTCTACAAGCTAGCAATTTTTACGATATGCAAGTTTTACTATATACAAGCTAGTAAAAATTACGAAAGCAAATACAAGATAGCTTTCTTGTTGAAGTGTGTAAGCTATCGATTCTTGCTTCCTATTGTAATGTGCAGGTTGCAAGTCTTGCTTCTTGAGATAGGCAAGATAGTGATGTTCAAGAAGACAACTTTTGCTCCTTGAAATAAGCAAGTTAGCAATCTTTACTACTTAAGATAGGCAAGCTAACAATCAAGTTTTTGCATTTTCTTGACTTGTCCAAGTTAGCTATCTCCCCCTTTGTCATTATCAAAAAGAAGGGAAGACCCTTTACATCAATTATGACAAAGGTAAGTATCAATCTTATTTGTGCATCACTATATTTTTAAATTAAAATATACACATTTTCAAAAACCTTATATTTCATTCATGCACGATATTGAATAAATCGATCAACATTATGAGGATATCATACATGATACTAAAATTTTTAACTATTTATCAACATTTTGATCATGATACCAAACATTCATTATTTAGAGCATTCATGATACAAAACATTAAATCAACATTTATAATACATCATTTTAGCAACAACTCATAGTATTTTAAATCATGATTTACATCATATGCAATATATCATATCATAATTAGAAAGCACAAGTATTGCATGCATAATTCCAAATCATAAATATTTCAAATCATGATGGTATTAACTTGTCAAATTACATCCTGCCATTCATGGTCATAACTTTTCATCAAGACAAATTAATGAATACTTCATGTATTCATATCATCACATAAGAAATATCAAGGAGAAAAAAATTGGGTGATGAGATAAACATTTCATGAATACAAGGAATTACATAAAAATCATATCATAAAATATTAGAATATGTGAATACCAAAAGGCATAATTTCTTTTTGAAAAGCCTCCTCATAAATAATCAAAGGAAAATCTTAGGAGATCAAATAATAAGAGATTTTTAAATAAAATTTTAAGTCAAGAATTTTCAAAAAGGATATTCTCTTTACTAAATCACAAAAGGAAACATAGGAGAAAAAGATTTTAATTCATGCATAAGAACACTTATGATTCATATTGAAAATTTTCTCAAAATGTAAGAGAATAAAGAGTAAGAAATCTTGATTCATAAAGGATTTCATGTTATAAATTTCAAGAGATCAAGATCGTGATTTTGATAAAAATTTATTCAAATTTAAATCATCAAATCATTATCAAAAACCAAGAGATTAACAAAGATGATACAAATGGATTCATCAAAATCAATAAGATTGAGAAAATTAATTTTCAAGAATGTTTTCCTCTTTTCGGTTGTTTCAAAACATATGATTTTGTTTCATTTATTGCCAAATAAAAATGTGCACCAACATTTAGGATTGAGGAATAAATTTTGTCATAAAAACCATCAAAATTAATAAACCACAAGAATCGTCATGTATAACTTTACAATCTCATGTATAAAATCATCATATCATAGTATCAAAATTTTAATATTTTCATTACAACTTTATGCATTATTTTGTATACAATCGTCAAGCATGACACTATTTCATTTATGTGTAATAGCTACTCTTATTATCGTGAATCGTCAATTGTCAATTGTCATTTTTAAAGTATACAATCATCAATCGTCAAGCATGCCTATTTCATTTATATCAAATCAAAACATGCATCATTTTTAAAGCCATTTTTATTATCATAAAAATCGATAATTCATAAATCGCAAAAGATCATCCTGGAAATCATCAAAATCAATAAACTATAAATTACCCAAATCTCATCATCATCATCATCATGTATAGTTTCAAAAAATAAATTTATTAGGCATGATATCATATTTCATAAGGCATTTTTAATCAAAATCATTTTGTTTATCATAAACATACAATTTTCATGATTATTTTCAAAATTACTAGAATGATAAGCATGATTCCTATTTTTTTTCATTTTCATTACATTATGCAATTAAAAATAATTTTTCTAAACTAAATAAAAAGAAAACGTATCATGGAAAGCATCAAGCAATTTTAAAATAAATTAAGGGGGTTTCGATTATCTCATCGTTGAAGGTGGTTAAGGCGTAGTTTGTCATCTCGCCTTTCTTGATTTTCTCCTCGCCTTCGGAGGAGCTCATTTCATCCCAACTTGTTTTCTTCTTCTTGCGTTCAAAGTAAGTAGTTCCATTCTTTTTGTTCTTTAATTTTTGTTTTATTAACTTCTTAAATTTCTTTGCAAGTTCAAGTTCACCATCACTTGAGCCTATGCTCAAGTGGTCTTCATGTGTTCTATGTCCCAAATCCTTCCTGTCCTTTGGAAGGTTGTTCTCGAGTTCCCTTTTTGTTACATTATTCATTTCATAGGTCATTAGAGACCCAATAAGTTCTTCGAGAGGAAATGTTTTAAGGTTCTTGGCCTCTTAAATGGCCGTAACTTTTGGATCCCAACTTTTTGGAAGGGATCTTAAGATTTTAGTGACTAGTTCAAAGTTAGAAAAACTTTTATCAAGAGCTTTGAGTCCATTGATGATATCCGTGAAACGGGTGTACATGTCTTCGATGGACTCACTTGGTTTCATCCGGAAAAGTTCATAAGAATGCACAAGAATATTGATTTTGGACTCTTTCACTCGGCTAGTGTCTTCATGAGTGACATCTAGAGTTCTCCAAGTATCAAAAGCCAAGTCACACATCGAAACGCGATTAAATTCATTTTTGTCAAGTACACAATATAAGGCATTCATAGCCTTTGCATTTAGAGAAAACATCTTCTTCTCCAAATCATTCCAATGGTTTATTGGAAGAGAAGACATTTCAAATCCATTTTCGACTATGGGCCATAAATTCAAATCCAAATAAAGTAAGAAAAACTCTCATTCGAGTTTTCCAATAAGAGTAGTCCATCCCATTGAAAAAGGGAGGATGAATGAGAGAGTAACCCTCTTGAATGCCGAAAAGAGTCATTTCTAATTGGGTGTTAAACCAAAGTAGAAAACCATGGCTCTGATATCAATTGTTAGGATTGGAGCGGCACTAAGAGGGAGGGGTGAATTAGTGTAGTGGATTAAAACTCATAAGTTTGAAAACGATTTCGTAAATACATAGAGATTTCGATTCGACAATGAATGACTTGGTGAAAGTAGCTCGAGTAAAGTGAGAAGATAAAAATCGAAAGCTTGTTGCTATGTAAATAATAGTTTAAGAAAGGTAAACACTCACATTCAAGGAACACACCAATTTAAAGTGGTTTGGTCAAAATGACCTACATCCACTTGCGAAGCCTTCTTCGATGAGGCTCCCAACTTCCACTAGCAAATCACTTTGAAGGGGAAGGACAAATACCCCTCTTACAACCTTTTACAAGTGGTTCACACTCTTACAGATTTTCAAAGAGAAAGAGGGATGTAAACACTCAAGCAATTGAAAACAAGACTTGCTAAAGACTTTGCTAAAGCTTTATCTCAATCTCTAATTTATCAAAGGTTGTGTTCTCTATTGAGAATTGAGGGGTATTTATAGGCCTCAAGAGGATTCAAATTTAGGCTCCAAATTTTGAGTTCTCTTGGGTTTCCGAGGCTGGCGGTGCCACCACCTGTCGATGGCGGTGCCATCGCTTGTTAGTGTCTGACATTGATAGTGTACTGACGGTGCCACCGCCCGACCTCTCGGGTTCTGGGCTGTGCCACCGCTCAGTCCAGCAGTGCCACCACTTAGTTCTCGGGTTCTGGGCGGTGCCACCGCCTACAATATTTCAGCTCACTGGTTGGGCTCCAAACTTGGCCCAAACTAGTCTGAACTCGGGCCCAATTGGCCCCTACTTGGGTTATAAGATTAACACATAATCCTAACCTTAATTAACATGCTAACTATGAATTTAAAGACATTTTCTAAGCTATTACAAAGTCCATAAGTCAAGACTTCTTCCGGCGAGCTTCCGGCGAACTTCCGACGGTCTTCCGATAAACTCTCGGAAACCATTCTGCGGACTTCTGGCAAGCTGCTAGACTTCACGATTTGATCTTGGTGAGTTCCGATGAGCTTCTTTGGCAAGCTACAATCTTTCTCAGCGAGCTCCGCGAACTTCCGACATACCTTCCGGCGAGCTTTCGAAAACCCTTCGGCAAGCTCCCTACTCATTCTCGGCTAGTTCCGGCAACATTCCCGACGAACTTTCGGACTTCTGTTAGACTCTCGAACTCCCAACGAATCCTTCGCGCTTGACTCCGGCACTTTGTTTCGCTTTATGTCTTCATCATTATCGTAGTTAATCCTGCACATACAAGCCAAAACTCTACTCTAATCTAGACAATTATTACAACGTGAATTGACATTCTGTTGCCCGGCATGTCATTGGTTGGCACTTCATCCGATTCTTCAGTGCATCGTCCTCTCTTGTGGCTTATTGCCCAATCGGTGGTTGACCTCCACAACCCCGATATCCTTGGCGTAATTCTGCTCTCCTTGGCCCGATGCCCGACGTCCGAAGCATTCTGCCATCCAATATCCTGACGTGATCTCCTCCGGCGCAATGTCAATTCCTCTTGCGTCAATTGTCTAATCCTGATCGAGTAGACCTACATCACTCAAAATGCAGTTAAACATCTAAACACAATCAATTAGTTTCATCATCAAAATCCGAGATTCAACAATACTTGGTGCAATATCCACTCTTCTTAGCCCGATGCTTGAATCCATGGCCCAAAGCCTTTTGTCGATATATTGACTGATCCTCCGGCCCAACATCCAATCTTATGAATTATTTTCCTCTGGCCCAATATGATTCTTCCTGCTTTAATTGTCTCTCCCTGATCGAAGCATCCTGCATCACTTAAAACATAGATCAAATCATAAACATTTATCAATTGGTTTCATCATCAAAATCTAAGATTCAATAGTTGGTCCTCGCCCATTGAAGGAAGACTATTAGTGGATGTCACTGGCCTCGACGGAATATGAATCGGTAGTGAATGTTGGTCACAATAACCAAATCACTATAAATTAGTGTGCTTTCTTTCTTCGCTGTCATTTACTTTGCAATTGCTTTACTTTATCATTACTTTAGTTGCACAATCTTACGAATGTTTTTAAAGTTAAACACTTTTTTATATATTTTTATCTTATGATGTTTTTCGACTCGACGTAATTTTACGTACGCACTAATTCACCCCCTCTTAGTGCTGACTCAATCCTAACAGTACTACCAAAGCCTTAATTTGGCCCCATTATGATAGTAATACCACCTGGTGTCGACGGTAGTATAGCTAGTACCTTAAAATTTTAGGGATTTGAATTTTTGGCTTCATTCTTGAAGCCTTTTAGGGTCTATAAATACCCCACTCATGATTACTTGATGGAGCATGAATTCTTGAGCATAAAAGTGTTGTAAACTCTCTTTTTAAGAAGTATTTGAGTCTCTTCCTCCTTAAGTTTAGAAGTGAATCTAAGTTATAAGAGGTGAGAGATCTTATAAAAGAGAGAGTGTAAAGATTCTCTCCTAAGCCTATTAAAAGCAGAAAAGCTGTAACAAGGGTAATTGATTTTCACTTGTTGGAAAGAAGATCGATAGTGAAAGCCAATGGCCTCGAGGGAAGAGGAAACGGGATTGGATGTATGTTAGGAAGACCAAACCACTATAAATCAGTTTGTATCCATTCTCTTGCCTTTGTTTTGTTATTACTTACTAATTTACATTAGTTGCTACCCTTATTCACACTTGTTAAATGCATTTCCGATATAAATTTATTGATCTAACTTTAAAATCATATAAAATTGTTATAGCACTAATTCACCCTCCCTCTTAGTGTCACTACAATCCTAACAATTTTAGTAAAAATATGAAGCTATCATGATTGTATACAAGCATAGCACAAATAGAAATATTTGCAATAATTTTTTTCTTTTGTGTTTTTTTCTACTATAATCCTCAAAAACCAAGAAAAATTTTAATAATGGATTTATAAAGGAGTGAATTAAAAAGTCAAATATATTCAAAATCTAATAGGAAATAATTGACATCATATTATAATATCTTAAAATTTTATTTTTTTCAAATTTGACCTTAGAACTACTGAAACTTCAAGATAAGAGTATTCTAATGCTCTAAGATTAATTTATCATGTGCAACTCATAAGGTATTAATGCTTTCTTTCTATTAGAATGTTTTGACTTTGTACTGTCTTGAAATTAAAGTTAGTTCATTTAACTATCAAGTTAGTTAATAAAAGAGCATATGATATCATTATTTTTTAATAGAGTGAGGGTTGTGTGCATTGGTATACAAATGTGGAGGAAATTTCAAACATTACCCTAATTTCAAGAATTACCAATTTATGATAATAAATTATATAGTTGAATAATATTAAGAAACAATTCATATTGTTGGAATATTTTTGTAATATAATAATATAATTTGATTTCATGTAGTAATAGTGATGTCCAACTTGATTCTATGGAACCAAGTTTGGTCGTCTTGAGATGGCCTGGATAGCCCATCGTCTATATACAAGTCGTTGCATTAGTACCAGATTTATCGAGTAAGCAATTTCTTTCACCTTTATAAGCTTTATATAACTTTTTCAATTGCTACGTAACACATCCCACTTTGCAAGATCTAGTCCTTTACCAAGTGTCTTGTTTGCCTTGAGCATTATGAAGTTTGGTTGCCAATATTGAGCCATAGCTTGAACTCAGCCATCCCAACCTTTATGCACTATATGTTATTCTCAACTCACTTGTCCCTTTTGTTGAATCTCGTATTTTGATGATGAAACCAATTGATATGTGTTTATGATTTTAATCTGTGTTTTGAGTGATGTAAGATGCTTCAATCAGGATAAGACAATTAAAGAAGGAAAAATCATGTTGTGCTGGGGGAAAACATGTTAGAAGATTGGACGTCGGGCTGGAGAAACGATCAAAGTATCGACAAAAAGCTTCTGGCCATGGATTTGGGCATTGGGCCAAGAAGAGCAGATATTGCACCAAGGATATCGGAGTTGCAGAGTCAACTAGCCGATTGGGCAATAGGCCGCAAAAGAGGATGATGCGCCGAAAAATCAGACGAAGCATCGAGGGACCAATGACATGTGCAAGATTAACTATGATAGTAAGGCATGAAGCAAAATGAAGTCCCGGAGTCAAGGACACGATTTTGTTGGGAGTTCGAGAGCTCGTCGGAAGTCCAGATGTTCGTTGGAAGTTCTGGCGGAACCAACTGAGAAGTCTCGGAGCTTACCAGAGAAGCTCGTCAAAACTCGTCAAGAAGATCATCGTGAAGTCCAGGAGCTTGCTGGGATTTTGTCGGAACATTGTCAAGAGATCATCGGAAGTTCGCTGGAAGATCATCGGAAGCTCGCCGGAAGAATAGACATAGGGACTTGTTTAGCTTGGCAAATGTCTTAGGATTTCGTAGTTAACATGTAATTGGGCTTGGATTTGGCCCAACCTAATTAGGGGCTACCTAGGCCCGTGTAAGGACTGTGTTGGGCCCAATAAGAGGCCCAAACAATGCCCCAAGAAGTATCACCGTCATGGCACAGTCTTTGAGATTATGTCAGGCGGTGGTACTGCCAGTCTAGGCAATTGTACTACCCCTGGCAAGGTGCCAGGTGGTGGTACCGCTAGTCTGGGTGGTGGTACCGCCCAGCACTGCGCCCTAGGCGGTGATACCGCCCAGCGTAGGCAGTGGTACCGCCCATGCCCGGGGAACCCGAGATGGGAGAGTTTTAGGCTCCAAGTTTGAATCAACTTGAAGCTTATAAATATCCCTCTCATCCCTAGTAAAAGTACAAAAGCATAGAGAGTTTAAAAGCAAAGAAACACTATAGAAATCACTTGAAAGATCCCTCCTCTAGCCTTAAACTTAGAATTCTGTTTAGAGAGGAGAGTGAGTACTTGTAAGGGTTATCTCCTAAACTCGGTAAAAGGAGAAGAGGGGTGTAAAAGGTGATTAGCCTTCGCCTATTGAAGGAAGGTCTCTAGTGGACGTCGGTGACCTCGTCGGAGGAGGAAGCCGATAGTGGATGTAGGTCACGTTGACCGAACCACTCTAAAATCTCGGTTTGCATTTACTTTGAGTATCTTTCCTTTATAGCAAATTGCCTCTCCTCCTTACTGTGCTTTAAATACATCTACATTCGCTTTGACGTAAAACATCTTCCGAGATCGGCTTTCTATGAAGACTTTATGAAATCTATGTTTTTGTGATTTACACTACTGCAAATCACCTTGGTCTTCTCTTGCATTTTCACTTTAGACTTCAAGCTCAAATTCCTTCCGAAACGAATTGAGTTGAATCGGCTTTAATCGAAACAAGGTTTTTGAAATCGTGAAAGTTTTCCACTACACTAATTCACCACCCCCCCCCCCCCTACTCTTAGTGCACTTTTCTCTTAGTGCACTCTTGATCCTAACACCTTTGTGCCTCTCGCGTGAAGGGTTGGCCATTCATCTGAATGTCAATCTCGGATATCCGCTCCTCTAAGTGACTCATTTCCCTACATCTCAATGCCTATTTCCCCCAAAAGTGACTCATTTTCCTATATCTCAATGCTCATTTCCCCCAAATGATTGTCCATGCTAGTTGCCTTCAACGTAGCCCCACTAGGTCCCCCACATTTGTATGTCAAGTGTTTTGAAGTGTTATTGTCGTGGTCTAATACCATTTGTTATAAACTTAGCTAGTATTGCTTAAGTTATATGGCACCCTTGTGTGTTTGTCAACATAGGGTCAACCTCTCCGAAACCTCATATAATCTCTAAAGAACCTATAAAAGAAAAGATAAGTTAGTGCAAATGTTTAACTTGGGATTCACAAGCAGTTATTTTAACAAATATTTAATAGGCAATATAAATTATAAATATGGACTTCGAAAGCTTTGAACAGTCATGTGATAAAGGGTCCAAAGTGGTCTATTGTAGCCAAAAGTCTCTATTAGTGTCCACATAAAACTATTGTGGAACAAGATAGCAAACTAACCTTAGACACTATTCTAAATGTCCATATAGCCATATGCCACCCGATTGATACTCTGCACTACTCTACAAAGCAGTTATTTTAACAAATATTTAATAGGCAATATAAATTATAAATATGGACTTCGAAAGCTTTGAACAGTCATGTGATAAAGGGTCCAAAGTAGTCTATTGTAGCCAAAAGTCTCTATTAGTGTCCACATAAAACTATTGTGGAACAAGATAGCAAACTAACCTTAGACACTATTCTAAATGTCCATATAGCCATATGCCACCCGATTGATACTCTGCACTACTCTACAAAGCTAGAAAACCCTCAAAATGGCTACTTAGATGACCTATTTCTGAGCAAGTTTATCTCTACATGATAGATTGCATAGAACTTATATTTACAAGACTCAAATGATCACAAAAGTCAATCAAAATAGGGCTACCAAACCTATTATAAACCCTTTGTATATTGTGTAAAGCATAAACAAAATATTACATCAAAAACCTCATCTTTATCGGTAACAAGTACTATATTTCATGCACAATCGAAAACTATACATTGATCATTTACCTTATAACTTCTATTTGCATCATATTTGGTTTTTAAGTTTCTTTAAATCAAGGCTTTTTTGAATTCCATCCTATCTCAAAATTCTTGTAGAAATGGTCAATATTATAATAAATTGATATTAAGCTACTTGTTAATAATTAATGTCATTAGAAAACTATATATACATAGTCTATACATAACCAAACAAAAAGTTATTTGAAGTAAATTCATCATCTCAACCATAAGAAATGATGACATTTAACAATAAACCATCATCTTGACTTCCACTATATTCCACCAGCATTCCTTTAAAGTTATTATTATACATAACCTCATTTAAAACAACTCTCTCACCAACAACTATCCAGCTAGTATCACCTTCAATCTTTTCTCTTTCCTGTTCTTGGACATGTTCATATTCAAAGATATCATCATTTTCATCATCTTAATCATAATAAAATAGGTCTAAGTATATGCTTCGATTAGTAATCTGTAAGCTATCTGACACTTTACTTTCAACTAACCTTGATGTCTTGCCTAGATTATCAATGTTATCATAATATGAAAAAACTTCTTCCAAGGTCGTTCCTACAGTGAGATTATTTAAACATAATAATAATAACAAAGATATAAGATTAAACAAAAAAAATCACATTCTTGAGTTCCAATTAGAGCATTAAACATTAGACATTGTAATTCTCGAATTCCAATTACATTAGACATCCATCAAATTATAGCATACCATTTTAATCATTTTATAATATATATAATAAAATAAAAATGATTACTAGACGATGAGTTTTTTTTTCATTATGAATTAAAGTCTTCTTTAATCTCATTAATTTTTTATAAAAGATGAGGCTTCACACAAATAAAAAGTATGAAATGTAGTCAATAAATATTAAAAACATAAGAGTATCCAAGTCTATCAAAAAATAATTCTAATGCATGAAAACCCTACAATGTTTGATACCTTTTAATAAGTAACGAAAGAACAACTATAAATAAAGAGGTATATTTATCTAATTTTTTTTATATATTTACATGAGAAATATAGTGAGCTTTGCTCACCATTAAAAAGGAGATGAAGTACAAGAATAATCAGAAAACATAATGAGAGAAGAAGAGCCAAGCGAAGGCTAAGCATGTCTTTTCATAGCTTGATAGGAAGTATAAAAGAAATATCTATTCCTAAATATTTTATTCCTAAAGTTGGCAAGGGTATATACAAAAGCACCATATAAAAGGACGAAGTCGATGGTTAACATATTATGGGATGATTTATCAGGATAGAAAACTATGTTTTGCTTGATAAATGATTAATAAAGCTCAAGACATGAAAAGTTAACAAGCATACTGCTTACCATTTTAATATTATATGAAAAATGCTGTTGAATCACCCGGAAACTAGTTTAAGGTGAACGGTCTCGATGGTGTGGTCGTAACAATGTCAATTCACAGCATAATTTTACAAAGGTTATCTATGTTATTTAGGGTTAAATGATTATTTTAACCCTTATAATTTTGGTCACAAATCTCTTAAATCTTTTATGGTTTATTCGTATCTAAAATAAATCTTATATTTTAAAAAACATACTATATAAGTCCCTCACATCAAGTTTGAGTTAACAGATATTAGAATTAGTATGCTGACTCATAATAAATTATTAATATAATGACATATATAATTTTGGGTTAATATATATTTTAACCCCTGTGATTTTGACCATGGACCTCTTAAGCCTTATGATTTACTTGTGTCTAAAGTAATCCTTATATTTTAGAAAATATAACGTATAAATCCCTTCTATCAAGCCTAAGTTAATAGACGTTAGAGTTTCTTACATTATATGCTAACTCACAATAAATCATTAATATAATGATATTTATAATTTAAGATTAAAAAAATAGAGACCTCTATCATTAGTGAGAGGTGGCATTATCATAGAAGTGACCACCAACAATAGCACTAAATCGTTGCTATCTAGCAAGGATTCATACGCATGCAGCCTCTCTTGCGTTGATGATAAGCTCAAGAGTTTCCGGTCTTGTCTCAAGTGGATGTACGTCGATCAATCCGACACTAGGTACACAATTATCTCTTGGTCTCTCTTCCTCCTCTTGGGCATCTTCATCTCCACCACCTTCCACTTCATCCACTTCTACACCCTCACTTGTCGCGCCTATGATATGATGATCCAACTCTCCCTCACATTTACCTTTAGCCTCTCCTGCCTCTACCTCTTCAACTTTGTTCACTACTATGGCCTTCATCGCTTTCTCTTCCTTGATACGCTAGTCGAGGAAAGCGAGCAAGTATGGGAGGGCCATATGGAGTAGCTCAATCGCTCCTTTTGCTTGCTCTCCATCTTTGTGATGTTGTGCTTCACAAAGGAGGTGTCTTATAAGGTATGGTGGTACTCATTGAGATTGAAGCAAGTACCATTCATGTTGGCGAGCAACGTCATGGTAGGCAATGTGGTGGCATATACTTTTGAGCTAGCGAGCTGCATAACCATCTAAGGTAGAACTAGAAGCTCCTGAGTCATCGTCAATATATGGAGATATTGTATGCATACAACGCTCTGCTAAGCAACAGCGATTCGGTGATACTACTAGTGGTCACTTTCACAATGATGCCTCCTCCCGCTATTGATGGAGGTTTTAATTTTTTTTTAATGTTAAGTTATACGTATCATTATATTAATTATTTATTATGAGTTAGCATGCTGTGTAAGTAGACCTTAACGTTTGTTAACTCAGACTTGAGGAAAGAACTTATCTATTATAGTTTTGAAAATGTAGGGGTTATTTTGTACATGAGTAAACCATAAGAGTTTAAGAGATTCATGACCAAAACTAAAGGGGTTAAAATGAAACTTAATTATATTATTAATAAATAATAAATATATTTTAACATACTCTTCCATGATTTATTTCTTTTTTTTTTTCATGCTTCCATGTCAAATATCTTTCAATAATGAGTCTGAATCAAATTAATTATGATTAACATATATCATCTCAAATATAAATTCAATAAAAAACTTAAACTTTTATATTATACGTTAAACCTAATATATATATAAGTTATTTTTTTCCAATCCTTAGGTCATATAAGATTATCCTCTCTTAGCCCGTCTTTTATTATCTCGTACACATGAATCTATTTAATATATTCCCCTTTTTATATATGGGTTTAGTGTATTTTCTTATTGAAATCTTTCTAGACACTATGGGGCAAGTAATCTTTTCTTTTTATTCATTCAATCAATTTTTGTTCACTTGGCTTAAATACTATTTCATATTTCTTATAACGATGAGCTTATATCAAATAGGTTAGGATTAATATATATTAGGTTAGATACCAATTCAATCTAAGGGCTTAAACTTCTATAGGTTGAGTCAAACTTATATATATGGATTCTTTCATTCTTTAGTCATATGACACTATCCTCTCAGCTCTTTTTTTTTTTTTTTTTTATCTCATGCATATGAATATTTCAAACATTTCAAGCATCAAATATTAGTCATAATGGGTTACATCGAATAATGCTGATGTTTAATTTCATATTGTTTTATATTTAAATCTCAAAATATATGATTTATTTTAAATTTTATAAATTAAAAGAACTCTTGAAGTTATTTATATTTTATCATTTTCTCTATCTCTCTTATCATATTAATTTTGTATTTCTCTTGTAAACATATCTGTTATCCCATTAGATCCAAGTGATGCTATCATGATAATTTCACAAGAGACTTAATTGTGATATGGACTACATTAACAAAGTTCTACCAACCAGCCAACCCTAGAATGAACTCTACAAGTTAAATTAAAGTGGACTTACAGTTACAATGTTAGTAAATCCCAATTTGGTTAAGAGTTTCTACAGATGCCCGCTTATTGACCGTCTGATGGCTAAGTTTAAGAGCTTATATGGACGTACACTTACCCATCTCAGATGAGAGGCTAAGCAAGCTTATGGCACCAAATGTTATCCAATCATGGTGCCCAGAGGTAAAATGCTGTGAAAGTTTAATGGATAATTAAGATGTATCTGTTATCCCAATTTCATTGTGCCGCTGTAGTCTTTGTAGGGCTTTAAAGAAACAAGCAACTAATCTTTTTTTAATTTATTTCAGATATGAACAAAATTTCCTCAGCTTGATCAATTTATGCATCAGTTGCTAATGATGATAGACGTCGACGACGATGATAAGATATCATGCAAATCGACGTCGAGCCGTCCTCACAGAGACAAAACGATATAAATCATAAATCATCAACAGACCGCCGTGCAGGGCTCGTAAAGCAGGGACGTGGAGGTCCTCCTCGAATCCTTTTCCGCATGGAACGTTGGTCCGTGGATATCCAAGCTATAAGATTCGTGGAGGAACTGACGCTGCATGAGGTTGCCCTCTACGTTACAGATTTATACAGGGGGACACCTAAAAAGAGAGGAGACGATCAGAGGGGCAGAGTTGAATCATCAATCCACCATCGATGCACGGGTCATGAAAGCAGAAACGTGGAGGTCCTTCCTCCGTGGATATACTAGCTTTAGGATCCGTGCAGGAGGGCTAAATAACTGTTTGGAGCAGCAGCAGGAACCGCTCAAACTGCCGCCCCCATGAATGGTTTCAAAGCCGCTTCCCCTCCCATCTTTTCCACTTTTCCGCATGCAGCGAATGATCATGGACTCCTCTTCCTCCATCAACCTCCCTTACCGTCCTCCTCCTCCTCCTCCTCCTCCCTACCAACCTCTTCACCAACTCACTCCTCCAACCCTACAGCACTTGGATGAGAATAGCGCTCGGCCTCTCCCTCCCAAACCCAAGTACAAGCCGTCCCCTGGCTTCGTCCCTCATAGCCGGGATCCAACTTTCCAACACCACCTGGGGCCCTTCTCCTTCCCTCCCACCTCGACCATGGCGAAGACAAAGCCCCGAAGAAAGCCGGACCTGGCGGCTGCCACCACCGCCGGGCCGAAGGCCACCACCCCACCGTGCACCGAGTGCGGCAAGCGCTTCTCTTCCTGGAAGGCCCTGTTCGGGCACATGCGCTGCCACCCCGAGCGCCAGTGGCGCGGCATCAATCCCCCGCCACACCTCCGGCGTCCGCTCCCCCTCGCGAGCCCGACTCCAGAGGAACACTTCACCGATGAGGAGTACGAGGTGGCCGCCAGCCTCATCCTGCTCTCCCGTGGCCCTCACAGGAACATCAGCGCCCTTTGCCGGGCGGAACCAGAGCGCGCGGACGCAATGCAGCCCTTCTCCTTCCCGCAGCCGCAGCAGACAAGTGGCAGCGCCCTAGTAGGTTCAGAAGATGCGTGCCGGAGTTGGAAGAGAGCATGGGAGGCGGGTGAGGCAACGAGGTGCTATCACAAGTGCAAATGCGACGTTTGCTCGAGGGGCTTCGCCGCTGGCCAGGCTCTTGGGGGGCACAAGCGGCATCACTGGGAGAGAGAGGAGGACATTGTTGTGGGCTGTTCATCTTCTGGGAACTACGATTTGGACCTCAACTTGCCCCCCCCTTCGCTAGAGAACAACGAAGCCAACCCAAGCACTGTTTTGGACTTAAGGTTGGGCATTTGAAAAAGGTTTTGATTTGTGGTATGCATCTTGCAGTTCTAATACACATCTGCAATGGTTCATCTCCCACCAGTAACCTCGAAGATGAACTCTGGCTTTGTATTTGATGTCCTCAAAGTGGGACACTGGAGAATTGTTTTAAGGTTGTAATTTGAACATTCCCATTAATTTAACTCAATAACCGCGTAGTTTCTGCAGAAGGGACACTCTATCTGCGAACTTTAGGAAGCAATCGTTTCCGAGGCCAATATTATATCACAGTGAAGCAAACAAATCGTGCTTTTTACGGCTTCAGTATTTAGAAGAATTGATGCCTAGATAAATCACATTGTTGTCATCTTATTTTGAAAGAGTAAAAATATTTAAAAAAACTTACAAAATTAAGGAGGCCTCTATCTCATACATAAAGTGCACAATACTGTAGCAGTTGGATGTTTGAAATACTGGACCAAATTGTTGTGCATCGTTTAAGAATATGTGGAGTTTAATGCTCAAATAAATGATATTAAACTCCACCAAACACTTTGTGTTTACAACTCTGAAATGTTGTCTCTGGATTCTGGAAGGAGACTGCACTGGATCACTCTTTCTTTGGGATGTTGTTTCATTCTAAAATCTCATTTCGAGTATAGAATTTGTTATATTAAAGATATGTGGGCAGTGTTAGTTCACAACTGAGGTAACTACACTACTTAAGAAAATATAAGTCATAGGAACATAACAAAAGTTTATAATTATTTTCAAAATATTAGATAGGTACAAAGAATATAGAATAATCTATCAAATTAAATTTTTTATAATTATTTTTTATCATATGACATCCCTCTTAATCATTTTTACTTGGGGCACCTATTTTTTAATAAATGCCAATTTTGCACTAGTAAAATTTTTGAATTGGTTCATATGATTGAACTGAATTAAAATCTGTAAGCCCTCCTCCCCTCTGTCATCTCCTCCTCTTCCAATTCCACCTTGGCCTCCTTAGCATTTGCCATCTGTCTTCTCCTCCTTGATGGGATATAAAAAAGAATTAAATTTATGTATATGAACAAATACTAACAAGCCGTATAGTGAAATTAAATAAAAATCATAATCAAATATAACACCAAGTTTTACGTGAAAAATCCTCCTAACATAAAGAGTCAAAACCATATAGTAACCTTGAGATAATTCACTATAAGAATAATAAATATACAAATATCAGTCTTTTGTCCAAAACCAAGCAACAATCTCGAGAGAATAATTGGGATATAAGGATTACGTCACTGTGCACAATATTCAAATTCTCCTTTAGTAATCATAGCAAAAATCTACTGTAGATCTGATCTAACCTAAGATGAGAATACTGTTTAGATGATTAAGAATAGTCTGCGTTGTCCTTATCTTCTTTTCTTTTCTTCTATTATTTTTTTACCCTTTTTTTCTCTTTTTTGAATTAAGATGCTGCTACAATTTTCTGCCTCATTGCTACCGTTTTTCTTCCCTATTTTTGCAACCACCACACCTTCCTAATTAGATCTAGAGTTAGATTAAAGGGGAGGTGGGCTATAGGCTATTAAAGCTCACTATGGGTTGAACTTATGACCTTTCAGCCCAACAACCTCCCCCTTCAGCCCATAAGGGATGCTGTCTCATGACTCCTCAATGTGAAGCCATGTCAACCAACTATCGGCACATTTCTTACCTTTCTTTCAATAAGGTCTTTATCAACAAGTCTGCTTTATTTTCATTTCTATAAATTTTTTGAAGCAGTAACTGTTTCTCTTCAAGTATATTTCGAATCCAGTGGTATTTGACATCTATATGTTTTAACTTGGAATGAAAAGTTGAGTTCTTACACAAATAGATGGCACTCTCGTTGTCACAATTCACCATATAGTTTTTCTCCTTCAGCCCCAATTCTTGTAAGAATTTTTTTATTTATAATATTTCTTTATAAATCTCTATAGTAGCAATATATTCTGCCTCTATGGTGGAGAGAACAATACACTTTTACAATCTGGATTGCCATGACATAGCTCCCCCTGCAAAAGTAAGTACAAAACCTGATGTGGACTTCCTCGTATCAATATCTCTTGTCATATCTGCATCTGTGTAACTTGTTAACACAGGTGGTCCATCTCCAAAGCTTAAACTTTTAGGATCAAAAGCGGCACTATGAGAAGGGGGTGAATTAGTGCAAAGAAAAACTTTCATGATTTCAAAAGACTTGTTTCGATTAAAACTGATTCCAACGAAAATGGTTTCGATTCAATCCGTTTCGGAGAGAATTTGAACTTGAAAGCTTTCGTAAAATAAAAGTCGATCTCTGAAGGTATTTACTTGAAAGCGTACGTAGGCATAGTAAAAGCACAATAAGGAGGAGAGGCAGTTTGCTATAAAAGTAAATTGCTTAAAGTAAATGCAAACCGAGTTTTAGAGTGGTTCGGTCAATGTGACCTACATTCACTTTCAGATTCCTCCTCCGACGAGGTCACCGGCATCCACTAAAGGCCTTCCTTCAATAGGTGAAGATCGAACACCTTTTTATAGCACTTTCTCCTTTTCTCGAGTTTAAGAGATGAATCCTTGCAAGTCTCACTCCTCTTTCTTGGATGGTTACAAGGCTAAGAGATGAAGGAGGAGAACTCTAACTTTTACAATACTTTAAGCCTTAAGAACTCAAGATTATGCCAATATGTTTCATGCCCTTTCATGTAGAAAAGGGTGAGGTTTTTATAGGCCCTAATGGCTTCAAAAATGGAGCTAAAAAGTGTCTAATCTCGGATTTTTAGGGTCTTGGCGGTACCACCTGTAACATTCCATTAGTCCCACATTGGAAGTGGGCACTATGTATGATTAGCTTATAAGGGCCTGATGAGTGTACTACGTTAACTCCCGCTTAAGCATTTTGGTCCATGGTTGAAGGACCAAAATGGAGTTATTGGTCAGTTAGCTCATCAAACTCGGGTCGTGACATTTGGTATCAGAGTCGACCTAGCATTTGGGAGAGGGCTCGAGTAGGAAAGGGCTACCCGTGGATGGAGTTAGAGAACTCATCACGGCGTGGAGCCACCACTGAGTTAAACCTCACATGCACTATGCTAGGGTTCGATCTGGGATATGTTGGACCTTGACGAGGACGTCAAGCTAATTGAGTTGGGGATATTGGAAGTGGGCACTGTGTATAATTAGCTTATAAGGGTCTGATGTTAACTCCCGCTTAAGCATTTTGGTCCATGGTTGAAGGATCAAAATGGAGTTATTGGCCAGTTAGCTCATCAGACTCGGGTCGTGACACCACCGCCATTACTGGGCAGTATCACCGCCTAACACCTGACATTGGACGGTACTACCACTCAGTCTGGGCGGTACCACCGCTTAACAGAACTCGGAGACCGAGCTCTAACGATACCACCATTGGCAACAATAACTGCTGGTGGTACCACTGCCCAGTTTGGGCGGTACCATTGCCTAGACCACCTAGGAGACTAGGTCTTCTGGGCGATGCCACCACCGGCCATGTTTTCAGGGGCTGATTGGGTTGTTCAATCCGGCCCAAATCAGCCCTATTAAGGGCCCAATTGGCCCCTAATTAAGTTAGTGGGATTACCTCCCAATCCTAACTTAATTTACACTCTAACTATGATAATTAAGATATGATCACAGCTCTTCTTGTTCCGGTGCATCAATTGCTCTTCCGGCAAACTTCCGACGTACTTCTAGTGAACATCCGACGAACACTCGGCAATGCTCCGGTGGACTCCCGGCAAGCTCCTGGACTTTACGATGATCTTCTTGGCAAGTTCCAATAAGCTTCTTTGACAAGCTCTTGGACTTATCGGTTAGTACCGGTAGAACTTTCGATGAATGTTAGGACTTCCGACGAACTCTCGAACTCCCAACGTGATCTTGATCTTGACTCTTGGACACTTGCTTTATGTCTTACTGCTATTGTAGTTAATCCTGCACACTTTTCTTAACATATAGATTAGATCAAACAAATTACAATTAACTTTATCATCAAAATTTGAGATTCAACATAAACAAACCTTAGAGCTCCCTTTGAGATATCTAAATATCCACTTCACTATCGCCCAATGCTCTTTGTTTGGATTTGTAAGAAATTTACTAGTAACACCCACTGGATATGCGATGTCCGACCTCGTACACACCATTATATACATTAAATTTCCAACTGCTGAAGCATAAGGAACTTTTTGCATTTTCTCCTTCTCCTCATCATTTGACGGACTCTGTTCTAAGCACAACTTGAAGTGACCTACAAGATGAGAATCAACTAGCTTTGCATTGCTCATACTGAACCTTTCCAATACCTTCTAAATGTATTTCTCCTATGACAATCAAATGTTCTTGGTTTTTCTATTACGAAAAATCTACATGCCTAGTATTTGCTTTGCTGGCCCCATATCCTTCATTGCAAAAGACTCACTCAGTTCCTTCTTCAACCTATCAATTATAAGCATGTCACTAACATAAAGTAAGAGAATAATAAAATTCTCACCAAATCATTTAATGTACACACAATGATCTAAAGTCGTTCTTTTATATCTATTTTTAGTCATAAATGAATCAAACTTTCTGTACCACTATCTTGGAGCTTAGTTCAGCCCAAATAAGCTATTCCTCAACTTACAGACAAAGTTCTCTTTACCTTTGAATTTGAAGTCTTCTGATTGCTCCATATAAATTTCCTCCTACAAATCACCATGAAGGAAAGTTGTCTTCATATCTAACTGCTCAACCTCCAAGTCCTGGCCATTAGCAATACCAAGAGTAACACGAATAGAAGACATTTTAACAATAGGAGAAAAAATCTCTTCAAAGTCAATATATTTATTTTGACTAAAACATTTCACAACCAATCTAGTTTTGTACTTTGGTTGAGAACAATATTCTTGAGTCTTCAACCTGAAAACTCACTTGTTCTTCAAAGCCTTCATTCCTTTTGATAGTAGCACCAGATCATAAGTGTGGTTCTTCTGAAGAGCATCTAACTCTTCCTGCATAGCAATTAACCACTTCTTTTTGTGCTCACTTTCAACTATTCATAGCAATAAGCCCATGAATTATTGGATCCCATAGACGAGATCCAATAAAAGCCCATGAGAGATCATTGGATAAAGATCCACTAATCTAAGAGGCTTGGGTAGTTGGATGAAGATCCAATACCCAATAAGAGAGGATCTATTAGGGTTAAGTTGACATGAGACCTCTATAAATAGGAGGGATTCAATAGTTCATAGGCTAGAGATTTTGCTTGTCTCTCCTATTCTCCTCCCCCTCTCCACCTCAGAGTAGGCCTAGAGTTTTGAGGAGCATCGTCGCAGCCCTACTATGTGGATTACCGCTAGAGAGGAGGGCGCTAGACCTCTTTCACCATCTCTTAGAGATCTGTAAGGATTTAGAAATATATGACATCCCTAGGTAACATAATCTTTACTATACGCAACTTTCTATTTCGCATATTTTGCATACCAATCTTCGCACGACGACTAACATCCCTTTGAGAATAGAGGATTTTATTTTCTGTTCTTCTACTGCGTATGTGATATCGCCCCCAAAGATTTCTCAACAGTGGTATGAGAGATAGGTTGTTCGTGCGATAGATTAGTTTTGAACTATGTGTGTTGTGTTTAGGAGAAGATTTTAGTGTCAAAATTATTGACGGAAAAGGCGAGAAAGGGTAGCAACTATTGCTGCCCTTATTGCGATCAATGATGGCAACCTTGCTGTCATCTTCATGCAAGCAAGCCGCTTGCGTGCAGCAACAGTTATTGCGCACAATTGCAGCCACAAGCGGTGGCACTCCCGGGCGTTGCCTGCGGGCACAGCGCTCACAACGATGCTCGCCCGCAGGCGAGCGGCCCGCAGAGGTCGTCGTCGCTTGTAGCGCTGACTGTAGGGGCAACTAGCTCGCAAGGGCGGCTCTTGCGGGCGGCTCAGCGCTCGCAAGAAGGGGGCGCTGCCCACGGGGTCGCCTACTTGCGGGGGCGCCACCCGCAGGGGTGCCTGCCCACGAGGGCACCGCCCACAAGCACGGTGCCTACGGGCATTACACCCACGGGCACTACGCTTGTGGGGTGCAGCATTGCCCGTAGGGGCCCCCACTTGTAGGGGTGGCGCTGCCCGCGGGTGAGCCACCCGTAGGTAGGGGCAGCGCCCCCGCCCCCCCACCGCACAGGTCATCGCCGCTGGCAGCAGCAGGGGAGAGGGATAGGGGTTTAGGGTTTTAGGCAAAAAGATAGTTTTACCCCTGTGAATTTTTGAAATTTCAGTTCTTTCCTTTTTATCCAAATTATGAGACTGCCCATCAAAATTTATAAAATTCCTTACATGTCACCGATTTCAAAAAATATTAATTAATTAAAAAGTTTAATTGATTATTATTTTTATTATTATCTAGTAGTCCTATATGATTATGATTTATACATGTGATATATGATGTGTGGACGGATGATCATGGACCGTGTGATGTGTGTATTTGTGATTATTATTATTGGGGCCTGCGAGCCTCCATTATATTTCTCATTTATTATCAGGCTTACATGCCTATGATTAAGTTGTAATCATAAAAGGAGGCCCAGCAGGAGTGTGAAAGCGATAGTTGGACCCATGAGACGGACGATCGCGATGCATAGAGATGCGTTGAGATGTCGATGGAATAGATGAGGACGAGATAGATGATCACAGGGCATGGAGATGCACTGCATTACACATAGATCTTGATGTAAGTGATTAGGCCCACTAGCTCGGGCCTGATCACATTAGGCTGTGGTCCATGATCATCTTGTGTGATTGCTTATACACACACTAGATATATATATATATATATATATATATATATATATATATATATATATATATTTGCATGCGATGTAGATATATATTAAATATGTATATATGTGACTTGTCATATTAGAAGATCAAATCATAGAAACCCCTCTCTCGATAATATTAAGTCGGTAAACGTGAGACAATTAGATTGACCAGCGTAGCCTTCTATTATTATAGGTAAGGACCGATTTTTGATATAGGTTGAGTTGGTCGAGTCCCTCGAGGCTCACTTATATCGTGATTCGCTATCTTGCCTACTATATAGAGATGTCACTGATGACTTGAGGATATGGTATGCTTGGTCGAGTCCCTCGAGGGTATATCATCGAATCAGACTCATCTTGTAACGATGGTGTTGACTTTAACCGAACATCATAGTTGGTCGAGTCCCTCGAGACCATGGTAATTTGGATGCCGAGTAGGATGGGAATAACAAGGAGTTGTGATCGGCAAGAATTGCCTAACTTTCGGGCTTAGTGTGATTGGTCGAGTCCCTCGTGGTTGCACTAAGATGCTGATTGGATACTGATCCATACTAGAAGTCTACCGGAGACTTTCGTTTCATGTGCTGAGAGTGGCGCGTGACTTTCTAGTAAAATAGTGGGAGCATATTAAGATAGAAGTCCATATCTTAATTGTTTATTTTTTATAAAATATGCATATTATTTATTTTTGCTGCATCTTTATTTTCAGAAAATATCGCTTTCAAATCCCTTATATGTCATACTTGATGTCAACCGTCTGATTGGTCAATATTATACGGATTGGCTCCGTAACTTGAGAATTATTCTCACGGTGGAGAAAATCGCATACGTCTAGTAATCATTTTCTATTCTAATAGTAAGTCGGATAGAATCTATAGTAGTTAATGGGCTCTCTGACCTTGTTTCTTCCCCTGGGGTATGACATTCCTCGCACCTACCGATACAAGTATAGTATCCTTCGCGTTCAATCCCTGAATGCACTAGTCCGGAGTTAGTTGTTATAAGAAATACCGGGTAATAACAGCTTGCAAAGCTTCTGATCTGGTAGACCTCACTTTAACTGTTGATTCTCTCTCTTCCACTAGAGGCTCTCGAACAGCACTAGCTTCAGCAGTGGATCATTCAATTCTCAATTATTAAACTATACTTTCATAGCAGACAACTGATCTTGTTCACAGGCCCTACAAGACGTCGTGTTAATGCGTCAAGAAAAGTGGTTTCATTCTTTGTTGTGCTAACAGGAGTTGTTGATGAGAATGGACTGATTGCCCAACGCCCAAGTTGTCTTAGAGAATTGCCTGTTTTACACTTACTTAGCTCATACACATGTTAGCCCTTAGCATCATCCCTACCGAGTTTCATCCAACAAGCTACTACCGCTCCTAATTTGGATATTCATGGCGTTAGTCCGATCCAATTGTTGTCGACTCTCAATCTGGTTCAGGTGTTAAAGCCTACAACTTCAAATCAGGTGTTCCTGCGAGCAGAGGGCCCAGCAACTAAGGAAGGAAAGCTATCAAACTTAGGATCAGAATTAAGGTATAACAAAGAGGATAAGAATGCAGGTATAAAATGTAAGAGTAAGAAGAACACCGGAACTACTATATCAGTAGAAGAGGTAGTGGCCCACACTGATCTGCGCCCTGAATTGGGGACATACGACCGGCTTACACCTCAATCCCATACCGAATTGAAGCGATGCAAGGAATAGACCGCTGAATGAGCAGAATAGTTCATTGAATAAAATAACCAAACACCCACACCCGTCCCTTTCGCAATAATGGACTTCAAAGTAGATCCTGGGGCAGAGCGATAAGCTTAGAAATTTAGAAGCTTAGAAATGGAGAAAAGAAATCAATCCAATAATAGAATAGAAAAGAAAGAAAGAAAGAAAGAAAGGGCTTGCACAGGTAGAATGGAAAAGAAAGAAAGGGCTGCCGAAAGAAAGGGCTGTGAACTGCTCTGCTACCCACCTCCACGACGCAAAGGCTTAAACCCTTTAAGAGGAAGAGAGGAAGACCGCTTGCCAACATATAACTTCACTTAGCAATTAGCATGGTACTCTTTGTATTTATCCCCATCCATACCTCGAAATCCCTATGTTTAGCTTAACACAGGTCTTATTCGAGACGGTTTTTTTGATGTGATTGGTTGGTAGGTATCCCGGCTGATTGATGATGGAGGTTATGTTATCTACATGAATCTTATGCCTAGGTTCGATTGATGCTGGAGGTTATGTTATCTACATGAATCTTATGCCTAGGTTCCGTTCTTATATCACCGTTGTTAAAAAGGCATAAGTCTTTGAAAAACGAAAAGTACCTAAGTAGACTATACTTCTTCCTTCTAGAGAGAGACAATGCTGCCTGCTCTAACCTGGTCCTAATTCCAAGAAGTTATTATTTCCCATCAATCAGTCAAGAGAGATGAGAAGTGGTTAAGAACAATTAGAATTAGAATAAGGGTTCCATTCTCCTTTTTTGTTAATGTATCCTTATCCGTATCTGTAAGCTCTCTGACCTGGTTGTAAGCTTTGTTTGGCTTGAGTGTTCCTATCACCTGAATTATTCCAAGCAACCCTAGAGCACTGCTTCCAAAGGACCTCCTGCAGTGTAAGGGCATTGTAGCTGCATGCTAATAACCCTTTCTTCTATGGTGCGATTCATCCTCCAACTCAACCATTTGTGTATTGTGTTGTGGCGTGTAGGAAACGGTCCTTTCATGTCTTATGCCATGCTTAGCACAATAGCTCTCAAACATTAGTTAGGTGTATAATCTTCTATTATCCGTGCGAAGGCATTTAAGGAGCATCCCGATTTTGCTTTCAACCATGGCATTTTTTCAAGATCTCAAACACTTTCTCTTTGCTCTTCATGACATAATCCCGTACGAAGAGATGCATCTATCAAAATCAAGTAACAAAATACAAGGCACCTCCAAGCCTCCATAAACCAAATTGACGAATGTTCGTTTTTAGGTTCACATTCTTTTTCACAAAATAAACTCTATGTTGCTTACCAATCAAATCAAACAATGCAAACATAACCCTTTCCAACCATCTTAGAAATTTAACTATTCCCCATCTTGACTAAGACGGAATACCACGACTCGTACGAAGTTAAGAAATATCTATGCGGGATGACATGAAAGGATGCTCCGAAAAAACAACCCACAACATATCATTGGAAGATACTAACACCATTTGCATCACACACCGAAAAAGAATGATTTCACCATTACTAGCAACGGCTTTACTTTCCCATTGGAATTGAGCTTTGATTCCTTTTTTATTGTTTTGATTTTCGGCACTCTCCCTTTATGTGCCCAACTCCCTCACACCCACAATGATGGCAAGTTAAGACCCAATTCCTAGATTTTGATCTCCTCAAAGATTGTTGATTGTTATTGCTACTTTTCGATCTCGCTCGTTCTTCGAGAACTAGTGTTTGTGAGTGAGAGGATTCCGATGATGTTGTTTTGAGCTCTTCATTCAACAAGTTACTTGTAACTTGGCTCATGGTTTGTTTCCCATCGGTTGCCGAGTGGCTAAGGGGCACAACAAGAGTATCCAAACTATCTGGCAACGAACTAAACAACAACAATGCTTGCAACTCATTATCTAACACTAACACAATCCTCATTGTTTCGAGCGGATTTCTAATTGTTTGCTTTGCATTTCTGTTCCACAACTGAAGTGTTCCCCTTTCATTCACTAGAAATAATTGACGAGTTGTTGCATTAGGTTAGGAAGGCATTGTTTGTTTTGTTCCTAGCCGTCTTTCTCTCAAATAGATCAGGTAGCTTATTATACCGTACACAAGGATTTAGCACTAACTTCATTCGACACATAGTAGAACACAACATAATCCATCCATTGTCGAATACATGGGCTTGTAGGTCTATCCAATCTTCACGGGGCATATCACTCTTATTCTTCTCAACTCCTTCAATCGGTGTGTAGAGGTATTTAGAGTGGAGCATATCTTCTATCTTGTTACCTAATAACATGCTATTCTCCGACTTCAATGAGTTGTTACTAGAACTTATTCTTTTGAAGTTCATTAAAGTAAAGAAAGCTCTTCCCTTAATAGAGAAAGAAGACTCGAATAAAGCTTAAGACCCTTACAAGAGAGCTTCGCCTTACCTGATCATTGGAGATTCTCCTGTATAGCAGGAAGACTTAGCGATCAGACTAGAAAGAGCTTGTTGGAGTTGAAAGCAAGGGCACATTGCATTGTAAAGGCTTGATAAGGAAAGGAGTGAAACTGAGATACAGCTACTTGGATAAGGAAAGGAGTGAAACTGAGAAGGCTACAGCTACTTCGATAGATGGTTTCATAATGCTCCTAGCCTTATGGATAGAAATTAGCGTCGAGGCGCCTTCCCATGGCTATAGCCATGCTCCCTTACTCGAAGCTGGCTAACTAAGGCATACTGATAGGATACCGGTATACGAAGATGGAAGGGCAGGATAAATAAGGCATAAGAGGGAAAGTAGCTATATTGACAATTCAAAAAACGAATTGAGGAGCAGACCTGCCAAGGCACCCTTTGCCGCACCGCACTGCTTTGACTCGGATTACGCTTTCCAATAAAGAGTGAATTGACCATACTACCTTTATTTGAAACAAGCCTGGGATTTGGACTAAAGCTTCTTTCTTACCGGCGAGATGAAGCAAGGGAATAGTTCCGAAAAAGCTATTTATTTACGATAGATAGACTCCGGGATAGGAAAAGACCGGACTGCCACCTTTTGTAACTTAACTACCTAAAGTAAAGATAGGGGTAAAAGAGCAACTGAGGAAGAGCTATAAGGGAGAGCCTCTTTGGTAGGCATGGAACTAACTCGCTCTACTAGGCTTTTCACTTCAGAGTTCTTCCTTCCTTCAAGTTATTCTAACAAAGTGATTCTAACTGTTTCAAGAATGGCACAGTCTTATAACTGTGATGGTATACTATATCTTATTTACACTGAGAACGAAACTGTGTTACTATAAAGTATGAGTGGAAAGGTTGACGAAGTGCTGACCCCGACTTATCCTAGTGCTACTCTGACTACTGCTATATACTAGCAAGACATATGTAATAAGGATGACTTTGCTTCACCTGAGTCCTTCTCTGCTCCTGGGTCCCATACGATTAAGATGTGGCCAATTTCATATCATAGTAATATATCATAGATTCATATCATAATAATAGATCATAGATCATAGATATTATATAAGTATATATTAAATGGATAGATCTAGTGTCAGATTCATGTACATCCGATTCTTTAATAGCTGAAGCGGCTACGAGTACTAAAGCAGCGGTATTGACTCCACCATCGGTTATTACTACAACAGGACAGTAAGAAAAGAAAGGAAAACAAACTAGGCGAAAGAAATGGCTAACGGAAAGCAGTCAATCCAGTGACGAAAGGCACTAATAACATCGGTTACTGATTCAATCACAGCTTCGTAGATAAGATTGGAAGCGGAAACTTCTATTCTATCAACACCAGTTATTCCAGCAATAGGAAAGAAATCAAGCCAAGTAAAGTTGGTCAATACTTTCTTTGGTTGACCTAAGTCCGTAAGTTTGATAAAAGAAAAGGGGTGCCTCTCATGGATTTATTTGATGGGGATATAAAGCGGAATAACCTTTGTATATGAACAAATACTAGCAGGCCATACATGGAAAACCCCTCCAATATGAAGGGTAAAAACCACGGGGCAAACTAGAGATAATCCACTATGAGAATAATGAATATATAAATCTCAATCTCTTGCCCTAAACCCTAGCAACAATCACAAGAGAATAACTGGATACAAGGATCACGTCACTGGCTACAATATCTAAAACCTCCCCAAGTAATCACAACAAGAGTATACTGTAGATTTGATCTAACCTGAGATGAGAACACTGCTAGATGATTGAGAACAGCCTCTCTGCGTTGTCCTTGTCTTCTTCCCTTTCTTTCTCTTCCTTTTCTACCTTGTTTTCCTCCTTTTCTTTGGAATCTCGTGGCTGTTACCTTCTCCTACGTTGCTGCCCTATTTATGCCTTTTTCTACCTCCAAAACGCAGTCACCACACCCTCCCTAATGTTAATTAGGGTTAGGTTAAGAGGGGGTGAGCTATGGGCTGCCTAAGCCCACTATGGGTTGAATTTATGGGCTGCCAGCCCAACAACCTCCCCTTTCAGCCTATAAGGGAGGCTGTCCCATGACTCCTCAATGTGAAGCCATGCCGATCAGCTGTTGGCATATCTCCTATCTTTCTTTTGGTAAAGTTTTTATCAACATGTCTGCTCCGTTGTCATCTGTGTGAATTTTCTGAAGCTACAACTGCTTCTCTTCAAATACATTTCGAATCCAGTGGTATCTGACATCTATATGCTTTGATTTGGAATGAAACATTGGGTTCTTATACAAATGGATGACACTCTGGCTGTCAAAATGCACCATATAATTTTTCTGTTTCAACTCCAATTCTTGTAAGAATTCTTTCATCCATAACATTTCTTTGCATACCTCTGTAGCAGCAATATATTCTGCTTCTGTGGTGGAGAGAGCAATACACCTTTGCAACCTAGATTGCTATGACACAGCTCCCCTTGCAAAAGTAAGTACATAACCTGAAGTAGACTTTCTCGGCAAAAGTAAGTACATAACGTAGACTTTCTCGTATCTGTATCTCTTGCCATATCTGCATCTGTGTAACTTGTCAACACATGTGGTCCACCTCCAAAGCTTAAACAAACCTTAGAGCTCCCTTTGAGATATCTAAAAATCCACTTCACTGCTGCCCAGTGTTCTTTGCCTGGATTTGCAAGAAATCTGCAAGTAACACCAACTGCATATGCGATGTCTAATCTCGTACATACCATTGCATACATTAAACTTCCAACAGCTGAAGCATAAGGAACCTTTTGCATTTTCTCCTTCTCCTCATCACTTGATGGACTTTGTTCTGAGCACAACTTGAAGTGACTTGTAAGAGGAGAACCAACTGGTTTTGCATTGCTCATACTGAATCTTTTCAATACCTTCTCGATGTATTTCTCCTGTGACAACCAAATCTTCTTATTTTTCCTGTCATGGGAAATCTGCATACCTAGAATTTGCTTTGCTGGCCCCATGTCCTTCATTGTAAAAGACTCACTTAGCTCCTTCTTCAATCTGTCAATTTTAGACATATCTTTCCTAAGAATAAGAATGTCATCAACATAAAGTAAGAGAATAATAAAATCCTCACCAAACCATTTGATGTACACATAATGATTTGAAGCCATTCTTTTGTATCCATTTTCTATCATAAATGAATCAAACTTTCTGTACCACTGTCTTGGAGCTTGCTTTAGCTCATACAAGCTCTTTTTCAATTTGTAGATAAAGTTCTCTTTACCTTTGACTTTGAAGCTTTCTAGTTGCTCCATATAAATTTCCTCCTCCAAATCCCCATGAAGGAAAGTTGTCTTCACATCTAACTGCTCAACCTCCAAAGTCCTGGCTAGCAGTAATACCAAGAGCAACACGAATAGAAGACATTTTAACAACAGGAGAAAAAATCTCTTCAAAGTCAATAAATTTCTTTTGACCAAAGCCTTTCACAATCAATCTAGCTTTGTACTTTGGTTGAGAACAATATTCTTGAGTCTTCAACTTGAAAACCCACTTGTTCTTCAAGGCCTTCATTCAATTTGGTAGTAGCACCAAATCATAAGTGCGGTACTTCTGAAGAGCATCCATCTCTTCCTGCACAGCAACTAACCACTTCTCTTTCTGCTCACTTTCAACTGCTTCCTGGTAACTCTTTGGTTCACCTACATCAGTAAGCATCACATACTCATCTGTAGAGTATCTTCTGGAAGGTTGACATTGTCTAGAAGATCTTCTCAACTAAGGTTCTATTAGAACTTGCTCTCCTACTTCTTCTTGCTCAACATGTCCTGTAGGTAGATCAACATCAGGCTCTACACCATCTTCTTATACCTCTCCCCCATCACCCTGATATACTGGAGGAATAACTGGGTCACAATCTGCTAATCCTTCTACAGAAGTCTTGGCTGGTGCCTTCTTCTTCAAATCCTCAAAGGTTTGATTCTCAAAGAAGACCACATCTCTGCTTCTAAACACATTCTGCTTTTCTGGATCCCAAAGCCTATAACCAAAATGATCATGTGAGTAACCAAGAAAAATACATTCTTTAGACTTACCATCCAGCTTGGACCTCTCATTATCTGGAACATGTGCAAATGCACGACAACCAAACACTCTCAAATGCTTATAGGAAACATCTTTCCCTGACCATACATGCTCTGCAACATCACCATCTAGGGTTGTACATGGTGATAAGTTGATTACATCAACTGCAGTCCTCAAAGCCTCATCCCAAAACCTTTTGGGTAGCTTGGCTTGTGAAAGCATACATCTGATCTTTTCCATGATAGTGTGATTCATCCTCTCTGCAATTGCATTATGCTGCGGTGTACTAGGAACTATCATCTCATGTTGGATCCCATGTGACCTACAATAATCATTAAATAATCCTGTATACTCACCACCATTATCTGATCTTATGCATTTAAATTTCCTTTCTGTCTCCCTTTCAACCCTGGTATGAAACTCTTTGAAGACATTAATCACCTGATCTTTAGTCTTCAAAGCATAGGCCCAAACTTTCCTGAAAAAATCATCTATAAAAGTGACAAAATAAAGTGCATCACTTATACTAAGAACATCAATAGATCCACCATAAGTTTTTGTCCTCAAAGGACCACATACATCTGTATAAACATGGTCTAAGGCATGCATTTTTCTAGACAAAGTAGGACTAGTAAATGAAACTCTATGTTGTTTACCTACCAAATAATCAATACAAGGGTTCAGATATATACCTCTAAGGTCTGGTAATACTCTCTTGGAAAGAGCTTGCAACCCCTTCTCGCTCATGTATCCCAGTCGCCTATGCCACAACTCCATGCTGAAGTCTTTTTCTGTAACATTTAACTGCTCACCATAAGCTTTAGCCTGCAACCTTGTTAGAACCCTTGCAGATTCTAAACTTGGGGTTGATCTCTTTAGGGGATCGACCTCCTTGGAACTCTATAGGGGTTCCTCCCTCCAAGTTGCTGCTCAAAGGCTGCAGAAAAGATTCATCTATTGCTTATCAAAAGAGAAGGAATACATGGCTATTTATAGGGCTTCTAAACCCTAACTCCTAATAGGACTCCTACTTAAGACTCTTACTTCTAACCAACTCCTAATAGGACTCCTAGTCAAGACTCCTATTCCCTTACAACTCCTAATTCTTCTCTAAGAAAACACCTCCTACATGAATGCCCCTCTCAATTAGGACTCTCCTAGCTAGAGTCCTAACAGAATGTCCCTCTCAATTAGGACTCTCCTAGCTAGAGTCCTAACAGTTTTAAATGGATGCCCCTCTCAATTAGGACTCTCTTAGCTAGAGTCCTAACAGTTTTACATGAATGTCCCTCTCAATTAGGACTCTCCAAGCTAGAGTCCTAACAGACCCGTCCTCTTCAAATCAGCCTTGTCCTCGAGGCTGATGATTCATGAATTCTGGGAATTTGATCTTCAAGTCGTCATAGTTCTCCCAAGTGGCATCTTCTATTGGTAGGTTCGCCCACTGTATTAGAACTTCATTAGTGGGTCGTCGTCGTCGAGTCACGATCCATCGATCAATAATGGCACTTCGCTGGGTCTGGAGTTCTCTTTGGGTAGTCATATTTGGTGGGTGGCTTTGGGCTGTCTCCAAGCACCTATTTACAACTGTCTCATCGTCGATTTGTGGGTGATATGCCATACTCCTTTTCAATTTAGTACCCTGCATATAGAATAACTTGGTCCAAAATCTACTCGTGAAGATGCAAGTAGAATTTATCATAAGCACAATGCGTCCCTTATAGTGTAATTCTTTTGAGTCCCAATTGTAATGAGCCACGGAGCTTGGTGTTTCCTCCAATTTTTTTATAAACTTACTAGTCTCTGAATCTTCCTGCCATTCCATCTTAATATCCTTAAGAAAGTTGCTGGTCGGAAGTGAAATGGCCGAAACTTCAGCTTGCTCGGGTAGTTGCGAAAGCGCATCTGCAAGAACATTATCTTTCCCCTTTTTGTAAGTTATTTCATAATCAAATCTAAGAAGTTTTGTTACCCATTTTTGCTGCTCAGGGGATGATATCTTTTGCTCCAAAAAGTACTCGAGGCTTTTATGGTCAGTTTTAATTTGAAATCGTCGACCAATCAAGTAGGGTCTCCACCTCGTTGCTGCGCGCACAATGGCAAGCATCTCCTTATCATATGTTGACTTATTTTGATGGGAGGGAGATAATGCCTTGCTAGTGTATATGAGTGGTTGACCATCTTGCATGAGAATGGCTCCAATTCCGACTCCAGATGCGTTGGCCTCAATAATGAAGGGTCGGTTAAAATCTGGTAGTGTTAGCACCGGCATCGTCGTCATGGCTGTCTTAAGTTTGTCGAAGGCAGTGGAGGCTCTGTCCAACCATTGGAAGACATCTTCTTTCAGTAAGGAAGTAACTGGTGCACTAATCTCTCCATAGTTTTTCACGAACTTGCAGTAGTAGCCTGTTAAACCCAGAAAGTCATGTAGCAATTTTATGTTCCTCGGGGTCAGCCAGTTTTGCATTGCTCCAATTTTGAAGGGGTCTACTGCCACACCTTCCTCTGATATGATATGCCCAAGATATTCCACCTTCTTTTGAAGAAAGCAAATATTCATAGCGGTTGTTGTGTGTTCAAAAGGTGGTTTTCGGTATGTCTTCTTCGCATACTCGTATTTGATGATACCCGGATCGAAGGTCCAGCTTTGTAAAGATTTGTGCTCCCTTTCATCTAGTAATTCATCTGCTATTGGAATAGGGTATTTATCCTTGATGGTTATTCCATTGAGAGCTCGGTAATCAACACATAATCGCCATATTCTATCCTTCTTTCGTATGAGGAGCACCGGTGAAGAATAGAGGTTGCAACTTGGCCGAATAACTCCTGTTTTGAGCATTTCTTTTACAATCCTTTCTATTTCATCCATCGGGAGATATTGATATGGCCGAGTATTTGCTGGAGGTTTGCCTGAAAGAGTCATTATATAATGATCATGCCGACGGGTAAGAGATAGGTTGTACGGTTCGTCAAATATATCTGAAAATTCAGCAAGCAAAGGAAGTAGGTTTGGATCTTCAAATTGTATTGGCTCTCCCTTAGTTTGCTGCTCAAGTTGTATAAAAAATCTGTTGCATGCTTTATGCAAAACCTTCTCCATTTGTTGTGTGCAAATCGTCGTTATGTCGCCCCCACGTTTCCCGTTCAGTATCACCTGTTTCTCCTTACTATAAAATTTCATAATTAGTTGCATAAAATTCCAAGAAATATCACCTAATGTCGTCAACCATTTAATTATGAACATAGCCTTATAATCATCAGGAGGGAGAAGGAAGAAATATGCAATTATCTCTTGGTCCTGTAGCAATAGTTTCTCCTGTGGGCGCCTACGATCACAATTCAAAATCCGTCCGTCGACGACCTTAACGTCAAACCTGCTGCAATTCTCAATAGGTAAGGCCATCTGGATAGTAACCTTACTATTTATAAAGTTATTAGAACTGCCCGTGTCGATGAGAATAGTGATCGGTTGTTGTTTGAGAAGGCCTCCAACTTTCATCGTTTCCGGGTTTGAGTAGCCGGCTAGTGCATGCACCGTAACTTCAGTCGGTTGTGGCTCTTCTTCTGCATCTTCTTCTTCATGTTCAAGGCTCTCTTCTGGATGTTCAATGACCTCTTCTTCTATTGGTTCAATCATAAGAAGTCTCCCTTTACTACAGCGATGCTCACGGCTCCACGGCTCGTCACAATGCCAACATAACCCCTTCGTATATCGCTCCCGAAGCTCTTCTCTTGTTAACCTCTTTGGTGTAGGGACTTGGTCAATAGTAGGGGGGGCTGAGGGCTTCAATATTACTGGTTGAGGAACGACCCTAGTCCTCCGAGCTTCATGGTTCAATTGCTCCTCTTGATGTCGTGCGAAAGAGATGGCTGCCATAAGCGTATACGGTTGTCGCGCTTTAACTTCTCCTCGGATCTCCGGCTTCAAGCCCTCAATAAAGGTCCTCAATAGCTGTTTTTGAGACCAATCATGATTTTGATTAGATAACCTTTCAAACCTAGTTTGGTACTCCTGAATGGTGGAGGTTTGTTGGATCTTTGCTAGTTGTTCGTCAATATTCTCGTAATCGGTTGGTCTGAAGCGAATCAGCAGTCTTTCTTTGAATTGTCGCCATGAAAGGACTCCATAAGTATGTTTAAACCAGTCAAACTACTGTATAGCATCCCCTTCAAGATGTATAGCTGCAATTTTCACCATAGATACATCTACGGTTTTGTGGTACCGAAAATATCGCTCCGCGCGCGAGATCCAACCAATCGGGTCTCCTTCTTCCCATCTAGGGAAGTCCACTCTCATGCATGGATAGTTGGGGTTGGTCATAGAGCTTCCGCTCTCTTGGAAGTCATATCTTTGGGGTTGGTGTGATTGGGCAAAGCTCTCTCCTTGATGTGATTTCTTCGGGCTTAGTGATCGGCCCAATCTGAGTTCGGTAAAGAGCATCCGAATCTTATCCTCCATTCGTGCCTCCAAGGCTTCGAATTTAGCATTGATTACCTCCTTAGATGCCATAATATATGCCTCCAAATCTATGATGTTAAGATCTCTCTTTTGTTATTAGGTTAAAGGCATGTATAGGTTGAGAGAAGTGATGGTCAAAAGGGTTGGTGGATTGGTGGATGTAGGCTACGATTTAGGCTTGTTTTGTGGCAGTTTTGGGTGCAGTTTGAGGGTGTGGTTTAGTAGAGTTTTAGGGCTGTGGTTGAAAGTTTTGGATCTGTGGTAGATGGTAGCAAAGGTTTGACAGAAATCCGTGGAAGTTGCAGCAAGTATGTGCTGTCTTGTAAGAATAGAATTGTCGTCGAAGAAACAACGGTTTCTCGATGTAATTTTCACCAAAAACTTGAGAGAATTGAGGAGGGAATTGATAGCAAAATCACAGTTTATATGACAGCAAGGATATCTAATTTAATCAAGAAAATTTTGGCAGTATAACAGCAAGGAAATTGGTGCAAGTTGCAATTGCAGAATTATCGTCGAAAAATTTCAGCGGGTTACGATGAAAATTTGCAGCAACATAAAATCGTTTTTAGAGATGAATTTCTTAATAGATCAATATTAGATGGAAGCCAAGATGATCTATGAGGTGTATAAGAAATTTCATTCAAAAAAGATTGCAAATAGATGGGTTAAGGCAACGATATGCAGCTGAAATTTTCTGCAGCATAGATTTTCAAGTGCAGCAGATTGGACATAAAAGATCAGTAGTTTATATTGAGAATTTTTCAATGAAACCAAAGGAAAATCTACTGTTAGGAAGTGTCAAAGATGTCATAAAAATTTCGTAGAAATTTGGATAGAAAAAGCACAGTAGCAAGATCAAACAGATGGTGCTATGCGGCTTGAATTCTGCAATTCAAGTGCAGCAGATTGGACATAAAAGATCAGAAGTTTATATTGAGAATTTTTTGATGAAACCAAAGGGAAATCCACTGTTAAGAAGTGTCAAAGATGTCATAAAAATTTCGTAGAAATTTGGATAGAAAAAGCACAGTAGCAAGATCAAACAAATGGTGCTATGCGGCTGGAATTCTGCAATGTATCTTTCGTCGTAGAGATGAAAACTTTGTGACGAAAAGTTTATGCAGCAATATAGGAACGAATTTTTTTTTTTTTTTTTGGATTTTTGAATAAGGATAACTAAATTGCAGCAGTAGTAAGGTAGGAAACCAGAACCTGTTGCAATTCACGGGGAGATCAAAGGATGATCCGTGGTGGTGGAGATGATGACGGAATTCGGTGACGATCTTTTAAGCAATTGTGGGAATTGCTTTGGATGGTTGTAGAGGGTTGATGGATGGCTATGGAAGGGCAGCGAGACATCAAGAACGCTACTCTGATACCAGGTGTTAGAACCCTTGCAGATTCTAAACTTGGGGTTGATCTCTTTAGGGGATCGACCTCCTTGGAACTCTATAGGGGTTCCTCCCTCCAAGTTGCTGCTCAAAGGCTGCAGAAAAGATTCATCTATTGCTTATCAAAAGAGAAGGAATACATGGCTATTTATAGGGCTTCTAAACCCTAACTCCTAATAGGACTCCTACTTAAGACTCTTACTTCTAACCAACTCCTAATAGGACTCCTAGTCAAGACTCCTATTCCCTTACAACTCCTAATTCTTCTCTAAGAAAACACCTCCTACATGAATGCCCCTCTCAATTAGGACTCTCCTAGCTAGAGTCCTAACAGAATGTCCCTCTCAATTAGGACTCTCCTAGCTAGAGTCCTAACAGTTTTAAATGGATGCCCCTCTCAATTAGGACTCTCTTAGCTAGAGTCCTAACAGTTTTACATGAATGTCCCTCTCAATTAGGACTCTCCAAGCTAGAGTCCTAACAAACCTATACAAAGTATGATATTTCTTTCCATTAGCTATAACAAGAGAACCCTTACTGAGTTTCTATTGCCCTTTGTGAAATCTGCTATCATAGTCTTCATCATCTAGCCTTTCAACTGAAATTAGATTTAGCCTCAAGTCAACCACATGCCTCACATCCTTAAGCACCAACTTGCAGCCAAGGTTGGTCTTTAAATGGATATCACCCATGCCTATGATGTCTGTTGTGCCATAGTTGCTTATCTTGACAACACCAAAATTTCCAGACCTGTATGTAGCAAAAAACTCTCTCCGTGGTATAGCATGATAAGAAGCACCTGTGTCAATCACCCACTCAAGATCCTAACACACACAAGAAAAAATATTATCAGAATGAGACAAAATCAAATAATCACCACCCTGCATTTTAGCTGTGATATTATCTTTTGACTCTATAGACTCCACTTATTTTTCCTTTTTCTTACTTTTCTTAGGTTGCTTACATTGATTCTTGTAATGTCCTTTCTCACCACAATTATAGCAAACAATATCTTTTCTTGATCTTAACTTGCTTCTACCCATGCGTGAAATGCTACTAGACTTTGACATTCCTCTGTTCTCTGAGATAGGTGCTTGTGAATCATTCTGAGATGTTGCCGAACTCTTTCTTCTCAACTCCTCATTCAACAAATTGCTTATTACTTGACTCATAGTGACAACACTATCTGGCGTAGAATTACTGAGGGAAACCACCAGTGTCTCCCAACTTTCTGGTAATGAACTGAGAAATAACAATGCCTGCAACTCATCATCAAGAGACATTTTCATAGAGGATAACTGGTTAGTAATACTTTGCATTTCATTCAAATGTTCAGCAATAGAAGCACTCTCTCTATATTTTAGGTTCACAAGTTTTCTGATCAGAAAAGCTTTGTTGCCAACTGTTTTTCTTTCATAGAGACTTTCTAACTTTTTCCAAAGAGAATATGCAGAAATTTCAGTAGAAACATGGTGAAAGACACTATCATCAAGCCATTGCCAAATAAATCTAATTATTTTTCGATCTAACCTCTTCCACTCATTATCTGTCATAGTTGTGGGTTTTGCACTATCCCCTTGTAAAGGTCTATACAAATCTTTGCAATACAAGAGATCTTCCATTCTTGGTTTTCATATCATCCAATTGTTTCCATTTAAACTAATCATGCGAGAAACATTACTAGCCTCCATGTTCAAATACAAAATTTAAATCACCAAAACCCTTTGCTCTGATACTAGTTGATGGGGATATAAAGCGGAATAACCTTTGTATATGAACAAATACTAGCAAGCCATGATATGCAGCGGAATTAAATGAAATCATAATCAAATAGAATATCAAGATATACGTGGAAAACCCCTCCAATGTGAAGGGTAAAAACCACGGGGCAAACTAGAGATAATCTACTATGAGAATAATGAATATACAAATCTCAATCTCTTGCCCTAAACCCTAGCAACAATCACAAGAGAATAACTGGGATACAAGGATCGCGTCACTGCCTACAATATCTAAAACTTCCCCAAGTAATCACAGCAAGAGTCTACTGTAGATTTGATCTAACCTGAGATGAGAACACTACTAGATGATTGAGAACAGCCTCTCTATGTTGTCCTTGTCTTCTTCCCTTTCTTTCTCTTCCTTTTCTGCCTTATTTTCCTCCTTTTCTTTGGAATCCCATGGCTGTTACCTTCTCCCACGTTGCTACCCTATTTATGCCTTTTTCTTCCTCCAAAACACAACCACCACACCCCCCCAAATATTAATTAGGGTTAGGTTAAGAGGGGGTGAGCTATGGGCTGCCCAAGCCCACTATGGGCTGAATTTGTGGGCTGTCAGCCCAACATTATTCTCGTTCAAGCCAGAACCGTAGCTATAGCTATCCCTATAAAAGAGTAAGAGTAACAACATTGAAACGCAGATGCCATCGAATGGGCTGGGCTCTTTGCCGCAGAATGTGTTATGTCTTAGAATATCTGTATTTGCAAGCTTTTCTAGTTCTTAATCCGATATGAGGAAACCCATCCTAGGTCAAGGCAGTAGCACGGGAAGGGCAAGTCCTCTATTAGTGTTCATTTGTAAAGAGCGTAATCTGTTTGGCTTAGTATACCGGTAAAGGAAGATAAGAAGGTATATACTACAAATATCTTCCGATGCGGAACAGAAAATAGAGAAAAAGAGATAGGATCTCGCGAAAGGAAGCGCTTGCTAGCATAGTTGTTAGAAAGTTGCCTCTATCTGCCTTAGTAGCCCCTACTTATTGCATGGTTGTTAGAAAGTGGCCTCTATCTGCCTTAGTAGCCCTTACTTATATAATAGGGTGAAAATGCCTCTCTCTCTCTCTCTCTCTCTCTCTCTCTCTCTCTCTCTCTCTCTCTCTCTCTCTGCTATTATGTTTTTTAGTTCAAGTAGGCCAAGCGAAAGTCAGTCCGGTCAATCAATCAAACATTCCATCGAAGGAGTAGGACGTATGGCAACTATCATCTTTCCAGCCAATCTGCTTGAATGCATTCCTGCGAGCCTCTTTCCTTTATATATAAGTTCATTATTTCTATATGGTAAAACGGAAGTGAATTATTTCTATCTGCGTTCATTCCGATACCTAACGACACGCATCTCTAAAGCAAGGACAGGTTCGAATGCGAAGGATAAAGCCGATTTACTAAATGGGCAGCTCAGCTCCATGACCATTATGTCGAAGAGCTCCTGGTTGAGTTCACCTTGGTAGTGTGAATAGTGATTGCTGCTTCATAGAAATTATCTCTTACCAGAGTACTCCCTTGGGTTAAACCCTAGCTCTGTTTCAGACATTTGATTGATCTGATAAATAATCTTTTGTTAGCAGTAATTCTTATAAGTGAGTTTGAGAACGGTCGATACCCTCGTTCCTTTAGGTTAACCACTGGACTTGTTAAAACCTTGCTTGGTCCATGGCAGTTGTTGTAGGAGTCGCAGAACTTGCAAAACCTGATACTCCTCGTCGAATATAGGTCTCGTATGATAGTTGTGGTACATAAGGTCCTTTACCAACCCCATCTCGACATTAAGTGATTCGACCAAATGAAACTTGATATTTGTATTGGCAGTTACAATAGAACCTTTGTCCCGTGGATGTGACATGCGAATTACCCTTATGATGCCGTTTGATTTAAGGGGTACTATAAACAGGTACGGACCAGGCGGATGCTCTACGAAATGGGTTTGTTAAGCTAAGCATCCAAAGTTTCATTCCGTGTTTTTGCTTCTATTTTGTATTTATTTATTTATGATTTGATATATGATTTTGATATAAATGGATGGAAGAAGAATGAGACAAGCCAAAAGAAGGAAGGCAGGATTTAGTAATACGGGTAATTCTTTTTGAAAGACCATAGAGGGCCTCTTAGATTCTCATTTGGATTCCGAGACTCAATTTACCCTTCTTTCCGAACCCTATTTGGCCATTTGCGCTTTCGACTAATTATGTTCGGGAACCTGTCTTCCACGCCACCTGGGGTTTTCGGGCATGGTCGTTCTGCTTGGGACATGTCTGCTACGTCTCTTCTCCGGGCGAGGGCCCGAAGCAAGGGAAAAATAGAGCATCTAAGTTAGCATATAAGAATAAGTGCTTAAAACGAAGGGAAAAATGGGCGACCACCTTCAACATGAATTACTTTATAGGGCTACGTTGCTTATTGGGCTAATGCCGCCTCACCAGTGAAAGAGGGCTACGTTGCTTATTGGGCTAATCACATGTCAAAACAACATAACGAGATCCGTTTCTTGGCTTAACCTATCCATAGCTATTCAAAAACCATTACCTTCACCTTAGTAGCTACCCAGTAAGAAAGTCTGTCTTTGTCACATATGTACCATTCATTTAGAATATCTAAAGAAAAGAGGAGACCTAATACCTACTCAATGCGGATAGGAACCGCTAGTATGAACTAAGATTCTTCTTCAAGCCAGATGCTCAGTGCTGATGACCAGGCTAGCCCTTTCTCTTCTATCTAGTAGCCACTGCTTCAAAAACAATCAAGGCTGGAAAGGGTTCTGGAATAGGACTTACTTTTCCGAGGATAGAAAGGGGGTACATCTTAATTAGTGTCAAGCTAACTCTTTAATGAGTGTAAAGCTAGCTCTTTTTTCGCTCTCCTCACTACTTTAACAAAGAAAGATGTTCGCATAGAGAAAGCTCCGGCGATCACTAAGACATGCAATAACAAGCCTATCTTTTTGCCCCGACTGTTGATTTTGTGCCTTTTTGGCCAATGGCTACTCTCGCTGTGCGTGCTCTAGTGGCTTGATCATATAGGATTTTACTCGATCAAAGGAAAGGAGGTTTGCTCGCGTTTGTGTTATCAGTCCCATCGCTTCCCTTCTGTAGAATGTATTTGTCTCATCAACCCCGATGTGTGTGGCTGTGGTATTCATATAGAAAGAGATATCAAAATCCTCATCATCCCCGGGAATCACTAAGTATAATAAAGAAGATACGAAGATCACTAAAACAGAGAAGCTAAAAGAAATCATCAAGAGAATGGAAGGCTATCTCACAATAGAATCTCTGGCTATCTCATGAATCAGACCAAACCAAAAGCATTTACAACCTGGAATACCCTTAGCATAGTGATGCCCCACAAGTCCCATGGGCGAACTCTCGATCACTAAAGAGGATATCTCTCACTAACCCAATCAACTCAGTGAGGTGGAACCCTAAAGTTGGAAAGGTTAGAAAAGAAGGGAAAGATCATACCAGACATAATAACATCCTGCTTAAGCATATACACTTAGCTCTCATTATAACCCAGCAAAGATAATAGTAATACCTAACTCATGGCACAGGACCCTTGATTAAAAAGAAAGAGCCAACTAGTGGGGGCATGACCTCATCATAATAGAATGGAAACAGCCATGAAGAATCATTTTGTTAGTTCCTAATCGAGATGGAGATTCCGGTCCAGTAGGGGGTTCCTAATCGACGAGGCTTAACTCCTCTCCTTGTTGTCGTTCTTCGAAACCTCGTCGATTGAAATACTTAGTATTGTATTCTACGATCTACGATTGCCATTTTGACTTATTATCATTTGACAAACGAAATAACTAAAAGAGTGAATCTCGAAAGACAGGTTGTTCAGTTACCCGAGGGCGAGGGAGGAAGAGCATAAGGTAGGATTCTGAACCTAGATCCGCGATCTGATTGACATCTAGAGGCTGGCCCAATTCGTGAAGAGATAGGACTAGAGTCTGCCTCTTTTGGAATAGCTGGTAGCTTTCTTTAAGAGGTTGCATTAATAGTAGAAGGATAAGCACAAGGCAAGCAAGCAAATAATGGCATTTTCCTCTAAGCGGATTGATTGATAGCATGCATTCATAGACAACTATGGAATCCAAGTGTGAATACGCCGGCCTTACTTTACTGAAAGCGAATGGTCCATCACAGTGAGGATAAGCAATTGCCCGAGTACGAGAGACAGAAATTAGAGTACATCAGAAAGGGAGCAGTAAGAGATAAGAGAGTTGGGACAAAGAAAGCATAGGAAGATCCAATTCCTACATTAGCATTTGAGGCCTATTCTTGTAGCATTGATGGTACAGAAGGAAAAGTGAGTGAGATAGCTCTGAGGATTTGCGCGAGGTACTAATTCTTGCAGAGCATTTATGCACAGAAGGAAGTAAGTGAGATATAGCTTTGAGGAGTGGAAGAAGGAGCTGCTTTAAACAACTTAATGGCAAGCCGCAAGGGGAGAGAGCAGAGCAGTAAGGGCATATTCTCAATCCTCAGAGCATTAGCGGGGTCTTTCTTTACTATCTTCAGTCAGTTGCCAGAAGGCATTACGATCTTGTGGAATAAGAGCTCTGTGGCACTAACTCTCTTTTTTGAACCATGAGGAAGGAACTTATCCTTTTGCGCGAAGTCTTGGAATGATGAAGATAATGGCATCTCACTGAACTCCCCGAATCACTTTCATTAGATTAGCAGCAGATAGAGATAAGATCAAAAGATTAACGGATATAGATGGGATCAATAAGTACTTACAGCAATTATAGATAAAGTCAAGTAGTACTAGATAATCTTATCTATTTCTAGATCAAAGAGTACCTATATTAAGGTCAGATTCTCTCTTCTATTAGAAGTGGTGTCAATCATTATCAATCAATTATTCAAGGGTTGAGTAAATACACAGCTTTGCTTCCCAAAGAGACTAGACTATTATAAGAACAGTAATATATGACTGATTGAGGAGATGCTACATTGAAAAGAGTAGAACAAACACATGTTATAGAAAGAGTAACGGAATCAACCAAAACTCACATTAGCGACACGTTAGCGAGTTGTTCACACACACACACACACACACACACACACACACACACACACACACACACACACACACACACACACACACACACACACACACACACACACACACACACACACACACACACACACATATATGTTTCTTAAGAGTCTATTTGTTTGCTTGTTTTAAGCATCTAATAAGAAAGTGGAGTAGTAAAAACAACATTAATCCGATTTGGATATTAGATAAGAGAAGTAAGCCCACTGAGCTATAAGCTATATGGCAACGAAAGCACAAGTAAGCCCACTGAGCTATCTATGAGGTATATGGTAAGGAAAGCACAAGTAAGCCCACTGAGCTATAATTCGCAAGTGCCCCTGTTAGTGAGGATAATGTCGTCAAGTCAATGTCATTGCAAGCACCGGTTCATGAGGCAACTGAAAGCACAGTGGAAACTTCCTATGCTACGAGAGTCATTCAAAGCGAGGCGCATGCGAAGGTAAAACTTATCCTATCCCTACCTGAAGCGTGGGGTCGTCACCAACAATAAGCGTCGACAACATACTTCTCCTACACATTGGGCAGTCCACAGCTAAGCACTAGGTGTCGTGCCCATATGCTAGTTTCAACCAATCTTCTCGTTGATGGGCATTCTCCAGTATATGATCCTATAGCATAGATGACACCGATTCACTTATTCGGAAAGAAGGCCGAGAAGCCAAGCCAATCTTGCAATAAGAGTCGTTTCATGTGGGTTATACTCTGCTAATGACTAATCGACCCCAACAATAAATAGCTCCGTGACTTTCCGGCTCACTAACCACTAACGCTTACTTTACTAGGTGCGCCTCAATCAATTCTTAGTTTGGTTTCCCACTTGCAACTGCACTTATAAGAAATACTTCCTTAAGCTTTATTGAAGAAGTGAAGAAGCTTTATTAAAGAAATAAAAAATACTTCAATATATTAATATATTCCCTTTCCTATTTATACAAATTAGGAGAAAAGATTTTCCTTAACAGAATAGAGGATTTTCCTCGACAGATTAAAGAGATTTCCTCAGAAATCTTATCTTCTATCAAACAAAGAAACAATACTTTCTTCTTAGTTTTGGGGTAAACAATACTTTCTTCTTAGTTTTGTTGGGTATTTACAAGTTTTTTATGCCAGGCACAGTGGACTCCTAAATCCATCCCGAGCTTTTTATTCCACCTTTACTCTCTCTCCACAACAAGATGGACTTCACCTAGGATGAGAATGGCCTTATTGACTTTACTTGCCCTGTCTTCGTTCCAGTGGAGTAGCGGAAAGAGAGATCGAGATGTGAGGGACCCGACCCCTATGATTCGAGACGGAATTGCCTTCTAAAGGGCGGAGGTTTGCTTGAATTCCCTTTGTCCCTTAACCGCTGACAGGAAAGATTGGAGTTTAGTTTAGTATGAGCCAATGGGAGTTTCCTTACTTACCTGGCAGGCTAGGCTCTCTTACTCTTCCACTGTTACATGAGTCCTGGCAGGCTCTCTTCTTCTTCCACTGCTACATGAGTTCTAACCTTCGTTTTCTGATTCTGCATATATATAATGGAATCCATATAATGGAGTAGATCCTAATAATTCACAAGCCATTCCATTCTAGTTTGAACCCTCGAGTCATTAGATAGCTTGATAAGAGTGAAAGCATCATCTTTTAAAGTCAGAATCCGGCTTTATCTCGTCCCTTCAATGTCCCCTAGTAGGCGAAACCGGCAAGAGATAACAGTCGTGTCACCTTAAAGCTCTAAGTCAATCAGTCGGAAGGCTTCTAATAGAAAGAACAGAGCAAATGGAATCTCACCCTCGGGCCTATTAAAGACAGAAGTGCATCAAAGCCCCTTCCTTCTTTTGGGAGCAAGTCTGATTCTTTTCTACGAAGATATCCTAGAACGTGCTATTGACTTAAAGGAAGTCGGTGTTTTTTGCTTACATGGTCAATAACTAAAAATCGATGATTGGGGCAAAGAGTGATCTGTCTATTCAAGAAAATAGCTTTTTGATTTGTTTAAGAAACCTGACCTTTCTTTCTTTGATCAAGGGCTCCGTGGAGCTTCACTATATCCACCCGATCCTTAAAGTAGAGACTCCATCAAAGCACCTGTACCCTATCGGGGTAGCTTCTTATCCTACCGGCCACAAGCTTGAATCTTAAACCAAGACAGCTTCTTCACTTGCTTGCTTTAAGTGGTCTCCATCGCGGCTTCTACCAAAGGTGCTTTCAATGCTTTCACAGAATTCCATGATGAATCGGGTTGCTGAAAATCCCTTTTCTAAGGCTTCCCTATCTATTAAATTTCATAAAACTAATTAGGTAAGCTTCTTTGACTCAAGAGCACATTCTCCTCCGGCTACTTTAAGCACTATCGATATCCTATACAAGGAACTAATGATCACTTTTGTCTCGGCTTTCTTTCTCTGTTTACTTTGGGCTCAATCTTGCAAAGGTGGAAACGCTAACTAGTCTGTCTCACACGGAGATGTGCCGAGTTCAGGACATAACCCTCGTCCGTCTACTACCAAGCCATAATAAAGTTCAATTGGATTATTCTTCTATACAAGTTCAATTGGATTATGCTTCTATATTCATATATTCTTATTCCCACTCTATCTTTATGCCCTAATTGCCTCGCTCGGCTTGACGAGTCACTGTTATTTCCCTGATAGTTCTTCTTCCTTCAATCAAGTTTTAGTTATTATTCTCTCAATAGAAATATCAGAATGATAGCAGCTAGTTTCATTCGAGTGATAAGGCCCTGGCCCTCGAGTCTGACTTCATCCCCCGAAATTCTAGCCATATAGTAGCTGTGATAATTGCCAGCCCTATACTATAGTGAAAAAAGGCTATCTCCTATATTGATTGTATAAGTTAGAGTTTCCAGCCAACCCTCCAATAGGCTGCTTTCTTCCCCCAACCAATTTACGAAGAATAAATATGACTATTATAGATATGCTTGATCTGGGCAATTAATCAGTTAATACTGCTGATTTGTTGGGTTATCGAGCAAGAAAGCTTAGGGCGAGTTATAGGCTAGTTCGAAGTCCCTCCTTCCACTAGTTCGAAGTCCCTCCTTCCAATTAATTGAATGTTATATGATAGTGGGGAATTTTTAGTGAATGCTATATGATTGTGGGGAACTTTTAGGGATTTTAGGCACGAAAGTAGAGGGTTATAGCCAATTCAAAAGCTAGGGTCAAAGGCTATGGCATATGGCTAGGCTGTCTTTGTCTTTCCCCAGTAGGGATATAGCTATCATATCATAGGGCCTTAGGAGAGTCTCACTCCATTTTCACTATTGTTCTAATGGGTTTTGGGACTATCCTTCTTTCTCTTGTGTTTGCAAATATCAACTAATATCATTGCTTAATCAGTTACTTGTCCTCGTATCCGCTCCTGTGCTCAAGCCCTTTTCATCCATCAAGAGCAAGTAAGCTTTTCGGGCTCTAGGCTCTATAATGAATTAGAAAGCAGAATTCCAATGGTAGGGAAGGAGTCTCTATCTTGTTAACCAAGAGTCTCTTTTCCATTTGAAAGCGCAGGAGTCTTTGGCAAGGTGCTGAAAGCCTTGAAGTTTATTTCCAATCATCTACCAAGGTAAAAGGCAAGCCAGGCCAAGCATATCTTAGCTCACAAGTAATCTCTATCCTGTTTTGAAGTCCATGTCCCTTACTAGTCTGTAACTCCGTTCCTAGTCTTAGGGAATCTAGCTCTTATGGAAATATAAATATCTAACTCATATAGAGAGACAGTAAATGAAATCGAATCCGTTATAAGTGCTGATATATACCGCTATATTCGTCTCCGTCATAAGCACTGATATATACCTCTATATTCGTCTTCCCAGCCATCTAGCTTCAGTTCAAAGGCGTCCTCTAAGGCATTAGGAGAAAGCTTCAAGTAAGACATTGGGAATTCCATGTAGCTTCTATCGCGTTCCAGTCTTTCCACCTTCGAGTTAGTTCTTGTTAGCCTTATTTTGATATTCATTAAATATAGATTAGATTGCTCCCCTTTGACTAATTCTTTCTATTCATAGGTAGTTATGAATAAATAGCGCTTTTCTTCTATTTCTACTAATAACCAAAGAGACTAATCATCACCATCCATATAGAGTGGTGTGAGTGAAAACAAAGGATATACAACCCATTCTGTTTAAGTGTTAGGATAAGTGCTTCCTTTTGCCCTCTAAAAGTCTCCTTTTACCTTACCAGCAGTTTTCCCATTTTCCGAAAGAGTATCAATGGGTGCTGTTTCCACCTTCCCCACGATTGGTTTTATCGATTCGATCCCCATCGGTCTCTAGCTCTAGCCCTTTAAATGCATTCCACGGGCACTTGGTAGGGTTTTCTAGTATCGATCCATACGAGACAATAGGATAGCTGGCCTGTAACCATGGATCCATAACCTGGGGTTGAACCTACAATAGATAAAAAAGATAAGCATTGGAGTTCGTCTAGCAGAAAAGAATAGAGCTTTTCCATGGGGCTGTGTCATCGTCGGGTAAGAGTGCAGCAGGGGACTTAGTTAAACCCTACTGTTTTTATTTCTTAGTGTTTAGAAGGCCATTACACACTTATTTCTATAGTATCAGTCCATCTATCCGTGTATTCTTCATTAATATAGAGTTCCTTGACATTGTTCGTTTCCCTCCTGTTGCAGTGGGAGTTTGACCACTTTCTAGTTTCACTACTAGTTCCAAGTCATGGAGTTCAAAGTTCCTGCTCTGCTCTCTTGGATAGAGCTTGCTTTTCCTGACCGGGCCGGGTTTACTTGCTCAGAATAGGAGCAGCCTTAAGTGCAACATTATACTAAGCTTGGACCTAGCAGCCCTGGGAGAGTTTCATCTTAGTCAACAATCCTTTCCTATTTCTCTCTAGTCAACAGTCCTTTCCTATTTCTCTATTAGCTATAAGCCAAGATACTACTACTAACGAACTTAAAGTAGAGTTTAGGGTGCCAGGTAGCTAGATGTTATAGATTCCAAAGTTAGTAAAGTGGCTTTCCCTACCTGAGTTAGGAGTTAAGGGAAGATAACATATACGTTCGATTTGCTGTGGGCATACTCCTTTACTATATAATATTGGGATTAAAGAACCTTTCCTTCAGTTAGCGCCTAGGAAAACAAAGACAGAATGACAAACAAAGTAAGCGCTTTTGTAAAGCAGGACTCCTTTTTAGCCAGGTAGAATCCTTTTAGTAGGGACAAAAACTAGAGTCGTAGCTTGGCCGAGATCATTAGACGGATAAAGATCTAAAGCAACTGAATCCAATTCTAATCTTCAGCAGGATCCAAATCAGGAGCAGATGAACCATCAAGATGTTTTAGTTCAGAAAGTGGAGAAAGAGTGGAATCGACCAGATCAGATGCACTAGAAAGAGCTGAATCAGCAAAAGGAGGGGAAGACAAAGTCAGGAGCCCCATGAATAATGAGGATATCCATATCAGATGCGCGTAAGGTTTCTTTTGTTGATGTTGATAGGAAGAGGGGATAGAGATATCAAACAGAGGAAGAGTAGGACAAGCTTCAATCTTCTATATTTCTCTCAAGAAAAACTCTTTACAAATTTCAGAAACTCTATTACCCTCATGACCCAACATATGGGGTTTATATAGTCCCAAAATATATATTATATTAATTGTATTCAAGATGAATCATTCTCTTTCAAGAAACCCTTTCAAGAACCAATAACCAATTTGACTTATCCTTCCATAGACTTTTAATTCATTTTTTCTTCTTGATGTATTGAATCTCCCTCTTGATGCAATGAACCTCTTTTGATGAAATGAATCTCTTTATGATACTTGAACAAGTTTAATTCCAACATTCTCCCCCCTTAAACTTGTTCCATCTAGCATGCCAAGTTTCTTTCGAAGTTGTTGAAATATTTCAAATTTGAGAGGTTTTGTGAGTATATCAGCCACTTGTTCACTTGTCTTGACATGATGTATATTCACTTCTTTATTTTTGATATGATCTCTTATAAAATGAAATCTTGTATCGATATGCTTCGATCTTTCATGATATACTGGATTCTTGGCTAAGGCAATAGTTGATTTGTTATCAACGTAAATCTTGGTTGATTTCTCCTGTGGCATATGAAGTTCTTAGAGTAATCTTCTTAACCAAATTGCATGACAAACACTAGAAGAAGCTGCTATATATTCTGCTTCACAACTTGATAGAGCAACGATTCGTTGCTTTTTTGAAGACCAAGTGAATGTAGCTTCACCAAAATAAAATACAAATCCAGTTGTGCTCTTCCGATCATCGTAGCTTCCAGCCCAATCACTGTCACTATATCCAATGAGCTCCAACTTTTTAGATGAAGAATAGAACATTCCATACTCAATTGTTCCTTTAATATATCGCAAAATTCTTTTAGCGACATTTAAATGAGATGTCTTTGGAACTTCCATAAATCTACTTATTAAACCAACTCCAAATAGTATATCAGGTCGAGTGCATGTCAAATACCTTAAACATCCAACTAGACTTTTATAATAAGTTGGATTAATGTATTTACCTTCACCTTCCTTGGTCAACTTGGTGCCATATTCAACAGGTGTATCTGTAGGATGACAATCTTCCATGGAAAACTTCTTTAAAACCTCCTTTGCATAATTTTCTTGTGAGATAAAAATTCCTTCATTATCTTGTATAACTTCGATACCAAGGAAATAAGTCATTAAGCCTAAGTCGGTCATCTCAAACTCCTTTTTCATAGAGTGCTTAAAATCTATAATCATGGAGCTACTATTACTTGTAAATATTAAATCATCTACGTACAGGCATACAAACAAGATATCTCCATTAGAGTTAGATTTTGTATAGAGAGCATGTTCATGTGGACATTTAGAAAACCCATTTTGAATAAAATAAGTATCTATTCGAGAATTCCATGCTCGTGGGGCTTGTTTAAGCCTATAAAGAGCTCTCTTTAAGTTATATACTTTGTCCTCTTGTTTTTGAATAATAAAACCAGGGGGTTGTTGAATATATACCTCTTCTTCAAGAACTCCATTAAGAAATGCTGATTTAACATCCATTTATAAAATCTTCCATTTCATTTGAGCTGTTAGAGAGATAAGTAATCTTACTGTCTCCAATCGAGCAATTGGCGCAAATACTTCTTCATAGTCAATCCCATATTGTTGTTTATATCCCTTTGCAACCAATCTGGCATTGTATTTCTCCACCTCTCCTTTTGCATTTCTTTTTATTTTGAAGATCCACTTAACACCGATAGCTTGGTGGTCTTCTGGAAGTGTAGTAAGCTCCCATGTATTATTTTTGTTAATTGCATGAATCTTTTCATTCATAGCTTGTCGCCATTTTTCATCTCTATAAGCTTCTTCGAAGGTTAATGGATCATATCCTACAAAAAGACAAAATAAAGAAAGTTCATCATTGTTAGTATCAATCCTTTGAGTCACATCATATAGGTCCTGAATTGGTCTTATCCTTCTTATAATTGGACTTCTTGAATCATATGACCTAGCTGATCTAGGTGATGATTCTGGCAAAGCAACTTCGGTGCTTGCTTGTATTATATCATCTTCTTCTGAAACTACAGCTTTCTTATGTTGCTCATCACTTTTCTAGTTCCAAATCTGTTGTTCATCAAACTCAACATCTCTTGACATCACAACTTTATTTGTGATAGGATTGTAGAGTTTGTAACCATTGGAATTCTCTGGATAACCTAGCAAAATGCATTTTTGACTTTTATCCTCCAATTTTGTTCTCTTCTCTTCTGGTATCTTGGCAAATGCAACACTTCCAAAAATCCTTAAATGATCAACTCTTGGTTTTTGTAAGCTCCATGCTTCTTCTGGTGTAACATTACCAATTCGCTTTGTCGGAAACCTGTTAAGCAAATAAACTGCACAAGCAACAGCATCACCCCAAAATTCTTTCAGAATTTTTCTTTCCTTTAACATGCATCAAACCATATTAAGGATAGTCCTATTTTTTCTTTCCGAGACACCATTTTGTTGAGGTGTGTATGGCATGGTGAATTGATGTAGAATTCCATTATTTCTACAAAAACTTTCAAATTCATTTGATATATATTCACCACCTCTATCTGTTCTTAAACATTTAATCTTACAACAACTTTGTCTTTCAACCAATTCCTTAAATTCTTTGAATTTACTTAAAACTTCTTTCTTTTTTTTTAACATATAAACCCAAGTTTTTCCACTATGATCATCCGTGAAGGTAAGAAAATACCTGCTTCCTCCAAGTGATACTGGATTAATAGGGCCACAAACATCTGAGTGTACCAGATCAAGTCGATTCCATGCTCTTTTTGTCCTTCTCACTTTGAAAGGCTTTCTTTCTTGCTTACCCATGACACATACTTCACATAATTTTGCTGGGCGATCAATTTTTGGCATTCCTGTCACCATATTATACTTTTCTAGAAGTTTCAAAGCCTCAAAATTTAAATGAGCATATCTAAGATGCCAAAGTGTAGAAATATCATCAATATCAGCTTTAAAACAATTTGATTGATCAAAAATACTCAAATGTAGAGGAAACATTCTATTCCTTGCCATTTTCACATATGATATCAATGTTTTATTCTTGTCACGAATTGAGAGAGCCATATCTTTCATCTCAATTTCATAACCTTTTTCAAGTAATTGTCCTAAGCTTAAAATATTATTTTTCATATCAGGAACATAATAAACATATGAAATGCATACTTCCTTGCCATTATTAAGTTCAAGGAGAATTTTACCTTTGCCTCTTACTGGTCTTTGAGACAAATTGCCAAATGTAATGTTCCCGGAATAACTTGTATCTATTTCTGAAAATAGCTCTTTGATGCCACACATGTGATTTGAAGCTCCTGTATCTAGATACCATGTCATAGATTGATCCTCTTTCAAATTATCATAACTCATTAATAAAACTTGATTTACGTTCTTTTCTTCCTCAACAAAATTTGCCTTATCACCTTGATTGTTAGGATTATAATAACATTCAAAAGAATAATGTCCATACCTTTTACAAACATAGCATTGTATTTCAGACCTTTTAGAGTTTCTGCCACGTCCACGGCCTCGGTCACGTCCTCGACCATAACCTCGGCCTCTTTGGCTATAATTTTCTCCAACATCTTCACTGTTTGGAGATTCTTGATTGGTCTGATTTCTGCCTCCTCTTCCTCTTTGTCCTCGTCCTCTTCCTCTTTGAGAATTTGATTCTCTTTTATTTTCAAGAGCAAACTTAGCTTGTAGTGCTTGCTCCATAGTTTTCTCTTCTCCTCTTTTTGTAATCCTTTGTTCATGAACTTGAAGGGAACCCATAAGTTCTTCTAAAGACATTTTTTCCAAATCTTTAGATTCTTCAATTGCAACAACAATAAAATCAAATTTCGGATCTAGAGATCTCAATATTTTTTCTATTACTCTCTGATCATTTACTTGTTCACCATTTCGTCTCATTTGATGAACAATAGAAATGATTTTTGAGAAGTAATCAGAAATAGTTTCAGAAGTACCTTGTTGTAGTTTTTCAAACTCGGCTCGTAAAACTTGTAGACGAAGTTTCTTTACCTTATCAACACCACCGAATGCTCTTTGAAGCATTTCCCAAGCCTCCTTTGAAGTATTTGTTGGAGCGATGATCTCGAACATTATATCATCAAGGCCTTGGTAGATTGTGAACAAAGCCTTTTTCTCCTTCTTCCTTCTTTCTTTGAGTTGTTTTCTTCCTTCTGCATTCATTGCTCCTTCTTCTGCTGGACTTGGTTCAGCAAATCCATCTTCTACAAACTCCCATACATCTTGGGAGCCTAGAAGAACCTTCATTTGGATGCACCATATGTCATAATTTTCTTTTGTCAATCTGGGGATCTGGAGTTGGATGACACTTGAGGAAGAGGTCATAGCTTAACCTATGCTCTGATACCAAATGTTGATGTTGATAGGAAGAGGGGATAGAGATATCAAACAGAGGAAGAGTAGGACAAGCTTCAATCTTCTATATTTCTCTCAAGAAAAACTCTTTACAAATTTCAGAAACTCTATTACCCTCATGACCCAACATATGGGGTTTATATAGTCCCCAAATATACATTATATTAATTGTATTCAAGATGAATAATTCTCTTTCAAGAAACCCTTTCAAGAACCAATAACCAATTTGACTTATCCTTCCATAGACTTTTAATTCATTTTTTCTTCTTGATGTATTGAATCTCCCTCTTGATGCAATGAACCTAAATGAATCTCTTTATGATACTTGAACAAGTTTAATTCTAACATCTTTTGGTGCTTGTGGGGTATAAAGTGTTGTATCTTGTGCTACCGGAGCTCACTAAATTCCATTCCAGAAGTCAAAGCAAAGAAGGATAGCTAAATTCCATTCCAGAAGTCAACAAGCAATTGTGCTTATGCTTAGTTCTTGGGGCGCAAACCACACTTATTGGTTTGAACGGGCTGTTGCACTAACACTTATTGGAGCGGGTAGGTGCTTGCTTTAGAGAGAACAAGCAATCTTAATCTACAAAGCAATCTTATCTTCTGCGCTCTCAATCAGGCGTTAAAGCAGAGTTCGGGAGAGAGCTGCTCCAGTGGAATCCTTTAAGGAAGATGATCTCAACTCCATAGGTAAAGTATCGCGTATAGAAATAAGTTCGTGGATTTTGTATATAATAAATGAGTCATCTGAGATCGAATGAAATTCTTCAAGTTACGAGTCAAGGGTAGGGCTTAGTTTTTCATTATAGGGTCGGGTAGGAGAGGAGTGCCTTTGTTTCAATTCCCGGTTGACTGATCTCACTGGACTGGACTTGGGCCTACGACGCTCTCTTACTATATTGCTCGTGTAAGGGAAGGGTCTCGTATCCAGTTTCCTTCCATCTGGTCGACTTGACATAATTCTATCAGTGGTCTGCCAAGAGATAGAAGATGAGTTCAATATTTCTAGATTCTAAAAAGAGAAAATAGGAAAAGCACTAGGTGTAGAATGAGAGCAAGGGTAGGCAGGCTTTTCTTTATTACCTGGTTTCGGATACCTTTTGTCGGGTTTCGCTTACCTTTTTTTTGAGTTACGTGGCCCTTTTGAGTGGTCAATTCCATTCTTACGTAGTTACTTGCCCCAGCCTTTGTCTACTTACTATGTAGCTTGTCTGGCGGTTAGTATATACTTGTCGGATACCTAACAGTTGAATATAAGTCTTCCTTAACCATAGATTTATTATGGAGATTCTCTAGTTACTCCCTTCCCGTCAACTACTCCTGTTTTCCGCACCGAGCAATAAGTTTGGTTCGGTTCTAGTTTCATCCTATGGATATAGAGGTGTTCTGTGTTGGTTGAGTCTCAAGGATAAATGGAAGCAAGAGAAGTCTCTTCAGCCGGAGAATATAGAAGTAAGATATTCTGCCCGGAACCCGGACCCTCTACTTTAATAATGGAAATATTCTCTCTTTTTTTATCTAATATATAGAAAAGGAATTGGATCTAATATATAGGAAAGGAATGCAAGTGCCTACACTTAGAAACTCCCTTTGCGCAACGGTCAATGATACCAGAAACATGACTTTTGAATCTATCTCGTTTCTAACCCGGTTATACAGAATACACCCTTCTTTCCTCTCTAACTCTACTTTATACCAATACGCACGGAAATAATGGAATTGGGATTAACAGGCGTGAAACTAAGAGAATAGCCGACAGCCGGCAGCCTTAACAACTGAGTTGAGTAGTTCCACTAATCTAATTCATACATTTCGCTTAGTTCGATCCAGTGTTGTCCTTTCGTGGAGTGCCGTAACTCCCATTAGCGCTTTACCCTAAGAAGTCAGCTTACTTACGCGAGTTCACCTTCCTTCACTTTCAAGCGAAAGTTATCATTTTCTTGTTTAATCTGGGCTTGCTTGTAGTGTAAGGGTAGTGGTCGCCTCTCTAACAAAACTTCTTGCCTTTACTTCTCTTGCTTGTAGTGTAAGGGTAGTGGTCGCCTCTCTAACAAAACTTCTTGCCTTTACTTCTTATGGTGGGCTTGCTTCTTCAGCCCCTTGTAGTGGGCCAAGCAACGGAAACAAAAATAAGTAAGCTAGGGCTTCCCCTAAGTTAGTGAATTGGTAGTTCTTCACACAAGTCAAGACTTCTGGTTAATGGTTTCGCTCCCCTACAATATTACTTGCTTGTTTTTCAACCTCTTGTTAATGAGTATTTGTTGTTCCAGTTCTCGTTTAATCAAGAGGTTTTTCAACCTCTTGGAAGGGACTCTCAATCTGGTGTTCCAGTTCTTGTTTAATCAGTATTTGTTGTCGATGAGAGAGACAGAGAATCCGCAGTGCAAAGAAAGTATACGAGGAAGCGAAGCTTTATAAAGTTAAGGAACAATTGAAAGGTGAAGTTAAAAATGTTGGTGCAAGTGCAATTCCTGTTCTAGGATCAGAAGAAGGAGAGGAGGCTAAAGTCAGCTTAGAAGCGGAAAGGACTCTCTTTTCTCCTGCAAATGGAAGATATGCATATACTCTTTTCTAAACTGCGCCTAAGGATACACATAAGGAGCTCCGCATCTACAGAATCGCAGGTCAAGATCTAGGCCTAACAAGAACAAGATCAGGATCAGATGAAGTTCAAAAGTAAGCCGATTCAGAAAGGATAGTTCTTGCAGAATCATATCTAACTCTTACGGACTTTGAAGCAGAAGTCATATATATCAGGGAAAGAATATATTACAGGCGGTGTTGAAGCTAAGGGAATCAAAATACAGTAATCAAACTAGGGGAAGGCTATATAAGTAATCAATAAGAGAACGAACATGAACATAGTAATTAATCAATAAGAGCTCGAGGCGAGGCGCTAGATTCTCGACGAAGGAAAGGACTCGAGTAGAGGTAGGCAAGGGGACAAGCTACTTGTTTAGAGCTTCATCCCTATACTCGGTTTGCTCAGAGCACAAACAAGCAACGTTAGCTACCTTATTCTGGTTAGTTAACCACATCTACCATACCTAGCGGGGAACTCCAATTATTCTGTTTCTGACCTTGGAGTTGCTGATCTACCTTAGGAATAAGAGAGGATGCCAGTAGTGGGAGCTGGTGGTATTTACTGGGTTCTATGCTGGGTGTTCGATGTACTCAATTCACATATCAGATGTGCTATATGCGTACCCTATATGTTATGTTAGTTTTCAATTCTTAAATGCAAGTAATAAAACTCCATTATGAATGAGGAGCAACCAAGCAACGAAAACCAGAAAGACATTATATAACCAGAATGAATAGGGAATGAATAAGAAATACGTTATCACTATGACTATATGGTTAATGGGGCTCCAAAAAACAGGAGTAGAACACAGAGATGTATAATGCAAGTAATAAACTCCATTATGAATGAGGAGCAGACTTAGACACTCGATTTGAAGTTAAATCATTGAATGGAATATCTATCTGTTAGAGCACTTGGTATAGGAGCTTGTAAAGAAACACCATCCAATCTTGCCTCTGGTCTACTTTCCTCTTCCCCGCAACACTGAGGAATTCCATTTGCTGGACCTACAAGTGTAACTCACTCTACTACTTCCTAATTCAAAGGATAGCAACATCCTTTTCCAGCTGATTCAGTTGTCGAACTATACTTTCCTTTCCGTCTCCTTCTTCTTAACCTATACTTTATTTCCTTCCCGCGGACTTATTATAGGGGCCTGAACCTTTATATACTTGATCTACTAGAGATGTATAATCTTATCTCTTTCTATAATGAGAATCTTACCTCTTTCTATAACTAAATGCAGCTAACTTCCTTGATCCAGCAGCTGACTTCCTTGAAACTGCTTCCGCACTTGTCGCCTCGAAACCATACTTCCACTTTTGGATTCTGAACCGACCTATACCTGGTTTTAGGTTTTCAAACCGGCTCTGGATCGAATGATAGATTGATTTGTTAATAGTTCGAGATTCCCCCACTTGTTTGATTTGTTGATCGAGTTAAAGTGGTATAAGGGTAATGCGCATTAGCCTACTGGGGACCGGCTCGGCTTTCGTAAAGCACCTATGGGCAGAGGTGACTTTGCTTGAATACTAATATTCAAAGAACTGATTGTTATACTGTACGTGATTGGAAGACCAACCAACCCTATCATGATTCAAAAAAGCCGTAGTTGGAAAGTTTGCATACTGCACTCAGGGTTCTACCCAGGAAGATTAGGATAGAAGTCTTAAAGTGGGCCCTCACTAAGCAGAACACAGATAGTTCCAAAGCCCGCGGAGGAGGAATGATTCTGGAATCTAAGCTAAAAAAACGGCTTAATACATTGGATTTTGGGTGGAATCTGCTGCTTCTGGGTAGGACCAAATCCAGTATGCTCGGATTCCAATTGTATATATATCCTACGCCCTGGAGTGGAGAAAGGGTTTGGTGTAGAAATGGTGTTAGAATTAGAAATAGATATAAGTAGGATTAGTGAGTAAAGTTGGGTACTCATGTGACAACTAGAAAATCTGCCGGATCTACAAAGCACTTGGAATTCTCATTCGGAAATATGGTGTTGGCGTCTATTATCGTGGATAGGTGGGGCTTTGGTAATGGGCTTGACCTTACAAGGGGAATCGCTTCATCCCTTCATAGGCCTTAGAACAAGGAGTCTTGTGTTTATAGGAAGGAAGATCCCTTATTTCTTATTTCTTTTTTTACCCAACTTAGAGGTCCTCTTTCTTTTTTTTTTTTCTTACTCATATAGGCATAGTAAGGCTTAGCCGAGGTAATGTCCCACCGATTCCCTTTACTGACGCGGCACTTTCGGTTCGGACAAGAAGCAAATGGACTAGAATCCTATCATTCCTTTGTGTCAAATCAGATCCCTTATCTATAATCCTAAATCGGGTCTTAGGAAATCAGCTATTTCGATTGTTCATGAATAGGTAGGCTCTTAAGCTAGAATAAGCTCGTGGGTAAATCTCCTTTGCTATTGAATCGAATCTGCTGCACAGGAATGTGCCTATACCAATGTGGATTGAATGTATAGATGAATTAGATGAATTAGCTTTTTTCACTAATGGCACACATATGACAAAAAAGGGGAAGGAATCGATCAAATGAAATGCAACGATCTTAATTACTTTTTATAAATAAAGGCGTTGATAAGAATGCCTTGATCCCATAAAGTTCGACTTTACTTAACCAGTAGCGGGAATCTTGATTATTTATCTATTATATTGTCGGATAGCCAATACTTCCTCTCGTATTTCTCCTGTTGGAACGGCTAACTCCCAATAAAGTCACCTATATGGGAAAAATGCTTTGAATGATGGGGATATAAACAGGAATAACCTTTGTATAGGAACAAATATTAGAAGACCAAAATACGCAGCGGAATAAAATGGAAACACAATCAAACAGAACACCAAGATATATGTGGAAAACCCCTTCTATGTGAAGGGTAAAAATCACGGGGCAAACTAGAGATAATCCACTATGAGAATAATGAATGTACAAATCTCAATCTCTTGCCCAAAACCCTAGCAACAACCACAAGAGAATAACTGAGATACAAGGATCACGTCACTGCCCACAATATCTAAAACCTCCCAAGTAATCACAGCAAGAGTCTACTGTAGATTTGATCTAACCTGAGATGAGAACACTGCTAGATGATTGTGAACAGTCTCTCTGCGTTGTCCTTGTCTTCTTCCCTTTCTTTCTCTTCTTTTTCTACCTTGTTCTCCTTCTTCTCTTTGGAATCTCGTCGCTCCAAAGATCTGCCTCGTTGCTGCCTTTTTATAGCTTTAATCTGCCTCTAAAACGCAGCCACCACACCCCCCTAATCTTAATTAGGGTTAGGTTAAGAGGGGGTGTGGGCTGTGGGCTGATAAAGCCCACATGGGCTGAATATGGGCCATCAGCCCAACAACCTCCCCCTTCAGCCTATAAGGGAGGCTGTCCCATGACTCCTCAATGTGAAGCCATACCGACCAACTGTCGGCATATCTCCTGTCTTTCTTTTGGTAAGGTCTTCGTCAACATGTCTGCTCCATTGTCTTCTGTATGAATTTTCTGAAGCTGCAAATGCTTCTCTTCAAATACATTTCGAATCTAGTGGTATCTGACATCTATATGCTTTGACTTGGAATGAAACATTGGGTTCTTATACAAATGGATGGCACTCTAGCTGTCACAATGCACCACATAATTTTCCTGTTTCAGCCCCAATTCTTGTAAGAATTCTTTCATCCATAACATTTCTTTGCATACCTCTGTAGTAGCAATATATTCTGCTTCTGTGGTGGAGAGAGCAATACACCTTTGTAACCTGGATTGCCATGACACAGCTCCCCCTGCAAAAGTAAGTACATAACCTGAAGTAGACTTCCTTGTATCTATATCTCTTGCCATATCTGCATTTGTGTAACCTGTTAACACAGGTGGTCCACCTCCAAAGCTTAAACAAACCTTAGAGCTCCCTCTGAGATATCTAAAAATCCACTTCACTGCTGCCCAGTGCTCTTTGCCTGGATTTGCAAGAAATCTGCTAGTAACACCCACTGCATATGCGATGTCCGGCCTCGTACATACCATTGCATACATTAAACTTCCAACTACTGAAGCATAAGGAACCTTTTGCATTTTCTCCTTCTCCTCATCACTTGACGGACTCTGTTCTGAGCACAACTTGAAGTGACCTGCAAGAGGAGAACCAACTGGCTTAGCATTGCTTATACTGAATCTTTCCAATACCTTCTCGATGTATTTCTCCTGTGACAACCAAATCTTCTTGTTTTTCCTATCACGAGAAATCTGCATGCCTAGTATTTGCTTTGTTGGCCCCATGTCCTTCATTGCAAAAGACTCACTCAGTTCCTTCTTCAACCTGTCAATTTTAGACATATCTTTCCCAAGAATAAGCATGTCATCAACATAAAGTAAGAGAATAATAAAATCCTCACCAAACCATTTGATGTACACACAATGATCTGAAGCCGTTCTTTTGTATCCATTTTCTGTCATAAATGAATCAAACTTTCTGTACCACTGTCTTGGAGCTTGCTTTAGCCCATACAAGCTCTTCTTCAACTTGCAGACAAAATTATCTTTACCTTTGACTTTGAAGCCTTCTGGCTGCTCCATATAAATTTCCTCATCCAAATCACCATGAAGGAAAGCTGTCTTCACATCTAACTGCTCAAACTCCAAGTCCTGGCTAGCAGCAATACCAAGAGCAACACGAATAGAAGACATTTTAACAACAGGAAAAAATATCTCTTCAAAGTCAATACCTTTCTTTTGACCAAAGCCTTTCACAACCAATCTAGCTTTGTACTTTGATTGAGAACAATATTCTTGAGTCTTCAACCTAAAAACCCACTTGTTCTTCAAGGCCTTCATTCCATTTGGTAGCAGCACCAAATCATAAGTGTGGTTCTTCTGAAGAGCATCCTTCTCTTCCTGCATAGCAACTAACCACTTCTCTTTCTGCTCACTCTCAATTGCTTCCTGGTAACTCTCTGGTTCACCTGCATCAGTAAGCATCACATACTCATCTTTAGAGTATCTTCTGGAAGGTTGATGTTGTCTAGAAGATCTTCTCAACTGAGGTTCTGCGGGAACTTGCTCTCCTACTTCTTCTTGCTCAACATGTCCTGCAGGTAAATCAACATCAGGCTCTACACTATTTTCCTGCACATCTCCCCCATCACCCTGATATACTGGAGGAATAACTAGGTCACAATCTGCTAATCCTTCTACAGAAGTCTTGGCTGGTGCCTTCTTCTTCAAATCCTCAAAGGTTTGATCCTCAAAGAAGACCACATCTCTGCTCCTGAACACCTTCTGCTTTTCTGGATCCTAAAGCCTGTAACCAAACTGATCATGCGAGTAACCAAGAAAAATACATTCTTTAGACTTACCATCCAGCTTGGACCTCTCATTATCTGGAACATGTGCAAATGCACGACAACCAAACACTCTCAAATGCTTGTAGGAAACATCTTTCTCTGACCATACATGCTCTGCAACATCACCATCTAGGGCAGTACATGGTGATAAGTTGATCACATTAACTGCAGTCCTCAAAGCCTCATCCCAAAACCTTTTGGGTAGCTTGGCCTGTGAAAGCATACATCTGATCTTTTCCATGATGGTGCGGTTCATCCTCTCTGCAATTGCATTATGCTGAGATGTCCTAGGAACTGTCATCTCATGTTGGATCCCATGTGACCTGCAATAGTCATTAAACAATCCCGTATACTCACCACCATTATCTGATCTTATGCATTTCAATTTCCTTTCTGTCTCTCTTTCAACCCTAGCATGAAACTCTTTGAAGACATTAATAACCTGATCTTTGGTCTTTAAAGCATAGGCCCAAACTTTCCTGGAAAAATCATCTATAAAAGTGACAAAATAAAGTGCACCACTTATACCAAGAACATCAACAGATCCACCAGGAGTTTTTGTCCTCAAAGGACCACATACATCTGTATAAACACGGTCTAAGGCATGCATTTTTCTAGACAAAGCAGCACTAGCAAATGAAACTCTATGTTGTTTACCAGCCAAACAATCAATACAAGAGTTCAGATGTATACCTTTGAGATATGGTAATACCTCTCTCTTGGAAAGAGCTTGCAGCCCCTTCTCGCTCATGTGTCCCAATCGCCTATGCCACAACTCCATACTGAAGTCTTTCTCTGTAGTATTTAACTGCTCACCATAAGCTTTAGCCTGCAACCTGTACAAAGTATGACATTTCTTTCCACTAGTTATAACAAGAGAACCCTAACTGAGCTTCCATTGCCTTCTGTGAAATCTGCTTTCATAGTCTTCATCATCTTGTCTTCCAATTAAAATTAAATTCAGCCTCAAGTCAATCACATGCCTCACATCCTTAAGCACCAACTTGCAGCCAAGGTTGGTCTTTAAATGGATATCACCCATGCCAATGATGTCTGCTGTGCCATAGTTGCCCATCTTGACAACACCAAAGTTTCCAGACCTGTATGTAGCAAAAAACTCTCTTCGAGGTGTAGCATGATAAGAAGCACCTGTGTCAATCACCCACTCAAGATCCTAACACACACAAGAAAAAATATCATCAGAAGGAGACAAAATCAAATAATCACCACCCTGCACTGTAGCTGTAGTATTATCCTTTGACTCTGTAGACTCCACTTCTTTTCCCTTTTTCTTGTTCTTCTTAGGTTGCTTACATTGGTTCTTGTAATGTCCTTTCTCACCATAGTTATAGCAAACAATATCTTTTCTTGATCTTGACTTGCTCCTACCCATACGCGAACTGCTTCTAGACTTTGACATTCCTCTATTCTCTGAGATAAGTGCCTGTGAATCATTCTGAGATGTTGCTGAACTCTTTCTTCTCAACTCCTCATTCAACAAACTGCTTGTTACTTGACTCATAGTGACAATACCATCTGGTGCAGAATTATTGAGGGAAACCACCAGTGTCTCCCAACTTTCTGGTAATGAACTGAGAAGTAACAATGCCTGCAACTCATCATCAAGGGACATTTTCATAGAGGATAACTGGTTAGTAATACTCTGTATTTCATTCAAATGCTCAGCAATAGAAGCACCCTCTCTATATTTTAGGTTCACAAGTTTTCTGATCAAAAAAGCTTTGTTGCCAGCTGTTTTTCTTTTATAGAGACTTTCCAATTTTTTCCAAAGAGAATATGTAGAAATTTCAGTAGAAACATGGTGAAAGACACTATCATCAAGCCACTGTCTAATAAACCCAATTGTTTTTCGATCTAACCTCTTCCACTCATCATCTGTCATAGTTGTAGGTTTTGCACTATCCCCTTGCAAAGGTCCATACAAATCTTTGCAATACAAGAGATCTTCCATTCTTGGTTTCCATATCATCCAATTATTTCCATTCAAACTAATCATACGAGAAATATTACTGGCCTCCATGTTCAAATACAAAAATTAAATCACCAAAACCCCGCTCTGATACCAGTTGATGGGGATATAAACAGGAATAACCTTTGTATAGGAATAAATACTAGAAGACCAAAATACGCAACGGAATAAAATGGAAACACAATCAAACAGAACACCAAGATATACGTGGAAAACCCCTACTATGTGAAGGGTAAAAACCACGGGGCAAACTAGAGATAATCCACTATGAGAATAATGAATGTACAAATCTTAATCTCTTGCCCAAAACCCTAGCAACAACCACAAGAGAATAACTGGGATACAAGGATCACGTCACTGCCCACAATATCTAAAACCTCCCAAGTAATCACAGCAAGAGTCTACTGTAGATTTAATCTAACCTGAGATGAGAACACTACTAGATGATTGTGAACAGTCTCTCTGCGTTGTCCTTGTCTTCTTCCCTTTCTTTCTCTTCCTTTTCTACCTTGTTCTCCTTCTTCTCTTTGGAATCTCGTCGCTCCAAAGATCTGCCTCGTTGCTGCCTTTTTATAGCTTTAATCTGCCTCTAAAACGCAGCCACCACACCCCCCTAATCTTAATTAGGGTTAGGTTAAGAGGGGGTGTGGGCTGTGGGCTGATAAAGCCCACATGGGCTGAATATGAGCCATCAGCCCAACATTGAATAGCCACTATTTCCTGAAGTCAGACAGGAAGTCAACCTTCGCCATAAAACCTAAACGAACAATTCAAATGCTACGATAGATGGGTACCCTTTGTCGTTATCCTAAAGGAATGAGAACACTAACTCAACGCTCGCCTCACAATGCCCTTTCAAACTATCCTTGTTATCGGGGAAAAAAGATTCCATCCTGTATTAGACCTCTCATTTAGAAGCACTCTAACTTTAAGGAGCGAGCCTAGCTCCCGGCTTTAATGGACGACTTAGAATTAGCCTACATGAGAACGGGCATGATTAATCCACCCTTCGGTGATGGAAGGCGATCGAAGTTAGGGTTCTCCTTGATGTTGTGCCCATCCGGAGGTCCATTAAGTATCCCTTACGTCAGAATCGAGAGATGATGTCGATGAAAGGAGACAAGATAGAAGAAAGAACGAAGGGCACTAATAGAAGAAAGAACGAAGGGCACTACTTTATTTACCGGATTACCCTGTTTGTTTACCTAAAAAGAGATATTTTACAGAAGGCGATCCACGTATCGAGGTCGGAATGTCGAACTTCTACAATAGCCCAGCCCCCCGCTAAAAACACTAGATAGAGAGGGCAAGAGAAAACTATTCCCATAAAGATAGGCTGCTCCCAATCAAGTTGAACCAAGACCAAGTTAGAATACAGAATTGGACCACCAAAAACCCGTGGATATGAATTCAGCTAGAGCAAAGGCATCCTAAAAGTACTTACTACTAAGATTTACTAAACGCTTCAATCCAAAATGACATGAACCTCAAAAAAGAAAGAAAGATTAGAACCATGGTGGAGACTACTCTATTCAAAAAGACATCGGTGTGAATCCTCTTATTTAGATTGAGAAGTTCCGCTTTGATTCCTCATAATAAGGCAGCTTGGTTCATCCCTTACCTATTGCTCTTTTGAACAACCCTCTTTGGATGTAGAAAGAAAAGAATGGAAGGGATAGCATGAACCATCGAAAGGGGAATCCATACAATGGTATAGGAGGTTTCGTTTGGGATCCAAATAAGTAGAAAGAGAAAGAAATAATGCATAAAATCAGTAGCTCGAGCATATCTCGTTGAGGGGGTTCTGTTACATCTCGCCCTTGAATAGCCCTAGCTATATATTTCCTTGAGAGGTCCTACAATCTAATCGGTTGATAGAGGATATGTGTAAGATTTACCCTCGAAGGATGAAATGACAAGTATGCCCTGGATCTTAGATAAAAGAAAAGTACTCCTATTCTATGATAGATAGGAAAATGTCTGTTTCAAGTATAGTCAGACTTAGAGCTAATTTAGAAGCGAGTGTAGCCTATCCTATTGGCATTCCATTCAAACTATGAATACGTAATCGCAATTCAGTCAACCATTCATTGAATCTTTCGAGCTCATATAAGATTTTGGATCCTATCACTCGAATCTTTCGAGCGCCAAGCACTTCCGGGGCTTCTTTAGCGCTACTAACTACGTTGCTTGCCTTGACTTCCCGCCTCTAAGCTTGTAGATTACCTTACTTTAATCTCTAATTTTGCTTGGTGGACATATGAAACGGAAACAAGAACTCCTTACTCTCCACTTGAATTTAGAACAAATACAGCATTTCCATTTCCTCAACGAGTGTTGTGATAAGTTATTCAGTAGAAGTTATTGTTGGGTCTTGCCCATATGTGGGCTTAGACAAATTGGGTCGTTTGAGCCCAAATCAAAGAAATCAATAATTAGGTGAGAAAAAAGTATTTTCGTAAGTGCAACGTGCGTGTGTGCAGGTGAGCGTGCAACGTGCGATGGCGAGGAGAGGGAAATAGAGAGAGAAAAATTATGTTTTTAAGTTTTCTGCTTGACGATCGGTAGCCAAACATTGTCAGTTTTGGCCCAAATTTGATGTGGAGAATCCTTGCAGCAAACTCTACAATCCTAACGGTGTTGATCTATAGTTTACCCTCTCTAAGATACTTTCCTGTGATATCCACTCTATGAGACCTAGAATTCTCTATTGAGGAGATCCATCGATATGCTAGAGCCAAGATCTATGTTCTTAATGTTATTCTGATCCTCTAGTAATTCTAGAGAAGATCTATTGTAAACCTGTTATCATTACTATTGATAGTGGAATTTTGAGGTGGACTACGGTCCCGTGGTTTTTCCCACATTGAGTTTTCCACGTTAAAAAGATTTGGTCTCACTATGTGATTGATTATTTGCTCTATTATTTATGCTATGCTGGTTGATATTTACATTTGGATATCAAGTTGGTATTTTGATGAGGAACCTATTTTGATACACAAAGAGGGAAAATAATATTTCGTTTTAATAGGTTTTTTCCCAACAAGTGGTATCAGAGCAACAGATGGTTTGGTGCTCGTTTTTCTTGTGTGATTGAAATGTAGCAGTCAGATGGTATGATTAAATTCAACTCATCAAATTATTCCATTTGAAGAAGTCTGATAGAAGATTTGCTATATTGTAAATATTTATATAAGCCTATCAAGGTTAAAGATAAACCTTCTACTATGGACGATTAAGAATGAGAAGTTCAACATAGAAAAGCTATTGCTTATATTAGAAGATGGATGGATATAAACTTGCATGAGCATATTTCAGATGAAACCAGAGCTGATGTTGTTTGGCAAAGGTTAGAAAACCTCTTTGCAAAAAAGACAGTGGGAAATAGAATTTCTCTCCTTAGAAGGCTTGTAAATTTGAAGTATAAAGATGGTGGTAACATTGTTGAGCACATAAGCCTATTTCAGAGTCTTGCAAACAAGTTGGTTGCTATGAAAATGAATATAGATGATGAGATGCAAAGATTACTACTTCTCAACTCTTTACCAGAAAGTTGGGAAACATATGTGGTGACAATTTATAACTCCACGCTAGAGGAGACTCTAACTATAGATATAGTTAAAAATAGTTTGTTAAATGAAGCTGCTAGAAGGAAAGAATAGGGTGAATCTTCTTCTGGTGCATTTGTTACTGAAAAACAAGAAAGACGTGGAAGAAGTCATAATAGAAATCCACATGGTTATAGAGGAAGATCCAAGTCTAGAAGAGATATCAAATGTTTTCACTATAACAGGTTAGGTCACATGAAGAAAGAGTGTAGGTTTTGGAAGCGAGAACAGAATGAAATGAAGAAAAATGAGAAAGAGACCAATACAGTTGGTGCTGAAGGTAATATCACTATTGTCTGTGATGAAGGTTGTGTTAGTCTTGTAGCTCATGACAGTAATTAGGTAATTAACTTTGGTGCTTCATTTCATGTTACTTCTCATGGTGATTTCTTTAGATCCTACACTGCTGGTGATTTTGGTAATATCAGAATGGGAAACAGTAGTACATCTAAGATTATGGGTATTGGAGATATTTGCTTAGAGACCAGTATTGGGAGCAAATTGATACTCAAATATGTAAGACATGTTCCAGATATTCATTTTAACTTGATATCTACAGGTAGACTTAATGATGAGGGCTTTGCACACTATTTTGGTGAAAGCAAATGGAAACTCACTAAAGGTTATCTGATTGTGGCAAGAGGAAAGAAACTTAACTCTTTTTATATCATGGAAGCTAAGCTACACAAAAGAGAGATTAATGTAATTCAAAAAGATGAAAGTATAGATCTTTGGCATAAGAGGCTTGGACATATTAGCAAGAAGGGACTTCAAACTCTTGCTAAAAAGCAGTTCTTACCAGAGTTGCAAGGTACATCTCTTAAATCTTGTGATCATTACTTAGTTGAAAAAACACATAGAGTTACATTTCATACATATCCATCATCTAGAAGATCAGATTTTATTGATTTAGTTCATACTGATGTTTGTACAATGCAAACTAGAACTCTTGGAGGTGCTCTTTATTTTGTTACTTTTATTGATGACCATTCTAGAAAAGTGTGGGCTTTTGCTTTGAAATCTAAAGACCAGGTACTCGATGCTTTCAAGGAGTTTCATGTCAGTGTTGCAAGAGAAACTGACAGAAAACTAAAGTGTATTAGATCAGATAATGGTGGCGAGTATAGGGGTCATTTTGAGAATTATTGCAGGTTCCATGGAATCAGACTTGAGAAAACAGTTTCTTAAACTCCTTAACAGAACAGTGTGGCAGAAAGGATGAACAGAACCATCAAAGAAAGGATTATATGTATGCTTTCCTACGCCAAGTTACCAAAGTAATTTTGGGGGGAGGCTATGAGAACTACAGTTGATCTGATAAATCTTTCTCCATCAGTTTCTTTGAAAGATGATGTTCCAGAGAGAGTATGGAGAGGAAAAGATATATCTTATAATCACTTAAGAGTCTTTGGGTGTAAAGCATTTGTTCATATTCCCAAAGATGAGAGGTCCAAGTTTGATAGTAAAACAAAAGAATGTATCTTCTTGGGATATGGTCATGAAGAGTTTGGGTACATATTATGGGATCCAGTGAACAAGAAGATTATTAGAAGCAGAGATATTATGTTTCTTGAGGACCAATTGTTTGATGATGGTGATAATATTGAGAAGCCAGAAACCTCTATTTATATTCATTAGAGTTTGGGTTCAGTTCCTTCACCTGTAGTTCATGATAATCATGGGGGAGATAAACAAGAAGGTTGTGGTGAGAATACTAGTGATGGTACACCTACAGTTGATGATGCTGAATCAACTGAACAGGCACCTCCACCACCAGTTGAGATTCCCTTGAGAAGATCCATTAGAGAGTGACAATCATCTAATAGATATCTTCCACATGAGTATGTTATGTTTATTGACGGGGGAGAGCTAGAAACTTACCAAAAAGCTATTCTACATGAGAATAAGAATGAGTGGGTTAAAGCCATGCAAGAAGAGATGAGATTCTTGCTTGAGAACCACACATATGACTTAGTAAAATTACCTTAAGAGAAGAAAGCTCTTAAGAATAAGTGAGTTTATAAATTGAAGACTGAAAATAATAGCTCACAACAAAGATACAAGGTGATGCGGCCTAATCCTGTGCGGCCTACACCAGTTTAAGCCGTGACCTCAGGATGGTACGGCTCGGTTCTGGGGTCCGGATGCCGAGGATCTCAGGAGGAGCTTCTTGACATCTTTCGAGAAAGGGTTCGCGGCAACCCGCTCGGGTCGTGGTCTTCGGAGGCGGATAGATGCAGCGCCCCGGTTGCGTGGTCGCCGTGTACCTGCACAAAGGTCGGACCGTCCCTCCGGCCCGACCCCTCCGACGGTCTAATTAGTGGACGAGAGGAGAATCCCCTTTTTCTCAGGGCCTTGGACTCTTTATAGCTTGGGTCTGATATTACCTGATGTTCCTGTCTGTCAGAGCAAGGTCGTGTCTCTGGCGGGATTTGACATTGCTATTATGGTCGCGTGGCGGACCATCTTGTCGCAGGATGTGGGTGGCCTCGATCGTCGCCCCCTGCGTTTGGGTGAACGTGTAGGGCATGGGCGAGGGAGTCGCTGGCTGTGAAGGGGTGACGTTGGCGATGTCAGGTCGATGTTAATGCTCGTTCACTCGACTGGCGACGTGGCGTGTCACGTCGTCATTACTCCCTTAGGGGAGTACCTTCGGGTGTCACACCACGGGGTGGCTGGCGTCACAGTCTGCATCCCTGCTGACTTTATGGTGACTCCCCTATCACTTCCCCCCCCCCCAGGCGGAGGTTTGCTGCATTGGTCTTTAGAGTTTCGTGGATGGAGGGCGTCCTCGTGTATTGAACAGGCGAACCATAAGTCCGAGAAACGAGCGGCTCGTGATGATTGGATCGACGAGTCGCAGGTCGGGATTTGAACTGAAGCGACTCGGAACGACTGGGACGACGAGTCGCTGGTCGGAACCTGAACTGGAACGACTCGGAATGACTGGATCGACGAGTCGCAGGTCGGAATTTGAACTGAAGCGACTCGGAATGACTGGATCGACGAGTCGCAGGTTGGAGTTTGAACTGAAGCGACTCGGAATGACTGGATCGACGAGTCACAGGTTGGAACCTGAACTGAAGCGACTCGGAATGACTGGATCGACGAGTCGCAGGTCGGGATTTGAACTGGAACGACTCGGAATGACTGGATCGACGAGTCGCAGGTTAGAACCTGAACTGGAACGACTCGGAACGACTGGATCGACGAGTCGCAGGTTGGAACCTGAACTGGAACGACTCGGAACGACTGGATCGATGAGTCGCAGGTCGGAACCTGAACTGGAACGACTCGGAATGACTGGATCGACGAGTCGCAGGTCGGAACTTGAACTGGAACGACTCGGAATGACTAGATCGACGAGTCGCAGGTTGGAACCTGAACTGGAACGACTCGGAACGACTGGATCGACGAGTCGCAGGTTGGAACCTGAACTGGAACGACTCGGAACGACTGGATCGACGAGTCGCAGGTCGGAACTTGAACTGGAATTACTCGGAACGACTGGATCGACGAGTCGCAGGTCGGAACCTGAACTGGAACGACTCGGAATGACTGGATCGACGAGTCGCAGGTCGGAACCTGAACTGGCTGCATGCTGTCTCGCGTTGGCACTGCGTTCGAGGCGGGGACCTCTATTGCGTTTGGGTGACACTGCCCTGCTGTCTCCCAAGGGCGGGAACGCGGGCGTCTTGAGTGGACTGCGCGGCGCCACGCGCCACGTGGCGCTTCGAGGGGGGTGGCGCAGTTTCTGGGGATCAGGTGCGCTGCCGGCTGCGATTTATTTCTCCTTTCTCGAGAAGCTCGACTGTCACCTTCGGCTTATTTTATATAAGCTTTCCCCAAAGGGGTTTCGCTGATCGTCGTTTGGTTGCTGTCGCTCCGTTTGGTTGCCGCCGCCCCTTGTTCGCCTTGTCCTTCGACTCAGGCCTTCCACATCGTCTTGAGGTTAGGATGTCTTCGTCTTCCTCCTCTTCTTCGTCCTCCACCTCTTCTTCTGAGGGCCCCGGGGTCAGGCATTTGTCTCCGGGGGGTGTATCCTTAAAAGTGGGGGGAAGTTCCGCCCGGCTTGCAAACCTCAAGCTGTGGCACGACGTAGAGTCGGTGGTGACCGAGGAGCTTTTGGAGGAGCTTCGGGTTCGCTACTGTATCCCGGAGGGTTACGGCCTGTCAGCCCCTCGTCCAGACCAACGGCCGTATGACCAGTTCCCTCAGGGGTTCGGGCTGACAGTGGGCGCTCTTAAGGCGGGGTTGCGGTTTCCGCTCCATCCCGTAATTGAGGACTGCCTCCGCACCTGGGGCATCTCGCCGTCTCAGATGGCGCCCAATTCCTGGCGATACTTGGTCGTCTTCCTCGGGGAGTGTAGGATGGCCGGGATAGAACCGTCCAGGGCTCTATTTCTGGCCTGCTTTCGGCTGTGTAGGGGTCGGGGTGGGTATTATTTGGCCGCCCGTAGTGGGTTCAGGATCAGTGGTGCCCCTTCCAATAATAAAGGCTGGAAGAGTCGCTTCTTCTTCGTCAGCTGCAGTCGGGAGTGGGGCTTCAGCACCGGATGGACTTCTCGCACGGTCGACAACGTCCTCCCGTTGCTTTCGGGCAGAGAGTCGGCGGATGTAGATCGTTTAAGGGGCATCCTGTCCTCTTCTCGGGTGATCAAAAAGATGACCGAGGAGTGGCTGGCCGACGTAGGGTTGAGCCCGATTGCTGGGGGTATGGTTGCCTTCACGTCGTATGTACCTCCTCCTTCGTCTCGAGTTATCTGACCGATCGGGTCTCCTTTTGCAGGGATGGTGAACTTTCAGTCCGTGAAGAAGGCATCGCACTCCCGACCGACCGCGTCTCAACCTCAGGGTGGCACTAGCTCCGGAGAGGTCCCGAAGAGGGGCGCGTCCGAGACTGTGCCGACTTCGCCGAACATGAGTCGGCCGGCGAAGAAACTGAAGACTGCGGTCCGGAAGGTGTCTGCGCGTTCGGCCGCTCGAGAGCGCGGCGCTTCGGGGTTCACGGGGACCGCCCCGTCGGGGGGGGCCTCGGGAAATGCCAAAGGAAAGGAGGCGGTCGAGCCGGCTGGTGGCGACCCGGCTCAAGGGGCATCGGTACGCCCGAAGTCGATGCGGGACCTGTGCCGTGTCAGCCGGTTGGGGGATGAGGAGTACCAGGCCCCGATCATGACCAACCTCCCTACCGGCGCAGCAGGAGCCTCCTACATCCCTCGGTGGCCCGGGCTTAAAACTGACAGTAAGGTCTGGGCCGACGGATCGATGGCTCAGGAGTTTATCCGGGGGGCGCTCCACCCGCTGCTGGCCAAAGAACTTTATGGCTCCACCTTGGAGGTGTTGGCAGATCGAGCGGCGGAATCCTTGGTGTGGGTGAGTGGCATCCTTGCTTTTTTCGTTTGTCCGTCACTTCGGGTGTTGATGCTGACCTGGGTGTAGGGCCAACACTACGCCATGGCGCTGATCGACCGAGTCCTCGATGCCGGGCGGTTGATCGAACGACAATCGAGCACCTATGCCGCGCTTCGTCTCGAGAACCAAGAGCTGAGGCGGTCGTTTAGCCCGGAGGTCGTGGCGGCGGCCGAGTAGCGTGCCGCGGCGTTGGATGAAGAGGTGAAGCGCCTGAAGGGCGAGCTGGAGGAGAGCCAGGCTCGCACCCGAACGCTGGACGATGAACTCCAAACGCTCTCCAACGACGTTGAGTCCGCGCGGTCGGCCGCTTGGGCCGCCGAGGCAGCCTTGAAGGAGGAACAACAGGCTCTGCCCGGGCGGATAGAGAGGGCGATCGCCGAATACAAGGCATCGGACGGGTTCGAGCGCGGCCTGGTGAGGTCCGGACGGGCGACGTACGAGTTCGGATACCGAGTGGCCTGTACTCGCGCCCGCTCGAGTCATCCGGAGTGGGAGCTGGAGTCGGATACCTTCGCCGACCACCCATCGGACGAGGCGGTGGATATGCCGGTGAGCATCCCCTTCGATGATGGGCCCGAGACGCCCCCTCCGTGTTGATGCGTGTTTTTTGTTTTTGGTCGGGTTGGCTTTTCGGGTCTTTGTATTGCCTACCCAACGTTTTGTATGAATCCTTCATAATGGAGATGACTTATTCTGGCTATTGTCTCGTGCATCCCGCGTGATACATGTCTTTGTTTGGTTCTCCCTCATGGGTAGAATTTCTTCAGATTTGCTGCATTCCAGGTCCTCGGGAGGCGGCTCCCTTCCATAGTTTCGAGTCGGTAGGTCCCTTCTCGGACCACGTCGTAGACCCTGTACGGGCCCTCCCAGTTGGGCGCGAGCTTGCCTCCTGCCCGGGTCGGGTTGGTTACCCCCGCTTTACGGAGGACGAGGTCTCTGATCTTGATTGGGCGAGGACGAACTCTTTGGTTGTACATTCGCGCCACGGCCTTTTTATAGGCCAGGGTGCGTAGGTGGGCCTTGGTCCTCCTTTCTCCTAGGAGGTCTAAGCGCGCTCTCAGGCCTTCCTCGGAATCCTCTTGTTTGTAATCCGAGGTGCGAAAGGTTGGGAATACCACTTCGGGCGGTAGGACTGCTTCGGTCCCGAATGCAAGGCTGAACGGGGATTCGCCTGAGGCCGTCTTCGGGGTTGTCCGCATCGCCCATAGAACGCTTGGCAGTTCGTCTACCCAGGTTCCGTGCGCGCCTGAGACTCTCTTCCTCAGGCCCTCTAGAATCGCCCGATTCATTACCTCGGCCTGCCCGTTGGTCTGAGGGTGTGCCACCGAGCTAAACTTCAGTTGTATTCCATACGACGAACAGTAAGCCTTAAACTTGGCGTTGTTGAACTGGGCCCCATTGTCGGTGATAATGGCCTTCGGGATCCTGAACCGAGTGATGATATTCTTCCATGTAAAGCTTTGGACTTGCCTCTCGGTGATGGAGGCCAACGGTTTGGCTTCAACCCATTTTGTGAAATAGTCAACGCCGACAATGAGAAAATGTCGTTGCCCCGAAGTCGGAGGGAAAGGACCGAGGAGATCGAGTCCCCATTGGGCGAAGGGCCAAGCGACTTCCATCGGGCTGAGAGGGACCGCCGGTTGGTGCTGCAGCCGGGCGTGCTTTTGACACTGTTGGCACTGTTGCACGTATGATGCGGCGTCTCGGCGCATCGTTGGCCAGTAGTATCCTTGTCGGAGGGTCTTGAAGGCCAGTGTTCGACCTCCGATATGTTCCCCACAAATTCCCTCGTGGAGCTCGGCGAGGACGGTGTTGGCCTCAGGTGGTGCAAGGCAGAGCAAGAGGGGCTGTGAGAAACCCCTACGGTACAGCTTCCCACCGACTAAGCTATACCAGACTTGCATTCGCCTTAGTCGTTTCGCTACTGTCGGGTCGTCGGGCTCCGTCCCGTCTTTCTTGAAGCGGAGTATCTCCTCCATCCAGTTGGGCGGGTCTTGAGTCTCGATGACGCCGCAGGTCGGTATGGTAGATGCCGTTATGTGCTCGGTCACGGGGGTTTCTTCTAAACCCCGCGCGGAGGCTGCTTTCGCCAGGGCGTCAGCCGACGCGTTCTGGGCCCGGGGTACCTGAGTGATCGAGAACCGGCGGAAGAGGCAGGCGAGCCGTTGCGTTTCTGCCAGGTATGATGACATCGTGGGGTCCCGGGCCTCGTAGCTCCCATTCACGTGCCCTGTCACCAGCTGGGAGTCGTTGAACACCTCGAGGTTGTCTACCTGCATTTCCAAGGCGAGGCGTAGGCCATGTAGTAGCGCCTCATACTCGGCTTCGTTGTTAGTGGCCCGAAATTTCAGTCGGATGGACCTCTCGTAGATTTCTCCAATAGGGCTTTTAAGTACGAGTCCGACCCCGGCTGCGCCGGTGATGGCGGAGCCGTCGACGTGCAGAGTCCACGCGCGGTCGGTGTCCTTCCGCCCATCTGCACAATCCTCGGGCATTAGCTCAGAGATGAAGTCGGCCAGTACCTGGGCTTTGATGGCGTTTCGAGGAGAGTATTGGATATCGAACTCGCTGAGCTCGACCGACCACCGTAACATTCGGCCTGACATGTCGAACTTGGATAGGATTTTCTGCAGCGGCTGGTCGGTGATGACTTTGACCGTGTGGGACTGGAAGTATGGGCGCAGCTTTCGCGCCGTCTTTACCAACGCTAGAGCCAGCCTTTCGATGGGGGGTTACCGCGCCTCGGCACCGACGAGGACGTGGCTGACGTAATAGATAGGCTACTGCTCCGGCGGTGCTTCTCGGACCAGTACCGAGCTGACCACACGCGCTGACGCCGCCAGGTAAAGGCCCAGGGTTTCCCCTAGCTGAGGGGAAGCGAGTTGGGGCAGGCGGGCAAGGTACGTCTTTAGGTCTTCAAAAGCTTCCTCGCACTCGGGGGTCCAAGTGAAGTTGTCGGCTTGTTGCAGGGCCTGGAAGAAGGGCAGGCATCTATCGCCTGACCTGGATATGAATCTGCTGAGCGCCGCCAGCTTCCCCGTAAGGCATTGGACTTCTTTGACGGAGCGGGGTGAGTGCATCCGGGTTATGGCCCGTACCTTTTCCGGGTTGGCGTCTATTCCCCTCTGGTGGATGACGAAACCGAGGAATCTTCCCGAGCTAACCCCGAAAACGCATTTCGCGGGGTTTAGACGCATATTAAATCGTCTGAGGGTCTGAAAGGTTTCCGCCAAGTCGGCCAGGTGCGCCTCTGCGGTTCTGCTCTTTACGATCATGTCGTCCACATATATCTCTATGTTCCTGCCAATTTGGCGTTTGAACAGCTTGTCGACCATCCTCTAGTAGGTTGCCCCAGCGTTCTTCAGGCCAAACGGCATCACCCTGTAGCAATATATTCCTCTATCGATGATGAAGGCGGTATTCTCTTGGTCCTTTGGCGCCATGTGGATTTGGTTGTAGCCCGAGTACGCGTCCAAGAAGGTGAGGAGTTCATAACCCGAGGTGGCGTCGACTAACTGATCTATCCTTGGGAGCGGGTAGTAGTCTTTAGGACACGCCCGGTTAAGGTCGGTATAGTCAACGCACATCCACCAGCTCCCATTAGGCTTTTTAACGAGGACTACATTTGACAGCCATTGAGGGTACTTCACTTCGGAAATGAATCCGGCCTCTGTTAACCGGTCAACTTCTTCGCTGATCGCCTTCTGCCGGTCGGGCGCGAACCTCCGTGGTCTTTGCTTCACGGGCTTGGCCTCTGGATTGACGTTAAGGTGGTGTTCGGCTACCATCCGATCGATTCCTGGCATTTCCTTGGGCGACCATGCGAATACATCGGCATTTTCCTTCAGGAACTCGACGAGCTGGAGTTGGTTTTCTTTGGGCCGGGCCACGCCGATTTTCACAGTCTGACTGGGTCGGTCCTCCTTTATCGTCGTCTCGGAGAGTTGCTCAGGGGGTTCGAGGTGGGTTGGTGTGGCGGCCTCTTCTCGAGGGTCTGGGATATGGGGGCATACTCTCTTCGGGAGGGAGACCGCAGTGAGGTAGCACCTTCTCGATTCTCCTGGGTCGCTTCGTGACTCTCCGACCCCTGCCGGGGTGGGGAACTTAATGGCTCGGTGGTAGGTTGAGACTACCGCTTTCAGCTTGTTGAGCGTCGGGCGTCCGATGATGACGTTGTAGGCCGAGGGCAGGCTGACCACCATGAACGTAGTCATTATCGTCTTGGTTCTTGGTTCCTCCCCAATGGTGACAGGGAGTGTGGTGGTGCCAAGCGGGGAGATTGAGTCTCCGGTGAATCCCGTGAGTGCCGAACTCATGGGAATGAGGTCCTCGGTGGGCAAGCCGAGCTTTTTGAAGGCGTCGAGGTACAAGACGTCGGCGGAGCTCCCAGTGTCGACCATCACTCTTTTTACCCAAGCGTTGGCGATCTGGATGGAGATCACCAGAGCGTCATCATGATGGGACCGTTCCCCCTCCTCGGCTCCAAACGAGATTTCGGGTTCTAGCTCGGGTCGGGGACGTTTCTCGACCGAGCTCCGGGCATAGGATTTCCTTGCGCTTGAGCTGCTGCCGCCTGCCGCCGGTCCCCCGATGATGACATCAACCTGCCTTTCGACGGGGATCCGGGGACGCGGGGTCGTTTCTCGGGGTTCCTTGAGATAGCGGCCGAGGTACCCCCTTCTGATCAGCTCCTCAATCTGGTTCTGGAGGTCGTGGCAGTCCTCTGTGTCATGGCCATGGTCTCGGTGGAACCTGCAGTATTTCGACCGATTTTTGTAAATAGCTCTCATGGGATTGGGGGGCCGCAAAAGACCTTTCTCCCTGATTTGGAGGAAGATCTCGGTACGGGGCGTGTTGAGTGGGAGGGGCGGAGGCCTCGGGAGCCGCTGCTCGGGATGGTCGAGCCTCCGACGGGGTTGTGGGTCAACCGGCGAGGTGGCGGTTCGGGATTGCTCGGTCCGCGGCTTCTTCCCGACCATGCGTCTTCCAGCCGCCAACGCTTCGCCGGCGATGTATTGGTTGGCACGGTGGAGCATCTCAGGGACAGTGGCCGGCGGCTTCTCAATTAGTGACCAGAAGAACCTTGAGGGTTTCAGCCCCGTCAGGAACGCCTGCATGATCAAAGAAGGGTGAGTGTCCGAATACCCGCGGATCTCCGCGGCGAAGCGCGTTACGAACTGTGCGAGCGTCTCCTCCTCGTGCTGCGACAGCGCCAGTAGGGCGGCTATGGAAGGCCGAGGTCGTGCGCTGGTAAGGAAGTTTTGTTCAAACTCCTTGGCGAACTGGTCGAAAGATGCGATTGAGGATTGGCGCAGCCGGCTAAACCATGCGCGTGCTGGTCCTCTGAAGGTGGTCGGGAATGTACGGCACATCAATGCGTCGGACGTGCCGTAAAGGGCCATCTGAGTTCTGAACGCGGCGACATGTTTCGCTGGGTCGGAGTCGCCGTCGTATGTTTCTAGGGCCGGTACCCTGAAGTTGAGGGGAACGGGTTTCTCTTATATTTCCTGAACGAAAGGGGATCCACCCGAGGCGCCCTCATTTGATTCGTCCCGTGATTTCTGGAGCTCACGTCGGAACTCGTCCAGGCGACGGTTGACCTGGGAGAATTGTACCTTAATGAAGCTGTCTGCCGTGTCGGACGATACGGTGTCAGAAACGCGTGCGGGCGAACTTTCGTGGTGAACGGCCTCGTCTCGGGTTTCACCGGTTGCATCCCGTCCCGTGCTCGACTTTCGTTGGGCTAGGTCGGCCGGGGGATCTGTCAGTCGCCTGATTTCGGGAATAAGTGGGACAACGGTCTGCATTATCTCCGCCATTCCGTGTACTTGCTTAGCGAGGGCGAAAAATGCCTCGGGCGGTACGACCGGGGGGCCGACCGCGGGTAATGGGGGTGGCATCCCTAAGTCATTGAACAGGCGCCAATAACGATCTGGCGTTGACGTCGGGATTTCTCCTTCTTCGTGGGCGACGGGTCCGGCGGGGCCGGTGTGAGGATCGCTCGACATTCGGCCCTCCTTCTAGCGCCAATCTGATGCGGCCTAATCCTGTGTGGCCTACACCAGTTTAAGCCGTGACCTCAGGATGGTACGGCTCGGTTCTGGGGTCCGGATGCCGAGGATCTCAGGAGGAGCTTCTTGACGTCTTTCGAGAAAGGGTTCGCGACAACCCGCTCGGGTCGTGGTCTTCGGAGGCGGATAGATGCAGCGCCCCGGTTGCGCGGTCGCCGTGTACCTGCACAAAGGTCGGACCGTCCCTCCGGCCCGACCCCTCCGACGGTCTAATTAGTGGACGAGAGGAGAATCCCCTTTTTCTCAGGGCCTTGGACTCTTTATAGCTTGGGTCTGATATTACCTGATGTTCCTATCTGTCAGAGCAAGGTCGTGTCTCTAGCGGGATTTGACATTGCTATTAAGGTCGCGTGGCGGACCATCTTGTCGCAGGATGTGGGTGGCCTCGATCGTCGCCCCCTGCGTTTGGGTGAACATGCAGGGCATGGGCGAGGGAGTCGCTGGCTGTGAAGGGGTGACGTTGGCGATGTCAGGTCGATGTTAATGCTCGTTCACTCGATTGGCGACGTGGCGTGTCACGTCGTCATTACTCCCTTAGGGGAGTACCTTCGGGTGTCACACCACGGGGTGGCTGGCGTCACAGTCTGCATCCCTGCTGACTTTATGGTGACTCCCCTATCACATGGCACGACTAGTTATGAAAGGATTCAGTTAGAAGAAAGGTATTGACTTTAAAGAAATATTTTCTCCAGTTGTGAAAATGTCCTCTATCCGAGTTGTTCTTGGTTTGGCTGCCTGCTTGAATTTAGAAGTTGAGCAACTTGATGTAAAACTAGCATTTCTTTATGGTGACTTAGAAGAAGAAATTTACATGGAGCAACCAAAAGGTTTCAAAGTCAAGGGAAAAGAAAATATGGTGTGTAAGCTTAGGCAAAACTTATATGGACTCAAACAGACACCTAGACAGTGATATAAGAAGTTTGATTCCTTTATGATAAGCCAAGGGTATGATAGAACCACATCTGATCATTATATGTTTATGAAAAAATTTTCAGATAATGATTTTATTATTTTGCTGCTATATGTTGATGATATGTTGATTGTTAACCATGATATTGAAAAAATTGGAAAGCTTAAAAGAGAGCTAAGTAAGACTTTTTACCATGAAAGACTTGAGATCGGTGAAACAAATACTTGGCATGAAGATTCTTCGTGATAGGAAAAAAATGAAGATTTGGCTATCTCAGGAGACTTACATTGAAAAGGTTCTTGAAAGATTCAACATGAGTAAAGCCAAAGCAGTTTATTCTCCACTTGTAGGTCATTTCAAGCTTAGTTCGAAACAATGTCCTACAAGTGAGATGAACCTGTAGTTGGAGTTATCAGCCGATTTCTCTTTTCATCTACAGTAGGTAGTTTGATGTATGCTATGATTTGTACTAGGCCAAATATAGCTCATGTAGTTGAAGTTATCAACCAATTTCTCTCTAATCCTGGAAAGGAACATTGGGCAGTAGTGAAATGTATATTAAGATATCTAAGAGGTACTTCTAGATTATGTTTATGTTTTGGTAATGATGAACTTGTGTTAGAAGGGTACACATATGCAGACATGGCAGGTGATACTGATTTCAAAAAGTCCACTTCGGGATTCTTGATGACATTTGCAAGGGGAGCAGTCTCTTGACAGTCTAAGTTACAGAAGTATGTTGCTCTATCAATCACAGAAGTAGAATACATAGCAATTACTAAAGCCTGCAAGGAAGCTTTATGGATGAAAAAATTTCTATAAGAATTAAGCTTGAAACAGGAAGAATATACTATTTACTGTGACAGTCAGAGTACCATTCACCTCTCCAAGAATTCAACATACCATTCTAGATCCAAGCATATTGATGTGAGATATCACTGGATTCGTGATGTGCTTGAGATGAAAGAATTACAATTGGAAAAAGTACATACCAATGATAATGGTTCAGATATGTTAACAAAGTCTTTGCCTAAAGAGAAGCTTGAAGCATGTAGGTGAAGAGCGGGCTTAGTACAGCCCACCATATGTGTAATCAAATCAAATATTTAAGTTAGGAATTGATTTTATTTCCTTACTTGTTATTATAATTTAAGGAAATCTTAATCTACTTCCTTGTTTGTTGATATGAATTAAGGAAATAACTATTAAGTATTCCAAATATGATGATATCATATTTGTTAGTATATTAAATGGAAATAATTTATATTAAATAAATTCGAAAATTAAAATAAATTTCCCTTAATAGAGGCTCACCTTCTCCTATTTAAAGGGGAGGGATCTCTCTCCTTCGTTCCTTACCTAGTCGAGCCTAGCAACGGGAGGAACGAGGAGTTACACCCTATTGACAAGAGAACGAGGAGTTACGACAAGAGGTAGGTTTCCCTACCTTTCTTAAAAGTTTTAGCTTTTATTTTGATTCTTTAAATGTTGAAAGTTTTATAGTTTGAAAAATGTGTATCAATTCTTTAAATGTCAAATTTTTTGTATTAAAATAATCAGTTAAAGTTTTCATAATATTCTTTGACCCATGATTAAGGTTTTTATTGTAGAATTAAATATGTTAAAAAGGTATATATTTTATATGATATATTTTCTGTATTATAGTTTATCTTTAATCTTATCTGGATTAAAATCTTGTTAGACTAGAATATGTTATCTAAAATCCCTTTTTCTGATATTCTTTGATTTGAAATTTAAAATATATTATTCTGAATGATTTAAAATATGACTAGAATATGTTGAAATTTTATGTGTTGAAAACATGATTTTTATTTGAGTTTAGAAAGCTATTTCCTTATATTAAAACTTATCTCCTAGTCCCTCTTTTAATGTCTTATGATTTTTAGTCAAATTGAGAATGTTATTTCTTTGTATTAAAGCTTTTCTCCTCATCTATCTTTTAATGCATTATTATGTTTTTATTTATGTTGTTAATGGTATATGCTATGACTAGTCCATGGGTCAGGGTTGGGCCAGTTTTATGTAATGCATGCTCAATCATGTATAATGCACATGACCAGTAGATGGACTAGCTCAATCTAGCCCAATATTATTGTTAAACTTAAGCCCAAATATTGATTGAACTAAACTAGACTTGATTAGTCTAGATCAATTCAGGGTGATTCCGAATTGATTGACTTATTCAAGTTAGTTTAACCTAAATTGAACTTAATCTAGTTTAAATTATACTAGTCTAGGGTGGTTCCAGACCAGTTAAATAAGGATTAGGGATTAGTTCAGTTAGGCTATAGTAAATCGAGTTCAATTGAATCGATTAAACTATAGTGCAAGTCAATTGAGGGCTAATTTATATTATTTGATATTGATGATATTTTAAAGAGATGTTTTAAATATGTTATTTCATCCCGAAATGGACATGACCAGTGTGAGATTATATTATTTTCCTACCGAGAGCAGGTAGGGCGATTCCCTTCGGGGATTAGCGGGCCGTCAGACGTGGCGGCTGGACGGTTCCTCCATCCGCTGTTGGGAGGAACGTATCCCCACTTTGGCAGGTGTGGGACACCACTCCATCCGCTGTTGGGAGTGTGATATGAGTTTACCTCCATCCGCTGTTGGGAGAACACAAACTCATCCCGTAGGATAAAGCCTCTCCATCCGCTGTTGGGGGAGTGCTCCTTCGGGTACTTGATATACGCCACTGGGATGATTGATTGAATTTTGATCATGTGTACATTTTGAGTTGACTTTTGGGGTTCCTACTCAGCGTTGCTGAATTTTCTTTGTTTTTTATTTTCAGAGCAGCCTCTCTCTAGTACTAAGTCGGATTCCAGTGGAGAGCAGACATTCCTCTACCGCTAGGTAGAGCCACTTGGATGATTCTTGAAGTTAACATCACTATGTTTACCTTTTTATTTATGATTCGATGAATAAATGGATTGTAATAAATGAATTATAATAAATGTTTATGAATGATGAATAAAGTGATGTTTATCTATTTGGCCTAAATGTGTGGAAAGATATATATATATATATATATATATATATATATATATATATATAATTCCAGGATGTGACATCTTTTATGGTATCAGAGCATGGTCTAGGGCCTATAGGTGTATTAGGTCCCTTGATTGACTCTAACCGATGATTGTCTTTAACATATTATAGGAGTAATGGAGTCAATTCCAAATATTAGTGGTCCTATCACTCGGGGTGCTCCTGGTCGCAATGCTATTGGTCTACGCACTCGGAGAGGTGTTCAAACAAATAATAACTTGGAAGCTCCACGCATCGTAGAGCAAACCCAGTCCTCCCGTACACCTGTCACTAATTATGGGCCAGCTTCTCCGACTTCTCAGAATGCCCCTCATGCCCTAGCACCCGTCAATGCTCAAGATGATGTACACGGAGTCCTCAATACTATTAGAGGATACTTTGAGCGTCAGGAGGAATGAGATAAAATTCCACGGGGTAGGAATAATACTTTAGATCACTTTAAGAGATTGGGACCACCAATTTTTGAGGGCAAGCCAGACCCAATCTTTGCTGAACGTTGGATTCGTCAAGTGGAAAAGACATTCGAAGCTATTGATTGTAAGGAAAATCAGAAAGTGCCTTTCGCTTCTTTCATTTTGTAAGGGAAGGCAGACACTTGGTGGACCTCAAAAAGGAGGATGTTAGAGGCTGGAGGTAATGTGGTAACTTGGGAGCAGTTTAAAGATGCATTTTATGAGCAGTTCTTTCCTGATTCAGTTCGCTTTGAGAAACAACAAGAGTTCCTTAGCATCCACCAAGGAAATAGAACTGTAATGGAATATGATAATCATTTCACTGAGTTGGCTCAGTTCTCTCCACATATTGCTTTTAATGAAAGTCAAAGAGCTCGTCATTTTGAGAGGGGATTTCGATCATCAATTAGAAAGTCTGTTGCAGTACTGATTTTACCAACATATGCTGAAGTGTTAAATCGAGCTTTGGTGGTAGAGAAATTGGATAATGAAGTACAACGAGCAAAGGATCGAAAGCGACCTTTTAGTACTACACCATTTACGTATGGGGGATCACATTTTGGACCCTCAAGGAAAGGAAAAGGTAAACAGTTTGAGCATCAACAAGCAGGAGCTCCTAGCAATCAAGTTGTTATAAGATGTTATTTCTGTGGGAAGACGGATCATATTTCCACCTCATGCCTCATGGGACAACGCGTATGTTTTTATTGTCAACAACTAGGGCACATGTCAAAGGATTGCCCACGGAAGCAACAACAACGCCGAGCTCCACCCCAAACAACTGGACAACAACAACTACGACCCAGAGAGGAAGGACAGGCAAGAGTCTACGCACTGACTCATCAAGATGTTGAAGCCTCGGGATCTATTATTAAAGGTATCATCACACTCTGTGGTATGCCAGCATTTGTGCTTATTGATTCTAGTTCTACACATTCTTTTATATCACCCTATTTTGCTATGAAACTGCATAAGAATCGTGAGACAATGAATAATGCATTAAAGGTAGGAACACCAGTTGGTAACTCTTTGATAGTTGATCAGATATATAGAAACTATGTTATTACTATTGAAAGTCACGATTTGCTAGTAGATCTTATTCTACTAGAATTTCAAGATTTCGACGCTATCTTGGGTATGGACTGGCTTTCAGCATACCATGCAAGTGTCGATTGTTTTCGGAAGACTGTTACTTTCTCACCTCTAGATCAACCACCTTTCAAGTTCATTGGGATTCAAGAAAAGTTTCCTTCTATTATTTCAGCCTTGAGTGCTACCCAACTATTACTAAAGGGATGTCAGGGATACTTGGCCTTCATTTTTGGAGAAGAATCTAAGAAGCCAGTGTTAAAGGACATCCCTATTGTGTAGGATTTTCTAGATGTTTTTCCTGAAGATCTACTTGCACTGCCACCAAATAGACAGATTGAATTTACAATTGATCTTCTACCTAGTACTGCACCTATTTCTAAACCTCCGTATAGAATGGCACCAATTGAGTTAGAGGAGTTAAAGAAACAGATCCAAGAGCTTTTGGACAAGGGTTTTATTCGACCCAGTGTATCACCTTGGGGTGCCCCTGTCCTATTTGTGAAGAAGAAAGATGGATCTATGCGACTATGCATCGATTATAGACAGCTCAACCAAGTGACCATAAAGAATAAATATCCTCTTCCCTGAATAGATGACCTGTTTGATCAACTTCAAGGTACTCAGGTATACTCAAAGATTGATTTGAGATCCGGGTATCATCAACTGAAGATAAGGGAAGGAGACATACAGGAAACTGCCTTTAGAACAAGATATGGTCATTATGAATTCTTAGTAATGCCTTTTAGACTCACAAATGCACCAGCTGCCTTCATGGACCTCATGAATAGGGTGTTCCACCCTTATCTTGATAAATTTATAATTGTGTTCATTGATGATATCCTGATCTACTCCAAAAGCATAGCAGAGCATAAACACCATCTTAAGACAGTTCTGGAAGTCCCAAGGCAAGAGAAACTATATGTCAAGTTAAGCAAGTGCAACTTCTAGCTCAATGAAATTATGTTTCTTGGTCATGTAATTTCGAGCACTGGCATATCTGTTGACCCTCACAAGATTGAAGCTGTGATAAAATGGAAGCAGCCTTCGAATGTTTTAGAGATTAGAAGCTTCTTGGGTTTGGCTGGATACTATAGAAGATTCGTAGAAGGCTTTTCAAAAATAGCACCACCATTGACCAAGTTGATACAAAAGAACATAAAATTCATGTGGGATGATAAATGTCAACAAAGTTTTCAAGAATTGAAGAAGAAATTAACTAGTGCTCCTATCTTGGTGATTCCTTCAGGGGGAGAAGGTTTTATCGGGAATAGTGATGCCTCACTACAAAGGCTTGGTTGCGTTCTAATGCAAAACGAGAGGGTAGTTGCTTATGCATCGAGGCAATTAAAGCCTTATGAAAAGAACTATCCTACTCATGACTTAGAGCTAGCAACTATCATTTTTGCACTGAAAATTTGGAGGCATTATCTCTATGGACAGACTTTCAAAATCTTCACAGATCATAAGAGTCTCAAATATATTTTCACACAGAAAGATTTAAATATGAGACAAAGAAGGTGGTTGGACTTTCTAAAGGATTATGATTTTAATATCAACTACCATCCTAGGAAAGCTAATGTAGTTGCGGATGCCTTTAGTAGAAATACCTATAGTCTTGTAGCCTATATGAATATTCAAAGGAATTCTATGATGACGGAGTTAGCAGACTTAAAACTTAAACTTTTATCGGAGACAAATAAAGGTTTTATTATGTGTTTGATGGCACAATCATTTTTTGTGGAAAAGGTTAAAGAAGGTCAGAAGGAAGATACATATCTTCAAATGATAGTTAAGGAAATAGCTCAAGGTTCTAGACCTAAATTCCTCCAAACCGAAGATGGTTCTATTACATTCCACAATCGACTTTGTGTTCCCGAAAGCCATCCAGTAAAGATGCAATTATTAGAGGAGGCACATAGATCAAAATTTAATATCCATCCCGGGACTACTAAGATGTATCGAGATTTACGCCAAAACTATTAGTGGCGTGGTATGAAGAGAGATATAGTAGAGTTTGTCTCTCAATGTCTAATATGTCAACAGGTGAAGATAGAACATCGAGTACCTGCAGGAAAGTTACAAAGGATTTCGATTCCTAAATGGAAGTGGGAGCAAGTCACTATAGATTTTGTGACAGGATTACCCAAGACTGTGAAAGGATATGACGGAATTTGGGTAATAGTAGACAAACTTACTAAATCTGCTCACTTCCTTCCTATTAACAAGAAGTATTCATTGGATAAACTAGCAAGCTTATATATTAAGGAAATTATTCGATATCATGGGGTGCCAGTTAGCATTATCTCAGATAGAGATCCAAGATTCACCTCTAAATTTTGGGGAAGTCTATAAAAATCTTTGGGCACGCAGTTAAAATTTAGTACAGCTTTTAACCCCCAAACTAATGGCCAATCTGAAAGGACAATACAAACTCTTGAAGATATCTTAAGAGCATGTGCTTTAGAATTTGGTGCGAGTTGGGATATGCAATTGCATCTAATTGAGTTTTCTTATAATAATAGTTACCACTCTAGCATACAGATGGCTCCATTTGAAGCTCTTTATGGAAGAAAGTGCAGATCACCTGTATATTGGGATGAGGTGGGAGAACGAAAGCTTTTGGGGCCTCAATTAATTCAAAAAGATGCTAATAATATTCGAATTATACGCCAAAGATTATTAACAGTTCAAAGTCATTAGAAAAGTTATGCAGATCGAAGGCGAAGAGATCTAGAGTTCGAAGTTGGTGAGCACGTCTTCTTAAAGGTGTCGCCAACCAAGGGAGTTATGAGGTTTGGTCAAAGGGGAAAGTTAGCCCCAAGATTTATTGGCCCATTTGAGATCTTACAAAAGGTTGGGCCTGTAGCATACAGATTAGCATTGCCCCGTGGCTAGCATCCATGATGTATTCCATGTGTCAATGCTTCGAAGATATATCAGGGATCCATCACATGTCATATCTTACCAACCTCTACAACTACGAGATGATGCCACTTTTCGAGAACAACCAACCCAGAACTTGGAAATGAAAGAACATGTTCTAAGGAACAAAATTATACCTTTGGTAAAGATTTGTTGGTAACACCATTCAGACTAACAGGCAACGTGGGAAAGAAAAGAAGATATGTGAGAGCAGTATCCTCATCTATTCTATTAAGGTAAGCTAAATTTGGGGATCAAATTTCCTATAGGAGAGGAGAAATGTAATCAAATCAAATATTTAAGTTAGGAATTGATTTTATTTCCTTACTTGTTATTATAATTTAAGGAAATCTTAATCTACTTCCTTGTTTGTTGATATGAATTAAGGAAATAACTATTAAGTATTCCAAATATGATGATATCATATTTGTTAGTATATTAAATGAAAATAATTTATATTAAATAAATACAAAAATTAAAATAAATTTCCCTTAATAGAGGCTCACCTTCTCCTATTTAAAGGGGAGAGATCTCTCTCCTTCGTTCCTTACCTAGTCGAGCTGGCAACGGGGGGAACGAGGAGTTACACCCTGTTGACAAGAGAACAAGGAGTTACGACAAGAGGTAGGTTTCCCTACCTTTCTTAAAAGTTTTAGCTTTTATTTTGATTCTTTAAATGTTGAAAGTTTTATAGTTTGAAAAATATGTATCAATTCTTTAAATGTCAACTTTTTTGTATTAAAATAATCAGTTAAAGTTTTCATAATATTCTTTGACCCATGATTAAGGTTTTTATTGTAGAATTAAATATGTTAAAAAGGTATATATTTTATATGATATATTTTCTATATTATAGTTTATCTTTAATCTTATATGGATTAAAATCTTGTTAGACTAGAATATGTTATCTAAAATCCATTTTTCTGATATTCTTTGATATGAAATTTAAAATATATTATTCTGAATGATTTAAAATATGACTAGAATATGTTGAAATTTTATGTGTTGTAAACATGATTTTTATTTGAATTTAGAAAGCTATTTCTTTGTATTAAAACTTATCTCCTAGTCCCTCTTTTAATGTCTTATGATTTCTAGTCAAATTGAGAATGTTTTTTCTTTGTATTAAAGCTTTTCTCCTCATCTATATTTTAATGCATTATTATGTTTTTATTTATGTTGTTAATGGTATATGCTATTACTAGTCCATGGGCCAAGGTTGGGCTAGTTTTATGTAATGCATGCTCAATCATATATAATGCACATGACCAGTAGATGGACTGGCTCAATCTAGCCCAATATTATTGTTGAACTTGAGCCCAAATATTGATTGAACTAAACTAGACTTGATCAGTCTAGATCAATTCAGGTTGATTTCGAATTGATTGACTTATTCAAATTAGTTTAACCTAAATTGAACTTAATCTAGTCTAAATTATACTAGTCTAGGGTGGTTCCAGACCAGTTAAATAAGGATTAGAGATTAGTTCAGTTAGGCTATAGTAAATCGAGTTCAATTGAATCGATTAAACTAGAGTTCAAGTCAATTGATGGCTAATTTATATTATTTGATATTAATGATATTTTAAAGAGATGTTTTAAATATGCTATTTCATCCCAAAATGGACATGACCAGTGTGAGATTATATTATTTTCCTGCCGAGAGCAGGTAGGGCAATTCCCTTCGGGGATTAGCGGGCCATCAGACGTGGCGGCTAGACGGTTCCTCCATCCGCTGTTGGGAGGAACGTGTCCCCACTTTGGCAGGTGTGGGACACCACTCCATCCGATGTTGGGAGTGTGATATGAGTTTGCCTCCATCCGTTGTTGGGAGAACACAAACTCATCCCGTAGGATAAAGCCTCTCCATCCGCTATTGGGGGAGTGCTTCTTCAGGTACTTGATATACGCCAATGGGATGATTGATTGAATTTTGATCATGTATACATTTTGAGTTGACTTTTGGGGTTCCTACTCAGCGTTGCTGAATTTTCTTTGTTTTTGATTTTCAGAGCAGCCTCCCTCTAGTACTAAGTCGGATTCCAGTGGAGAACGGACCTTCCTCTACCGCTAGGTAGAGACACTTCGATGATTCTTGAAGTTAACATCACTATGTTTACCTTTTTATTTATGATTCGATGAATAAATAGATTGTAATAAATAAATTGTAATAAATGTTTATGAATGATGAATAAAGTGATGTTTATCTATTTGGCCTAAATGTGTGGAAAGATATATATATATATATATATATATATATATAATTCCAGGATGTGACAATATAAGTTGGAGGGGGAGAATTGTTGGGTCCAGCCCATATGCGGGCTTGGACAAATTGGGTCGTTTGAGCCCAAATCAAATAAATCAATAATTAGGTGAGAAAAAAGTTTTTTCGTAAGTGCAACGTGCGTGTTTATAGGTGAGCGTGTGGCGGCGTGCATAGAAAAGAGGAGAGAGAAATAAAGAGAGACAGATTATGTTTCTAAGTTTTCTGCTTGACGATCGGTAGCCAAACGTTGTCAGTTTTTGCCCAAATTTAATGTGAAAAATCCGTGCAGCAAACTCTAAATCCTAACGGTGTTGATCTATAGTTTACCCTCTCTAAGGTACTTTCCTGCGACATCCACTATTTGAGACCTAGAATTCTCTATTGAGGAGATCCATCGATATGCTGGAGTCAAGATCTATGTTCTTGATGTTATTTTGATCCTCTAGTTATTCTAGAGAAGACCTATTGTAAACCTATTATCATTACTATTGATAGTGGAAGTTTGAGGTGGACTACGGTCCCGTGGTTTTTCCCACATTGAGTTTTCCACGTTAAAAAGATTTGGTCTCATTGTGTGATTGATTATTTGTTCTATTATTTATGCTGTGCTGGTTGATATTTACATTTCGATATAAAGTTGGTATTTTGATAAGAAACCCATTTTGATACACAAAGAGGGAAAAGAATATTCTACTTTAACATGTTTTTTCCCAACAGTTATTGGCTGAGAGGTTATTTTCTATATTGTGTCTAAGTAAGCTGCGAGTGGTGCGGTAGTGAGTTCACTTGTTTGCTCGTGTCGTGCATAGTAAGTTGGTAAGGCAGGATAAAGCATAGTCTTAGGAATGGATCTATGTCCAACGAGAGAAACCTTAGTCTTAGGAACAGGTCTATGTCTAGCCTAGCAGGAGTTTTTGACTCCAAGTAAGAAATAACTGTAGATGGCGAGTACACGGTTGAAAGTGAAAGTGTTCTCGACGAGAATGAATCAGCAGGAACTATATCTTAGGCAAAGAGGAAAAGCAACAAAAATAATGTGTTTAGTAGCTGTTGTCTGGGTATACAAGAAGTAGTTAATCGATTAAGTCGTCAGCTGGAGGCAGTGGTTCATAACAAAAAATAAAGGGTTGGGAAAGGGTCATCACATAAGATGGAAAACAATCAGAAGCGGTTCGAGCAGTATCATCATAAGTAGCAGAATTGCCTGTTGGAGGTAAAGTTGAAACAGGATCTGAAGCTATGTGCGGTATCTGAAGAAAAGAATAGAAGATAAGAATAATTACTGAAGAAGCTTTATTAAAGAAGTGAAGATAAGAAATGCTTCAATACATTAACATATTCCCTTTCCTATTTATATATATTAGGAGAAAGGATTTCTCTCAACAGAATAGAGGATTTTCCTCAATAGAATAGAGAGATTTCCTCATATAGTTGGGGAAATCTTATCTTCAATCATGCCCCCGCAAGATGGTGCTCCTGATAAGGATACCAATCTTGGATCGATGCAAAGAATGGTTTACAAGCGAGAGACTTTGTGAGTAGGGCAAGAGCAGATCACTACTATTGTTGCGATTACTGTTGCTGTGAGAGCACAAGCGTTCCCTTCGTTCTCCTTAAGTCCGCCCTTCGTTCTCCTTAAGTCCACCGACTGTTGGCAGATCAGCGCAGGCAGTGAAGGCTACCGCGGTGAGGAAGATGAGGATTGACCGTGGAGGGCTGCAGTGGCGTTGGTCATTGGCCGAAGACAAGGACGAAGCTTCGCTTTTCTCAATGACGTTGGTCGTTGGCCAAAGGCAAGAGCGATACTTCGCTTTTCTCACTGCTCTGATACCATGATGAAAATAATAGAAGATAAGAATAATTATTGAAGAAACTTTATTAAATAAGTAAAGAAAAACTTTATTGAAGAAGTAAAGAAGCTTTATTGAAGTAACTTTAGCTTGAATACACTAACATGTCTCTCTTATATTTATACAGATTAGGAGAGAGGATTTTCCTCAATAGTTGGGGCAAGATAAGATTTCCCCAACTATATAAGGAAATCTCTATTCTGTTGAGGAAAATCCTCTATTCTGTTGAGGAAAATTCTTTCTCCTAATATGTATAAATATGAGAGGGAACATGTTAATATATTGAAGCATTTCTTATCTTCACTTCTTTAATAAAGCTTCTTTAGTAATTATTCTTATCTTCTATTCTTTTCTTCATGGTATCAAAGCCACTTGCCTAGAGTAAACTCTCTTCTCGCTGTCGACTCATCTGTTTCTTCTCCACCTCCGGCGGCAAAAGAAAAAGCTTTCTACTACTGCTTTTCCATTGTTAGGCCATCGGTGCGATAAATCTTTCCTCCTCAACGAACGGTAACTATCTTCTCCACTGCCACTCTGTACCAATGTCTGTTCCCTTCCGTTGTGGCGTCTCTAGTGCTACGCTTACCAACACTGCCCCACCTTTCCTCCTTTGCTGTAGCCTTCTTTTCTATTGTAGCATCGTTGCAGCTTCCTCCTCTTTTGCAGCTTCCTCCTCTACTATACCTCTATTGCAGTTTCCTCCTCTGTTATACCTCTATTGCAGCTTTCTTCTCTGCTGCACCTCTACTGTAGTTTCCTCCTCTACTATAGTATCGCTGCAACATCGCTGTAACTTTCTCCTCTGCTGCAACTTCCTCCTCTACTGCAGCTTATTTCTCTGCTACAGCATTGCTATAGCTTTTTCTATTGCTGCAACTTTCTCTTCTACTACAGCCGTCACAATCACAACAACAGAATAGAGGATTTTTCTCAACAGAATAAAGAGATTTCTGGGAAAATCTTATCTTCTATCAGTATCCAATCAGTCAGCTGCAATTCTTCCATTTGTAGTAGTAGCTTGTTGGATTAAAACCAGATTATGAGTTGAAGGCTGGAACACGCGATCTTGCTTCTCTTGAAATAGCTCTAACAGCAGACGATTATCCTCTAATCTGACTTTTCTTTCTAAACACTAAACACTCAGCTCTTTATCTAGACTAGATGATATTCTGCAATTCCATTCTATCGAATACAAAGAGACTCCACTTTAACCATACTTTAGAAGGCCTGTACTAGATTCTTACCCAAACAAACAAACAAGACTAGACTTTCACTATACTACCGTTAACCGAGTATACTCTTGCAGTAGGGCACAAATCCAAATACCCTTTTCTCCCTTATTCTTTATAGTGCACAAGAAGATCCGAGAAGATAAGATTGGAGTGCTGTAAAAGATTAGAGTATGGAGGATTACCTGTTGGGGATGGAGGAGCAAGGAAGAAACAGAATACTACGATACGAGTAAAAAGAATCCTTTTGACTCAAGAAAACTGATGTAGTATTAAAAGCAGGAGAATTGATAAGACACTTACAAGATACCAAATGCACACAGATTCTCTATCTTTCTCTTCTTGCTATCTCAATCTCTCAATCTATATCTCAATGCCAATGCCTTGCTACATGAACTACGGTCCTATTTATAGGACCTAATGACAATCATCCTAACTACTAGATCACGAGGTGGTTAATGAAACCACCTTATAACTACTAGATCATGATTCAAGTGGTTATTGAAATCATCATGTAACCACTAGATCATGATAATAATCTAGATAGATAACTAGAATCAAATCTCAACATTACCCGCTTCTAAGGCAACTAACATAGATTTGAGTCGAACTACCCTTTTCACATAACTTAAAGCTTATAAAGCACTAACTAAGTGAAAAGAGCCAGAGGTAGAAGAGGGATAGATCTAGCGGAATAGAATAGGGCGTAGTTACTCAATAAGAATCCAGTCCAAGTGTTTTATTGGCTTTACCTTGGTTGTTCTTTTGTCGTAGTAGAGAGGAGAGATATTATGGGCTTTACCCCCTTTGCTTGATTGGCTTTCCCTAGTATACGAGTTCGGGGGCGGGTCAAGATGCCGATAAAGAAAGATGATTTGATTGAAGCTAGTGGTAGAGTTCCAGCAGAATCCGTTTCAACAGAAGAATATAGCTAGTAAGGAGGCTACAGAGAAGCTGTGTATTGACTTTTCTCTATACCTGATAGATATGCTGCATAAGAATTGCCTGTTCCTGTGAGAGTTATATTAGCGGGGCAACAAGGCAAGGTCGGGGAAGACTAAGTGGAGATAGGTTCTTGGCAGATACGTTATTGGCGCTTGACTGTATACGAGATATGAAGCCAAAGAATAAGATGGAAAGTAGAGTGAGACTAGTTGTAGCTTGTCTTAACGCAAAGTGGGTGTTTCACCTATCCCTAATAGGTGTGAGTCATGTACAAGTCCTGTGTTCCCAGCGTGTTGCGCGTTAGCGAGTTGTGCTCAAAGAGACGAAATCCTTTGTTGACTTCATACAGTGCTATTTTCTAGGGCAAGAAGGTAGTAAGGGAACGAATAAAGTAAAGAAAGGTTGGTTGGTACAGGAATATCAGATGTTTCCGCTTCATAGCTTAAGTCTGCAGCAAGTGGTTTTTCAAGTGTTGAGTCAGGAGAGGAATAGGGGTCTTCAGCGGGAAGGGCAAAGCTGAGTAGTTAGCGGCAGGAGCCCCCCCACCCCGCCGGTCGGGGCAGAAGATGTTGTAGCGGTAGGGAAGGGGGAGTTGGTTGGCCCAGTGCAACTAATACTAAAGTTAGGCCAGTAGGCTCAGGAATGGATTTTAGCACAGAAGTAAGTTATTCGGATTGCTTAGTCTCTCCATAAGAAGTATCCAGAAGTCAAACATGCATTTCTTATCTTGTACTGAAGTGACAACATTAGCGGAATCTTTCGATCGGTGAGGAAAACAGTAATGGAATCCTTTGTCTCGAGCACCCGCAATAGAATAAGATAGTCAAGACACTGCCATTAACTTAAGGGCTGCTGCTTCTTCGGGAGCTCCATTCTAATCTTCTCATCTTCTTTATAAATGAGAACTGATTAAACAAGAACCATTAACTTAAGCGCTAGACTACTAGACTTAACGAGCACCGTTGAGATTTGATTCATAGTTATCTATCTAGATAGTTATCATGATTTAGTGGTTACAGGATGATTTCAATAACCATCTCAATCATGATCTAGTAGTTATAGGGTGGTTTCAATAACTACCTCAATCTAGTAGTTATAGGGTGGTTGTCACTAGGTCCTATAAATAGGACCATAGTTCATGAAGCAAGTAAGACATAGAGAGAGTCTGTATGCATTTGATATCTTGTAAGTGTCCTCCTGTTTTTAATACTATATCAGTTTTCTTGAGTCGAAAGGCTTCCTTTTACTTGCATTGTAGTATTCTGTTTTTTCCTTGCTCCTCTATCCCCAACAAACACTATAAGTTATTCTCAGCCCCGACCCCTACACCGACTTGCGCACTGCATCTGGACCGACAACAAAGGGAGAGCTAATCAATCACCTATCTTTAGCCACCGAGTCTGGGTCCACTCTTTACTACAGATACGACTTCCCCACTTGCTTACTCTGTTGAATTCTTAGTTTACAGTGACTGCGCTAGCAAGTTATGTATTCTGACCAGATGAATATCTTATACTATTACTCTCAATGCGGTACCCTTATACCGAACCCACCTATCCTTGGGCTACAAATCATGGATTCTTTCTTTCCTTAATAAGAATAGAGTTGACTTATGTCTTTCAAACCTAGTGGTGCTACTACTCTTTCTCTCTACGCCAACACTGTAAACTCTCCTTTCTGAACCTCAGTAGAGTTATTACCAAGTCTAGTGTTTTAGGGCATCAAAGGCAGTACCATATCCAACTTCTTGTTGACAGCTCGTTTAAGTAGTGGTCCAGTAATTCTAAGTATAACTTCCCGATCTAGCACATTCAAGGATTGTAACGCGAATGGATACTATACTCTAGAACAAAGGACTTGCTCATAAAAGGACTTCCACTCAAAAGGAAGAATGAAACTCACCAGATAAAAGTACCAATTACCTGGCTGATAATCGATACCTAAACTCATAGACGAACCGCAACAAAGGCCTTACTATGGTATAGGTAGATCAGCAACAGCAATTAGTTAAGTCTCAAGGAAAGGACTCTAAAGGTTGCCAGCTTTCATTCTTTAAAGGGATACTAAGCGGTCTTCTTCAACTACACTTTCTTATCGAGCTAAGGGAGAGTCAAGTAAGTACTACCTATTTGCAATTGCCCTCTGATAGGAGAGGCCCTTATTGTTAGTTTCGGCAAGGGAACCAGAAAGGATATAGGTTGAAAATGCACTCTAACATAAGTAGTTTTACGGGAAATACATCATTGAATAGGCCTAAGAGAGCAACGAATGCATTTGATGCGCATAAGACAACCTTTACCGGTGAAACCTTAACAGCTACGAAACTACTTATTCCACTAGAACAGGCAATTCAGTTACTGACTTACCGATGAAACCTTAACAGCCCCCGGTAGTCCTGTGTGAGTTCTAGTCTTCATCCCGGTAGTGCAGCTCCTGTTCCTGTTCTTTTCTTGACCAAGTCCTATGTTCAAGCGACAGTCGTTGCGCATCAGTGCACAAACAAGTCTTAATTTACCTGCTTCTCTGGAGAGGTCGGGCACGGCACAATAAACAAGTAACAGAGTTTCAGTTTGTCGGTGATAACAATCAACAATAGCCAAGATCTCCCTAACTATATGATAAGATATCATAAATCTATTAAGGAAAATCCTCTTCTGTTGAGGAAAATTCTCCCTTCTAAACATGTATAAATATGAAGTATTGTTTATTATTTTGATCAATACAATCTTCTTCTTTCTATTTCATTTCTATCAGTCGGTACTAGTCAAGTTTTAGGGAGTAGGAGATCATCAGCTGTATCAGTACCAGGCCCCTTCGGGTTGTAAACTGAAAGAGGGTATTAGTTTTGTTTACTTGACTCTAGCTCAAAGTAATGACCAGAGAATGGACTGTATTGCCCCTAACCTTTTTTCTTATGATCCTCTTCAGCGCTAAGTCACACATCTGTTCTTATAAGTCTAGGTTCGGTGCTAGTGTTGTCTACGAGAGAATTGCTTGGTAAGCTGGATTCAAGTAATTAGTAAGTGGTACATTAGATTAGCGAGTTCAACTTCAATCACTCATGTCGGCACCCTTTCCTGTTGAATATCCTTAATAGGGAGGACCTGGCCTTTGAACAAAACCCTTCTTTCTTATCTTCTACTGGTTCCTAAGCATGTTCACAAGATCTGATTGCATAGTCTCTCATAATAGCATGTAATAGATTCATTTCCGAGCTACCGACTTGCAACAAAGAATGAAACGGAATCCCTTGCTTCTGAGAAATAGGAATATGCTTCCCCGACCCAAGAGTAAGCTAGATATAGGCACCTCGAAAACGAAAGTAGACTTACTGCAGACTAAACCTGCGCTGAAGAAGCACTTTATTAAGATTATGCCCTAAACCCAGACTTGACTAGCATTGCAGATTCTATACTGGAAGACGATGAAGATAGGAACTCAACAAAGAATTCGAAAACTGGCTGTTAGTGCAGAACTTATATCTACTTAATGGACTTTGCTAGGATAGGAATAGGATGAGACTGATTTACTTAGGGTAGTGTAGGGCATCAAAGCCAGTAATAGCTTCTGATCTTGTGGACAAAACTCGTATTGGCCAACAGTAGTTAATCGGTTAAGGCAATTCGTGTCTTGATTGAAGATTGCCTATTATAAGATAGGTAAATTCATAGAACAAATAGAGTTGGGGCATCAGCAGAAGTAGAGAATAAAGAGAAGATACTTGTGTCGAAACAGGAGTAGAATCATTAGCCTGTATCCCGAGTGTCAAGATAAGATACGGGATAAGGTGAAGGTGAGGAATACTGATCTTCGGTAGGTAAAGAATATAGAGCTTTATCTCTGATGCTAAAGAATCCACAGGTCTTGTTAGCACCCAATAGTAGTGGAGTTCCTATAGCTCCTTGTCGGCCTATTCCAGTTATCGGATTTTCAACTGTGGGGCTACCTCGGAACAGGCGCTAAGCAATAAATGTATTCCATGACTTTAGTTTCGAGTGCAAGAGAGATTGCAAAGGGTGTTGAATATATAAACTCGGTAATGTTCTTGTTGTTAGTGGGGCCAAATAAAGGACTTGCTCGTAACGAGTTATAATGTTGAATTCGTGTTTGTTGGCTTGACTTCATGGAGAGGAGAGACAGAGGTGCTAGTGTTGTCGACTCGAGTGACAGCAGGATGAGTTTCGGAAAAAGGACTAGTTTTAGAAGCCTTCGACTAGACTATTCGACACTTTACTTCATTCTATCCTAGGTATACCAAAAAGGAGATTCAAAGAAATTAATAACTTAAAGTCGAGGTCAATCAGTATCCGGGTGCGAGTCTAGGTTAAGCGGTGAAGCATCTCTGGACAGCTAGGTTTGGGAAGGGAGTGTCAATTCCTAAACGGTAAGAGAGAGAAATGAATGTTGGCTTGGCAGAGAGGGTGCTAATGCTTTGTTTTGAGTAAGCAGTGTTTGTTTACTAAATTCTATCATATGCTACTTACACATTGTGGCCCAAGCATTAAGGTTAAGATAAGGCCTGGAACTGAATCTTTCTTTGTAGTGGTAAGACCTCTGTTCAACGTAGCTAATAGCAAATACCCTTATTTATCGTTGTTGAAGCTCTGTCTTACTCTGTTAATAGCAAATACCCCTCTTTCCATACCAACTCCATAAATGTGCTAAGTGATCCAAGTCGTGTCACCGCTGTAGCTCCAGGTAGTCGAGTTCCTAATAGTGTTGTAGTGAAGTTTCGTTATAGGCTTTCCCCTACAAGCACAGTTCTGGGCTTTCCCTTCCTTTATTGGCTTTACCTCTGTTGTCTACGAGATAATCAGCCAAGCTGAGAAGAAGGCTAAAGTCAGAGTATCCAGTCAGTGGGACATAAATCCGAGTTTATAGTGGTGTTGATGGTTCATCAAGGAGAGAGAGTTCTACTTTTACTGTATCTCGAATAGAATCTCTTTAATAATACCCACGTAATGGAACGGCATCTTCCAGCTGTACGTAGTGAGTCGGGTTCTTAAAGTGGAGTTTATTGTGTTGTAGTATAGAATGGGGACAGTTAGAAAGGAAAGGTAAAGGTGCGCGCGCTACAAAGGTTAAGGTGTAAACAATCTCTTGGGTTAGAAGGAAGACCATCATCTTGGTTCAGAAATCTAAGTTATAGTTTATTATTATGTAGAAGCCGAAGATAATCTAGTATTAGCTACGAGAGAAGAATAAGTTCGAGGTCAATTCAAGAATCCGCAGAAGCTACTGATAGAGCAGGATCATCTGCTGTGAGAGGAAAGTATCAAGGTTAAGGCAAAAGTGCCCTTCATTCAAGTCGAGTTCGGGCAAGACGAACAAGTAAAAGAAAAAGATCTGAATGCCGATGCCTAATAGAAAAAGTCATTAATAAAACAAGTAAGTATAAGTAAGCGAGGCGAAAGTAAGGGTTCCGTTAGGGCAGGGCAGAAAGCTAAAGCAAGCAGACAAGTAACTACAGCTTGTTTCAACAAGTGTTTTTTGCCATAGGGATAGTTACGCAATAGCACATTTCACTATTCATTACGGGAGGTCAAGAGGTAATAGTTCAATTCGGAGGAGTTTAAAGAGGTATGTATTCATAAGAGGAGATGAACACTAACGGCCCTTTCGTAGTTGCTAAGGTGAACTTGTTGAGTAAACAAATAATTAATGAATTTCCCATTAACGAGCTCTCTCCACCACCTCTCTTGGATACTTAGTGCTTGCTACTGACTTGCGCGAACAGGACATTCTCCACTACACAAGGCAAGGTCAAGGTCACAAGAACCACTCTAATACAACCCTATGATGCTTATTCAGTAAAGTAAACAAAGAATTCAGAAACTTATATTGCGGGATTCAATAGATTCAACACTTGCTGCTTCCTTTCTAACCCCAAGAGTAAGCATTAGCTGAACTTTGATCTACCCGACCCCCCTTGCTTTAAGAAAGAATAAGGGCTGCAAGACAGGAGAAGAATCCCTATTCTCAAGCTGGATCAGAAGCGTTTTTTTCTCTCTTTTCTATTGCCGACTTGGAGTGATAAATTCACTGTTTTCCTTTACTTTACGACTGCCATATTGCTAGGTTAATTATACAATCAAATCGTTAATGGAATCTTGAGAGCACATGTTTTTAGAGCTAGTCCCAGAAAATTTACCATAAGATAATTTTGGCAACACAACAAAGACAATAAAGCGAAAAATAAAAGCGACAAGAACACTATATTTACGTGGTTTGGTCAATTAACTTTGACCTACATCTACGGATGAAAGAGGAGCAAATCACTACTATGAAAAGGGACTATTACAAATGTTTAGGAGCAAATCACTACTATGAAAATACTAAACAAGAAAAACCCAAAGTATAAGTCCAAACTATTTAACTGAGTGTGGACTTAAACCAAAGTAAATACTTAGGTTTTCTTGTGGTGCCACTTGTGGTGCGACTTGTGGTGCATCTGACTTCAAAACTCAGACCCTTATTTATAGTTCAAATACGAGACAACAAGTCTGATTTTCCCGATGTGGGATTATGGGACTTGCCAAACTAACAAATCTCCACCTTGGCATGTCCCAACAAAACTTGCTCCACCTTCTTCATAAAAGCCCCAACGGGCAATCACCAATAATGAACACCAACCAAGTCCAAGCACTGCTTGAACTTGTAAACCGGAAGAGGTTTCATAAGCATATCAGCTGGATTGTCCTTCGTATGAATTTTTTGAACAAGGACTTTCCCCTCAACAATGGTATCCCATTTGCATCAAATAATTTTCTTACCCGAAGGTGGCTTCACAAGATCCAAAGTTCTATTATGATGGAGAGATTCTATTTCTTTATTTATCGCAATCAACCACTTAGCGGAATTATCATTAGAAACTGCATCTGAGTAGGGAGTAGGCTCACCAACTTCACTTGTTTATTCTACAACAGACAAAGCATATGCAACAAAATTTGCATATCTTTGTGGTGGTCGAATATCTCTCCGTGGTCTATCCTTGGCTATGGAATATTGCTCTTCCTCTGGATCATCTGTGTCAGTAGACTCGGGACCACCTACTGGCATTCTTTGAGTAGAAGAGTTCGACTTAAAAGAATTAGACCTACCAATCTCAAGCTCCACCTGCTTCTGCGCACTATCATTTGTACAACTAGTAGAATCCTCTTTGGAAGATAACATAAACAATTCATCAAAAGTAACATCTCTACTGATTATAAACTTTGGGGATTTGGGATCAGAACACCATAATCTGTATCCTTTCACCCCAGAAGCATACCCAAGGAAAATACATTTTTTAGCTCGAGGCTCTAATTTTCCTTCATTTATATGCATGTATGCTGGATACCCAAAAAATTTTAAATCAGAGTAATCAGCAGGAGTACCTAACCAAACTTCCTCCGGAGTTTTAAAGTTAAGAGCTGCAGAAGGAGTGCGGTTGACAACGTAACAGGCCATATTAATCGCCTCTGCCCAAAAGTCCTTTGTTAACCCTACATTTGAGATCATACACCTCGCTCTCTCCAAGAGTGTTTTGTTCATACGTTCGGCCACACCATTTTGCTGAGGCGTCATCCTAACAGTGTGATGCCAAACGATTCCTTCATTTTTGCAGAATTCTTCAAAGTCACCTTCACAAAATTCCATGCCATTATCTGTTCGAAGCCGCTTAATCTGTTTACCTATTTGTTTCTCAATCAAAGCCTTCCATTGTTTAAAGGTTAGAAAAACATCATTTTTATGCTTCAGAAAATAAACCCAAACTTTCCTGGAATAATCGTCAATGAAAGTCAACATATACCTGGCACCACCCTTAGATTGAACATGAGCTGGACCCCAAAGGTCTGAATGAATATAGTCAAGAGTACCTTTCGTTTTGTGAACTGCCGGAGAAGTGAAGTTGACTCTTTTCTGCTTTCCAAAAATGCAGTGTTCACAAAAGTCCAGTGGCCCAGTACTTTGTCCGCAAAGTAGACATCTTTTGCTCAATATGCTCAAACCTTTTTCGCTCATATGACCCAAACGCATATGCCATAATTTGGTGATGTCAGAATCAGACAATGATGATGACGAGACTGCAACTGAGCCTGTGACAGTAGTTCCCTGCAAAATATACAAGCTACCAGACCTACAAGCTTTCATAACAACAAGAGCACTTCTAGAAACTTTCATAACTCCACCTTCAGTTGTGTATTTACACCCAAGAGCCTCTAGGGTGCCTAAAGAGATGAGATTCTTTTTTAAATTAGGAACATGTCTAACATTAGTGAGCGTCCTCACAATACCATCATGCATTTTAATTCGGATTGTTCCTCTACCAACAACATCACACGCGGCATTATTGCCCATCAAAACAATTCCACCATTACAAGATTCATATGTCGAAAACAAATCCCTATTGGGACACATGTGATAAGAACAACCCAAATCTAAAATCCATTCATTTTTAGACATCGTCCTATCATCAGTAGCAAAGAAAATATTTTCAACATTCTCATCAAATGCTACACTAGCTTCAGCGGACTTAGTAGTTTTCTCAACAAGTTTTCCCTTTTGCTTTAATTTATTTTTTAATTTAAAGCAATCAGTCTTAATGTGCCCCATTTTATGACAATATCTACATTCCAAATTTCTATGTTTGGATTTAGATCTAGATTTAGATCTACTACTGTCAAATTCTCTTTTATCCATTCTCCCCCTAACAACCAGACTTTCAGCCTGATTCTCTCTACTTTCCCCAGTGATATTCCTATCTATCTGCTCCTTAGATTTCAGTGCAGATTTAATTTCTCGATACAAAACTGTTTCTTTTCCATAAATCAAAGTATTATGGAAATGCTTAAAAGATTGGGGAAGAGAACACAAGAGTAACAAAGCCTTATCCTCATCATCAATTTTTGCATCTATATTCTCCAAATCCATAACCAAAGAATCAAACTTATCAAGATGTGAGAGTATAGATGTACCTTCAGTCATCCGAAGCATATATAGACTCGGCTTCAAGTAGAGACGATTCTCCACTGTCCTCTTCATGTACAAGGCTTTAAGCTTGTCCCACATATTCTCAGTCGTAGTCTCCGTAGCTACCTCCCGTAAAACCTCACCAGAGAGATTTAGAATGATGCTTGATCGGGCCTTCTTATCCATACCCACAAGCTCTTCTTTTGACATATCATCTGGAATGCTCTCGGCTCCCTGTAGTACCAAATCAACTCTGTCTTGAACCAGAATGGCCTCCATCTTGAGTTGCCACAAGCCGAAGTTGACATTTCTGTCGAATTTCTCGATAATAATCTTTGTTATTGTCATCGTTGCCAAAAGATCCCAGAACCAGGCTCTGATACCAGTTTTTAGAGCTAGCCCTAGGAAATTTACCACAAGATAATTTTGGCAACACAACAAAAACAATAAAGCGAAAAATAAAAGCGACAAGAACACCAAATTTACGTGGTTCGGTCAATTAACTTTGACCTACATCCACGGACGAAAGAGGAGCAAATCACTACTATGAAAAGGGACTATTACAAATGCCTTAGGAAGATATTCCTAGGCCATAAAACACCCGAAAATACTAAACAAGAAAAACCCAAAGTATAAGTCCAAACTATTTAACTGAGTGTGTACTTAAACCAAAGTAAATACTTAGGTTTTCTTGTGGTGCCACTTGTGGTGCGACTTGTGGTGCATATGACTTCAAAGCTCAGACCCTTATTTATAGTTCCAATACGAGACAACAAGTCTGATTTCCCCGATGTGGGACTATGGGACTTGCCAAACTAATACATGTAATATCACTATTGAATAGAAACTCCCTTTGTGTTGTTTCACCCGTATGGTACGCGCACTCAGTCTTGTTGTTTCACCCGTATGGTATTATACTTCTAGCCCTTGCTTATTTTAGTGTTATCTACGAGAGAAGTCATTGTGTTGCAGTAATATCTTAATCCACTAGATCAAGTACTGTTTTTGTCAACTAGAACAATACTTTCTACAACTGATGATACTGCTTTAGCCTCTACTTTCCTTGTTGCTGACATGTGAACTACAGATTCTTGAGTAGACTTAACAAACACTGTTTCTTAAACTAGAACTGGAACTGACCTACAAGGAGCTAGAGCACCGACATTATTGTTAGAAAATAAATAGATAAACAAGTTGTAGAAGAAGTTGATTGTTATTAACATATCCTCCTTTCTTTTATACAGGTTAGAAGGGAGAATTTTTCTCAACAGGTTAGAGGATTTCCCTCAACAGAGTAGAGAGATTTCCTCAAACAGTTAGGGAAATCTCATCTACTTATCATGCCCCCGCAAGATGGTGCTCCGATCAAGGAGGCCAATCTTGGACTGATGTAATGCAAAAAGTTTACGAGCTAGAGGCTTCGTAAATGAGTCGGCCAATTGATCAGCCGTATGAACATGAGAAACACGAAGTTGACGGTGGACAACTTGATCGCGTACAAAGTGGAAATCGATAGCAATATGTTTCATGCGGGAGTGGAATACCGGATTAGCGCACAGATAGGTAGCTCCAATGTTATCACAATATATTGTAGGGGTGGAATCGATGTTGAGTTCCTGGAGTAGATTCGTGATCCAATTGAGTTCTGCAGTGGTAGCGGCAATGGCACGGTATTCAGCTTCAGTTGTAGACCGAGCGATTGTCTTTTGCTTCTTAGAACTCCAGCTGATTGGATGAGCACCAAGGAAGATAATATACCCTGATGTGGATGTTCTATCATCAAGGTTACCTACCCAATCAGCATCAGCAAAGGCATGAAGACAAAGTGGAGAGTGTTTACAAAAAAAGAGTTCATGATTTAGGGTCCCTTTAAGATATCGTAGAAGTCTCTTGACCGCAGACCAGTGTAGAGTAGATGGTTGATGCATAAACTATGATAATTTGTTGACAGCAAATGAGATGTCTGGACGCGTGAGAGCCAAGTATTGTAAAGAGCCAACAACTTGGCGGTATTGAGTGGGTTCTGTAGCAGGACTTCCATCCGATAATTTGAGAGAACCACTAGTAGAGATGGGGGTTGTAACTGCATTTGCATCTTGTACTGAAGTGACAACATTAGCGGAATCTTTCGATCGGTGAGGAAAACAGTAATGGAATCCTTTGTCTCGAGCACCCGCAATAGAATAAGATAGTCAAGACACTGCCATTAACTTAAGGGCTGCTGCTTCTTCGGGAGCTCCATTCTAATCTTCTCATCTTCTTTATAAATGAGAACTGATTAAACAAGAACCATTAACTTAAGCGCTAGACTACTAGACTTAACGAGCACCGTTGAGATTTGATTCATAGTTATCTATCTAGATAGTTATCATGATTTAGTGGTTACAGGATGATTTCAATAACCATCTCAATCATGATCTAGTAGTTATAGGGTGGTTTCAATAACTACCTCAATCTAGTAGTTATAGGGTGGTTGTCACTAGGTCCTATAAATAGGACCATAGTTCATGAAGCAAGTAAGACATAGAGAGAGTCTGTATGCATTTGATATCTTGTAAGTGTCCTCCTGTTTTTAATACTATATCAGTTTTCTTGAGTCGAAAGGCTTCCTTTTACTTGCATCGTAGTATTCTGTTTTTTCCTTGCTCCTCCATCCCCAACAAACACTATAAGTTATTCTCAGCCCCGACCCCTACACCGACTTGCGCACTGCATCTGGACCGACAACAAAGGGAGAGCTAATCAATCACCTATCTTTAGCCACCGAGTCTGGGTCCACTCTTTACTACAGATACGACTTCCCCACTTGCTTACTCTGTTGAATTCTTAGTTTACAGTGACTGCGCTAGCAAGTTATGTATTCTGACCAGATGAATATCTTATACTATTACTCTCAATGCGGTACCCTTATACCGAACCCACCTATCCTTGGGCTACAAATCATGGATTCTTTCTTTCCTTAATAAGAATAGAGTTGACTTATGTCTTTCAAACCTAGTGGTGCTACTACTCTTTCTCTCTACGCCAACACTGTAAACTCTCCTTTCTGAACCTCAGTAGAGTTATTACCAAGTCTAGTGTTTTAGGGCATCAAAGGCAGTACCATATCCAACTTCTTGTTGACAGCTCGTTTAAGTAGTGGTCCAGTAATTCTAAGTATAACTTCCCGATCTAGCACATTCAAGGATTGTAACGCGAATGGATACTATACTCTAGAACAAAGGACTTGCTCATAAAAGGACTTCCACTCAAAAGGAAGAATGAAACTCACCAGATAAAAGTACCAATTACCTGGCTGATAATCGATACCTAAACTCATAGACGAACCGCAACAAAGGCCTTACTATGGTATAGGTAGATCAGCAACAGCAATTAGTTAAGTCTCAAGGAAAGGACTCTAAAGGTTGCCAGCTTTCATTCTTTAAAGGGATACTAAGCGGTCTTCTTCAACTACACTTTCTTATCGAGCTAAGGGAGAGTCAAGTAAGTACTACCTATTTGCAATTGCCCTCTGATAGGAGAGGCCCTTATTGTTAGTTTCGGCAAGGGAACCAGAAAGGATATAGGTTGAAAATGCACTCTAACATAAGTAGTTTTACGGGAAATACATCATTGAATAGGCCTAAGAGAGCAACGAATGCATTTGATGCGCATAAGACAACCTTTACCGGTGAAACCTTAACAGCTACGAAACTACTTATTCCACTAGAACAGGCAATTCAGTTACTGACTTACCGATGAAACCTTAACAGCCCCCGGTAGTCCTGTGTGAGTTCTAGTCTTCATCCCGGTAGTGCAGCTCCTGTTCCTGTTCTTTTCTTGACCAAGTCCTGTGTTCAAGCGACAGTCGTTGCGCATCAGTGCACAAACAAGTCTTAATTTACCTGCTTCTCTGGAGAGGTCGGGCACGGCACAATAAACAAGTAACAGAGTTTCAGTTTGTCGGTGATAACAATCAACAATAGCCAAGATCTCCCTAACTATATGATAAGATATCATAAATCTATTAAGGAAAATCCTCTTCTGTTGAGGAAAATTCTCCCTTCTAAACATGTATAAATATGAAGTATTGTTTATTATTTTGATCAATACAATCTTCTTCTTTCTATTTCATTTCTATCAGTCGGTACTAGTCAAGTTTTAGGGAGTAGGAGATCATCAGCTGTATCAGTACCAGGCCCCTTCGGGTTGTAAACTGAAAGAGGGTATTAGTTTTGTTTACTTGACTCTAGCTCAAAGTAATGACCAGAGAATGGACTGTATTGCCCCTAACGTTTTTTCTTATGATCCTCTTCAGCGCTAAGTCACACATCTGTTCTTATAAGTCTAGGTTCGGTGCTAGTGTTGTCTACGAGAGAATTGCTTGGTAAGCTGGATTCAAGTAATTAGTAAGTGGTACATTAGATTAGCGAGTTCAACTTCAATCACTCATGTCGGCACCCTTTCCTGTTGAATATCCTTAATAGGGAGGACCTGGCCTTTGAACAAAACCCTTCTTTCTTATCTTCTACTGGTTCCTAAGCATGTTCACAAGATCTGATTGCATAGTCTCTCATAATAGCATGTAATAGATTCATTTCCGAGCTACCGACTTGCAACAAAGAATGAAACGGAATCCCTTGCTTCTGAGAAATAGGAATATGCTTCCCCGACCCAAGAGTAAGCTAGATATAGGCACCTCGAAAACGAAAGTAGACTTACTGCAGACTAAACCTGCGCTGAAGAAGCACTTTATTAAGATTATGCCCTAAACCCAGACTTGACTAGCATTGCAGATTCTATACTGGAAGACGATGAAGATAGGAACTCAACAAAGAATTCGAAAACTGGCTGTTAGCGCAGAACTTATATCTACTTAATGGACTTTGCTAGGATAGGAATAGGATGAGACTGATTTACTTAGGGTAGTGTAGGGCATCAAAGCCAGTAATAGCTTCTGATCTTGTGGACAAAACTCGTATTGGCCAACAGTAGTTAATCGGTTAAGGCAATTCGTGTCTTGATTGAAGATTGCCTATTATAAGATAGGTAAATTCATAGAACAAATAGAGTTGGGGCATCAGCAGAAGTAGAGAATAAAGAGAAGATACTTGTGTCGAAACAGGAGTAGAATCATTAGCCTGTATCCCGAGTGTCAAGATAAGATACGGGATAAGGTGAAGGTGAGGAATACTGATCTTCGGTAGGTAAAGAATATAGAGCTTTATCTCTGATGCTAAAGAATCCACAGGTCTTGTTAGCACCCAATAGTAGTGGAGTTCCTATAGCTCCTTGTCGGCCTATTCCAGTTATCGGATTTTCAACTGTGGGGCTACCTCGGAACAGGCGCTAAGCAATAAATGTATTCCATGACTTTAGTTTCGAGTGCAAGAGAGATTGCAAAGGGTGTTGAATATATAAACTCGGTAATGTTCTTGTTGTTAGTGGGGCCAAATAAAGGACTTGCTCGTAACGAGTTATAATGTTGAATTCGTGTTTGTTGGCTTGACTTCATGGAGAGGAGAGACAGAGGTGCTAGTGTTGTCGACTCGAGTGACAGCAGGATGAGTTTCGGAAAAAGGACTAGTTTTAGAAGCCTTCGACTAGACTATTCGACACTTTACTTCATTCTATCCTAGGTATACCAAAAAGGAGATTCAAAGAAATTAATAACTTAAAGTCGAGGTCAATCAGTATCCGGGTGCGAGTCTAGGTTAAGCGGTGAAGCATCTCTGGATAGCTAGGTTTGGGAAGGGAGTGTCAATTCCTAAACGGTAAGAGAGAGAAATGAATGTTGGCTTGGCAGAGAGGGTGCTAATGCTTTGTTTTGAGTAAGCAGTGTTTGTTTACTAAATTCTATCATATGCTACTTACACATTGTGGCCCAAGCATTAAGGTTAAGATAAGGCCTGGAACTGAATCTTTCTTTGTAGTGGTAAGACCTCTGTTCAACGTAGCTAATAGCAAATACCCTTATTTATCGTTGTTGAAGCTCTGTCTTACTCTGTTAATAGCAAATACCCCTCTTTCCATACCAACTCCATAAATGTGCTAAGTGATCCAAGTCGTGTCACCGCTGTAGCTCCAGGTAGTCGAGTTCCTAATAGTGTTGTAGTGAAGTTTCGTTATAGGCTTTCCCCTACAAGCACAGTTCTGGGCTTTCCCTTCCTTTATTGGCTTTACCTCTGTTGTCTACGAGATAATCAGCCAAGCTGAGAAGAAGGCTAAAGTCAGAGTATCCAGTCAGTGGGACATAAATCCGAGTTTATAGTGGTGTTGATGGTTCATCAAGGAGAGAGAGTTCTACTTTTACTGTATCTCGAATAGAATCTCTTTAATAATACCCACGTAATGGAACGGCATCTTCCAGCTGTACGTAGTGAGTCGGGTTCTTAAAGTGGAGTTTATTGTGTTGTAGTATAGAATGGGGACAGTTAGAAAGGAAAGGTAAAGGTGCGCGCGCTACAAAGGTTAAGGTGTAAACAATCTCTTGGGTTAGAAGGAAGACCATCATCTTGGTTCAGAAATCTAAGTTATAGTTTATTATTATGTAGAAGCCGAAGATAATCTAGTATTAGCTACGAGAGAAGAATAAGTTCGAGGTCAATTCAAGAATCCGCAGAAGCTACTGATAGAGCAGGATCATCTGCTGTGAGAGGAAAGTATCAAGGTTAAGGCAAAAGTGCCCTTCATTCAAGTCGAGTTCGGGCAAGACGAACAAGTAAAAGAAAAAGATCTGAATGCCGATGCCTAATAGAAAAAGTCATTAATAAAACAAGTAAGTATAAGTAAGCGAGGCGAAAGTAAGGGTTCCGTTAGGGCAGGGCAGAAAGCTAAAGCAAGCAGACAAGTAACTACAGCTTGTTTCAACAAGTGTTTTTTGCCATAGGGATAGTTACGCAATAGCACATTTCACTATTCATTACGGGAGGTCAAGAGGTAATAGTTCAATTCGGAGGAGTTTAAAGAGGTATGTATTCATAAGAGGAGATGAACACTAACGGCCCTTTCGTAGTTGCTAAGGTGAACTTGTTGAGTAAACAAATAATTAATGAATTTCCCATTAACGAGCTCTCTCCACCACCTCTCTTGGATACTTAGTGCTTGCTACTGACTTGCGCGAACAGGACATTCTCCACTACACAAGGCAAGGTCAAGGTCACAAGAACCACTCTAATACAACCCTATGATGCTTATTCAGTAAAGTAAACAAAGAATTCAGAAACTTATATTGCGGGATTCAATAGATTCAACACTTGCTGCTTCCTTTCTAACCCCAAGAGTAAGCATTAGCTGAACTTTGATCTACCCGACCCCCCTTGCTTTAAGAAAGAATAAGGGCTGCAAGACAGGAGAAGAATCCCTATTCTCAAGCTGGATCAGAAGCGTTTTTTTCTCTCTTTTCTATTGCCGACTTGGAGTGATAAATTCACTGTTTTCCTTTACTTTACGACTGCCATATTGCTAGGTTAATTATACAATCAAATCGTTAATGGAATCTTGAGAGCACATGTTTTTAGAGCTAGTCCCAGAAAATTTACCATAAGATAATTTTGGCAACACAACAAAGACAATAAAGCGAAAAATAAAAGCGACAAGAACACTATATTTACGTGGTTTGGTCAATTAACTTTGACCTACATCTACGGATGAAAGAGGAGCAAATCACTACTATGAAAAGGGACTATTACAAATGTTTAGGAGCAAATCACTACTATGAAAATACTAAACAAGAAAAACCCAAAGTATAAGTCCAAACTATTTAACTGAGTGTGGACTTAAACCAAAGTAAATACTTAGGTTTTCTTGTGGTGCCACTTGTGGTGCGACTTGTGGTGCATCTGACTTCAAAACTCAGACCCTTATTTATAGTTCAAATACGAGACAACAAGTCTGATTTTCCCGATGTGGGATTATGGGACTTGCCAAACTAACAAATCTCCACCTTGGCATGTCCCAACAAAACTTGCTCCACCTTCTTCATAAAAGCCCCAACGGGCAATCACCAATAATGAACACCAACCAAGTCCAAGCACTGCTTGAACTTGTAAACCGGAAGAGGTTTCATAAGCATATCAGCTGGATTGTCCTTCGTATGAATTTTTTGAACAAGGACTTTCCCCTCAACAATGGTATCCCATTTGCATCAAATAATTTTCTTACCCGAAGGTGGCTTCACAAGATCCAAAGTTCTATTATGATGGAGAGATTCTATTTCTTTATTTATCGCAATCAACCACTTAGCGGAATTATCATTAGAAACTGCATCTGAGTAGGGAGTAGGCTCACCAACTTCACTTGTTTATTCTACAACAGACAAAGCATATGCAACAAAATTTGCATATCTTTGTGGTGGTCGAATATCTCTCCGTGGTCTATCCTTGGCTATGGAATATTGCTCTTCCTCTGGATCATCTGTGTCAGTAGACTCGGGACCACCTACTGGCATTCTTTGAGTAGAAGAGTTCGACTTAAAAGAATTAGACCTACCAATCTCAAGCTCCACCTGCTTCTGCGCACTATCATTTGTACAACTAGTAGAATCCTCTTTGGAAGATAACATAAACAATTCATCAAAAGTAACATCTCTACTGATTATAAACTTTGGGGATTTGGGATCAGAACACCATAATCTGTATCCTTTCACCCCAGAAGCATACCCAAGGAAAATACATTTTTTAGCTCGAGGCTCTAATTTTCCTTCATTTATATGCATGTATGCTGGATACCCAAAAAATTTTAAATCAGAGTAATCAGCAGGAGTACCTAACCAAACTTCCTCCGGAGTTTTAAAGTTAAGAGCTGCAGAAGGAGTGCGGTTGACAACGTAACAGGCCATATTAATCGCCTCTGCCCAAAAGTCCTTTGTTAACCCTACATTTGAGATCATACACCTCGCTCTCTCCAAGAGTGTTTTGTTCATACGTTCGGCCACACCATTTTGCTGAGGCGTCATCCTAACAGTGTGATGCCAAACGATTCCTTCATTTTTGCAGAATTCTTCAAAGTCACCTTCACAAAATTCCATGCCATTATCTGTTCGAAGCCGCTTAATCTGTTTACCTATTTGTTTCTCAATCAAAGCCTTCCATTGTTTAAAGGTTAGAAAAACATCATTTTTATGCTTCAGAAAATAAACCCAAACTTTCCTGGAATAATCGTCAATGAAAGTCAACATATACCTGGCACCACCCTTAGATTGAACATGAGCTGGACCCCAAAGGTCTGAATGAATATAGTCAAGAGTACCTTTCGTTTTGTGAACTGCCGGAGAAGTGAAGTTGACTCTTTTCTGCTTTCCAAAAATGCAGTGTTCACAAAAGTCCAGTGGCCCAGTACTTTGTCCGCAAAGTAGACATCTTTTGCTCAATATGCTCAAACCTTTTTCGCTCATATGACCCAAACGCATATGCCATAATTTGGTGATGTCAGAATCAGACAATGATGATGACGAGACTGCAACTGAGCCTGTGACAGTAGTTCCCTGCAAAATATACAAGCTACCAGACCTACAAGCTTTCATAACAACAAGAGCACTTCTAGAAACTTTCATAACTCCACCTTCAGTTGTGTATTTACACCCAAGAGCCTCTAGGGTGCCTAAAGAGATGAGATTCTTTTTTAAATTAGGAACATGTCTAACATTAGTGAGCGTCCTCACAATACCATCATGCATTTTAATTCGGATTGTTCCTCTACCAACAACATCACACGCGGCATTATTGCCCATCAAAACAATTCCACCATTACAAGATTCATATGTCGAAAACAAATCCCTATTGGGACACATGTGATAAGAACAACCCAAATCTAAAATCCATTCATTTTTAGACATCGTCCTATCATCAGTAGCAAAGAAAATATTTTCAACATTCTCATCAAATGCTACACTAGCTTCAGCGGACTTAGTAGTTTTCTCAACAAGTTTTCCCTTTTGCTTTAATTTATTTTTTAATTTAAAGCAATCAGTCTTAATGTGCCCCATTTTATGACAATATCTACATTCCAAATTTCTATGTTTGGATTTAGATCTAGATTTAGATCTACTACTGTCAAATTCTCTTTTATCCATTCTCCCCCTAACAACCAGACTTTCAGCCTGATTCTCTCTACTTTCCCCAGTGATATTCCTATCTATCTGCTCCTTAGATTTCAGTGCAGATTTAATTTCTCGATACAAAACTGTTTCTTTTCCATAAATCAAAGTATTATGGAAATGCTTAAAAGATTGGGGAAGAGAACACAAGAGTAACAAAGCCTTATCCTCATCATCAATTTTTGCATCTATATTCTCCAAATCCATAACCAAAGAATCAAACTTATCAAGATGTGAGAGTATAGATGTACCTTCAGTCATCCGAAGCATATATAGACTCGGCTTCAAGTAGAGACGATTCTCCACTGTCCTCTTCATGTACAAGGCTTTAAGCTTGTCCCACATATTCTCAGTCGTAGTCTCCGTAGCTACCTCCCGTAAAACCTCACCAGAGAGATTTAGAATGATGCTTGATCGGGCCTTCTTATCCATACCCACAAGCTCTTCTTTTGACATATCATCTGGAATGCTCTCGGCTCCCTGTAGTACCAAATCAACTCTGTCTTGAACCAGAATGGCCTCCATCTTGAGTTGCCACAAGCCGAAGTTGACATTTCTGTCGAATTTCTCGATAATAATCTTTGTTATTGTCATCGTTGCCAAAAGATCCCAGAACCAGGCTCTGATACCAGTTTTTAGAGCTAGCCCTAGGAAATTTACCACAAGATAATTTTGGCAACACAACAAAAACAATAAAGCGAAAAATAAAAGCGACAAGAACACCAAATTTACGTGGTTCGGTCAATTAACTTTGACCTACATCCACGGACGAAAGAGGAGCAAATCACTACTATGAAAAGGGACTATTACAAATGCCTTAGGAAGATATTCCTAGGCCATAAAACACCCGAAAATACTAAACAAGAAAAACCCAAAGTATAAGTCCAAACTATTTAACTGAGTGTGTACTTAAACCAAAGTAAATACTTAGGTTTTCTTGTGGTGCCACTTGTGGTGCGACTTGTGGTGCATATGACTTCAAAGCTCAGACCCTTATTTATAGTTCCAATACGAGACAACAAGTCTGATTTCCCCGATGTGGGACTATGGGACTTGCCAAACTAATACATGTAATATCACTATTGAATAGAAACTCCCTTTGTGTTGTTTCACCCGTATGGTACGCGCACTCAGTCTTGTTGTTTCACCCGTATGGTATTATACTTCTAGCCCTTGCTTATTTTAGTGTTATCTACGAGAGAAGTCATTGTGTTGCAGTAATATCTTAATCCACTAGATCAAGTACTGTTTTTGTCAACTAGAACAATACTTTCTACAACTGATGATACTGCTTTAGCCTCTACTTTCCTTGTTGCTGACATGTGAACTACAGATTCTTGAGTAGACTTAACAAACACTGTTTCTTAAACTAGAACTGGAACTGACCTACAAGGAGCTAGAGCACCGACATTATTGTTAGAAAATAAATAGATAAACAAGTTGTAGAAGAAGTTGATTGTTATTAACATATCCTCCTTTCTTTTATACAGGTTAGAAGGGAGAATTTTTCTCAACAGGTTAGAGGATTTCCCTCAACAGAGTAGAGAGATTTCCTCAAACAGTTAGGGAAATCTCATCTACTTATCATGCCCCCGCAAGATGGTGCTCCGATCAAGGAGGCCAATCTTGGACTGATGTAATGCAAAAAGTTTACGAGCTAGAGGCTTCGTAAATGAGTCGGCCAATTGATCAGCCGTATGAACATGAGAAACACGAAGTTGACGGTGGACAACTTGATCGCGTACAAAGTGGAAATCGATAGCAATATGTTTCATGCGGGAGTGGAATACCGGATTAGCGCACAGATAGGTAGCTCCAATGTTATCACAATATATTGTAGGGGTGGAATCGATGTTGAGTTCCTGGAGTAGATTCGTGATCCAATTGAGTTCTGCAGTGGTAGCGGCAATGGCACGGTATTCAGCTTCAGTTGTAGACCGAGCGATTGTCTTTTGCTTCTTAGAACTCCAGCTGATTGGATGAGCACCAAGGAAGATAATATACCCTGATGTGGATGTTCTATCATCAAGGTTACCTACCCAATCAGCATCAGCAAAGGCATGAAGACAAAGTGGAGAGTGTTTACAAAAAAAGAGTTCATGATTTAGGGTCCCTTTAAGATATCGTAGAAGTCTCTTGACCGCAGACCAGTGTAGAGTAGATGGTTGATGCATAAACTATGATAATTTGTTGACAGCAAATGAGATGTCTGGACGCGTGAGAGCCAAGTATTGTAAAGAGCCAACAACTTGGCGGTATTGAGTGGGTTCTGTAGCAGGACTTCCATCCGATAATTTGAGAGAACCACTAGTAGAGATGGGGGTTGTAACTGCATTTGCATCTTGTACTGAAGTGACAACATTAGCGGAATCTTTCGATCGGTGAGGAAAACAGTAATGGAATCCTTTGTCTCGAGCACCCGCAATAGAATAAGATAGTCAAGACACTACCATTAACTTAAGGGCTGCTGCTTCTTCGGGAGCTCCATTCTAATCTTCTCATCTTCTTTATAAATGAGAACTGATTAAACAAGAACCATTAACTTAAGCGCTAGACTACTAGACTTAACGAGCACCGTTGAGATTTGATTCATAGTTATCTATCTAGATAGTTATCATGATTTAGTGGTTACAGGATGATTTCAATAACCATCTCAATCATGATCTAGTAGTTATAGGGTGGTTTCAATAACTACCTCAATCTAGTAGTTATAGGGTGGTTGTCACTAGGTCCTATAAATAGGACCATAGTTCATGAAGCAAGTAAGACATAGAGAGAGTCTGTATGCATTTGATATCTTGTAAGTGTCCTCCTGTTTTTAATACTATATCAGTTTTCTTGAGTCGAAAGGCTTCCTTTTACTTGCATCGTAGTATTATGTTTTTTCCTTGCTCCTCCATCCCCAACAAACACTATAAGTTATTCTCAGCCCCGACCCCTACACCGACTTGCGCACTGCATCTGGACCGACAACAAAGGGAGAGCTAATCAATCACCTATCTTTAGCCACCGAGTCTGGGTCCACTCTTTACTACAGATACGACTTCCCCACTTGCTTACTCTGTTGAATTCTTAGTTTACAGTGACTGCGCTAGCAAGTTATGTATTCTGACCAGATGAATATCTTATACTATTACTCTCAATGCGGTACCCTTATACCGAACCCACCTATCCTTGGGCTACAAATCATGGATTCTTTCTTTCCTTAATAAGAATAGAGTTGACTTATGTCTTTCAAACCTAGTGGTGCTACTACTCTTTCTCTCTACGCCAACACTGTAAACTCTCCTTTCTGAACCTCAGTAGAGTTATTACCAAGTCTAGTGTTTTAGGGCATCAAAGGCAGTACCATATCCAACTTCTTGTTGACAGCTCGTTTAAGTAGTGGTCCAGTAATTCTAAGTATAACTTCCCGATCTAGCACATTCAAGGATTGTAACGCGAATGGATACTATACTCTAGAACAAAGGACTTGCTCATAAAAGGACTTCCACTCAAAAGGAAGAATGAAACTCACCAGATAAAAGTACCAATTACCTGGCTGATAATCGATACCTAAACTCATAGACGAACCGCAACAAAGGCCTTACTATGGTATAGGTAGATCAGCAACAGCAATTAGTTAAGTCTCAAGGAAAGGACTCTAAAGGTTGCCAGCTTTCATTCTTTAAAGGGATACTAAGCGGTCTTCTTCAACTACACTTTCTTATCGAGCTAAGGGAGAGTCAAGTAAGTACTACCTATTTGCAATTGCCCTCTGATAGGAGAGGCCCTTATTGTTAGTTTCGGCAAGGGAACCAGAAAGGATATAGGTTGAAAATGCACTCTAACATAAGTAGTTTTACGGGAAATACATCATTGAATAGGCCTAAGAGAGCAACGAATGCATTTGATGCGCATAAGACAACCTTTACCGGTGAAACCTTAACAGCTACGAAACTACTTATTCCACTAGAACAGGCAATTCAGTTACTGACTTACCGATGAAACCTTAACAGCCCCCGGTAGTCCTGTGTGAGTTCTAGTCTTCATCCCGGTAGTGCAGCTCCTGTTCCTGTTCTTTTCTTGACCAAGTCCTGTGTTCAAGCGACAGTCGTTGCGCATCAGTGCACAAACAAGTCTTAATTTACCTGCTTCTCTGGAGAGGTCGGGCACGGCACAATAAACAAGTAACAGAGTTTCAGTTTGTCGGTGATAACAATCAACAATAGCCAAGATCTCCCTAACTATATGATAAGATATCATAAATCTATTAAGGAAAATCCTCTTCTGTTGAGGAAAATTCTCCCTTCTAAACATGTATAAATATGAAGTATTGTTTATTATTTTGATCAATACAATCTTCTTCTTTCTATTTCATTTCTATCAGTCGGTACTAGTCAAGTTTTAGGGAGTAGGAGATCATCAGCTGTATCAGTACCAGGCCCCTTCGGGTTGTAAACTGAAAGAGGGTATTAGTTTTGTTTACTTGACTCTAGCTCAAAGTAATGACCAGAGAATGGACTGTATTGCCCCTAACGTTTTTTCTTATGATCCTCTTCAGCGCTAAGTCACACATCTGTTCTTATAAGTCTAGGTTCGGTGCTAGTGTTGTCTACGAGAGAATTGCTTGGTAAGCTGGATTCAAGTAATTAGTAAGTGGTACATTAGATTAGCGAGTTCAACTTCAATCACTCATGTCGGCACCCTTTCCTGTTGAATATCCTTAATAGGGAGGACCTGGCCTTTGAACAAAACCCTTCTTTCTTATCTTCTACTGGTTCCTAAGCATGTTCACAAGATCTGATTGCATAGTCTCTCATAATAGCATGTAATAGATTCATTTCCGAGCTACCGACTTGCAACAAAGAATGAAACGGAATCCCTTGCTTCTGAGAAATAGGAATATGCTTCCCCGACCCAAGAGTAAGCTAGATATAGGCACCTCGAAAACGAAAGTAGACTTACTGCAGACTAAACCTGCGCTGAAGAAGCACTTTATTAAGATTATGCCCTAAACCCAGACTTGACTAGCATTGCAGATTCTATACTGGAAGACGATGAAGATAGGAACTCAACAAAGAATTCGAAAACTGGCTGTTAGCGCAGAACTTATATCTACTTAATGGACTTTGCTAGGATAGGAATAGGATGAGACTGATTTACTTAGGGTAGTGTAGGGCATCAAAGCCAGTAATAGCTTCTGATCTTGTGGACAAAACTCGTATTGGCCAACAGTAGTTAATCGGTTAAGGCAATTCGTGTCTTGATTGAAGATTGCCTATTATAAGATAGGTAAATTCATAGAACAAATAGAGTTGGGGCATCAGCAGAAGTAGAGAATAAAGAGAAGATACTTGTGTCGAAACAGGAGTAGAATCATTAGCCTGTATCCCGAGTGTCAAGATAAGATACGGGATAAGGTGAAGGTGAGGAATACTGATCTTCGGTAGGTAAAGAATATAGAGCTTTATCTCTGATGCTAAAGAATCCACAGGTCTTGTTAGCACCCAATAGTAGTGGAGTTCCTATAGCTCCTTGTCGGCCTATTCCAGTTATCGGATTTTCAACTGTGGGGCTACCTCGGAACAGGCGCTAAGCAATAAATGTATTCCATGACTTTAGTTTCGAGTGCAAGAGAGATTGCAAAGGGTGTTGAATATATAAACTCGGTAATGTTCTTGTTGTTAGTGGGGCCAAATAAAGGACTTGCTCGTAACGAGTTATAATGTTGAATTCGTGTTTGTTGGCTTGACTTCATGGAGAGGAGAGACAGAGGTGCTAGTGTTGTCGACTCGAGTGACAGCAGGATGAGTTTCGGAAAAAGGACTAGTTTTAGAAGCCTTCGACTAGACTATTCGACACTTTACTTCATTCTATCCTAGGTATACCAAAAAGGAGATTCAAAGAAATTAATAACTTAAAGTCGAGGTCAATCAGTATCCGGGTGCGAGTCTAGGTTAAGCGGTGAAGCATCTCTGGACAGCTAGGTTTGGGAAGGGAGTGTCAATTCCTAAACGGTAAGAGAGAGAAATGAATGTTGGCTTGGCAGAGAGGGTGCTAATGCTTTGTTTTGAGTAAGCAGTGTTTGTTTACTAAATTCTATCATATGCTACTTACACATTGTGGCCCAAGCATTAAGGTTAAGATAAGGCCTGGAACTGAATCTTTCTTTGTAGTGGTAAGACCTCTGTTCAACGTAGCTAATAGCAAATACCCTTATTTATCGTTGTTGAAGCTCTGTCTTACTCTGTTAATAGCAAATACCCCTCTTTCCATACCAACTCCATAAATGTGCTAAGTGATCCAAGTCGTGTCACCGCTGTAGCTCCAGGTAGTCGAGTTCCTAATAGTGTTGTAGTGAAGTTTCGTTATAGGCTTTCCCCTACAAGCACAGTTCTGGGCTTTCCCTTCCTTTATTGGCTTTACCTCTGTTGTCTACGAGATAATCAGCCAAGCTGAGAAGAAGGCTAAAGTCAGAGTATCCAGTCAGTGGGACATAAATCCGAGTTTATAGTGGTGTTGATGGTTCATCAAGGAGAGAGAGTTCTACTTTTACTGTATCTCGAATAGAATCTCTTTAATAATACCCACGTAATGGAACGGCATCTTCCAGCTGTACGTAGTGAGTCGGGTTCTTAAAGTGGAGTTTATTGTGTTGTAGTATAGAATGGGGACAGTTAGAAAGGAAAGGTAAAGGTGCGCGCGCTACAAAGGTTAAGGTGTAAACAATCTCTTGGGTTAGAAGGAAGACCATCATCTTGGTTCAGAAATCTAAGTTATAGTTTATTATTATGTAGAAGCCGAAGATAATCTAGTATTAGCTACGAGAGAAGAATAAGTTCGAGGTCAATTCAAGAATCCGCAGAAGCTACTGATAGAGCAGGATCATCTGCTGTGAGAGGAAAGTATCAAGGTTAAGGCAAAAGTGCCCTTCATTCAAGTCGAGTTCGGGCAAGACGAACAAGTAAAAGAAAAAGATCTGAATGCCGATGCCTAATAGAAAAAGTCATTAATAAAACAAGTAAGTATAAGTAAGCGAGGCGAAAGTAAGGGTTCCGTTAGGGCAGGGCAGAAAGCTAAAGCAAGCAGACAAGTAACTACAGCTTGTTTCAACAAGTGTTTTTTGCCATAGGGATAGTTACGCAATAGCACATTTCACTATTCATTACGGGAGGTCAAGAGGTAATAGTTCAATTCGGAGGAGTTTAAAGAGGTATGTATTCATAAGAGGAGATGAACACTAACGGCCCTTTCGTAGTTGCTAAGGTGAACTTGTTGAGTAAACAAATAATTAATGAATTTCCCATTAACGAGCTCTCTCCACCACCTCTCTTGGATACTTAGTGCTTGCTACTGACTTGCGCGAACAGGACATTCTCCACTACACAAGGCAAGGTCAAGGTCACAAGAACCACTCTAATACAACCCTATGATGCTTATTCAGTAAAGTAAACAAAGAATTCAGAAACTTATATTGCGGGATTCAATAGATTCAACACTTGCTGCTTCCTTTCTAACCCCAAGAGTAAGCATTAGCTGAACTTTGATCTACCCGACCCCCCTTGCTTTAAGAAAGAATAAGGGCTGCAAGACAGGAGAAGAATCCCTATTCTCAAGCTGGATCAGAAGCGTTTTTTTCTCTCTTTTCTATTGCCGACTTGGAGTGATAAATTCACTGTTTTCCTTTACTTTACGACTGCCATATTGCTAGGTTAATTATACAATCAAATCGTTAATGGAATCTTGAGAGCACATGTTTTTAGAGCTAGTCCCAGAAAATTTACCATAAGATAATTTTGGCAACACAACAAAGACAATAAAGCGAAAAATAAAAGCGACAAGAACACTATATTTACGTGGTTTGGTCAATTAACTTTGACCTACATCTACGGATGAAAGAGGAGCAAATCACTACTATGAAAAGGGACTATTACAAATGTTTAGGAGCAAATCACTACTATGAAAATACTAAACAAGAAAAACCCAAAGTATAAGTCCAAACTATTTAACTGAGTGTGGACTTAAACCAAAGTAAATACTTAGGTTTTCTTGTGGTGCCACTTGTGGTGCGACTTGTGGTGCATCTGACTTCAAAACTCAGACCCTTATTTATAGTTCAAATACGAGACAACAAGTCTGATTTTCCCGATGTGGGATTATGGGACTTGCCAAACTAACAAATCTCCACCTTGGCATGTCCCAACAAAACTTGCTCCACCTTCTTCATAAAAGCCCCAACGGGCAATCACCAATAATGAACACCAACCAAGTCCAAGCACTGCTTGAACTTGTAAACCGGAAGAGGTTTCATAAGCATATCAGCTGGATTGTCCTTCGTATGAATTTTTTGAACAAGGACTTTCCCCTCAACAATGGTATCCCATTTGCATCAAATAATTTTCTTACCCGAAGGTGGCTTCACAAGATCCAAAGTTCTATTATGATGGAGAGATTCTATTTCTTTATTTATCGCAATCAACCACTTAGCGGAATTATCATTAGAAACTGCATCTGAGTAGGGAGTAGGCTCACCAACTTCACTTGTTTATTCTACAACAGACAAAGCATATGCAACAAAATTTGCATATCTTTGTGGTGGTCGAATATCTCTCCGTGGTCTATCCTTGGCTATGGAATATTGCTCTTCCTCTGGATCATCTGTGTCAGTAGACTCGGGACCACCTACTGGCATTCTTTGAGTAGAAGAGTTCGACTTAAAAGAATTAGACCTACCAATCTCAAGCTCCACCTGCTTCTGCGCACTATCATTTGTACAACTAGTAGAATCCTCTTTGGAAGATAACATAAACAATTCATCAAAAGTAACATCTCTACTGATTATAAACTTTGGGGATTTGGGATCAGAACACCATAATCTGTATCCTTTCACCCCAGAAGCATACCCAAGGAAAATACATTTTTTAGCTCGAGGCTCTAATTTTCCTTCATTTATATGCATGTATGCTGGATACCCAAAAAATTTTAAATCAGAGTAATCAGCAGGAGTACCTAACCAAACTTCCTCCGGAGTTTTAAAGTTAAGAGCTGCAGAAGGAGTGCGGTTGACAACGTAACAGGCCATATTAATCGCCTCTGCCCAAAAGTCCTTTGTTAACCCTACATTTGAGATCATACACCTCGCTCTCTCCAAGAGTGTTTTGTTCATACGTTCGGCCACACCATTTTGCTGAGGCGTCATCCTAACAGTGTGATGCCAAACGATTCCTTCATTTTTGCAGAATTCTTCAAAGTCACCTTCACAAAATTCCATGCCATTATCTGTTCGAAGCCGCTTAATCTGTTTACCTATTTGTTTCTCAATCAAAGCCTTCCATTGTTTAAAGGTTAGAAAAACATCATTTTTATGCTTCAGAAAATAAACCCAAACTTTCCTGGAATAATCGTCAATGAAAGTCAACATATACCTGGCACCACCCTTAGATTGAACATGAGCTGGACCCCAAAGGTCTGAATGAATATAGTCAAGAGTACCTTTCGTTTTGTGAACTGCCGGAGAAGTGAAGTTGACTCTTTTCTGCTTTCCAAAAATGCAGTGTTCACAAAAGTCCAGTGGCCCAGTACTTTGTCCGCAAAGTAGACCTCTTTTGCTCAATATGCTCAAACCTTTTTCGCTCATATGACCCAAACGCATATGCCATAATTTGGTGATGTCAGAATCAGACAATGATGATGACGAGACTGCAACTGAGCCTGTGACAGTAGTTCCCTGCAAAATATACAAGCTACCAGACCTACAAGCTTTCATAACAACAAGAGCACTTCTAGAAACTTTCATAACTCCACCTTCAGTTGTGTATTTACACCCAAGAGCCTCTAGGGTGCCTAAAGAGATGAGATTCTTTTTTAAATTAGGAACATGTCTAACATTAGTGAGCGTCCTCACAATACCATCATGCATTTTAATTCGGATTGTTCCTCTACCAACAACATCACACGCGGCATTATTGCCCATCAAAACAATTCCACCATTACAAGATTCATATGTCGAAAACAAATCCCTATTGGGACACATGTGATAAGAACAACCCAAATCTAAAATCCATTCATTTTTAGACATCGTCCTATCATCAGTAGCAAAGAAAATATTTTCAACATTCTCATCAAATGCTACACTAGCTTCAGCGGACTTAGTAGTTTTCTCAACAAGTTTTCCCTTTTGCTTTAATTTATTTTTTAATTTAAAGCAATCAGTCTTAATGTGCCCCATTTTATGACAATATCTACATTCCAAATTTCTATGTTTGGATTTAGATCTAGATTTAGATCTACTACTGTCAAATTCTCTTTTATCCATTCTCCCCCTAACAACCAGACTTTCAGCCTGATTCTCTCTACTTTCCCCAGTGATATTCCTATCTATCTGCTCCTTAGATTTCAGTGCAGATTTAATTTCTCGATACAAAACTGTTTCTTTTCCATAAATCAAAGTATTATGGAAATGCTTAAAAGATTGGGGAAGAGAACACAAGAGTAACAAAGCCTTATCCTCATCATCAATTTTTGCATCTATATTCTCCAAATCCATAACCAAAGAATCAAACTTATCAAGATGTGAGAGTATAGATGTACCTTCAGTCATCCGAAGCATATATAGACTCGGCTTCAAGTAGAGACGATTCTCCACTGTCCTCTTCATGTACAAGGCTTTAAGCTTGTCCCACATATTCTCAGTCGTAGTCTCCGTAGCTACCTCCCGTAAAACCTCACCAGAGAGATTTAGAATGATGCTTGATCGGGCCTTCTTATCCATACCCACAAGCTCTTCTTTTGACATATCATCTGGAATGCTCTCGGCTCCCTGTAGTACCAAATCAACTCTGTCTTGAACCAGAATGGCCTCCATCTTGAGTTGCCACAAGCCGAAGTTGACATTTCTGTCGAATTTCTCGATAATAATCTTTGTTATTGTCATCGTTGCCAAAAGATCCCAGAACCAGGCTCTGATACCAGTTTTTAGAGCTAGCCCTAGGAAATTTACCACAAGATAATTTTGGCAACACAACAAAAACAATAAAGCGAAAAATAAAAGCGACAAGAACACCAAATTTACGTGGTTCGGTCAATTAACTTTGACCTACATCCACGGACGAAAGAGGAGCAAATCACTACTATGAAAAGGGACTATTACAAATGCCTTAGGAAGATATTCCTAGGCCATAAAACACCCGAAAATACTAAACAAGAAAAACCCAAAGTATAAGTCCAAACTATTTAACTGAGTGTGTACTTAAACCAAAGTAAATACTTAGGTTTTCTTGTGGTGCCACTTATGGTGCGACTTGTGGTGCATATGACTTCAATGCTCAGACCCTTATTTATAGTTCCAATACGAGACAACAAGTCTGATTTCCCCGATGTGGGACTATGGGACTTGCCAAACTAATACATGTAATATCACTATTGAATAGAAACTCCCTTTGTGTTGTTTCACCCGTATGGTACGCGCACTCAGTCTTGTTGTTTCACCCGTATGGTATTATACTTCTAGCCCTTGCTTATTTTAGTGTTATCTACGAGAGAAGTCATTGTGTTGCAGTAATATCTTAATCCACTAGATCAAGTACTGTTTTTGTCAACTAGAACAATACTTTCTACAACTGATGATACTGCTTTAGCCTCTACTTTCCTTGTTGCTGACATGTGAACTACAGATTCTTGAGTAGACTTAACAAACACTGTTTCTTAAACTAGAACTGGAACTGACCTACAAGGAGCTAGAGCACCGACATTATTGTTAGAAAATAAATAGATAAACAAGTTGTAGAAGAAGTTGATTGTTATTAACATATCCTCCTTTCTTTTATACAGGTTAGAAGGGAGAATTTTTCTCAACAGGTTAGAGGATTTCCCTCAACAGAGTAGAGAGATTTCCTCAAACAGTTAGGGAAATCTCATCTACTTATCATGCCCCCGCAAGATGGTGCTCCGATCAAGGAGGCCAATCTTGGACTGATGTAATGCAAAAAGTTTACGAGCTAGAGGCTTCGTAAATGAGTCGGCCAATTGATCAGCCGTATGAACATGAGAAACACGAAGTTGACGGTGGACAACTTGATCGCGTACAAAGTGGAAATCGATAGCAATATGTTTCATGCGGGAGTGGAATACCGGATTAGCGCACAGATAGGTAGCTCCAATGTTATCACAATATATTGTAGGGGTGGAATCGATGTTGAGTTCCTGGAGTAGATTCGTGATCCAATTGAGTTCTGCAGTGGTAGCGGCAATGGCACGGTATTCAGCTTCAGTTGTAGACCGAGCGATTGTCTTTTGCTTCTTAGAACTCCAGCTGATTGGATGAGCACCAAGGAAGATAATATACCCTGATGTGGATGTTCTATCATCAAGGTTACCTACCCAATCAGCATCAGCAAAGGCATGAAGACAAAGTGGAGAGTGTTTACAAAAAAAGAGTTCATGATTTAGGGTCCCTTTAAGATATCGTAGAAGTCTCTTGACCGCAGACCAGTGTAGAGTAGATGGTTGATGCATAAACTATGATAATTTGTTGACAGCAAATGAGATGTCTGGACGCGTGAGAGCCAAGTATTGTAAAGAGCCAACAACTTGGCGGTATTGAGTGGGTTCTGTAGCAGGACTTCCATCCGATAATTTGAGAGAACCACTAGTAGAGATGGGGGTTGTAACTGCATTTGCATCTTGTACTGAAGTGACAACATTAGCGGAATCTTTCGATCGGTGAGGAAAACAGTAATGGAATCCTTTGTCTCGAGCACCCGCAATAAAATAAGATAGTCAAGACACTGCCATTAACTTAAGGGCTGCTGCTTCTTCGGGAGCTCCATTCTAATCTTCTCATCTTCTTTATAAATGAGAACTGATTAAACAAGAACCATTAACTTAAGCGCTAGACTACTAGACTTAACGAGCACCGTTGAGATTTGATTCATAGTTATCTATCTAGATAGTTATCATGATTTAGTGGTTACAGGATGATTTCAATAACCATCTCAATCATGATCTAGTAGTTATAGGGTGGTTTCAATAACTACCTCAATCTAGTAGTTATAGGGTGGTTGTCACTAGGTCCTATAAATAGGACCATAGTTCATGAAGCAAGTAAGACATAGAGAGAGTCTGTATGCATTTGATATCTTGTAAGTGTCCTCCTGTTTTTAATACTATATCAGTTTTCTTGAGTCGAAAGGCTTCCTTTTACTTGCATCGTAGTATTCTGTTTTTTCCTTGCTCCTCCATCCCCAACAAACACTATAAGTTATTCTCAGCCCCGACCCCTACACCGACTTGCGCACTGCATCTGGACCGACAACAAAGGGAGAGCTAATCAATCACCTATCTTTAGCCACCGAGTCTGGGTCCACTCTTTACTACAGATACGACTTCCCCACTTGCTTACTCTGTTGAATTCTTAGTTTACAGTGACTGCGCTAGCAAGTTATGTATTCTGACCAGATGAATATCTTATACTATTACTCTCAATGCGGTACCCTTATACCGAACCCACCTATCCTTGGGCTACAAATCATGGATTCTTTCTTTCCTTAATAAGAATAGAGTTGACTTATGTCTTTCAAACCTAGTGGTGCTACTACTCTTTCTCTCTACGCCAACACTGTAAACTCTCCTTTCTGAACCTCAGTAGAGTTATTACCAAGTCTAGTGTTTTAGGGCATCAAAGGCAGTACCATATCCAACTTCTTGTTGACAGCTCGTTTAAGTAGTGGTCCAGTAATTCTAAGTATAACTTCCCGATCTAGCACATTCAAGGATTGTAACGCGAATGGATACTATACTCTAGAACAAAGGACTTGCTCATAAAAGGACTTCCACTCAAAAGGAAGAATGAAACTCACCAGATAAAAGTACCAATTACCTGGCTGATAATCGATACCTAAACTCATAGACGAACCGCAACAAAGGCCTTACTATGGTATAGGTAGATCAGCAACAGCAATTAGTTAAGTCTCAAGGAAAGGACTCTAAAGGTTGCCAGCTTTCATTCTTTAAAGGGATACTAAGCGGTCTTCTTCAACTACACTTTCTTATCGAGCTAAGGGAGAGTCAAGTAAGTACTACCTATTTGCAATTGCCCTCTGATAGGAGAGGCCCTTATTGTTAGTTTCGGCAAGGGAACCAGAAAGGATATAGGTTGAAAATGCACTCTAACATAAGTAGTTTTACGGGAAATACATCATTGAATAGGCCTAAGAGAGCAACGAATGCATTTGATGCGCATAAGACAACCTTTACCGGTGAAACCTTAACAGCTACGAAACTACTTATTCCACTAGAACAGGCAATTCAGTTACTGACTTACCGATGAAACCTTAACAGCCCCCGGTAGTCCTGTGTGAGTTCTAGTCTTCATCCCGGTAGTGCAGCTCCTGTTCCTGTTCTTTTCTTGACCAAGTCCTGTGTTCAAGCGACAGTCGTTGCGCATCAGTGCACAAACAAGTCTTAATTTACCTGCTTCTCTGGAGAGGTCAGGCACGGCACAATAAACAAGTAACAGAGTTTCAGTTTGTCGGTGATAACAATCAACAATAGCCAAGATCTCCCTAACTATATGATAAGATATCATAAATCTATTAAGGAAAATCCTCTTCTGTTGAGGAAAATTCTCCCTTCTAAACATGTATAAATATGAAGTATTGTTTATTATTTTGATCAATACAATCTTCTTCTTTCTATTTCATTTCTATCAGTCGGTACTAGTCAAGTTTTAGGGAGTAGGAGATCATCAGCTGTATCAGTACCAGGCCCCTTCGGGTTGTAAACTGAAAGAGGGTATTAGTTTTGTTTACTTGACTCTAGCTCAAAGTAATGACCAGAGAATGGACTGTATTGCCCCTAACCTTTTTTCTTATGATCCTCTTCAGCACTAAGTCACACATCTGTTCTTATAAGTCTAGGTTCGGTGCTAGTGTTGTCTACGAGAGAATTGCTTGGTAAGCTGGATTCAAGTAATTAGTAAGTGGTACATTAGATTAGCGAGTTCAACTTCAATCACTCATGTCGGCACCCTTTCCTGTTGAATATCCTTAATAGGGAGGACCTGGCCTTTGAACAAAACCCTTCTTTCTTATCTTCTACTGGTTCCTAAGCATGTTCACAAGATCTGATTGCATAGTCTCTCATAATAGCATGTAATAGATTCATTTCCGAGCTACCGACTTGCAACAAAGAATGAAACGGAATCCCTTGCTTCTGAGAAATAGGAATATGCTTCCCCGACCCAAGAGTAAGCTAGATATAGGCACCTTGAAAACGAAACTAGACTTACTGCAGACTAAACCTGCGCTGAAGAAGCACTTTATTAAGATTATGCCCTAAACCCAGACTTGACTAGCATTGCAGATTCTATACTGGAAGACGATGAAGATAGGAACTCAACAAAGAATTCGAAAACTGGCTGTTAGCGCAGAACTTATATCTACTTAATGGACTTTGCTAGGATAGGAATAGGATGAGACTGATTTACTTAGGGTAGTGTAGGGCATCAAAGCCAGTAATAGCTTCTGATCTTGTGGACAAAACTCGTATTGGCCAACAATAGTTAATCGGTTAAGGCAATTCGTGTCTTGATTGAAGATTGCCTATTATAAGATAGGTAAATTCATAGAACAAATAGAGTTGGGGCATCAGCAGAAGTAGAGAATAAAGAGAAGATACTTGTGTCGAAACAGGAGTAGAATCATTAGCCTGTATCCCGAGTGTCAAGATAAGATACGGGATAAGGTGAAGGTGAGGAATACTGATCTTCGGTAGGTAAAGAATATAGAGCTTTATCTCTGATGCTAAAGAATCCACAGGTCTTGTTAGCACCCAATAGTAGTGGAGTTCCTATAGCTCCTTGTCGGCCTATTCCAGTTATCGGATTTTCAACTGTGGGGCTACCTCGGAACAGGCGCTAAGCAATAAATGTATTCCATGACTTTAGTTTCGAGTGCAAGAGAGATTGCAAAGGGTGTTGAATATATAAACTCGGTAATGTTCTTGTTGTTAGTGGGGCCAAATAAAGGACTTGCTCGTAACGAGTTATAATGTTGAATTCGTGTTTGTTGGCTTGACTTCATGGAGAGGAGAGACAGAGGTGCTAGTGTTGTCGACTCGAGTGACAGCAGGATGAGTTTCGGAAAAAGGACTAGTTTTAGAAGCCTTCGACTAGACTATTCGACACTTTACTTCATTCTATCCTAGGTATACCAAAAAGGAGATTCAAAGAAATTAATAACTTAAAGTCGAGGTCAATCAGTATCCGGGTGCGAGTCTAGGTTAAGCGGTGAAGCATCTCTGGACAGCTAGGTTTGGGAAGGGAGTGTCAATTCCTAAACGGTAAGAGAGAGAAATGAATGTTGGCTTGGCAGAGAGGGTGCTAATGCTTTGTTTTGAGTAAGCAGTGTTTGTTTACTAAATTCTATCATATGCTACTTACACATTGTGGCCCAAGCATTAAGGTTAAGATAAGGCCTGGAACTGAATCTTTCTTTGTAGTGGTAAGACCTCTGTTCAACGTAGCTAATAGCAAATACCCTTATTTATCGTTGTTGAAGCTCTGTCTTACTCTGTTAATAGCAAATACCCCTCTTTCCATACCAACTCCATAAATGTGCTAAGTGATCCAAGTCGTGTCACCGCTGTAGCTCCAGGTAGTCGAGTTCCTAATAGTGTTGTAGTGAAGTTTCGTTATAGGCTTTCCCCTACAAGCACAGTTCTGGGCTTTCCCTTCCTTTATTGGCTTTACCTCTGTTGTCTACGAGATAATCAGCCAAGCTGAGAAGAAGGCTAAAGTCAGAGTATCCAGTCAGTGGGACATAAATCCGAGTTTATAGTGGTGTTGATGGTTCATCAAGGAGAGAGAGTTCTACTTTTACTGTATCTCGAATAGAATCTCTTTAATAATACCCACGTAATGGAACGGCATCTTCCAGCTGTACGTAGTGAGTCGGGTTCTTAAAGTGGAGTTTATTGTGTTGTAGTATAGAATGGGGACAGTTAGAAAGGAAAGGTAAAGGTGCGCGCGCTACAAAGGTTAAGGTGTAAACAATCTCTTGGGTTAGAAGGAAGACCATCATCTTGGTTCAGAAATCTAAGTTATAGTTTATTATTATGTAGAAGCCGAAGATAATCTAGTATTAGCTACGAGAGAAGAATAAGTTCGAGGTCAATTCAAGAATCCGCAGAAGCTACTGATAGAGCAGGATCATCTGCTGTGAGAGGAAAGTATCAAGGTTAAGGCAAAAGTGCCCTTCATTCAAGTCGAGTTCGGGCAAGACGAACAAGTAAAAGAAAAAGATCTGAATGCCGATGCCTAATAGAAAAAGTCATTAATAAAACAAGTAAGTATAAGTAAGCGAGGCGAAAGTAAGGGTTCCGTTAGGGCAGGGCAGAAAGCTAAAGCAAGCAGACAAGTAACTACAGCTTGTTTCAACAAGTGTTTTTTGCCATAGGGATAGTTACGCAATAGCACATTTCACTATTCATTACGGGAGGTCAAGAGGTAATAGTTCAATTCGGAGGAGTTTAAAGAGGTATGTATTCATAAGAGGAGATGAACACTAACGGCCCTTTCGTAGTTGCTAAGGTGAACTTGTTGAGTAAACAAATAATTAATGAATTTCCCATTAACGAGCTCTCTCCACCACCTCTCTTGGATACTTAGTGCTTGCTACTGACTTGCGCGAACAGGACATTCTCCACTACACAAGGCAAGGTCAAGGTCACAAGAACCACTCTAATACAACCCTATGATGCTTATTCAGTAAAGTAAACAAAGAATTCAGAAACTTATATTGCGGGATTCAATAGATTCAACACTTGCTGCTTCCTTTCTAACCCCAAGAGTAAGCATTAGCTGAACTTTGATCTACCCAACCCCCCTTGCTTTAAGAAAGAATAAGGGCTGCAAGACAGGAGAAGAATCCCTATTCTCAAGCTGGATCAGAAGCGTTTTTTTCTCTCTTTTCTATTGCCGACTTGGAGTGATAAATTCACTGTTTTCCTTTACTTTACGACTGCCATATTGCTAGGTTAATTATACAATCAAATCGTTAATGGAATCTTGAGAGCACATGTTTTTAGAGCTAGTCCCAGAAAATTTACCATAAGATAATTTTGGCAACACAACAAAGACAATAAAGCGAAAAATAAAAGCGACAAGAACACTATATTTACGTGGTTTGGTCAATTAACTTTGACCTACATCTACGGATGAAAGAGGAGCAAATCACTACTATGAAAAGGGACTATTACAAATGTTTAGGAGCAAATCACTACTATGAAAATACTAAACAAGAAAAACCCAAAGTATAAGTCCAAACTATTTAACTGAGTGTGGACTTAAACCAAAGTAAATACTTAGGTTTTCTTGTGGTGCCACTTGTGGTGCGACTTGTGGTGCATCTGACTTCAAAACTCAGACCCTTATTTATAGTTCAAATACGAGACAACAAGTCTGATTTTCCCGATGTGGGATTATGGGACTTGCCAAACTAACAAATCTCCACCTTGGCATGTCCCAACAAAACTTGCTCCACCTTCTTCATAAAAGCCCCAACGGGCAATCACCAATAATGAACACCAACCAAGTCCAAGCACTGCTTGAACTTGTAAACCGGAAGAGGTTTCATAAGCATATCAGCTGGATTGTCCTTCGTATGAATTTTTTGAACAAGGACTTTCCCCTCAACAATGGTATCCCATTTGCATCAAATAATTTTCTTACCCGAAGGTGGCTTCACAAGATCCAAAGTTCTATTCTGATGGAGAGATTCTATTTCTTTATTTATCGCAATCAACCACTTAGCGGAATTATCATTAGAAACTGCATCTGAGTAGGGAGTAGGCTCACCAACTTCACTTGTTTATTCTACAACAGACAAAGCATATGCAACAAAATTTGCATATCTTTGTGGTGGTCGAATATCTCTCCGTGGTCTATCCTTGGCTATGGAATATTGCTCTTCCTCTGGATCATCTGTGTCAGTAGACTCGGGACCACCTACTGGCATTCTTTGAGTAGAAGAGTTCGACTTAAAAGAATTAGACCTACCAATCTCAAGCTCCACCTGCTTCTGCGCACTATCATTTGTACAACTAGTAGAATCCTCTTTGGAAGATAACATAAACAATTCATCAAAAGTAACATCTCTACTGATTATAAACTTTGGGGATTTGGGATCAGAACACCATAATCTGTATCCTTTCACCCCAGAAGCATACCCAAGGAAAATACATTTTTTAGCTCGAGGCTCTAATTTTCCTTCATTTATATGCATGTATGCTGGATACCCAAAAAATTTTAAATCAGAGTAATCAGCAGGAGTACCTAACCAAACTTCCTCCGGAGTTTTAAAGTTAAGAGCTGCAGAAGGAGTGCGGTTGACAACGTAACAGGCCATATTAATCGCCTCTGCCCAAAAGTCCTTTGTTAACCCTACATTTGAGATCATACACCTCGCTCTCTCCAAGAGTGTTTTGTTCATACGTTCGGCCACACCATTTTGCTGAGGCGTCATCCTAACAGTGTGATGCCAAACGATTCCTTCATTTTTGCAGAATTCTTCAAAGTCACCTTCACAAAATTCCATGCCATTATCTGTTCGAAGCCGCTTAATCTGTTTACCTATTTGTTTCTCAATCAAAGCCTTCCATTGTTTAAAGGTTAGAAAAACATCATTTTTATGCTTCAGAAAATAAACCCAAACTTTCCTGGAATAATCGTCAATGAAAGTCAACATATACCTGGCACCACCCTTAGATTGAACATGAGCTGGACCCCAAAGGTCTGAATGAATATAGTCAAGAGTACCTTTCGTTTTGTGAACTGCCGGAGAAGTGAAGTTGACTCTTTTCTGCTTTCCAAAAATGCAGTGTTCACAAAAGTCCAGTGGCCCAGTACTTTGTCCGCAAAGTAGACCTCTTTTGCTCAATATGCTCAAACCTTTTTCGCTCATATGACCCAAACGCATATGCCATAATTTGGTGATGTCAGAATCAGACAATGATGATGACGAGACTGCAACTGAGCCTGTGACAGTAGTTCCCTGCAAAATATACAAGCTACCAGACCTACAAGCTTTCATAACAACAAGAGCACTTCTAGAAACTTTCATAACTCCACCTTCAGTTGTGTATTTACACCCAAGAGCCTCTAGGGTGCCTAAAGAGATGAGATTCTTTTTTAAATTAGGAACATGTCTAACATTAGTGAGCGTCCTCACAATACCATCATGCATTTTAATTCGGATTGTTCCTCTACCAACAACATCACACGCGGCATTATTGCCCATCAAAACAATTCCACCATTACAAGATTCATATGTCGAAAACAAATCCCTATTGGGACACATGTGATAAGAACAACCCAAATCTAAAATCCATTCATTTTTAGACATCGTTCTATCATCAGTAGCAAAGAAAATATTTTCAACATTCTCATCAAATGCTACACTAGCTTCAGCGGACTTAGTAGTTTTCTCAACAAGTTTTCCCTTTTGCTTTAATTTATTTTTTAATTTAAAGCAATCAGTCTTAATGTGCCCCATTTTATGACAATATCTACATTCCAAATTTCTATGTTTGGATTTAGATCTAGATTTAGATCTACTACTGTCAAATTCTCTTTTATCCATTCTCCCCCTAACAACCAGACTTTCAGCCTGATTCTCTCTACTTTCCCCAGTGATATTCCTATCTATCTGCTCCTTAGATTTCAGTGCAGATTTAATTTCTCGATACAAAACTGTTTCTTTTCCATAAATCAAAGTATTATGGAAATGCTTAAAAGATTGGGGAAGAGAACACAAGAGTAACAAAGCCTTATCCTCATCATCAATTTTTGCATCTATATTCTCCAAATCCATAACCAAAGAATCAAACTTATCAAGATGTGAGAGTATAGATGTACCTTCAGTCATCCGAAGCATATATAGACTCGGCTTCAAGTAGAGACGATTCTCCACTGTCCTCTTCATGTACAAGGCTTTAAGCTTGTCCCACATATTCTCAGTCGTAGTCTCCGTAGCTACCTCCCGTAAAACCTCACCAGAGAGATTTAGAATGATGCTTGATCGGGCCTTCTTATCCATACCCACAAGCTCTTCTTTTGACATATCATCTGGAATGCTCTCGGCTCCCTGTAGTACCAAATCAACTCTGTCTTGAACCAGAATGGCCTCCATCTTGAGTTGCCACAAGCCGAAGTTGACATTTCTGTCGAATTTCTCGATAATAATCTTTGTTATTGTCATCGTTGCCAAAAGATCCCAGAACCAGGCTCTGATACCAGTTTTTAGAGCTAGCCCTAGGAAATTTACCACAAGATAATTTTGGCAACACAACAAAAACAATAAAGCGAAAAATAAAAGCGACAAGAACACCAAATTTACGTGGTTCGGTCAATTAACTTTGACCTACATCCACGGACGAAAGAGGAGCAAATCACTACTATGAAAAGGGACTATTACAAATGCCTTAGGAAGATATTCCTAGGCCATAAAACACCCGAAAATACTAAACAAGAAAAACCCAAAGTATAAGTCCAAACTATTTAACTGAGTGTGTACTTAAACCAAAGTAAATACTTAGGTTTTCTTGTGGTGCCACTTGTGGTGCGACTTGTGGTGCATATGACTTCAAAGCTCAGACCCGTATTTATAGTTCCAATACGAGACAACAAGTCTGATTTCCCCGATGTGGGACTATGGGACTTGCCAAACTAATACATGTAATATCACTATTGAATAGAAACTCCCTTTGTGTTGTTTCACCCGTATGGTACGCGCACTCAGTCTTGTTGTTTCACCCGTATGGTATTATACTTCTAGCCCTTGCTTATTTTAGTGTTATCTACGAGAGAAGTCATTGTGTTGCAGTAATATCTTAATCCACTAGATCAAGTACTGTTTTTGTCAACTAGAACAATACTTTCTACAACTGATGATACTGCTTTAGCCTCTACTTTCCTTGTTGCTGACATGTGAACTACAGATTCTTGAGTAGACTTAACAAACACTGTTTCTTAAACTAGAACTGGAACTGACCTACAAGGAGCTAGAGCACCGACATTATTGTTAGAAAATAAATAGATAAACAAGTTGTAGAAGAAGTTGATTGTTATTAACATATCCTCCTTTCTTTTATACAGGTTAGAAGGGAGAATTTTTCTCAACAGGTTAGAGGATTTCCCTCAACAGAGTAGAGAGATTTCCTCAAACAGTTAGGGAAATCTCATCTACTTATCATGCCCCCGCAAGATGGTGCTCCGATCAAGGAGGCCAATCTTGGACTGATGTAATGCAAAAAGTTTACGAGCTAGAGGCTTCGTAAATGAGTCGGCCAATTGATCAGCCGTATGAACATGAGAAACACGAAGTTGACGGTGGACAACTTGATCGCGTACAAAGTGGAAATCGATAGCAATATGTTTCATGCGGGAGTGGAATACCGGATTAGCGCACAGATAGGTAGCTCCAATGTTATCACAATATATTGTAGGGGTGGAATCGATGTTGAGTTCCTGGAGTAGATTCGTGATCCAATTGAGTTCTGCAGTGGTAGCGGCAATGGCACGGTATTCAGCTTCAGTTGTAGACCGAGCGATTGTCTTTTGCTTCTTAGAACTCCAGCTGATTGGATGAGCACCAAGGAAGATAATATACCCTGATGTGGATGTTCTATCATCAAGGTTACCTACCCAATCAGCATCAGCAAAGGCATGAAGACAAAGTGGAGAGTGTTTACAAAAAAAGAGTTCATGATTTAGGGTCCCTTTAAGATATCGTAGAAGTCTCTTGACCGCAGACCAGTGTAGAGTAGATGGTTGATGCATAAACTATGATAATTTGTTGACAGCAAATGAGATGTCTGGACGCGTGAGAGCCAAGTATTGTAAAGAGCCAACAACTTGGCGGTATTGAGTGGGTTCTGTAGCAGGACTTCCATCCGATAATTTGAGAGAACCACTAGTAGAGATGGGGGTTGTAACTGCATTTGCATCCTGCATGTTTATCTTTAATAACAAATCTTGAATGTGTTAGGATCGGAGCGGCACTAAGAGGAGGGGGTGAATTAGTGCAGCGGCTTAAAACGTTAGTTTCGACAAATCTTTCGTACGATAAAAATCGGAATCGGAAGTGCTTAACTTGAAAGCATATTCGCAAAGTTATGCAGTAAATGTAATGAGGAAATAAAGCAAGTAAGAGGGTTTGCAGTAATGTAAATAGCAGTAATGAAATGCAAACCAGAGATTACGCCGTTTTTAAAGTGGTTCGGTCAAGTGACCTACATCCACTTGCGAGGCCCATCTTCGATGAGGCTCCCACCTTCCACTAGCAAATCTCTTGAAAGGGAAGGGTAAATACCCCTCTTACAGCTTTTACAAGCGGTTCACTCTCTTACAGATTTTCAGCAAGAAAGAAGGAGGTGAACATTAGCAAATTGAAAACAAGAAAGGCAAAGACTCTTCTAAGACTTTTCTCTCAATCACTTGCTGCTTAAAGAGTTGTATTTTCAGCTGAGACTTGAGGAGTATTTATAGGCCTCAAGAGGATTCAAATTTGGGCTCCAAAAATTTGAATTCTCTTATGTTCCCGATGCTGACGGTGCCACCGCCCAGCCAAGCGGTGCCACCGCCCAGCGCTCGGGTGCTGGACGGTGCAACCGCCCAGCCCAGTAGGTGTCACCGCCCAGCTCTCGGGTGCTGGGCGGTGCCACCGCCTAGGCCAAATCAGCTCACTGGTTGGGCTCCAAACTTGGCCCAAACCAGTCCGAACTCGGGCCCAATTGGCCCCTACTTGGGTTATACGATTAACACCTAATCCTAACCCTAATTAACATGCTAACTACGAATTTAAAGACATTTTCTAAGCTATTACAAAGTCCGGAAGTCAAGACTTCTTCCGGCGAGCTTCCGGCGAACTTCCGACGGTCTTCCGATAAACTCTCGAAAACCATTATGCGGACTCCCGGCAAGCTCCTAGACTTCGCGATTTGATCTTGGCGAGTTCCAATGAGCTTCTTCGGCAAGCTCCGATCTTTCTCGGTGAGCTCCGCGAACTTCCAACGAACCATCCGGCGAGCTTCCGAAAAACCCTTCGGCAAGCTCCCTACTCATTCTCGGCTAGTTCCGACAGCATTCCCGACGAACCTTCGGACTTCCGTCGAACTCTCGAACTCGCAACAAATCCTTCGCGCTTGACTCCAGTACTTTGTTTCGCTTTATGTCTTCATCGTTATCATAGTTAATCCTGCACACACAAACCAAAACTGAACTCCGATCTAGACAATTATTACAATGCGAATTGACATTCTGTTGCCCGGCACGTCATTGGTTGGCGCTTCGTCCGATTCTTCGGTGCATCGTCCTCTCTTGCGGCTTGTTGCCCAATCGGCGGTTGACCTCCGCAACCCCGATATCCTTGGCGCAATTTCGCTCTCCTTGGCCCGATGCCCGACGTTCGAAGCATTCAGCCATCCAATATCCTAACGTGATCTCTTCCGGCGCAACGTCAATTCCTCCTGCGTCAACCGTCTAAACCTGATCGAGTAGACCTGCATCGCTCAAAATGCAGTTTAAATCATAAATACATATCAAGTGGTTTCATCATCAAAATACGAGATTCAACAATCTCCCCCTTTTTGATGATGACAACCACTTTATGACGGAGTTAACCTTAACTCTGGGAGTTTAAACAAACTCCCCCTATCAATATGCCATATTGATAGAACCTTGAATTCAAACTGAATTCAAGTCATTGCAATATTCATCATGAATACTTGCAACACATCATCATGAACATATGCATAAACTTATGCATATCATGTCATCAACATACTTCTCCCCCTTTGTCATCAACAAAAAGGAGAAGTACAACTATTCTTTGTGTTTTTAATATAAGTTCAACTCATTGCATGAAAAACATAATATCAAGTTTTATCATCATGCAGTTTTGAAGCTAGAAAATTTAGCAAGTATTGCATCATGCTTAGGACATTCAAGCTATCAAGTTTTAGATATGCAAGTTTTATAGCATACAAGATAGCACTTTTGGTAATGTTCAAGATAGCAAGTTCTACATCATTCAAGCTAGCAAAATGTTTGAAAAAGTGATCAAGTTTTACAACATACAAGCTAGCAAAAATGTCAAACTAACAAGAGATAATGTTTTACATGAGGCAAGCAAACAATTTGACAAATGTTACATTTGCATATTCTCTTTTGAGAAGTGCAATTTTTGCTTTCATCTTGAATTGTGCAAGCTAGTTAGTTTGCCTCCTTTCATGATGTCCACGCTAGAAATTCTTGCTCCCCTTTGTCATTGTCAAAAAGAAGGGAAGACCCTTATATCAATTTTCATATTATGACAAAGTTAAGTATCATTCTTATTTGTGCATCATTATATATTCAAATTAAAACATACACAATTTCAATAACCTTATTTTTCATGCACGATACCGAAAAATAAATCAATCATCATTAATAAGCATATCATACTGTTAGGATCGGAGCGGCACTAAGAGGGGGGGGTGAATTAGTGCAGCGGATTAAAACTTCGATTTTAATCAAAATCTTTCGTACGTTAAGAATGAAACTTGAGAAATTTAACTTGAAGGCGTATTCTTAAAGTTGCGCAGCAAGAGTAATAAGGAACTAAAGCAGTAAGAAGATTTGCAGTAATGTAAATGACAATAATAAAAAGCAAACCAGAGATTACGCCGATTTTTAGAGTGGTTCGGTCAAATGACCTACTCCACTTGCGAGGCCCCTCTTCGATGAGGCTCCCACCTTCCACTAGCAAGTCTCTTGAAATGGAAGGGTAAACACCCCTCTTACAACCTTTTACAAGCAGCTCAACCTCTTACAAATTTTCAATAAGAAAGAAGGAGGAGAACTCTCTAGCAAATTGAAAACAAGACTTGCTAAGACTTTCTAAGACTTTTCTCTCAATCAAAATGCTTCTCAAAAGTTGTAACCTCAGCTGAGATTTGAGGGGTATTTATAGGCCTCAAGAGGATTCAAATTTTGGGCTCCAAAATTTGAATTCTCTTAGGGTTCCCGGTGCTGGCGGTTCCACCGCCCAGCCAGGCGGTGCCACCGCCCAGCGCTCGGGTGCTGGACGGTGCAACCGCCCAGCCAAGGAGGTGTCACCGCCCAGCACTCGGGTGCTGGGCGGTGCCACCGCCTACAGTGTTTTCAGCCCGACTACAGTGTTTTCAGCCACTAGTTGGGCTTCAATCTTGGCTCTCTAGTTCGCTGGTTTAGCCTAAACCAACTTTGACTTTGGGCCCAGTTGGCCCCTAACCAGGATATAGGATTATCTCTTAATCCTAATCCTAATTACAAGTGGACTACATAACCAAAACACATCCTAAGCAAATTTTCAACCGCGAACGTCGAGTCTTGTTCTAGCGAGCTTTCCGACGAACTTTCTGCCGACGGGCTTCTAGCAAGCTCCCGAACTTGTGATGACTTTAATGAGTAGCCGAGCCTTCTCGGTGATCTCCGTGAACCTCCAACGATCTCTTCGGCGAACTTCCGAAAATTCCGACAGGTTCCCGATTTTTTCTCGGTTGGTTCTGGCAGCATCTCCGACGATTCTTCGGACTCTTAAACGTCCATCGAACTTGACTCCGGTATTCTCGCTTTGTGTTTTCTGGTTATCGTAGTTAATCCTGCACACTTAACTCAATAATATGGATTAGATCAAATAACCCATCAATTGATTTTATCATCAAAATCCGAGATTCAACAATCTCCCCCTTTTTGATGATGACAATCAATTGATGACGGAGTTAAACGTAACTCCCCCTATCTATATGCCATATTATGAGAAGATAAAACACTTGAATTTCATCATTGAATTCAAGTATAAACCTATAAGCTCTAACCGTAGAACTTATCGTTATTCTCATTAAGCATAATGTAAATGCGAAACTTTGATGAAAATCTTTTTCAAGTCGAAAGATAAGAGACAAATTTTACTATGACAAGAGATAAAGATTTTCAACTTGAATTGCATGATTATACATTTTAGACATGCATTCAATATGATCAATCAATCTTACAATATTTTCAAGGATTTTGCAAGGCATATAAGATAATCATCGATCGATCACTTTTCTCAAGGATTTTGCAATTCATATTTTGTCATGCTATTAAGAATGATATAAGTCATCACTTTTCTCCCCCTTTGTCATCAACAAAAAGGAAAATGAGACTTGAAGCACATATTTTGTCATACAACGATTTTATCATTGAAAATTAAGTATGCAAAAATATTTACGCAGAGTTCATTTTAGAGGAAAATTCAGCATGCATTCATATTATCTAATCTCTTCTTCCTATGAATAACAGAAATTGTAGATGTATAAGAGAGAGATTGGGATAAAAAAAATTCAAGTAGTAATTTCACGAAGTCAAGATCATAATTCGAATACAAACTCATTCAAATCGTCAAATTCATGAAAATCTCAACATTACTTTTTAATCATCACATAAGGCATTTAAAGAATTTTTGAAACATAGGAGAATGATTAATTTAAGCATACAATGTTTCAATCAAATTCAAGTCATGAATGCCAATACTTTCATATTTGTAAGTATCAATTCATGAATGCCAAAAGATATTATTTGTGATTCCAATTTTGCAAGATCAAGATTATGATTTAGATAAAACTTATTTAAATCAAATCGCTAACTTGAAATTCATTATCAAGTCATCAAAGTATTTTCGAGATTTCACAACATGTCATATGGAATGAGAGATGGAAAGAAGATGAAAAACTTTACGGAAAATCCAATCAAACAAGTTTATTGTTTAGGGACAATTTAACATACCTAATTCCCTTCTAATGAATTCAAATTGGTCTTCATTCAAGGCTTTTGTGAATATATCCGCTAATTGATGCTTTGTGTCAATGAATTCTAGAACAATATTATTGTTAAGGACATGATCGCGTATGAAATGATGCCTAACGTCGATGTGCTTAGTTCTAGAATGCTGAATTGGATTTTTAGTAAGACATATGGCACTAGTATTATCACATTTTATGGGAATATTTTTAAAGTGAATTCCATAGTCTTCTAATGTATTTTTCATCCAAATGACTTGTGCACAACATGCACTTGCAGCTATGTATTCGGCTTCTGCCGTAGATAGTGCAACTGAATTTTGTTTCTTGGAAGTCCAAGAAACAAGTGCATGTCCTAAAAATTGGCCTGTTCCGGATGTACTTTTTCTATCTATTCTGCATCCGCCAAAATCGGCATCCGCATAGGCTATTAAATCAAAATTTTCAGATTTTGGATACCACAATCCTAAATTTGAAGTTCCTTTAAGATACCTAAATATTCTTTTAACACTCTTAAGATGAGATAATTTAGGATTAGATTGAAACCTAGCGCAAAGTCCTACACTAAACATAATATCCGGTCTAGTCGCAGTGAGGTAGAGTAGACTACCTATCATTCCCCTATATGTTTTTTGATCGAAACTTTCACCATTTTCATCCATATCTAACTTAGTCGCAGTACTCATAGGGGTGTTTATTGCTTTTGAATTATCCATGTTAAATCGTTTTAACAATTCTAATGTATATTTGGATTGGTTAAGAAATATACCATCACTAAGTTGTTTGATTTGTAATCCCAAAAAGAAAGTTAATTCACCCATTAAACTCATTTCAAATTCAAGACTCATACATTTGGCAAATGATTCACATAGTGATTCATCCGAAGAGCCAAACACAATATCGTCAACATAAATTTGCACAATAAGAAAATTATTTTCAAAATGTTTAATAAACAATGTAGTATCAACCTTGCCTTTGGTAAAATTATTTAAAATAAGAAAGGAACTAAGCCTTTCATACCAAGCTCTAGGAGCTTGTTTTAAGCCATAGAGAGCTTTAGTCAATTTGAATACATGATTAGGAAGAAGAGAATTTTCAAATCCGGGAGGTTGTTCGACAAATACTTCTTCGGAAATAAAACCATTCAAGAAAGCACTTTTAACATCCATTTGAAATAGTTTAAAATTATTACTACTAGCATAGGCAAGGAGCATCCTTATGGCTTCTAATCGAGCCACGGGAGCGAAGGTTTCTTCGTAATCGATACCTTCTTCTTGGTTGAAACCTTTGGCCACTAATCTAGCCTTGTTTCTAACCACAATACCATTTTCGTCTTGCTTGTTTCTAAAGACCCACTTAGTACCTATGACTAAGTGGTCACTTGGTCTAGGAACAAGCTTCCATACCTCATTCCTCTCAAATTGGTTCAATTCTTCTTGCATTGCAATGATCCAAAAATCATCTTTTAAGGCTTCGTCAATGCATTTAGGTTCAATTTGAGAAAGGAAGGCGGCGTTAGCACAAAAATTTTTGAAAGAAGAACGAGTTTGAACCCCTTTTGATGTATCTCCTATAATTTGCTCTTTTGGATGAGCATCTACATACTTCCATTCTTTTGGTAAAGAAATTTCGGAAGAAGATGCATTCAAATGGCTATTTTGAGGAGAGGGTTCATTTAAATTCAAATTATCAAAACCAAGATCATCATCAAAATTATTTTTCTTTAAATCGGAAATTTCATTAAAAACTACATGAATAGACTCTTCAATTACTAAAGTTCTTTTATTAAAAACCCGAAAAGCTTTAGAAACGGAAGAGTAACCAAGAAAGATGCCTTCATCGGATTTAGCATCAAATTTTCCTAAAGCATCCCTTTCATTTAAAATAAAGCATTTACAACCAAAAACTTTAAAATAGGAGATGTTTGGTTTTTTGTTATTCCATAATTCATAGGGAGTTTTGGATAAGGATGGTCTTATTAGGACTCTATTCATAATGTAGCAAGCCGTATTTACAGCTTCGGCCCAAAAGTACTTAGGTAAACTTTGTTCATTCAACATAGTTCTTGCCATTTCTTGTAGGTTTCTATTTTTCCTTTCAACTACTCCATTTTGTTGAGGATTTCTTGGAGTTGAGAAGTTGTGATTGTACCCATTACTTTCGCAAAAATTTTGAAAGTCACGGTTTTGGAATTCACCACCGTGATCACTCCGAATTGATGAAATCATGAAGCCTTTTTCGTTTTGAGTGAGTTTACAAAATTTAGAGAAACACTTGAAGCAATCACTTTTGTGAGCTAAGAAATAGGTCCAAGTGTATCTAGAGTAGTCATCCACAATCACAAAAGCATATTTGCTTCCACCTAGACTTGTTGTATCAATTGGTCCAAATAAGTCCAAATGGATCAATTGTAATGGTCTAGTAGTGCTAATTTGATTTTTTGGTTTGAAGCTTGTTTTCATTTGTTTGCCTAGTTGACATGCATCGCATACTTTGTCCTTAATAAACTTTAAATTTGGAATTCCTCGTACTAATTCTTGAGATGAGATCTTAGATATTGTTTTCATGCTTGCATGGCCTAATCTCCTATGCCAAAGCCAAGCATCATCATTTACGACGGAGAAGCACATTTCATTACTTAGTTCATCAAGATTGATGGTATAGACATTATTTTGTTTTAAAGCAATCATAGTCATGTTATGATTTGGTTTTTCAATAATGCACATATTTGATTCAAACCTAACGATATAACCTTTATCGCATAGTTGACTTATACTTAAGAGATTGTGTTTCAATCCATCAACTAGTAAAACATCATCAATGGAAAAACTAAATTTGTTACCAATAGTTCCCTTGCCAATGATTTTGCCTTTGTTGTTGTCTCCGAAGGTGACGTACCCTTCTTCTTTGCTAGTGAGCATAGAGAAATGAGATGGATCTCCAGTCATATGTCTTGAGCATCCACTATCGAGATACCATCTCTTGCTCCTAGCTTGTGGGTTTTTCTACAAAAGAGGATGATTTTTAGGTACCCATTTGATTTTGGGTGCCTCAAAAATTGACCCACTAACTTTGTTATTTATTATCGAATCCTTTATAGTTCCTTTAGGAACCCATATTAATTTTTGTGAACTCATTTTCCTAAAAGGACATTTGTAGGCAATATGTCCGGATTTGCAACAGAAGTTGCATTGCATATAAGAGGAAACATGTAATGTAGGTCCTTTTATGAAAGTGGTAGGATTTTGATGTAATCCTTTTACAAATCCAATTCCATTTCTATTTGCGATGTGACCCTTGTGTGCAAGGATCATATCTAATCCTTTGCTACCAACCTTAAACTTGTTTAAGGTTTCTTTAAGAAGCAAATTTTCATTTTTTATTGCTTCTAAATGCTCACACTTAGAGCATGGAGGAGTTTGAATATTATCAAACTTATCTTGTAGCAAAGCATGCTCTTTCTTTAAGATACTTAACTTCTTGCTAACAGTTCTACATTCATCAAATAATTCATGAAAAGCGATAGAGAGTTCTTCAAAAGATAAATCTTCATTAAGTAAATCACATACCTCTTCTCCTAAAGCCATTAGCGCGTAATGAGCAACTTGCTCGGTGTTGGACTCCTCTTCTTCGGATGCGCTTGAATCATCCCACGTTGCCTTGAACGCCTTCTTCTTTGATGTCCTCTTTTTGGCTTGAGGACAATCGTTCTTGTAGTGTCCCGGTTTTTTGCATTCATAGCAAATCACTTGGTCCTTCTTTTGTTCAAATTTATTTTTTGTATTATTTTTAAATCTGTTCTTTCTTAAATATTTTTTAAACTTTTGAGTCAAAAGTGCAATGTCATTGTCACTGTCCTCATCACTTGATGTTCCTTTCAAGTGGTCTTCTTGTGATTTGAGTGCCATATCCTTCCTGTTCTTTGGAAGGGGGTTCTCGAGCTCGTCATGAGCTTGACATGTCATTTCGTAGGTCATTAGAGACCCAATGAGTTCTTCAAGAGGGAATGCTTTAAGGTCTTTGGCCTCTTGAATGGCCGTAACTTTTGGATCCCAACTTTTAGGGAGGGATCTTAAGATTTTAGTTACTAGTTCAAAGTTAGTAAAATCTTTACCAAGAGCTTTGAGTCCATTGATGACATCCGTAAACCGGGTGTACATGTCTCCGATGGACTCACTTGGTTTCATTCGGAAAAGTTCGTAAGAGTGCACAAGGATGTTGATTTTGGACTCTTTCACTCGGCTAGTGCCTTCATGAGTGACCTCAAGAGTTCTCCAAATATCAAAAGCCGAATCACACATTGAAACACGATTAAATTCATTTTTGTCTAGTGCACAAAACAAGGCATTCATAGCCTTTGCATTTAAAGCAAAAACCTTCTTCTCCGATTCATTCCATTCGCTCATCGGAAGAGAAGATTTTTGAAATCCATTCTCGACAATAGACCAAAGCTCAAAGTCCATAGAAATGAGGAAGATTCTCATGCGAGTCTTCCAATATGTGTAATCCGACCCATTAAACAAAGGTGGTCGTGCAATAGAATGGCCCTCTTGCATGCCGGAGTAAGCCATCTCTCTTGGGTATTAAACCAAATATGAGAGATAACCTTGCTCTGATACCACTTGTTAGGATCGGAGCGGCACTAAGAGGGGGGGTGAATTAGTGCAGCGGATTAAAACTTCGATTTTAATCAAAATCTTTCGTACGTTAAGAATGAAACTTGAGAAATTTAACTTGAAGGCGTATTCTTAAAGTTGCGCAGCAAGAGTAATAAGGAACTAAAGCAGTAAGAAGATTTGCAGTAATGTAAATGACAATAATAAAAAGCAAACCAGAGATTACGCCGATTTTTAGAGTGGTTCGGTCAAATGACCTACTCCACTTGCGAGGCCCCTCTTCGATGAGGCTCCCACCTTCCACTAGCAAGTCTCTTGAAATGGAAGGGTAAACACCCCTCTTACAACCTTTTACAAGCAGCTCAACCTCTTACAAATTTTCAATAAGAAAGAAGGAGGAGAACTCTCTATAAAATTGAAAACAAGACTTGCTAAGACTTTCTAAGACTTTTCTCTCAATCAAAATGCTTCTCAAAAGTTGTAACCTCAGCTGAGATTTGAGGGGTATTTATAGGCCTCAAGAGGATTCAAATTTTGGGCTCCAAAATTTGAATTCTCTTAGGGTTCCCGGTGCTGGCGGTTCCACCGCCCAGCCAGGCGGTGCCACCGCCCAGCGCTCGGGTGCTGGACGGTGCAACCGCCCAGCCAAGGAGGTGTCACCGCCTAGTTAGGCGGTGCCACCGCCTATAGTGTTTTCAGCCCGACTACAGTGTTTTTAGCCACTAGTTGGGCTTCAATCTTGGCTCTCTAGTTCGCTGGTTTAGCCTAAACCAACTCTGACTTTGGGCCCAGTTGGCCCCTAACCAGGATATAGGATTATCTCTTAATCCTAATCCTAATTACAAGTGGACTACATAACCAAAACACATCCTAAGCAAATTTTCAACCGCGAACGTCGAGTCTTGTTCTGGCGAGCTTTCCGACGAACTTTCTGCCGACGGGCTTCTAGCAAGCTCCCGAACTTGTGATGACTTTAATGAGTAGCCGAGCCTTCTCGGTGATCTCCGTGAACCTCCAACGATCTCTTCGGCGAACTTCCGAAAATTCCGACAGGTTCCCGATTTTTTCTCGGTTGGTTCTGGCAGCATCTCCGACGATTCTTCGGACTCTTAAACGTCCATCGAACTTGACTCCGGTATTCTCGCTTTGTGTTTTCTGGTTATCGTAGTTAATCCTGCACACTTAACTCAATAATATGGATTAGATCAAATAACCCATCAATTGATTTTATCATCAAAATCCGAGATTCAACACATACATGATACTCAAACATTAAAATTTTCAAGCATTTATCAACATGTTGATCATGATACCAAACATTCATCATTTAAAGCATTCATGATACACATCATATGCAATACATCACATAAAAAGCATAAGTGTTGCATGCATCATTTTAGCAACAATTCGTAGCATTTCATCATATGACAAGATATCAGCAAGTAAAATTACAATGCTAGTTCTTGATATCTTAATATGATGCAAACATGGCATATGGCAATCATAGCATTTCGATTATCAATTTACCATATATTTCGATGCAAGCTTCTTTTGATATCTCAACATAATTCAAATTTAAATATGGCACTTATAGTATCAATTCATATATTTCTCCCTCTTTGTCATTACCGAAAAGAAGGGAGAAATCGATGGCCAAAAGATTTTAATCATTATACAAGCCAACTTACAAAATCATGTCATGATATCAAGAAAATTCAAGAAGGACATGATTCATTCAATAAATCCTTTTGATAGAGCAAAAGGATTATACAACCAAGGATCATGATTAAAATATATCAATATCATAGATCAAGTCATGATTCGTGATTCATCATAAAGCAAATTAATTTTCAATCATCTCATAAGGCTTTTAAGGAATTTTTGAAACATAGGAGAATGATTAATTTAAGCATGCAATGTTTCAATTAAATTCAAGTCATGAATACCAATACTTTCATATTGTGAGTATCAATTCATGAATACCAAAAGATATTATTTGTGATTCTAATTTTACAAGATCAAGATTATGATTTAAATAAAACTTATTCAAATCAAATCGGTAACTTGAAACTCATAATCAAGTCATCAAAATCAATTTCGAGATTCACAAAATATCATGAAATCATTAATCTTGATCCGATGGGAAAAACATTTTTGAAGTGATTCTTTTTTATCTAAGCATGCCTTAGTCATTATATGCCAAATCAAGATAAGCATGAAAGTTCAAGACATAAAGGCAAAATCTTATAAAACAGCTAATCAAGCAAGATTTTAAACATCTATTTTCAAGCTAGAGTAAGTCAAGGATTCAATTATCTTATGTCATAAATTCCAATAGGCATCTCAAATTATCAACATCACATTAAAAAGATATTTCAAAAAGACATATCGATAAGTGATTCATTTGCATCATTTTATTTTTGGAAGATTCTCCTCGTTCGTAAATAAATCTAGGAGAACAAAATGAATTAAGGGAGATATAATATGATTGAAGCATTGAACATGATTCATATTTAAAATGTGTCTCATGTCATAAGTATGAATCAAGCATTTGTGAAATCCGAAATCATCCTCAAAATCACATTCAATAAATTCATACATGACAAGCATAGATTTATTGAAAAATCGATAAGATAGAGGATCGTATTTCGTTTTTATAAATTTCTATTTATGTGATTTGCTTCTTATAAGCATTCCTTTACCTTTAATAAAACAAGTGTCAATATTTAAGACGGAAAGGTAAATTTCATAGAACAAATCATCAAGTATGATTCCATTATAACATCCTTTTAATATCTTGATATTCATCATCAAGTATGATTTCAAAAAAAATATGTTTAAGAGAAATCATTAAGACCAAATACATGATACACTCATTTATTTTTAAAATATTCATCATGTTTATTTTCATGAGATTCACAAGATTGGTAAACTAAATTCATTAATCTCAATAGGATATAAAATTTATTTCCATTTCATATAATTGATTTCATGTGAGGGTGTTCAAATCTTTTTGTGAAAACATGTATCATCATTTAAAATCAAAACAAAAGTTTCGTCATAAAACCGTCAAGACCAAACACATCAAAAATAAAACATCATGATATCACATCTATCATCAAAAGACTATCAAGAAATTCATACATAGATGTACATACACTTTGTCATCTTAATATGTCATGAGAATGTCATCTTAATTCATCATAAAAATGATTAAACCAAAAACATGTTAATCCAAAATGAGAGTATCAAATCAATATTCACTTCAAAAACTCATGCATGACATAAAATCATCAAAATACACATGCATGAATTAATCCTAAGCATTATATATAACTATCATCCATAATGTTGCATACATCATTCAACATTTCAAAACATAACATGTATGAAAACTTAGCAATATACTTTTCATGATCAAATTTTTAATTTTTTCAAAGATGCTAAAAAGAAAAACATGATATAATTTTTGAAAAACAAATTTTTTTTTTTTATTTCCTATTCCTACTATCTAAATTAAGAACTCATTAAAAACTTTAAGTAATTTCAAAATAATTCAAGAGAGTTGAGTTACTTACCTTGTAGTTGAAGCTCGTCAAAGCCCTCGTCGTTTCACCTTTGGAAGTTCTTGATTCATCCTTGGTTGCCTTCCTCTTCTTTGGCCTCTTCCTCCGTTCAAGTTCATTGTTTATTTTAAATTTTTGTTTAATGAACTTATTAAGAGTTAGTGTTCGATGTTCAAGTTCATCATTGTCCTCATCACTTGAGTCATCACTCAAGTGGTATTTATTTGTCCGGAGTTCCAAATCCTTTCTGTTCTTTGGAAGGTGGTCCAAGTGTTCATTGTGTTCATCATGTGCATTGCGCACCATTTCATATGTCATCAATGAGCCGATAAGTTCTTCAAGTGGAAAAATATTTAAATCTTTTGTTTCTTGTATTGCCGTTACTTTTGATTCCCAAGCTTTAGAAAGTGATCGTAAAACTTTACTAACAAGTTCAAAATTCGAGAAACATTTGCCAAGAGCTTGTAAACCATTGACGACATCCGTGAAACGGGTGTACATGTCAACAATGGTTTCGCTCGGCTTCATTTGAAAAAGCTCGAAATCATGCATTAAAATGTTGATTTTCGAATCTTTAACTCTAGAAGTACCTTCGTGTGTGATTTCAAGAGTGTGCCATATGTCGAAAGTCGTTTCGCATAAAGAAACCCGATTGAACTCATTTTTGTCCAAAGCGCAAAATAAGGCATTCATAGCCTTTGCGTTTAAAGAAAACATCTTCTTCTCCAAATCATTCCAGTGGTTCATTGGAAGAGAAGACATTTCAAATCCATTTTCGACTATGTGCCATAAATTCAAATCCAAAGAAAGTAAGAAAACTCTCATTCGAGTTTTCCAATAAGTGTAATCCGTCCCATTGAAAAAGAGAGGACAAATGAGAGAGTGACCCTCTTGAAAGCCGTAAAGAGCCATTTCTATTTGGGTGTTAAACCAAGGTAGAAAAACGTGGCTCTGATACCAATTGTTCGGATTGGAGCGGCACTAAGAGGGGGGGATGAATTAGTGCAGCGGCTTAAAACGTTAGTTTCGACAAATCTTTCGTACGATAAAAATCGGAATCGGAAGTGCTTAACTTGAAAGCATATTTGCAAAGTTATGCAGTAAAGGTAATGAGGAAATAAAGCAAGTAAGAGGGTTTGCAGTAATGTAAATAGCAGTAATGAAATGCAAACCAGAGATTACGCCATTTTTAAAGTGGTTCGGTCAAGTGACCTACATCCACTTGCGAGGCCCCTCTTCGATGAGGCTCCCACCTTCCACTAGCAAATCTCTTGAAAGGGAAGGGTAAATACCCCTCTTACAGCTTTTACAAGCGGTTCACTCTCTTACAGATTTTCAGCAAGAAAGAAGGAGGTGAACACTAGCAAATTGAAAACAAGAAAGGCAAAGACTCTTCTAAGACTTTTCTCTCAATCACTTGCTGCTTAAAGAGTTGTATTCTCAGCTGAGACTTGAGGGGTATTTATAGGCCTCAAGAGGATTCAAATTTGGGCTCCAAAAATTTGAATTCTCTTATGTTCCCGATGTTGACGGTGCCACCGCCCAGCCAAGCGGTGCCACCGCCCAGCGCTCGGGTGCTGGACGGTGCAACCGCCCAGCCCAGGAGGTGTCACCGCCCAGCTCTCGGGTGCTGGGCGGTGCCACCGCCTAGGCCAAATCAGCTCACTGGTTGGGCTCCAAACTTGGCCCAAACCAGTCCGAACTCGGGCCCAATTGGCCCCTACTTGGGTTATACGATTAACACCTAATCCTAACCCTAATTAACGTGCTAACTACGAATTTAAAGACATTTTCTAAGCTATTACAAAGTCCATAAGTCAAGACTTCTTCCGGCGAGCTTCCGGCGAACTTCCGACGGTCTTCCGATAAACTCTCGAAAACCATTCTGCGGACTCCCGGCAAGCTCCTAGACTTCACGATTTGATCTTGGCGAGTTCCAACGAGCTTCTTCGGCAAGCTCCGATCTTTCTCGGTGAGCTCCGCGAACTTCCAACGAACCATCCGGCGAGCTTCCGAAAAACCCTTCGGCAAGCTCCCTACTCATTCTCGGCTAGTTCCGACAGCATTCCCGACGAACCTTCGGACTTCCGTCGAACTCTCGAACTCGCAACAAATCCTTCGCGCTTGACTCCAGTACTTTGTTTCGCTTTATGTCTTCATCGTTATCGTAGTTAATCCTGCACACACAAACCAAAACTCAACTCCGATCTAGACAATTATTACAATGCGAATTGACATTCTGTTGCCCGGCACGTCATTGGTTGGCGCTTCGTCCGATTCTTCGGTGCATCGTCCTCTCTTGCGGCTTGTTGCCCAATCGGCGGTTGACCTCCGCAACCCCGATATCCTTGGCGCAATTTCGCTCTCCTTGGCCCGATGCCCGACGTACGAAGCATTCAGCCATCCAATATCCTAACGTGATCTCTTCCGGCGCAACGTCAATTCCTCCTACGTCAACTGTCTAAACCTGATCGAGTAGACCTGCATCGCTCAAAATGTAGTTTAAATCATAAACACATATCAAGTTGTTTCATCATCAAAATACGAGATTCAACAGAATGTACTTGCGTTGTGATAAAAGGAGACCGGAAGATGTGAAGGTAGTTTCGACGCCCAGAAAGTAGCTCAAGGGTCCGAGATCCTTAAGCGAGAATCGAGCTGCCAGCTATTTGATGAACGCTTGGATGCTGATGGGATTGTTGCCTGTGACAATAATATCATCCACATATACCAGAATATACATTGTGTTTCCATGATAATGTCGCAGAAACAACGAAGTGTCAGATTTGGAGTTAAAAAAGCCGACAGATGTAAAAAATGAGCTAAGTTCAGTGTACCAGGCTCTCGGAGCCTGACGAAGTCCACAAATGGCTTTCCGAAGTTTGCAAACATGCTGTGGATACTGAGGATGAGTAAAACCAGGGGGTTGTTGCATAAAAACATCTTCGGATAGAGATCCCTGTGGAAAGGCATTATTAACATCCAATTGTCGTAATTGCCAGCCTTTAGTGGTAGCCAGACTCAAGATTAGCCGGATTATAGTGGGTTTAACAACAGGACTAAACGTCTCAGTGAAATCAACCCCAGGTCGTTGATGAAACCCTTTGGCGACCAGGTGTGCCTTATATCGGGCAACAGAGCCATCTGGGTTCCACTTAATTCTAAAGACCCACTTACACCCGATGATGTTTTGTGAAGGATGAAAAGGAATGAGATCCCACGTTGAATTATGGAGGAGGGCATTATATTCCTCACTCATGGCAGTACGCCAATGTGGAGATTTTTGGGCTTGAGTGAAGGTGGTGGGTTCAACGTTGGGGGATGAGGAATTCATGATAGCTTACAGGTTATGTACCTGACGAGGTTTAAAAATATCATGCTTAGAGCGAGTGGTCATAGGATGATTAGAGATGACAGGATTGGGAGGTGATGTTGGGTGAGGATCTGTGGCATAAGTCGGGTCAAGTGGAGACACGTCAGGGGCGCTTGGGCAAGAAGGAGCGAAAGAGGATGGTTGTGTTTCGGAACATATTGCCCCATCAATTGGGGAAGAGTGGAGTGGAGTAGGAACGGGCAAGTGTTGAACTGGAGTGATATAGTGCGGATCAGGAGGGGAGGAAGTAGACGAAGTCATGGGAGGCTCATCCGATTGGACTGAAGGTATACCCCAGTGAGATAGTGAAGTGGTCTGTATGGCAGGATATGGAAGGGTTTGGAAAGGAAAGTTAGACTCAACAAAGACAACGTGACGTGATATGAAGATTTTGTGAGTGTGGAGATTATAGCAGCAGAAAGCATTATGTTCAAGTGAGTAACCAATAAAGACACAAGGAGTAGATCGGGATGTTAACTTTTGAGAGGCATAGGGACGTAACCAAGGATAACATAAACAACCGAACACTCGGAGTTTACGAAGGTTAGGGGGTTTATGAAATAGTGTGTCAAAGGGGGACCGGTATTGTAGAACTGGTGTAGGCATTCGATTAATTAGGTAGACAACAGTTTGAAAGGCTGCTGTCCAAAAAGTTGAAGGCATGGAAGCCTGATGTAGAAGTGTGAGTCCAGTTTCTACTATATGCCGATGTTTCCGTTCGGCAAAACCAACTAGTTGAGGAGTATGTGGGGGAGACTTGAGGTGTTGAATGCCACAAGCTGAGAGATGGGATGCCAGGGCTTGATATTCACCACCACTATCAGAGTAGACTGTTTTAATGGTAGACTGAAAATAGTTTTTGACCAACTTCTGGAAAGTGGAAAAAATGCGAGAAACGTCAGATTTATGGGAAAGAGGATATATCCATGTGTACTTAGAGAAGTGATCTACAAAAATAACATAAAATCGGAACTTATCAAAAGATAAGATTGGAGCAGGACCCCAAACATCAGTATATATAATTTCAAATGGTTTAGAAGAGGAAATGGAAGATGAGCCAAAAGGCTGCCGATGACTCTTATTACTAAGACAAGCATCACAATGCATCATAGAATTAGTGGACTTAAAAAGAGGAAGAGAGTGACGAGATAATAATTTCTGCTGAATAAAGGACGAGGGATGACCAAGCCGACGATGCCACACATCAATTGGAGCCGCAACAGAAGAATGAACAGTGGGCTGGGTTATTCGAGAGGTTGACGGCCATTCGTAAATGTTGTCTTTATTCGGGCCTTGGACCAATGATGCCCCCGTGCTCAAGTCCTTAACAAGAAATGAATCAGGAAAGAATTCAATGGAAGTATTGTTATGTTTGCAAAATTGAGAAATAGAAATGAGGTTGCGTTTAATATGAGGGGCACATAAAATTCCGGCGAACTGCAGCCTCTACAATCCGCTGTAGCAAGCAGCAATCCATAGCAGCGAACCACAGTCTACATCTAAATGCTGCAGATTTCTCTCACTGCAGTTTCCTTGAGTAACACTGCAGATTTTCGCGACCATTTCCCGGCGAACCGCAGTCTTAAGTACCGCTGCAGTTTTCGCAGCCATCTTCCGGCGAACTGCAGCCTCTACAGTCCGTTGCAGCAAGCAGCAATCCACAGCAGCGAACCACAGTCTTGAGTATCGCTGCAGTTTTCACAGCCATCTTCCGGCGAACTGCAGCCTCTACAATCTACTACAGCAAGCAGCAATCCACAGCAGCGAACCACAGTCTACATCTAATTGCTGCAGATTTCTCTCACTGCAGTTTCCTTGAGTAACACTGCAGATTTTCGTGGCCATTTCCCGGCGAACCGCAGTCTTAAGTACCGCTGCAGTTTTCGCAGCCATCTTCCAGCGAACTGCAGCCTCTACAATCCGCTGCAGCAAGCAGCAATCCACAGCAGCGAACCACAGTCTACATCTAATTGCTGCAGATTTCTCTCACTGCAGTTTCCTCGAGTAACACTGCAGATTTTCGTAGCCATTTCCCGGCGAACCGCAGTCTTAAGTACCGCTGCAGTTTTCGCAGCCATCTTCCGGCGAACTGCAGCCTCTACAATCCGCTGCATCAAGCAGCAATCCACAGCAGCGAACCACAGTCTTGAGTATTGCTGCAGCGGATTGTAGAGGCTACAACATCATCGAGGGTAAATGTATTAGAGTCAGAATTAAGCGTTGTGGAACCAGTATGAGTTATAGGAAGTCCTTTACCATCACCGATGATGATATCTTCATCGCCGCCATAAGGATTGTGAAGAGACAAATTCTGAAGATCAGCGGTGATGTGATGAGAGGCACCAGAGTCGACAATCCAGTTGGACTGGCTAGGTGTCGGAGAAGTTAGGAGATTTGCCTGAGGCCAGTGTGACGGAGCAGGGAGGCGGGAACGAGACCGGCAAACTTTAGCGGAGTGGCCGACTTTGTCACACAGTTGGCAAACGACCCGTCTTTGATGGCTCGGTAGGGCAGGACGCCAAGACGGATGATGGCTGGAGTTGCCACTTTGCGAGAAGTGATGACTAGGAGGATAGGAGGGGTGTTGCATGGAACTCACAGAATCAAGAGGCGCATTAGCCAAACCTTGGGTGATGTTCGGCGAGTACCGAGTGCTCTTCCGTTTAGACTTATGACTGACTTGAGCAGTGACAGTTGATCCAGGCAGTTTGTCCGCACGCTTCAAGTATATCTCGTAGTTAGTCAGCTTATCATAGAGATCTTCAAAAGAGACTAGCGAGTCGCGTGCCCGAATTGCAGCAGCCAATTCCTTGTAGTCGGTGTCGAGACCATTGAGGGTATGAATGACAACCTCTTCGTCACATAGGGAATGACCTATCAAGGCCAAGTCATCAATGATAACCTTGATATGTTGTAGATAATCAGAGATACTACTTCCCTCTTGTTTTGTCACCATAAGCTTGGATAGAAGACTGAGCTTGCGAGTACGCGAATGATTTGCCAAGGTGGTTTGCAGTGTAGACCATGCATCAGCAGCTGTCACACATGAAGATATCAAGGGAGCAACGAATCCAGCAACTGAAGCTTGAATAGCTTGGAGGATGAGACGATCTTGACGTAGCCACAGTTTGTGAGCTGGATTGGGTACTGGACTGGGATCGCCGGGGATGTTGAGCATGGCCGGAGGACATCTGTAGGAGCCATCAATGTAACCTAGCAAGTCGTATCCAAATAAAAGATTAGAAAATTGAGCTCGCCAGGACGCATAGTTGCCACCCTTTGATAACTTAAAGGGTATCAGCGTGGCAGCATTGATGGAGATAAGCCCTGTAGAAGAACAAGAAGTGGGAGTCCCTACAGGAACTGAAACATCAGAAGAAGTGAACGAAGACATTTTTTTTTTTCTCTTCGTTTTTTTTTTTTTTTTTTTAGAAGAGGTGGAGAATGAGGGAGGGGGCTGCTGCTATAGATTGTTGCAGCAGATTGGGCAATCTACAACAGTGCCCAAAGTTGTCGGCAGCTGCTGTGGATTGCTGCTTGCTGCAGCAGATTGTAGAGGCTGCAGTTCGCCGAAAGATGGCCGCGAAAACTGCAGCGATACTCAAGACTGTGGTTCGCTGCTGTGGATTGCTGCTTGCTGCAGCGGATTGTAGAGGCTGCAGTTCACCGGAAGATGGCTGCGAAAACTGCAGCGGTACTTAAGAATGTGGTTCGCCGGGAAATGGCCGCGAAAATCTGCAGTGTTACTCAAGGAAACTGCAGTGAGAGAAATCTGCAGCAATTAGATGTAGACTGTGGTTCGCTGCTGTGTATTGCTGCTTGCTGCAGCGGATTGTAGAGGCTGCAGTTCGCCGGAAGATGGCTGCGAAAACTGCAACGGTACTCAAGACTGCGGTTCGTCGGAAAATGGCCGCGAAAATCTGCAGTGTTACTCAAGGAAACTGCAGTGAGAGAAATCTGCAGCAATTAGATGTATAGAAAAAAGCGGCAGCGAAAGCTGCTGTGGTAGAGGAAGGAAGATGCAGCGGTTGTAGTTGCTGCTGGCTGGGAAGCGGCCGCGACAGCGAAGGAGGAAGACGCGGCAGCCGTCGTTAAGCAAGGAAGACTGAGCGAGGAAGACACCATCGTTCGCCGTTCGTAGCTATTGAGGAGGAGGACACCGCCGTTAAGGAGGCGCCGTTGTGTAGAGGGAAGCGGCAGCGAAAGCTGCTGCGGTAGAGGAAGATGCAGCAATTGCGACTGCTGCTGGCCGGGAAGCGAGGAAGACACCGCTGTTCGCCGTTCACCGCTATTGAGGAGGCAGTGAGAGAACGTTTTCCTCCTTGCGTGACGACGACGGAGAGTGTCTGCTGTAGGCAGCAAATAGGACAGGGAGCAAGGCCGGCGAAGAAAAGCAAGACCGGCGATGAAGAAAGATAAGAAGTGGAAGAGCAGAGCCAAGACGATGCTCGTTAGCACTGGCTCTGAATCCCTGTCTTGTGCTTCTTCAGTGACTCCGCTTGAGGCAGCGTGTTACTGTGGCCGCTTGGCTAACACACGGCGATACTGTTGTCGCCAAGGAGGAACTGCTCTGATACCATGTTAGAAAATAAATAGATAAACAAGTTGTAGAAGAAGTTGATTGTTATTAACATATCCTCCTTCCTTTTATACAGGTTAGAAGGGAGAATTTTCCTCAACAGGTTAGAGGATTTCCCTCAATAGAGTAGAGAGATTTCCTCAAACAGTTAGGGAAATCTCATCTACTTATCAATTATAACTCCACGACAACACTCGAACAAAACTAAGCTTCACACTTGAGACACCCCTGTCGAATAAGATTTGAATAGAAAGGAAAATGTTGGTGCAGGAGATGTATAAGGTACCAGGAGATGTAGCCTAAGAATTGTCTGTTCCCGTTAGAGTTGAATCCTAAGTTAAGTCTTATCCTATAAGAAGATAAAGATTAGAATCGGTAAAGTTGAAAGGGAATCATAGTGCTAGAATAGTTCTAGGCAAGGACATTCTCATAGACATATAAGGTAGTAAGAGTAAAGAAAGGTAGTGGTAGTAAAAGCCAATAAAGGTAGTGCTATATGCCTCTGTTCAACGACTCTTATGGTAATATTGAAACTCCGCCTACTGGTCCTTAGAGGTTATTGCTTGGCTCTGAGTTAGGAGATGAATCCGTTCGAGTAAAGTCATAGAGATCTAAAGTAGTGCCAGTTAGGTCTACTTGTTCAGTTGCTGTATTAAGATTAGAAGAAGGGAGGTAGCTGAACCATCAAGCAAAGCGGGAAGGGAGAGAGATTAGCCCTGTTCTAGTTCTACTTTACAGAGAATCCATACCAAGTGCAGAAGTCAAAGGATGGGTATCAGATGGGAGTTAATCAAACTCATAAGTCAAAGAAGGAAAGCACGGTATTGTGCCCCCCCCCCCCCAGGAGGCCGATCTCCTCGAAGTGATCATCCCTTTCTCTTGTTCTTTTTTTACGATAAGACTTTAGGGTCTTATCATTTGGTATCAGAGCCACGATAAGACTTTAGGATCTTATCAATTGGTATCAGAGTCACGATAAGACTTTATGGTCTTATTATTTGGTATTAGAGTAACGATCCTCAGCGTTCTCATTGTAGTTCATCATTAAAAAAAAAAAGGGAAGAAGAAAGAAATAAAGAAAGAAAGAAAGAAGAGAAAGAAGAGAGAGAAAAGAAGCCGCAGCCATGCACCCTGCTTCTCTTGCTTGCGGCCAGCCCATCGCCGGCTGTTGCTGCTCTCCGGCCAGCGACCGACCCTGCCCTGCTTCCGGCCAGAGTCCACCGTGGCCATCGCCTCCCACTCGAGTCACCATCGTTGCTAGGAGACGACACTGCTAGCGTCTCATCCTGCCGCAGCCCCGCTCCCCTTCTCAACCGCCGTTGTTGCTTCCCGGCCGCTCCATCACCGCCGCCCGCCTCCCAACCACAACCCTAACCAACCCCTCCCCCCCCCCCCCGGGTCGCAGCCGCAGCCGCCGGTTGCCGCAGCCCCTCGTTGCAACGGTTGCAGAAACAGAGCTTCCACTGTTGCCGTAGCCCCTCATCGATCGCAGCCGCGCCACGAGGGCTGTCACCTTCCAGCCAACCCACCATCGCTGCCAGCCACCGTGCGGCGATCGCCGCTCGCCTCCCAGCCGCCGCTCCCCCTGGCTCGGGTGAGAACGACCGCCACCACTCCCCCTTGCTCTGCCCCCTTGGTGACCGAAACAGGGCAATCCTCTTGTTGCTGCGAAGCAGTCGCCCGTCCTCTTGCTACTGCGAACGCCGGTTGCCACCACCGTCGCTACTGCTGCCCAGCTAGCGACGATGCCGCTCGTCGCCCAGCCTGCCACCATCGATTCCTATTTTCCACTGCAGCTTCAACCTCGGCGATGCACACACAGACTCCTCTTCTCAACCTCGGTAGCTTCAACGGCACCGTCGCGTCCTCAACCGCACGTGATCCCTCGGCATCACCAACGCCTCTTTCCATAGTGCAATAGAGATAGAGCAATGCTGCCTTCCATCCGCACTGTCGTAACCACCGCAGTGGTAGGCCCTTGACGACGCTGCCCCCAGCCGCACCACCATCGCTACCTCCCAGCCCTCAATAGTAGCGATCCCTCCACGCAGCGACCACAGCAAGCATCATTACCGCCCACGCAGCGAACGCAGCTACATCCCCGCATCCTTGTAGCAACCCTTCATTCCAATAGTGCTACCACCGATTGCATCACAACAACAACACCGAGTAGGGCAGTGATTTATGCCCTAGTCTTGACGCTAGAAACAGGAGTTGAGATTACAGATTTGCAGTCTTATAAAATGGCCACCGATAACTCAATGAAAGCACAAATGGAAGCATTGGAAATCAGAATTGAGAACCGGTTGCAAGAAACACTTAATGATTTCAAAAAGAGCCTACTGGAGAGCCTCAGCAAATTTCAACAAGATGGGAGCTCAAGTTCTACGTTGCACAGATCTGGAAATACTGAAAAAGGGCCCTAAGATTATGACACAATCTACTCATACATGAAGGTGGATGGATAGTTCGCCAAAATTTTTCAGACTTCTATAGTATTGGAATATCAGAGTAAGTTTGAAAGATTATCAAATCAAGCTAGAGAATGGTCGAAACGATAACTTCTAGATACATTTATTGAAGGACTTATTCCAGAGATCCGGTGTGAAGTTAAGGCTCGTCAACCCCGCACTATGATAGCTGCGATCTCATTCGCACATCTAAATGAGAAAAAAATCAACAGGGAAAATCATGGAAACAGAAGTGACAACAACCAGATGATCAGTAACCCACCCATCCCATCTACTCCCAACCAAAGCCTTGACACTCGAGGACTAACCCAAGAAGAACTCAAGAAAAATTCAGCAAAGGGTTTGTACTATAATGAAAAGTGGAGTATGGAGCACTAATGTAAACAAGGGCAATATATGATGATTGAGCCAATTGGAGAGGAACCGAAAGCAGAAGAGTTGGACTCCGATCATGAAGGTATAAATTCTAATGAAGACGTTGAACCTACCGTACATACAATGCATATATTAGCCGACTACTCTAACTCGTAAACTAATGAAGTTGGCGGAACTCTGGAGCATCAACCTATTATAGTTTTGATTGATACTGGTAGCACTAACAATTTTATAGACAGCGAGATTGTTGACCGATTGGCCCACCACATTGAAGACTATAACAGATTCGAAGTAAAGATCGTTGATGGACGAATTTTCACTTGTGATATCAAAGGTTCAAAGATAAAATTGATTATACAGGGCCAGAAGTTTCTTGCAACGATTACTACATTGAAAGACCGACTTGTTGCTTACACTATCAAAATATGGATACCATACTTACTTGATCAACGAGTTATGATGCATTGTAGATAGCCTATGACTGAAGTGCTGAAAGAGAAGCTCCCCGAGATTGATGCTGCTCAGCCTTGAGGACAAGGGTGATTTGAAGAGGGAGGAATTGTTAGGACCCTTTTTCTAAGTTTTTGAATAATATTTATCGAGTCTATTTAGTTCAGTTATTTATTAAGTCAGTTTGGTTCAGTTAGAGTCAAGTAGAGGTTTATTTAATATTTATTTATTATTAGAGTTCAAGTCCTGATAGACTCTGGGTGGAACTCTATAAATAGGGATGTAACTACTTCTTTTCAGTAATCTATGAAAAATACTATTATGTCTTTTGACAAACCCTAGGAGGCCGATCCCCTCGAAGCAATCAAGGAGGGCCGATCCCCTCGAAGCAATCAAGGAGGCCGACCCCTTGAAGTGATCATCCCTTTCTCTTCTTCTTTTTTTACGATAAGACTTTAGGGTCTTATCATTTGGTATCAAAGCCATGATAAGACTTTAGGGTCTTATCATTTGGTATCAGAGTAGCAATCCTTAGCATTCTCGTTGCAATGTAACTATCCAAAAAAGAAAGAAAGAAAGAAAGAGAGAAGAAGAAGCAGCAACTACAGCCACGCACCCCTGCTTCCGGCCAGCCCACCCGCCGCCCGTCGCTGCTCTCCGGCCAGCAACCGACTCTGTCCCACTTCCGGCCAGAGTCCACCACCGCCTCCCACCCAAGCCACCACTGCTGCCAGGAGACGGCGCTGCCAGTGTCCCACTCCGCCGTAGCCCTACTCCTCTTCTCCACCGTTGCTGTAGGGCAACTCCTTCTCCACCGCTGCCGCTGCTTCTTGGCCGACCGATTACCACCGCCCGCCTCCCAGCCGCAACCCTAGCCGTGCTTCCCCCCCCCCCCCCTTGGGTCGCAACCGCAGCTGCCGGTTGCTGCAGCCGCTCGTGGCAACGGTTGCAGAAACAGAGCTTCCTCTGTTGCCGCAGCCCCTCGTCGATTGCAGCCATGCCTCGAGCACCGTCGCCTTCCAACCGACCAACCACCGCTGCCAGCCACCGTGCGGCGACCTCCGTCACCTCCCAGCCACCATTCCCCCATGCTCGAGCAAGAACGACTGCCGCCACTCCCCCTTGCTCTGCCCCCTTGGTGACCGAAATAGGGCAATCCTCTTGCTGCTGCGAATGCCGGTTGCCACCATCGTCGCTACTACTACCTAGCCAGCGACGACGCCGCTTGGCGCCCAGCCTGCCACCATCGATTCCTATTTTCCACTACAGCCTCAACCTCGGCAACGCCACCGCAGCCACCCTCCAACAGCACACGCAACAAGCTCTTGTGCGACCGCTTCAACCTCGGTAACGCACGCACCAATTCCTCTTCTCAACCTCGGCCGCTCCAACGCCACCTCCCTCTTGTTCTACCTCCGCTGCTGCAGTTGTCGGTTGCCATCACCGTAGCCTCAACCTGGCTACTCAGCAATTGCTTCCTTGGGTCACAACAGTCGCAACCATCTCCTTTCAGCCTCGGCGCTCTCATCTCACGTAGTGACAGAAACACATGGTAGCAACTCTTCCTTCGTCGCAGCCACCACAGTGGTGAGCCCTTGCAGGTGCTGCCCCAACCACACCACTATCGCTGCCTCCAAGCCCTCAACAGCAACGATCCCTCCACGCAGCAACTGCAACAAGCATCGTTGCCTCTCACCAGTGCCTCCTTCTGTAGTGTGACAGAGACAGAGCAATGCTGCCTTCCATCCGCGTCGTCGCAGCCATCGCAACGGCGAGCCCTTGGCGGTGCTGCCCCAACCGCACCACCATCGCTACCTCCTAGCCCTCAGTAGTAGTGATCCCTCCATGCAGTGACCACAGCAAGCATCGTTGCCTCCCACGCAGCGAACGCAGCTACATTCCCACATCCTCGCAGCAACCCTTCATTCCAATAGTGCTACCACCGATTGCATCACAACAACAGCACTGAGTAGAGCAGTGATTTATGCCCTAGTCTTGACACCAAAAATAGGAGTTGAGATTACAGATTTACAGTCTTACAAAATGGCCATCGATAACTCAATGAAAGCACAAATGGAAGCATTAGAAATCAGAATTAAGAACCGGCTACAAGAAACACTTAATGATTTCAAAAAAAGCCTACTGGAGAGCCTCAGCAAATTTCAACAAGATGGGAGCTCAAGTTCTACATTGCATAGATCAAAAAATACAATAAAAGGGTCCTAAGATTGTGACACAGACTATTCACATATGAAGGTGGAATTTCTGAGGTAGAAAGATGGAGATCCGACCAGTTGGATCTCTAGGGCAAAATTTTTTTTTCATTTTCACAGAACCCCAGAAGAATCCAAGGTAGAAGTGGTCTCAATCTAGCTCAATGGAGATGCAATCCAATGGTACGATTGGTATGAAACTTTCTATGGAGTTCCTTCGTAGAAGCAGTTCAAAAGAGGACTTCTTGTTTGCTTTGGCCCATCCGAATATGAGAATGTTGATTACCAGCTTGCCAAAATTCGTCAGACTTCTACAGTGTTAGAATATCATAGTAGGTTTGAAAAATTATCAAATCAAGCTAGCGATTGGTTAGACCGATAATTTCTGGATACATTAATTGAAGGGCTTATTCTAGAGATCCGGTGTGAAGTTAAGGCTCATCAATCCCGCACTATGATAGCTGCGATCTCATTTACAAATCTACATAAGAAAAAAATTAGCAAGGAAAGATCAGTAAGGGGTTTGTACTATGATGAAAAATGGAGTACGGAGCACCGATGTAAACAAGGGCAACTTCTGATGATTGAACCAATTGGAGAAGAGCCGAAAGCTAAGAATGTAGACTCCGATCATAAAGGTATAAATTCTAATGAAGATGTTGAACCAACCATACATACAATGTATACATTAGCCGACTACTCTAACCCGTAAACTATGAAAGTTGGCAGAACTCTAGAGCATCAGTCTATTATAGTTTTGATTGATACTAGTAGCACTAACAATTTTATGGACAGTGAGACTGTTGACTGATTGACCCACCATATTGAAGACTATGACAGATTCGAAGTAAAGATCATTGATGGACGGATTTTCACTTGTGATAGCAAAGGTTCAATGATAAAATTGATTATATAGGGCCAGAAGTTTCATGCAACGATTACTATACTGAAAGACCGACCTATTGCTTAAACTATCAAAAAGTGGAGACCATACTTGATCAACGGGTTGTGATGCGTTGCAGATAGTCTATGGCTAAAGTGCTGAAAGAGAAGCTCCCCAAGATTGATGCTGCTCAGCCTTGAGGACAAAGCTGATTTGAAGAGGGAGGAATTGTTAGGACCCTTTTTCTGAGCTTTTGAATAATGTTTATTGAGTCTGTTTAGTCTAGTTATTTATTGAGTCGGTTTGGTTCAGTTAGAGTCAAGTAGAAGTTTATTTAATATTTATTTATTATTAGAGTTCAAGTCCTGATGGACTCTAGGTGGAACTCTATAAATAGTGATATAACACTTTCTTTTGGGAATCAATCAATCAATCAATGAAATGTTATTCCACTCTGTGAACAAACCCTAGGAGGCCGATCCCCTCGAAGCGATCAAGGAGGGCCGATCCTCTCGAAGCGATCAAGGAGGCCGATCCTCTCGAAGCAATCATTATCATCCACATTTCTCTCCTTTCTTCCACGATAAGACTTGTAGGGTCTTATCAATTGGTATCAGAGCGACGATAAGACTTTAGGGTCTTATCATTTGGTATCAAAGCCTATGATAAGACTTTAGGGTCTTATCATTTGGTATCAGAGCGATGATAAGACTTTAGGGTCTTATCATTTGGTATCAGAGCGACGATAAGACTTTAGGGTCTTATCATTTGGTATCAAAGTCTACGATAAGACTTTAGGGTCTTATCATTTGGTATCAGAGCGACGATAAGACTTTAGGGTCTTATCATTTGGTATCAGAGGAACTCTGATTCCCGACCGGGAATTGTAATGATCCTAACAATCCCGCCTCCTTCAATTCAGCCTTATCCTCAAGGCTGAGCAGCATCAAATTCTGGAAACTTCTCCGTTAGCATGCCGTAGGACTCCCAAGTAACATCTTCCTTTGGTAAGTTGGCCCATTGCACTAGTACTTCAATTACAGGATGTCTGCGATACATTACAACTCGTCGATCAAGTATGGCTTGTGGTTGAGCTTGAACTTCCCTAGTAGTAGAAGTGTCCAGCAAATGGCACTATACTATTGCATCTTCACTCAATTTCCATTTAAGGCATGCAACACGAAAGACTGGATGTATTTTAGAGCTAGCAGGCAAATCCAAGAGGTAGACAACTAGTCCAATGCGTTCTAATACCTTATAATGCCCAAAAAATCGAGGAGATAGCTTCATGGAAGATCGAACCTTTATGTAAGTTTGCTTGTAGGGTTGAAGACGAAGGAAAACCCAATCACCAACAGTAAATTCTCGTTCACTTCAGTGTTTATCAGCTTGTTGTTTCATTCTTGCTTGTGCGGCTATCAGGTTATCCTTTAAAAGCTAAATAATCTTATTTCTGTCCATCAATTCCTTGTCTACTTGATCAACTTTAGAAGAATCTAGTACATATTTTGTAATTGTAGGTGGGGGTTGACCATAAACTGCTTCAAAAGGAGTCATTTTAATAGAAGAATGGTAAGAGGTATTATACCACCACTCTGCACAGGGAAGTCATTTGACCCATTCCTTCGGCTTGTCGCTAGTAAAGCATTAGAGATAATTTTCTAGGCACCTGTTTACCACTTCCGTTTGCCCATCTGTTTGTGGATGATAAGCAGTGCTCATATTCAGCTGAGTACCTTGTAAACGAAAAAGTTCTGTCTGGAAGGAGCTAGTAAAAATCTTGTCTCTATCACTAACAATGGAACGGGGACTCCCATGCAATTTAGCTATGTTTTTCATAAAAATATGAGCAACACTTGTAGCAGTATAAGGATGTCATAAAGCATAGAAATGAGCATACTTTGTAAGTCTATCCATAACTATAAGTATAGTACTCTTCCCTTGAGATGATGGGAGACCGTCAATGAAATCCATAGATATATTGGTCCAAGTAGCAACAGGAATAGGGAGGGGCTGTAGTAAGCCTGGGGTGGCTACTATCTCACTTTTGTGACGTTGGCAAACATCATATTCAGTAACAAATTTTTTGATAAAATTTTTCATACCTTTCCAGTAAAAAAGTTGTCGAACTCGCTTATAAGTGTGGAGAAATCCAGAGTGACCAGCAATTGGTGATAAATGAAACTCCTTCAGAATTATTGCCTGGCAAGAAGAATGTGGGGCAATCACTATTCGACCTTTATAGTGCAAGTCCACCGAATCCCAACTATAATTTGAGACAAAACCTGGGGGTTCTTCCAATTTTTTAATGATGCTTTGGATCTCAGGATTATTTGACCATTCCCTTCTGATAACTTCCAAAGTCTTACAAATAGGAATAGAAATAGCTATTAGTTCAGCTTGTTCTAGAAGGCGTGAGAGCCCATCTGCTACTAAATTCTCACTCCCCTTTTTATAAATGATCTCATAATCGAATTCCAATAGCTTTGTGACCCATTTCTGCTACTCTGAAGAAGAAATTTTTTACTCTAGAAAATATTTGAGGCTTTTGTGATCAGTGCATATTTGAAATCGTCGACCAATTAGGTAGGGTCTCCATTTTGTGACTGCATGTATTATGGCTAGCATCTCCTTGTCATAAATAGATAAACTCAAATGGGAAGGGGAAAGAGCCTTACTAGCATAAGCGATAGGCCGACCTTCCTGCATTAATACAACCCCTATTCCAGCTCCAGAAGCATCAGATTCAATCACAAACATCTTATTAAAATCGGGTAGAGCAAGTACGGGTGTAGTAGTCATTGTAGTTTTCAAGAATTGAAATGCCTGAGTTGCCTCTTCTAACCATCTGAATATATTTTTCTTTAGAAGTGACATCAAGGGGGCACTAATTTTGTCATAATTCTTCACAAACTTTCGGTAATAGCCTATTAGTCCCAAGAACCCCCTTAGAGCTTTGATTGACTTTGGAATTGGCCAGTCTGTCATCACTTGGATTTTTGAAGGATCAACTGCAACACCCTTTTGAGATATGACATGGCCGAGGTACTCAACCTCAGGTTGCCCAAAACTGCACTTGGATTTCTTGATAAAAAGACCATGCTCACGAAGAATATTAAAGACAATTCGTAAATATAATAAATGACTTTCTAGGGAATGACTATATATTAAAATATCATCAAAGAAAATCAAAACAAACTTATAGAGATGAGCCCGAAATATGTCATTCATTAAACTCTGGAAGGTAGAGGGTGCATTGGTTAACCCAAAAGGCATTACTAGAAACTCATAATGGCCGTTATGTGTCTTGAAGGTAGTTTTCTGAACATCCCTTTCATGTACTCTGATTTGTTGATAGCCCGATCGTAGGTCCAAAAGGTCCAATTTAGTGAAGACCTGAGCTCGTCCCAATTCATCCAACAGTTCATTCACTATTGGAATAGGATATTTACCTTTCATTATAATGTTGTTAAGTGCTCGATAGTCGACACACATCCGCCATGAGCCATCCTTCTTTTTGACTAGTAAGACTGGGGAGGAATATGGGCTGACACTAGCTCGTATAACTCCTGTTTTGAGCATCTCCATGACAATCCTCTCTATCTCTGCGTTTTAAAAATGTGGATATCTATAGGGTCGGACATTGGTTGGTGCCTTCTCGGGTAATAGTGGGATCCGATGATCATGACATCTAAGAGGTGGAAGTCCGTGTGGCTTTGTAAATATATCCGCAATCTCTGTTAGCAATGATTCAATATTTCCAGCCGGAATGTTCACTGTCATTTCCTTTTCAATGTTATGCAATTGCACCAAAAATCTAGTGTGTGTCTTCCGAAGGACCCGCTCCATCCGATGGCTAGTGATAGTTGTAACTTTACCTCCCCGTCTTCCTTTGAGAGTCACTTGTCTTCCATTAATATAGAACTTCATAATTAGTTTAGAAAAATTTCAGGAGACATCACCTAGGGTTGGTAGCCATTCAATTCCGAGCACCACTTCATAGTCTTTCAAGGGTAATAAAAAGAAATTCATAAATAATTCTTGACCTTGCAAAATTAGTTTTATCTTTGAGCACTTGCTGTCACAGGTTAAAATCCGTCCATCGGCGACCTTGACTTCAAATTTGTCACAACACTCGATGTGGTAAGCTAATCGAGCTGCAACTTTCCTATCCATAAAATTATTAGTGCTACCCGTATCAATCAAGACAGTGACAGACTGGTGTTTCAGAGTTCCCTCAATTTTCATAGTTTGTGGATTAGAGTAACCAGCCAATGCATGCACTGTATGTGTGACAACTTCAACATCATCATCAGTTTCCACTTCTTCATGATCGGAATCTGATACTTCTACTTCTGATTCCTCCTCGATCGGTTCAATCATCAAAAGTTTTCCTTGTTTGCATTGATGCTCCTTACTCCACTTTTCATTGCAATGCCAGCACAAACCCTTCGCTAACCTTTCTTTGAGTTCTTCTCGGGTTAGTCTGCTAGTGTTATGGTTTCGACTAGGAGTAGATGAGGTAGGTTGCCTGCTAATCACTTATTTATTGACACCTCTGTTTCAACGATATTTCACACTGATATTTTCTTCATATAGGCATGCAAATGAAATCGCAGCCATCCTAGTGCAGGGTTGACGAGCCTTAACCTCGCACCGGATCTCGGGAATAAGCCCTTCAATAAATGTACCCAGAAGTTGTCGTTCTGACTAATCTTTGGCTTGGTTGGATAATCTTTCAAATCTACTCTGATATTCCAATACTGTAGAAGTTTGACAAATTTTGGCAAGTTGGCCATCAACATTTACATATTCGGATGGGCCAAAGTGAACAAGAAGCCCTCTTCTGAACTGCTCCCACGAAGGAACTCCATGACAAGTTTCGTACCAATCATACCACTGGATTGCATCTCCATCGAGCTAAATTGAGGCCACTTCTACCTTGGATTCTTCTGGGGTTCTATGAAAACGAAAATTTTTTTCTGCCCTAGAGATCAAACTGGTCGGATCCCCATCTTCCCATCATGGAAATTCTACCCTAATATGTGGGTAGTGTGTATCACCATCCTAGGGCCCTTTTCCTGTATCTCTCGATCTGTTCAACGTAGAACTGTAGCTCCCATCTTGTTGAAACCCACTAAAGTGCTCCAACAAGCTCTTTTTGAAATCATGAAGAGTTTCTTGTAGCCGACTCTCAATTCTGGTTTCCAACGCTTCCATTTGTGTCTTCACTGAGTTATCGGCAGCCATTGCATACGATTACAAGTCGTTAATCCCCAGTTCTTTTTTCTGATGTCTAGTCAAGGGCCTCATCATAGTAGCTGAGCAGTAGCAGCCGACGTTCTGACACGGACTTAGCTGGTTTTGCCTAAGTCGTGCGGCACCCTTGCGCGTCCGTCCGCAAAGGTCAGCCTCCCCGAAGCCTCCCATTGTCCCTTAGGACCAACAAAAGAGAGAACGGGTTAAAGAGAACGCCTCAATCGGGATCCACAAGCAAACATGTCCGAAAAGCACTTCATAGACAATGCAAATTACAAACAGACTTTACAAGCTCTGAACAGTGGCACAACAAAGGGTAAAATGGTCCATTACAGACCGAAAAGCTCTCGCACGTGTCCACATGACACAACCTTTATTTACAAGCCTAAAGAGGCCACCAACCCAACTAAGATGGGACTATTATGCCTTCGACCGCCCCTCTACATGTTGTACAAGGCATGAACATGCCAAAAGACACGGACATACATAAGCATTACATCAAACACCCTGTTTCGAAGTTTGTCCGTGACATTCTCCCCCACTTATCCCTTCGACGTCCTCGTCGAAGCCTTTGTGAACACTGCAACTCTTCGCCTTTGCTGAGTCTTCAATCTTCTGCTCCAACTGCAATGCGCCTCCTGGCTCCCAGCTGCTCTCCGCTGCTGTTTTTGAGTAGTCGAACCTTTGATCCGCCATGCTGCTTCAACTCGCCAATGACTCTGACTTTGGTGTGGGGTTGGCTGAGTTGTGTTGATCCTCGTTGATTCCTACGGATCCACCAAATGAAGGAAAATACCATCCTTACTGCGCTAGTCTCTCAAAATTTCCACATGATGCTTGAACTGGGTGGATGCTTGTTGGAGCTTTAACGAGTATCGCCTCGCAAACTTCTGAAGTTTTGGGTCCTTCCTCCACAAAATCTGCTCATTGACTCTTCTTTCAGTTAGTTGTCACATCCAAGTAGGTTCGTATCACTTCCGCTTTCGATTGGCATTTCGTTGGGAAATGAAGCGGACAATCTACTCTCAGTAGCACTGATCACCGTTGGTGAGGATTTGACAACTATTGTCTTCCATTATCTTCGAAGGGTCTTTGAACTTGTGCAGAGCTCCTTTGCTGGATAGATAAGAGAATTGGGGTACTCGGTTTCGCCCATTCTCTTAAGAGTTGAGAAGGCAAAGGTTACTTGACTTCGCCCGCCTCCTCGAGGTTGTACTTCATGCATCGAGCTGGTTACTAGCCTTCGCCTGCTCTTTGCTCACACTTCTGAAGCACTTGAAGTGTTTGCACTCCTTGCGTTGAGTTAGCTACTGTGATTCACCTTCTCAATGCCATCGAACTTCTGGAATGCGGGAAGTTTTCACCCCAACTTGGAGTAATTCTCTTATAGATGAGGTCGCCTCTGGGATTGTACCGTCTTCTCCATCAACCCTGCCGCCTACTCCACTGAGTAGCAAAGGTACAGCACCGCGTACTGCTTGCTTCGTTCCTTAGTCGTGCACTCTTGCATGACCCGAAGTCCTTCACTTACGGCTATCTTGATGAGAAACTTGTTGACACCGGTCTTACGAAGTTCCTCGGCCTCTGCCCTTCAGCCTTGTCTCGGTACTTGGAGATTGCCTCTGCATGCTCCACCTCCTCGGCCCCTTTCACGACCAAACACTCTCCCTCCATGAGAGCAAGGGATCAATGACCTTCACGGAAGTCCCGCCTCTGCGGTACCATGGCGCTGCCATGCCCATGGCACTACTATCCGTCGCCTCTCATCTACATCCCTTTTCTTCACAATCAGTAGATATGCCTCCGTGACACTCCTCCGAGTCCACCTCCATTCTAACTGATTGCTTGATTTTGGGTAGCTAAGTCCCTCTGGACTCGTCGTCGCTTCCTCGCCCCTTTCGACCCCCTGCTTCAACACCTCTATGTTCTCTAAGCAGTCTGTTTGGTCGATGGAAAGACAGACTGCAACTCCCATGCATGGCCTCTGCCATCACGTTGTAGGGTTTGCACCGATTCTGTTCTCCTTAGCTTCCTTGGTAGCAACGTTCGCTTACTTGGCCTTGTCCTCTGACTTGTCGGGCTCCCTTAAGCGAATATGAGCTCTGGAGCAGTCCAACTCTCCAGCTGCTTCGATCATACCTCTGCATGATCAAGTCCCTCCCATGGAACTCACTGGTACTTGCATTCGAACTTTTCCCTTAGTGGAACACAGCCCCCATATGCTGATGACCAAGGTTTTCATCTGATGCAAAATTCGATGCACGCCCGGAAGACCCGCCTCTGCGGTACCATGGCCTTCACTCCTTGAATCCATAGCCCTTCTTGCCGTCGTGTTGTTCACCGAAGTGGAGCTTCTAGTAGCTCCCGATCATACCTCCATATGATCCAGTCCCTCCCGGGACAATGTCGTGTGTGTCGCATTGCCACGAACTGTTCCACCACGATCCGCTGCACCATGTCGCCTCCTGGTGATATCTCCATTGCATTCTGATCCTTGTGGAATAAACTCGAATTGTGAACCCTCCATGTGTGGCCTCTGCCAATACATCGCAGGGTCTCCTCCACCTTCGATTTTGTTCGCTCCTTTGGCAATCGACCTTCATCCACCCACTCTTGGGTCACACCTAGATGAAGCACCGCTCTAGGACAGTCCGTCGCCTAGTAGCTCCCGAAGTCCACCGACTTCACTATAATTTGTGCACCATTGTCTGGATCCTGGGCCTCTGCCCCTACTAGCACAATCTCCGCTGCGCACCGCTTCCTTCATAGCAACTCGAATGGCAACACTGTGGCATATTCTTCAAGAGTACCCGCCTCTGCGTCCTCTTGCCCCGTGCTAAGGCCTTCTGAACCCAACTTCGCCTCCGCAAATTGTGTCGCCTTAGTTCCTCCATCAAATGCTTCTCCGAGATAAGGTGCATGTGCCTCGAAGCTCCCTTCGTCTTTGGCACCATGCAAGATGAGTCCGCTCCGTCAGAATGAAGGACCCATGGAACAACATGATCCTACTATTGCCTCTGCAAGAGTTCATGTCCTTGACCTCTGTCTAAGGAAAGCACTGTGCCTCTACTCCACGTTCCAACTTCTATGCTGGCTCCCTTCATGCGGCTTGGGTACTTCGCCAAGTTACACCCAAGTTGCTTCGCTCCTCGTTTTTGCATTGAGTCGATGGTGGCCCTCGTGCCCACCATTCCACTGGTCAGCCCTCCCTTGAGTCCGATCTCCACATCGACTCCAAGTGTGCCTTCATTTAAGTTGCTTTAGGTCGCTCCCCCACTTGATCTCGTAATGCATCCACCAATGCATTCTCTCGACGAGATCATGCGACAACTCCTCGCCGCTTGCTTAGTCCACCGAGCTTCGTGGAGTTGTTGTTTGTTGAGGTACTCCTCCTCAACATGTGAGGTCCATCTCACATGATTCTCCCTCTGGAGAGCCGGGACTTATCCCTCCTGGATAACTATCCCGTTGGAGCAACATCTCTCTTCGTTTCGGAGACCACCATCCCCTTGGACTACTCCGATCTGCTGAACAAACTGTGCACCGTTCTGCCTCCTGCAAACGCACTTGCTAGATTGCAACTCCATGTCAATACAGCCCCCGCTGCACCCCTCAAGGCCTAGCAACATGCTGAACTCGTTGCTCACTTTAGCCTCCGACGGACGTATCCTTCACATGCCGAAGAGAAAGTTTCAATGCTCCATGGCGCCGAGGTTCGGTCGCCTTGGGATGGCCACGAACATTCCGTCGTCCGCATACAAGCCCATGCATGAGTACCAAATTCTTCGAGTTAGCAATTCCCCTCACCTCTGTGAGCTTTGCATAACTCTTTTGGTCGTTGAGCAACTCATTCCACCTTGCATGGTCTCATTCTTGCCAAGCGCCTCACTTGCCTAGAGCACCATCAAGTATAGTTGTCAACGTTGAGCCGTAGCTCAAACTCAGCCATCCCAACCTTTGTGCGCTCCAAATTCTTCCAAGCTTGCCTGTTCTCGTGGTGCCTCTTGCGCGAAGGGTTGGCCATTCCTCTGAATGCCAATCTCAGATGCCCGCTCCTCTGAGCGACTCTTTTCCCTACATCTCCATGCCCGTTTTCCCTCAAACGGTCGCGCGTGTGCTGACTACCCTCAACGTAGCCCCGCTAGGTCCCCCACGTTTGCATGTCAAGTGTTTCTATGAGTGCTTGTCCCGCTCTGATACCATATGATACGGACTTAGCTGGTTTTGCCTAAGTCGTGCGGCACCCTTGCGCGTCCGTCCGCAAAGGTCAGTGTTAGGACTCTAGCTTGGAGAGTCCTAATTGAGAGGGACATTCATGTAAAACTGTTAGGACTCTAGCTAGGAGAATCCTAATTGAGAGGGACATCCATGTAAAACTGTTCGGACTCTAGCTAGGAGAGTCCTAATTGAGAGGGACATTCTGTTAGGACTCTAGCTAAGAGAGTCCTAATTGAGAGGGGCATACATGTAGGAGGTGTTTTCTTAGAGAAGAATTAGGAGTTGTAAGGGAATATGAGTCTTGACTAGGAGTCCTATTAGGAGTTGGTTAGAAGTAAGAGTCTTAAGTAGGAGTCCTATTAGGAGTTAGGGTTTAGAAGCCCTATAAATAGCCATATATTCCTTCTCTTTTCATAAGCAATAGATGAATCTTTTCTGCAGCCTTTGAGCAGCAACTTGGAGGGAGGAACCCCTATAGAGTTCCAAGGAGGCCGATCCCCTAAAGAGATCAACCCCAAGTTTAGAATCTGCAAGGGTTCTAACACCTGGTATTAGAGCAGCGTTCTTGGCATCTCGCTGCCCTTCCATAGCCATCCATCAACCCTCCACAACCATCCAAAGCAATTCCCACAATTGCTTAAAAGATCGTCACCGAATTCCGCCATCATCTCCACCACCGCGGATCATCCTTTGATCTCCCCGTGAATTGCAACAGGTTCTGGTTTTCTACCTTACTGCTGCTGCAATTTAGTTATCCTTATTCAAAAATCAAAAAAAAAAAAATCGTTCTTATATTGCTGCATAAACTTTTCGTCACAAAGTTTTCATCTCTACGACGAAAGATACATTGCAGAATTCCAGCCGCATAGCACCATCTGTTTGATCTTGCTACTATACTTTTTCTATCCAAATTTCTATGAAATTTTTATGACATCTTTGACACTTCCTAACAGTGGATTTCCCTTTGGTTTCATCAAAAAATTCTCAGTATAAACTACTGATCTTTTATGTCCATTCTGCTGCACTTGAATTGCATAATTCAAGCCGCATAGCACCATTTGTTTGATCTTGCTACTGTGCTTTTTCTAACCAAATTTCTACGAAATTTTTATGACATCTTTGACACTTCCTAACAGTAGATTTCCCTTTGGTTTCATCGAAAAATTCTCAATATAAATTACTGATCTTTTATGTCCAATCTGCTGCACTTGAAAATCTATGCTGCAGAAAATTTCAGCTACATATCGTTGCCTTAACCCATCTATTTGCAATCTTTTTTGAATGAAATTTATTATAGACTTCATATATCATCTTGGCTTCCATCTAAGATTAATCTATTAAGAAATTCATCTCTAAAAATGATTTTATGTTGCTGCAAATTTTCATCGTAACCCGCTGAAATTTTTCGACGATAATTCTGCAATTGCAACTTGCACCAATTTCTTTGCTGTTATACTGCCGAAATTTTCTTGATTAAATTAGATATCCTTTCTGTCATATAAACTGTGATTTTGCTATCAATTCCCTCCTCAATTCTCTCAAGTTTTTGGTGGAAATTACGTCGAGAAACCGTTGTTTCTTCGACGACAATTCTACTCTTACAAGACAGCACATACTTGCTGAACTTCCACGGATTTCTGTCAAACCTTTGCTACCATCTACCACAGATCCAAAACTTTCATCCACAGCCCTAAAACTCTACCAAACCACACCCTCAAACTGCACCCAAAATAGCCACAAAACAAGCCTAAACCGCAGCCTACATCCACCAATCCACCAACACTTTCGACCATCACTTCTCTCAACCTATACATGCCTTTAACCCAACAGCAAAAGAGAGATCTTAACATCATTGATTTGGGGCCATATACTATGGCATCTAAGGAGACAATCAATGCTAAATTCAAAGCCTTGGAGGCGCGAATGGAGGATAAGATTCGGACGCTCTTTACCGAACTCAGATTGGGTCGACCACTAAGCCCGAAGAAATCATATCAAGGAGAGAGCTTTGCCCAATCACACCAAGCCCGAAGAGATGACTTCCAAGGGAGGGTAGGCTCTATGACCAACCCCAACTATCCATGCATGAGAGTGGACTTCCCTAGATGGGAAGAAGGAGACCTGATTGGTTGGATCTCGCGGGCGGAGCGATATTTTCGGTACCACAAAACCGCGGATGTATCTATGGTGAAAATTGCAGCTATACATGTTGAAGGGGATGCTATACAGTGGTTTGACTGGTTTGAACATACTTATGGAGTCCTTTCATGGCGTCAATTCAAAGAAGGACTGCTGATTCGTTTCAGACCAACCGATTACGAGAATATTGACGAACATCTAGCAAAGATCCAACAAACCTCCACCATTCAGGAGTACCAAACCAGGTTTGAAAGGTTATCTAATCAAACTCATGATTGGTCTCAAAAACAGCTATTGAGGACCTTCATTAAGGGCTTGAAGCCGGAGATCTGAGGAGAAGTTAAAGCGCGACAACCGTATACGCTTATGGCAGCCATCTCTTTCGCACGACATCAAGAGGAGCAATTGAACCATGAAGCTCGGAGGACTAGGGTCGCACCTCAACCAGTAATATTGAAGCCCTCAACCCCCCCTACTGTCGACCAAGTCCCTGTACCAAAGAGGATAACAGGAGAAGAGCTTCGGGAGCGATATGCGAAGGGGTTATGTTGGCATTGTGACGAGCCGTGGAGCCGTGAGCATCGCTGTAGTAAAGGAGGACTTCTTATGATTGAATCGATAGAAGAAGAGGTCGTTGAATATCCAAAAGAGAGCCTTGAACATGAAGAAGAAGATGCAGAAGAAGAACCACAACCGACTGACGTTACAGTACACGCACTAGCCAGCTACTCAAACCCGCAAACGATGAAAGTTGGAGGCCTTCTCAAACAACAACCGATCACTGTTCTCATCGACACGGGCAGTACTACTAACTTCCTATATAGTAAGCTTGTTGTTCGGATAGCATTACCTATCGAGAATCGCTGCAGGTTTAATGTTAAGGTCATCAACGGACGGATTTTGAATTGTGATCGTAGGCGCCCGCAGGAGAAACTATTGCTGAAGGACCAAGAGATAATTACAGATTTCTTCATTCTCCCTCTTAACAATCATGAGGCCATGCTCAGAATGAAATGGTTGATGACATTAGGTGATATTTTCTGAAATTTTATGAAACTAATTATGAAATTTTACAGTAAGGAGAAACATGTGACATTGCACGGGAAACGTGGGGGCGACATAACAACGATTTGCACACAACAAATAGAGAATGTTTTGCATAAAGCATGCAGTGGCTTTTTGGTACAACTTGAGCAGCAAACTAAAGGAGAGCCAATAGAATTTGAAGATCCAAATCTACTTCCTTTGCTTGCTGAATTTTCAAATATATTTGACGAACCGTGCAACCTACCTCTTACCCGTCGGCATGATCATTGTATAACGATTCTTCCAGGCAAATCTTCAGTAAATACTTGGCCATATCAGTATCTACATCTCCAGAAGGATGAAATAGAAAGGATTATAAAAGAGATGCTCGAAACAGGAGTTATTCGGCCGAGTTGCAACCTCTACTCTTCACCGGTGCTACTTATACACAAGAAGGACGGAACATGGCGAATATGCGTTGATTACCGAGCTCTCAATGGCATAACCATCAAGGATAAATACCCTATTCCAGTACTAGATGAATTGCTATATGAAAGGGAGCACAAATCTTCACAAAGATGGACCTTTGATCCGGGTATTATCAAATACGAGTGTACGAAGAAGTCATACCGAAAACCGCCTTTCGAACACACAACGGCCACTATAAATTTTTACTTTTTTCAACAAAAGTTGGGATATCTTGGGCATATCATATCAGAGGAAGGTGTGATGGTGGACCCCTTCAAAATTGGAGCAATGCAAAACTGGCTGACCCTGAGAAAAATAAAATTGCTATATGGCTTTCTGGGTTTAACAGGCTACTACTACAAGTTCGTGAAAAACTATGGAGAGATTAGTGCACCAGTTACTTCCTTACTGAAAAAAGATGTCTTCCAATGGTCGGACAGAGCCTCCGCTGCCTTCGACAAACTTAAGACAGCCATGACGACGACGCCGGTGCTAACACTACCAGATTTCAACCGACCCTTAATTATTGAGGCCGACGCATCTGGAGTCGGAATTGGAGTCATTCTCATGCAAGATGGCCAACCACTCACATACACTAGCAAGGCATTATCTCCCTCCCATCAAAATAAGTCAACATATGATAAGGAGATGCTTGCCATTGTGCGCGCAGCAACGAGGTGGAGACCCTACTTGATTGGTCGAGGATTTCAAATTAAAACCGACCATAAAAGCCTCGAGTACTTTTTGGAGCGAAAGATATCATCCCCTGAGCAACAAAAATGGGTAACAAAACTTCTTAGATTTGATTATGAAATAACTTACAAAAAGGGGAAAGAGAATGTTCTTGCAGATGCGCTTTCGCAGCTACCCAAGCAAGTTAAAGTTTCGGCCATTTCACTTCCGACCAGCAACTTTCTTAAGGATATTAAGATGGAATGGCAGGAAGATTCAGAGACTAGTAAGATTATAAAAAAATTGGAGGAAGCACCAAGCTCCGTGGCTCATTACAATTGGGACTCAAAAGAATTACACTATAAGGTACGCATTGTGTTTATGATAAATTCTACTTGCATCTTCACGAGTAGATTTTGGACCAAGTTATTCTATATGCAGGGTACTAAATTGAAAAGGAGTATGACATATCACCCACAAATCGACAGTGAGACAGTTGTAAATAGGTGCTTGGAGATAACCCAAAGCCACCCACCAAATATGACTACCCAAAGAGAACTCTAGACCTAGCGAAGTGCCATTATTGATCGACGGATCGTGACTCGACGACGACGACCCACTAATGAAGTTCTAATACAGTGGGCGAACCTACCAATAGAAGATGCCACTTGGGAGAACTATGACGACTTGAAGATCAAATTCCCAGAATTCATAAATCATCAGCCTCGAGGACAAGGCTGATTTGAAGAGGGCGGGTCTGTTAGGACTCTAGCTTGGAGAGTCCTAATTGAGAGGGACATTCATGTAAAACTGTTAGGACTCTAGCTAGGAGAGTCCTAATTGAGAGGGACATCCATGTAAAACTGTTAGGACTCTAGCTAGGAGAGTCCTAATTGAGAGGGACATTCTGTTAGGACTCTAGCTAAGAGAGTCCTAATTGAGAGGGGCATACATGTAGGAGGTGTTTTCTTAGAGAAGAATTAGGAGTTGTAAGGGAATATGAGTCTTGACTAGGAGTCCTATTAGGAGTTGGTTAGAAGTAAGAGTCTTAAGTAGGAGTCCTATTAGGAGTTAGGGTTTAGAAGCCCTATAAATAGCCTTGTATTCCTTCTCTTTTCATAAGCAATAGATGAATCTTTTCTGCAGCCTTTGAGCAGCAACTTGGAGGGAGGAACCCCTATAGAGTTCCAAGGAGGCCGATCCCCTAAAGAGATCAACCCCAAGTTTAGAATCTGCAAGGGTTCTAACAGTCAGCCTCCCCGAAGCCTCCCATTGTCCCTTAGGACCAACAAAAGAGAGAACGAGTTAAAGAGAACGCCTCAATCGGGATCCACAAGCAAACATGTCCGAAAAACACTTAATAGACAATGCAAATTACAAACGGACTTTACAAGCTCTGAACAGTGGCACAACAAAGGGTAAAATGGTCCATTACAGATCGAAAAGCTCTCGCACGTGTCCACATGACACAACCTTTATTTACAAGCCTAAAGAGGCCACCAACCCAACTAAGATGGGACTATTATGCCTTCGACCGCCCCTCTACTTGTTGTACAAGGCATGAACATGCCAAAAGACACGGACATACATAAGCATTACATCAAACACCCTGTTTCGAAGTTTGTCCGTGACAGTTCGCAGCAGCAAGGGGACCCACGTGACTATGGTGCGGTTGGAAACAAGGGTAGCAAGGTGAGTTGCCTATGCTCTATTTCGGTTACAAGGAATGTAGGGTAAGGTGGAGCGGCGGTCATCGCACGGTGGTCCACAGCGGTGATGGGTCAGTTGGGCGGTGACGTCGCTCAAGGGGAAGAGGAGTGCTGGAGGAGGCGCGGTTGGAAACAAGGGCAGTAGCGGTGAGTTGCCCTGTTTCGGTCGCCGTGAGGAGGGGGGCAACCGGCGGCTACGGCTGAGACCCGGGGGGAGGGGGGGGGGGGGGGCATGGTGGCAGGGAAGTTAGGGCAGCATCGCTGATAGTATCAATGACAAAGGGGTGGTCCACCGGCAGGGAGACGGCGCAAGTAGTCCTTCTCGCTCGAGCGAGATAGGGAAGCGAGGAGGCGAGGTCGCCGGCTGGGGGGGCAGTGGCGGCGTTGGTTGATCAGCCGGGAAGCAGCGCTGGCTGTGGGAAGGAGGTAGCAAAGGTCACTGTAGGGCGCGGCCTACCGAAGAGCAGGGGCGTTGGTGGGGAAGAAGGGAAGCAAGGAACCCTTCTCGGTGGCTGCCGGGGTAACAACCCTTTCTTCCCTTTTTTTTTTTTTGATAGTTACGTTGCAGCGAGAACGCCAAGGATCAAAGCTCTGATACCAAATGATAAGACCCTAAAGTCTTATCATAAAAAGAAGAAGAGAAAGGGGATGATCACTTCGAGGGGATTGGCCTCCTTGATCGCTTCGAGGGGATCGGCCCTCCTTGATCACTTCGAGGGGATCGACCTCCTAGGGTTTGTCAAAATACAGAATAATATTTTTCATTGATAACTAAAAAGAAGCAGTTACATCCCTATTTATAGAGTTCCGAATTCAGCTAAACTAAACAGACTTAATAAATATGCAGAAAATAAATATACAGAAAATAAAAGAAGAAGAAGAAGAAAGGGGATGATCACTTCGAGGGGATCCCCTCGAAGTTGAATCTGTGGTGAGTCTATGGCCATAGACTTAATAAACAGACTCAATAAAAATTATTTCGAGGAAAATATTTCTTCTTTTTTACGATAAGACTTTAGGGTCTTATCATTTGGTATTAGAGCGACGATAAGACTTTAGGGTCTTATTAATTGGTATGAGAGCGACGATAAGACTTTAGGAACTTATCAATTGGTATCAGAGCGACGATAAGACTTTAGGGTCTTATCATTTGGTATCAGAGCAACGATCCTTGGCGCCGCCCGCCGTAGCCTTGCTTCCCTTCCCTTCTTCCCCACCACCACTACAAGGCAACTCTTCCTTCACCATTGTTGTTGTTTCCCCGGCTAGCGACCTTCGACCACCGCTCGACCTCCTCGCTGCCCCCATCTCGTTCAAAAAAAAAAAAAAAGAAAAAGGAAAAGAAGAAGAGAAAGGGGATGATCACTTCGAGGGGATAGGCCCTCCTTGATCGCTTCGAGGGGATCATCCTCCTAGGGTTTGTCAAAAGACAGAATAGTATTTTTCATAGATAACTGAAAAGAAGTACTTACATCCCTATTTACAGAGTTCCACCCAGAGTCCATCAGGACTTGAACTCTAATAATAAATAAATATTAAATAAACCTCTAATTGACTCTAACTGAACTAAATCGACTCAATAAATAACTAGACTAAACAGACTCAATAAACATTATTCAAAAGCTCAGAAAAAGGGTCCTATCAGTTCCTCCCTCTTCAAATCAGCCTTTTCCCCAAGGCTGAGCAGCATCAATCTCGGGGAGCTTCTCTTTCAGCACTTTAGCCATAGACTATCTGCAATGCATCACAACCCGTTAATCAAGTAAATATGGTCTCCATTTTTTGATAGTGTCGGTATTTCAATGTAGTAATCATTGCATGAAACTTCTGGCCCTGTATAATCAATTTTATCTTTGAACCTTTGCTATCACAAGTGAAAACCCGTCCATCAATGATCTTTACTTCAAATCTATCATAGTCTTCTATGTGGTGGGCCAATCGATCAATAGTCTCACTATCCATAAAATTGTTAGTGCTACCAGTATCAATCAAAACTATAATAGGCTTATGCTCTAGAGTTCCGGCAACTTCTATAGTTTGTGGGTTAGAGTAGTCGGCTAATGTATGTATTGTATGTACAATAGGTTCAACATCTTCATTAGAATTTATACCTTCATGATCGGATTCTAACTCTTCTGCTTTCGGTTCCTCTCCAATTGGCTTAATCATCATATGTTGCCCTTGTTTACATTGGTACTCCATACTCCACTTTTCATCATAGTACAAACCCTTTGTTGAATTTTTCTTGAGTTCTTCTTGGGTTAGTCCTCGGGTGTCAAGGCTTTGGGTGGGAATAGATATAGTGGGTGGCTTACTGATCATTTGGTAGTTGTCACTTCTGTTTCCATGATTTTCCCTATTGATTTTTTTCTCATGTAGATGTGTGAATGAGATCGCAGCTATAATAGTGCGGGGTTGACGAGCCTTAACTTCACACCGGATCTCTGGAATAAGTCCTTCAATAAATGTATCCAGAAGTTGTTGTTCCGACCAATCTTTAGCTTGATTTGACAATCTTTCAAACCTACTCTGATATTCCAACACTGTAGAAGTCTGACAAATTTTGGCGAGCTGTCCATCCACCTTCATGTATGAGCAGATTGTGTCACAATCTTGAGGTCCTTTTCCAGTATTTTCAGATATGTGCAACGTAGAACTTGAGCTCCCATCTTCTTGAAATTTGCTAAGGCTCTCTAGTAGGCTTTTTTTGAAATCATTAAGTGTTTCTTGTAGCCGGTTCTCAATTCTGATTTCCAATGCTTCCATTTGTGCTTTCATTGAGTTATCGGTGGCCATTTTATAAGACTGCAAATCTATAATCTCAACTCCTATGTCTGGTGTCAAGACTAGGGCATAAATCACTGCCCTACTCGGTGTTGTTGTTGCGATGCAATCGGTGGTAGCACTATTGGAATGAAGGGTTGCTGCGAGAATGTGGGGATGTAGCTGCGTTCGCTACGTGGGAGGCAATGATGCTTGCTGTGGTCGCTGCGTGGAGGGATCGCTGCTACTGAGGGTTGGGAGGCAGCGATGGTGGCGCGGCTGGGGCAGCACCGCCAAGGGCTCGCCTCTGCGATGGCTGCGACGGCGCGGATGGAAGGCAGCGTTGCTCTGTCTCTGTCACACTGCGGAAGGAGGCATTGATGAGAGGCAACAATGCTTATTGCAGTCACTGCGTGGAGGGATCGTTGTTGCTGAGGGCTGAGAGGTAGCGATGGTAGTGCAGTTGGGGGCAACGTCAGCAAGGGCTTGCCGATGCGGTGGCTACGACAGAGGAAGAGTTGTTGTCCTGTGTTTCAATTGTTGCATGAGATGAGAGCGTCGGGGGCTGGAAGGCGACGACTGCAACTATTATGACTCACGGAAGCGATCGCTAAATAGTCAGGTTGAGACTACGATGATGGCATCCGACAACTACTGCACCGGAGGCAGAGCAATGGAGAGGCTGCGTTGAAGTGGCCGGGGTTGAGGTTACAGTGGAGAATAGGAATCGACGGTGGCTCTACAGGAACAAAGGCAATCGGTGATTTACCCTGTTTTTGTTACCAGAGCAAGGGAGAGGCTGCAAGTAGCGTTGTCACTAGCTGGGCGGCGAGTAGCATTGTCACTAGCTGGGTAGTAGCAGCGACGATGACGGCAGTTGGCGTTCGCAGTAACAAGGGGACCCGCGACTGTGGTGCGGTTGAAAACAAGGGCAGCAAGGTGAGCTGCTTGTGCTATGTTTCGGTTACAAAGGATGCAGAGCAAGGTGGAATAGCGGTTGGGAGGCGAGCAGCGGTCGTCACACGGTAGCCCGTAGCGGTGATGGGTCGGCTGGGCGGCGACGGCGCTGGAGGGGAAGAGGAGTGCTGGAGGTGGCGCGGCTGGTGGAGGCGCGGCTGCGATCAACGAGGGGCTGCGGTAATAGAGGAACTCTGTTTCTGCAATCGCTGCAAGGAGGGGCTGCGACACCCGGCAGCTGCGGCTGGGACCCAAGGGGGGGCAGCATGATGGCAGACTAGGCAGCGTTATCGACAGTAGAAGCGGCGATGGGGCGGTCCGTTGGCTGTGATCGACGAGGGGCTGTAGCAATAGAGGAAGCTCTGTTTCTACAACCACTGCAAGGACAGGTTGCGGCAACTAGCAGCTGCGGCTGCGACCCAAGGGGGGGCAGCATGATGGCGGATTAGGGCAGCGTCGCCGACGGTAGAAGCGGCGGCGATGGGATGATCCGCTAGCTGTGAAACAGCGACCGCGACTTTCTTGCTCGAGCGAGATAGGGAAGCGAGGAGAGAAGGTTGCTGGCCGGGGCATAGCGGTAGCGGTGGGCGCTGGCCGGGAAGCAGCGACAGCGGTGGTTGCCGGCCAGGAATCAATGCCGGCGGTGGAGGAGAAGGAAAGCAGGGGTGGTCGGCGCCGGAAAGCAAATGTTCCTTCTTGGTTGAGAAGGAAGCTTTGCCCTCTCACAAATTTTTTTTTTTAATGATAGCTATGTCTGCAGCGTGAATGCCAAGGATCGCTGGCTAGGTAGTAGTGGCGATGGTGGAGAACGGGTTGCCCTGCAGCGACGGTGGTGGTGAAGAGAAGCAACATGGGTGCAGCGGATGGTTGCCGACCTCTTCTCTCTCTCTCTCTCTCTCTCTTTTGAGATGATGAACTATAGCGAGAACGTCGAGGATCGCTGCTCTGATACCAAATGGCTGAAAGAGAAGCTCTCCGAGATTAATGTTGCTCAACCTTGAGGACAAGGCTGATTTGAAGAGGGAGGAATTGTTAGGACCCATTTTATGAGCTTTTGAATAATGTTTATTGAGTCTATTTTGTCCAGTTGTTTAATGAGTCGGTTTGGTTCAGTTAGAGTCAAGTAGAGGTTTATTTAGTATTTATTTATTATTAGAGTTCAAGTCCTGATGGACTCTAGGTGGAACTCTATAAATAGGGATGTAACTACTTCTTTTTAGTTATCTATGAAAAATACTATTATGTCTTTTGACAAACCCTAGGAGGCCGATCCCCTCGAAGCGATCATGGAGAGGAGGCCGATCCCCTCGAAGTGATCATCCCTTCTTCTTTTTTACGATAAGACTTTAGGGTCTTATTAATTTGGTATCATAGCGATGATCAGACTTTAGGGTCTTATCATTTGGTATCAGAGCAACGATAAGACTTTATGGTCTTATCAATTGGTATCAGAGCAGCGATCCTCGGCGTTCTTGCTGTATTTCGTCATCTCAAAAAGAAAAATAAAAAAGAGAGAGAAGAGGTTGGCAGCCATCAACCGCACCCTGCTTCCCTTCTCCACCACCGCCGCCACTGTAGGGCAACCCGTTCTCCACCATCGCCGCTGCTGCCCAGCACCAAGTAGCTATTGTCATCTGAAAAAAAATAATAATAATAATAAAAGAGAGAAAGAAGAAGAGAGAAGGCCGATAGCCCGCATCCCCGACTTCCAGCCAGCCCACCCGCCGCTGTTGCTTCCCGGCCGACGGAGCACCACCACCGCCGCTGCTGCCCAACTAGCAGCCACCACTACCCCCACTACCCCCCCAGCCAGCAACCTCGCCTCCTCGCTGCCCGCATTTCGCTCAAGCGAGAAGGGCCGCGACCGTCGTTTCCCAGCCAACGGACCACCCATCGCCGCTTCTATCGTCGGCGACGCTACCCTAGCCGCACCACTATCACTGCCTTCCCTTGGTTGCAGCTTCGGCCGCGCGATCTGTCGGCGTCGCTATTTCTGTGGTGCGATAGAAATAGAGCAACCGTCGGTCCCTCTGCTACCGCAGGCGCCGGTTGCCTCTACCGCAGCCGCTGCTTCCCGGCCACTTCAACGCCACCCCTCTCCTTCGTTGCCGAGCCACCACCGCTGCAAACCACTGTGCGATGATCGCCGCACGCCTCCCAACCGCCAATCCGCCTTGCTCTGCATCCATGACACCGGTTGCCCATCTGGTCAAAAGGGGCCCTTGCCTCCCCTGCTTTCGGCCAACCCCACCGCAGCCGCTGCATTCCGGCCAGCGACCACCGTCGCCGCTGCTCCCCGGCCAGCAGCCTTCCCTCCTTGATGCTCCACCCTGCTTGAGCGAGAAGGGCCGCTGCTGCTGTTTCTCCGGCCAGCGGACCAACCCCCTCATCGCTTCTACCGTCGGCAACACTACTCCAACCACGCCACCATCGCTGCCTCCCCTTAGGTCGCAACTGTAGTCGCTTGACCATCCCTCCTCGTGGTGATCAACCCAAGGCAACTACGACCGCCACAGCCACCACCGTTTCCTCGACCGAATGTGATCCCTCGACATCACCAGCACCTCCTTCCATAGTGCGACAAAGACAAAGCAACGCTGCCTTCCATTCACGCCGTCGTAGCCACCGCAGCGGTGAGCCCTTGGCGGCACTACCCCAATCGCACCATCACTATAGGTTGCCATCACTGTAGCCTCAACCCCGCTGCTCGACGATTGCCCCTTGGGTCCAACAACTGCAACCACATCGACGCAATCGCCTTCCAGCCCCGGCGATCTCACCCCACACAGTGACAGAAATAGGGCAGCAACTCTTCCTCCAACACAACAACCATAGCACTGCCCTCAGTGTCCACCTCCTCGGCAACTTTGCATCAATAGTGTTGATGCCTTTGACCGACACCAAAAATAGGAGTTGAGATTATAGATTTGTAGTCTTACGCAATGGTCATTGATAACTCGGTGAAAGCACATATGGAAGCATTGGAAAATAGAATCGAGAACCGACTGCAAGAAATACTTAATGATTTTAAAAAGAGCCTACTGGAGAGCCTCAACAAATTTTAACAAAATGAGGGCTCAAGTTCTACGTTGCACAGATCTGAAAATACAGGAAAAAGGCCCCAAGATTATGACACAAACTACTTATACATAAAGGTGGAATTTCCGAGATGGAAAGATGGAGATCTGACCATTTGGATCTCTAGGGCAGAAAATTTTTTCCATTTTCACAGAACTCCAGAAGAATCTAAGGTGGAAATAGCCTCAATCCAGCTTGATGGAGATGCACTATAGTGGTACGATTGGTATGAAACTGTTTACGGAGTTCCTTCGTGGGAGAAGTTCAAAAGAGGGCTTCTTGTTCGATTTGGCCCATCCGAATATGAGAATATTGATGGCCAGCTCGCCAAAATTTTTTAAACTTCTACAGTGTTGGAATATCAGAGTAGGTTTGAAAGATTGTCAAATCAAGCTAGAGATTGGTCGGAACGACAGCTTCTGAATACATTTATTGAAGGGCTTAATCCGGAGATCCGGTGTGAAGTTAAGACTCGTCAACCCCGTACTATGATAGTTGCAATCTCATTTGCACATCTACATGAGAAAAAAATTAGCAAGGAAAGATCGGCAAGGGGTTTGCACTATGATGAAAAGTGGAGTTTGGAGCACCAATGTAAACAAGGGCAACATCTAATGATTCAGCGAATTAGAGAGGAATCAAAAGAAGAAGAGTTAGACTCTGATTATGAAGGTGTGGAAACTAATGAAGATATTGAAGCCATCACACATACAGTGCATGCATTGGTTGACTATGCTAACCCACAAACTATGAAAATCAGAGGAAATTTGAAGCATCAGACTGTCACTATTTTGATTGATATGTGTAGCACTAGCAATTTTATGGATAGTGAGACTGTTGATCGATTGGCCCACTACATTGATGACTATGATAGATTTGAAGTAAAGATCTTTGATGGATGGATTTTCACTTGTGATAGCAAAGGTTCAAAGATAAAATTGATTATACAAGGCCAGAAGTTTCATGCAACGATTACTTGTTAGGACTCTAGCTTGGAGAGTCCTAATTGAGAGGGACATCCATGTAAAACTGTTAGGACTCTAGCTAGGAGAGTCCTAATTGAGAGGGGCATTCATGTAGGAGGTGTTTTCTTAGAGAAGAATTAAGAGTTGTAAGGGAATAGGAGTCTTGACTAGGAGTCCTATTAGGAGTTGGTTAGAAGTAGGAGTCTTAAGTAGGAGTCCTATTAGGAGTTAGGGTTTAGAAGCCCTATAAATAGCCATGTATTCCTTCTCTTTTGATAAGCAATAGATGAATCTTTTCTGCAGCCTTTGAGCAGCAACTTGGAGGGAGGAACCCCTATAGAGTTCCAAGGAAGCCGATCCCCTAAAGAGATCAACCCCAAGTTTAGAATCTGCAAGGGTTCTAACACCTGGTATCAGAGCAGCGTTCTTGGCGTCTCGCTGCCCTTCCACAACCATCCATCAACCCTCTACAACCATCCAAAGCAATTCCCACAATTGCTTAAAAGATCGTCACCGAATTCCGTCATCATCTCCACCACCACGGATCATCCTTTGATCTCCCCGTGAATAGCAACAGGTTCTGGTTTCCTACCTTACTGCTGCTGCAATTTAGTTATCCTTATTCGAAAATCCAAAAAAAAAAAAAAATCGTTCCTATATTGCTGCATAAACTTTTCGTCACAAAGTTTTCATCTTTACGACGAAAGATACATTGCAGAATTCCAACCGCATAGCACCATCTGTTTGATCTTGCTACTGTGCTTTTTCTATCCAAATTTCTACGAAATTTTTATGACATCTTTGACACTTCTTAACAGTGGATTTCCCTTTGGTTTCATCAAAAAATTCTCAATATAAACTACTAATCTTTTATGTCCAATCTGCTGCACTTGAATTGCAGAATTCAAGCCGCATAGCACCATCTGTTTGATCTTGCTACTGTGCTTTTTCTATCCAAATTTCTACTAAAATTTTTATGACATCTTTGACACTTCCTAACAGTAGATTTCCCTTTGGTTTCATCGAAAAATTCTCAATATAAACTACTGATCTTTTATGTCCATTCTGATGCACTTGAAAATCTATGCTGCAGAAAATTTCAGCTGCATATCGTTGCCTTAACCCATCTATTTGCAATCTTTTTTGAATGAAATTTCTTATACACTTCATAGATCATCTTGGCTTCCATCTAAGATTAATCTATTAAGAAATGCATCTCAAAAAATGATTTTATGTTGCTGCAAATTTTCATCGTAACCCGCTGAAATTTTTCGACGATAATTCTGCAATTGCAACTTGCACCAATTTCCTTGCTGTTATACTGCCGAAATTTTCTTGATTAAATTAGATATCCTTGCTGTCATATAAACTGTGATTTTTCTATCAATTCCCTCCTCAATTCTCTCAAGTTTTTGGTGGAAATTACGTCGAGCAACCGTTGTTTCTTTGACGACAATTCTACTCTTACAAGACAGCACATACTTGCTGCAACTTCCACGGATTTCTGTCAAACCTTTGCTACCATCTACCACAGATCCAAAACTTTCATCCACAGTCCTAAAACTCTACCAAACTACACCCTCAAACTGCACCCAAAACAGCCACAAAACAAGCCTAAACCGCAGCCTACATCCACCAATCCATCGACACTTTCGACCATCACTTCTCTCAACCTATACATGCCTTTAACCCAACAGCAAAAGAGAGATCTTAACATCATTGATTTGGGACCATATACTATGGCATCTAAGGAGGTAATCAATGCTAAATTCAAAGCCTTGGAGGCCCGAATGGAGGATAAGATTCGGACGCTCTTTACCGAACTCAGGTTGGGCCGACCACTAAGCCCGAAGAAATCATATCAAGGAGAGAGCTTTGCCCAATCACACTAAGCCCGAAGAGATGACTTCCAAGGGAGGGTAGGCTCTATGACCGACCCCAACTATCCATGCATGAGAGTGGACTTCCCTAGATGGGAAGAAGGAGACCCGATTGGTTGGATCTCACACGCGGAGTAATATTTTCAGTACCACAAAATCGCAAATGCATCTATGGTGAAAATTGCAGCTATACATCTTGAAGGGGATGCTATACAGTGGTTTAAATAGTTTGAACATACTTATGGAGTCCTTTCATGGCAACAATTCAAAGAAGGACTGCTGATCCGCTTCAGACCAACCGATTACGAGAATATTGACGAACAACTAGCAAAGATCCGACAAACCTCCACCATTCAGGAGTACCAAACCAGGTTTGAAAGGTTATCTAATCAAAATCATGATTGGTCTCAAAAACAACTATTGAGGACCTTCATTGAGGGCTTGAAGCCAGAGATCCGAGGAGAAGTTAAAGCGCGACAACCGTATACGCTTATGGCAGCCATCTCTTTCTCACAACATCAAGAGGAGCAATTGAACCATGAAGCTCGGAGGACTAGGGTCGTTCCTCAACCAGTAATATTGAAGCCCTCAGCCCCCCCTACTATTGACCAAGTCCCTACACCAAAGAGGTTAATAAGAGAAGAGCTTCAGGAGCGATATACGAAGGGGTTATGTTGGCATTGTGACGAGCCGTGGAGCCGTGAGCATCGCTGTAGTAAAGGGAGACTTCTTATGATTGAACCAATAGAAGAAGAGGTCATTGAACATCCAGAAGAGAGCCTTGAACATGAAGAAGAAGATGCAGAAAAAGAGCCACAACCGATTGAAGTTACGGTGCATGCACTAGCCGGCTACTCAAACCCGGAAACGATGAAAGTTGGAGGCCTTCTCAAACAACAACCGATCACTGTTCTCATCGACACAGGCAGTTCTAATAACTTTATAAATAGTAAGGTTACTATCCAGATGGCCTTACCTATTGAGAATTGCAGCAGGTTTGACGTTAAGGTCGTCGACGGACGGATTTTGAATTGTGATCGTAGGCGCCCACAAGAGAAACTATTGCTGCAGGACCAAGAGATAATTGCATATTTCTTCCTTCTCCCTCCTTATGATCATAAGGCTATGTTCATAATTAAATGGTTGACGACATTAGGTGATATTTCTTGGAATTTTATGCAACTAATTATGAAATTTTACAGTAAGGAGAAACTGGTGATACTGAACGGGAAACATGGGGGCGACATAACGACGATTTGCACACAACAAATGGAGAAGGTTTTGCATAAAGCATGCAGTAGATTTTTTATACAACTTGAGCAGCAAACTAAGGGAGAGCCAATACAATTTGAAGATCCAAACCTACTTCCTTTGCTTGCTGAATTTTCAGATATATTTGACGAACCGTACAACGTACCTCTTACCCGTCGACATGATCATTATATAATGACTCTTTCAGGCAAACCTCCAGCAAATACTCGACCATATCAATATCTCCCGAAGGATGAAATAGAAAGGATTGTAAAAGAAATGCTCAAAATAGGAGTTATTCGGCCAAGTTGCAACCTCTATTCTTCACCGGTGCTCCTCATACGAAAGAAGGATAGAATATGGCGATTATGTGTTGATTATCGAGCTCTCAATGGAATAACCATCAAGGATAAATACCCTATTCCAATAGCAGATGAATTACTAGATGAAAGGGAGCACAAATCTTTACAAAGCTGGACCGTCGATCCGGGTATCATCAAATACGAGTATGCGAAGAAGATATACCGAAAACCACCTTTTGAACACACAACAACCACTATGAATTTTTGCTTTCTTCAAAAGAAGGTGGAATATCTTGGGCATATCATATCAGAGGAAGGTGTGGCAGTAGACCCCTTCAAAATTGGAGCAATGCAAAACTGGCTGACCACGAGGAACATAAAATTGCTACATGACTTTCTGGGTTTAACAGGCTACTACTGCAAGTTCGTGAAAAACTATGGAGAGATTAGTGCACCAGTTACTTCCTTACTGAAAGAAGATGTCTTCCAATGGTCGGACAGAGCCTCCACTGCCTTCGACAAACTTAAGACAGCCATGACGACGACGCCGGTACTAACACTACCAGATTTCAACCGACCCTTCATTATTGAGGCCGACGCATCTGGAGTCGGAATTGGAGTCATTCTCATGCAAGATGGTCAACCACTCACATACACTAGCAAGGCATTATCTCCCTCCCATCAAAATAAGTCAACATATGATAAGGAAATGCTTGCCATTATGCGCGCAGCAACGAGGTGGAGACCCTACTTGATTGGTCGACGATTTCAAATTAAAACTGACCATAAAAGCCTCGAGTACTTTTTGGAGCAAAAGATATCATCCCCTGAGCAGCAAAAATAGGTAACAAAACTTCTTAGATTTGATTATGAAATAACTTACAAAAAGGGGAAAGAGAATGTTCTTGCAGATGCGCTTTCGCAGCTACCCGAGCAAGCTGAAGTTTCGGCCATTTCACTTCCGACCAGCAACTTTCTTAAGGATATTAAGACGGAATGGCAGGAAGATTCAGAGACTAGTAAGTTTATAAAAAAATTGGAGGAAGCACCAAGCTCCGTGGCTCATTACAATTGGGACTCAAAAGAATTACACTATAAGGGACGCATTGTGCTTATGATAAATTCTACTTGTATCTTCACGAATAGATTTTGGACCAAGTTATTCTATATGCAGGGTACTAAATTGAAAAGGAGTATGGCATATCACCCACAAATCAACGGTGAGATAGTTGTAAATATGTGCTTGGAGACAGCCCAAAGCCACCCACCAAATATGACTACCCAAAGAGAACTCCAGACCCAGCGAAGTGCCATTATTGATCAACGGATCGTGACTCGACGACGATGACCCACTAATGAAGTTCTAATACAGTGGGCGAACCTACCAATAGAAGATGCCACTTAGGAGAACTATGACGACTTGAAGATCAAATTCCTAGAATTCATGAATCATCAGCCTCGAGGACAAGGCTGATTTGAAGAGGGCGGGTCTGTTAGGACTCTAGCTTGGAGAGTCCTAATTGAGAGGGACATCCATGTAAAACTGTTAGGACTCTAGCTAGGAGAGTCCTAATTGAGAGGGGCATTCATGTAGGAGGTGTTTTCTTAGAGAAGAATTAAGAGTTGTAAGGGAATAGGAGTCTTGACTAGGAGTCCTATTAGGAGTTGGTTAGAAGTAGGAGTCTTAAGTAGGAGTCCTATTAGGAGTTAGGGTTTAGAAGCCCTATAAATAGCCATGTATTCCTTCTCTTTTGATAAGCAATAGATGAATCTTTTCTGCAGCCTTTGAGCAGCAACTTGGAGGGAGGAACCCCTATAGAGTTCCAAGGAGGCCGATCCCCTAAAGAGATCAACCCCAAGTTTAGAATCTGCAAGGGTTCTAACATTACTACACTGAAAGACCGACCTGTTGCTTACACTATCAAAAAGTAGAGACCATACTTACTTGATCAATGAGTTATGATGCATTGCAGATAGTCTATGACTAAAGTGCTGAAAGAGAAGCTACCCGAGATTGATGTTGCTCAGCCTTGAGGACAAGGTTGATTTGAAGAGGGAGGAGCTGTTAGGACCCTTTTTTTGAGCTTTTCAATAATGTTTATTGAGTATGTTTAGTCCAGTTGTTTATTGAGTCAGTTTGGTTCAGTTAGAGTCAAGTAGAGGTTTATTTAATATTTGTTTATTATTAGAGTTCAAGTCCTGATGGACTCTGGGTGGAACTCTATAAATAGGGATGTAACTGCTTCTTTTCAGTTATCTATGAAAAATACTATTCTGTCTTTTGACAAACCCTAGGAGGCCGATCCTTTCGAAGCGATCAAGGAGGGTTGATCCCCTCGAAGTGATCATCCCTTTCTCTTCTTCTTTTTTACGATAAGACTTTAGGGTCTTACCATTTGGTATAAGAGCCTACGATAAGACTTTAGAGTCTTATCAATTGGTATCAAAGTGACGATAAGACTTTAGGGTCTTATCATTTGGTATCAGAGCCTACGATAAGACTCTAAAATTGGTATCAGAGCGACGGTGGCGGCAGTCGACGTTCGCAGCAGCAAGGGGACCCATGTGACTGTGGTGCAACTAGAAACAAGGTAGCAAGATGAGTTGCCTGTGCTCTGTTTTAGTTACAAGGAATGCAGGGCAAGGTGGAGCGGCGGCTAGGAGGCAAGCGGCGGTCATTGCACGGTGGCCCGCAGCGGTGATGGGTCGACTAGGCAGCGACAGCACTCGAGGGTAAGAGGAGTGTTGGAGGAGGCGCGGCTGAAAACAAGGGCAGCAACGGTGAGTTGCCCTAAAGTCTTATCAGAGCAATGATCCTTGGCGCAGCCCGCCGCAGCCTTGCTTCCCTTCCCTTCTTCCCAACCACCACTACAAGGCAACTCTTCCTTCACCGTTGTCACTGTTTCCCTGGCCAGCGACCTTCGACCACTGCTCGACCACCACTCGACCTCCTCGCTGCCCCCATCTCGTTCAAAAAAAAAAAGAAAGAAAGAAAAAGGGTCCTAACAATTCCTTCCTCTTCAAATCAGCCTTGTCCTCAAGGCTAAGCAGCATCAATCTCGGTTAACTTTTCTTTCAACACTTCAGTCATAGGCTATCTACAATGCATCATAACCCATTAATCAAGTAAGTATGGTCTCCACTTTTTAACAGTATAAGCAATAGGTCGGTCTTTCAGTGTAGTAATCATTGCAAAAATCTCCTGGCCTTTGCTATCACAAGTTAAAATCCGTCCATCAATGATCTTTACTTCGAATATGTCACAGCCTTCAATACGGTGGGCTAGTTGGGCTGCAACTTTCCTGTCCATAAAATTATTAGTACTACCTATATCAATCAAAATAGTGACAGGCTGATGCTTCAAAGTTCTTCTGATTTTCATAGCTTGTGGGTTAGCATAGCCAACCAATGCATGCACTGTATGTGTGATGGTTTCAATATCTTCATCAGGTTCTACACCTTCATAATCAAAGTCCAACTCTTCTGCTTTCGGTTCCGCTTTCGGTTCCTCGCTAATTGGCTCAATCATCAGATGTTGCCCTTGTTTACATTGGTGTTCCATACTCCACTTTTCATCATAGTGCAAACCCCTTGATGATCTTTCCTTGCTAATTTTTTTCTCATGTAGATATGCAAATAAGATCGCAGCTATCATAGTGCGGGGTTGATGAGCCTTAACTTTCACACGAGATCTCCGGATTAAGCCCTTCAATAAATGTATTCAGAAGCTGACGTTCCGACCAATCTCTAGCTTGATTTGACAATCTTTCAAACCTACTCTGATATTCCAACACTATAGAAGTTTAACGAATTTTGGTGAGCTGGCCATCAATATTTTCATACTCGGATAGGCCAAATCGAACAAGAAGCCCTCTTTTGAACTTCTCCTATGAAGGAACTCCATAAACAGTTTCATACCAATCATACCACTAGAGTGCATCTCCATCAAGTTGGATTGAGGCTATTTCCACCTTGGATTCTTCTGGAGTTCTGTGAAAATGGAAAAAATTTTCTGCCCTAGAGATCCAACTGGTCAGATCTCCAACTTTCCATCTCGGAAATTCCACCTTCATGTGTAAGTAGTTTGTGTCACAATCTTGGGGCCTTTTTCTTGTATTTGATGAAAATAATAGAAAAGAACGAAGCTTGAATGTATTGAAGAAGCTTTATTGAAGTAACTTTAGCTTGAATATATTAACATGTACCTCTCCTATTTATACAGATTAGGAGAGAGGATTTTCCTTAACAGAATAGAGGATTTCTCTCAACATATTTCCTCATATAGTTGGAAAAATCTTATCTTCTATCATGCCCCCGCAAGATGATGCTCCTGTCAAGGATACCAATCTTGGATCGATGCAAAGAATGGTTTACTAGCCAAAGGCTTCGTGAGTGGGGCAAGAGTAGATCGCTGCTGCTGTTATTGCTGTTGCTGTTATTACGGTTGCGACGGTGATGGCGATGGCTGCAGTAATAGAAAAAGCTATAGCAATACTATAGCAGAGGAATAAGCTGTAGTAGAGGAGGAAGTTGTAGCAAAGGAGGCAGTTGCAGCGATGTTGCAGCGATGCTATAGCAGAGGAGAAAGCTACAATAGAGGTGCAACAGAGGAGAAAACTGCAATAGAGGTACAACAGAGGAGAAAGCTGCAATAATGCTACAATAGAGAAGAAGGCTACAGCAAAGGAGGAAAGGTGAGGCAGTGCTGGTGAGTGTAGCACTAGAGACACCACAACGGAAGGGAACGGACGTTGGTGCAAAGTGACAGTGGAGAAGATAGTTGTCGTTCACCGAGGAGGAAAGATTTATCACACCTATGGCCTGACGATGGAAAAGCAGTAGTAGAAAGCTTTTTCTTTTGTCGCCGGAGGTGAAAAAGTAACAGATGAGTCGACAGCGAGAAGAGAGCTTGCTCTAGGCAAGTGGTTCGCTCTAGGCAAGTGGTTCTGATACCATGATGAAAATAATAGAAAAGAACGAAGCTTGAATGTATTGAAGAAGCTTTATTAAAGTAACTTTAGCTTGAATACATTAACATATTCCTCTCCTATTTATACAGATTAGGAGAGAGGATTTTCCTTAACAGAATAGAGGATTTCCCTCAACAGATTTCCTCATATAGTTGGGGAAATCTTATCTTCTATCAGTATTTTCATATATGTGCAACGTAGAACTTGAGCCCCCATTTTGTTAAAATTTGCTGAAGCTCTCCAGTAGGCTCTTTTTGAAATCATTAAGTGTTTCTTCCAGTCGGTTCTCAATTCTGATTTCCAATGCTTCCATTTGTGTTTTCACCGAGTTATCAGTGGCTATTGCATAAGACTGCAAATCTTTAATCTCAACTCCTATTTTTGGTGTCGGTCAAGAGCATCAACACTGTCGATGCGAAGTTGCTGAGGAGATGGATGCTGAGGGTAGTACTGTGGTCGCTACGTTGGAGGAAGAGTTGCTGCCCTGTTTCTATCGCTGCGTGGGGTGAGAGCGTCGGGGTTGGAAGGCGACTGCGTTGATGTGGCTGCAGCTACTGTGACCCAAGGGGCAATCGCCGAGCAACGGGGTTGAGACTGCGGTGATGGCAACCTGTGGTGATGGCAACCTACGGTTGTGGTAGAATATGCTAAGCAAGGGGGAGGTAGCATTGAAGCGGCCGAGGTTGAGAAGAGGAATCGGTGTTGCGTGTGCTGCTGGGGTTGAGGCAGGGCAACATACTTGCTGCGGTTGCTGCATTCACTGTTAGAGGGCAGCTGCTGCAGAACGAGGGGTTGGTCGTTGACCGGGAGTGATGACGATGGTTACAATTGGCGGCTATGGCAGCAGAGGGTGCCACTGTTTTTGTTGTTGCGTGGTGGTTGCTGCGTACTCTATTTTTGTTGCACCATCGAAGGAGTTGGCCGAAAGGATCATGAGCGGTTGAGGAGAAGGCTGCGGTGGCTTGCAGCAGTGGTGGTAGCTGGTCGGAGTGCAGCGTTGGCGGTGGAGAAGGAGGCAATGAGGGTCGCGGACAGGATCGACGGGGGCTGCAACAACAGAGAAAGCTCTATTTTCTGCAACCATTGCTACGAGGCTATGACCCAAGGGGGGGGGGGGGGGGGGTGAGGGTTGCGGTTGGGAGGCGGGCGGCGGTGATCGAGTGATCGGGAAGCAGCGGTGGCGGTGGAGAAAAAGGCAGCGAGCGTCATCGCTGGCCGGGAAGTTACGATGCTGGAGATGGGAAACAGGGTGCTCTGTTTCTATCGCACCACAACCGGAGCTGCTAGCGATGCTGGCAACGGTGGTGCGGCGGTGATCAAGAGATCGGGAAGCAGCGGCGGCGGCGGAGAAAAAGGCAGCGAGCGTCGTCGCTGGCCGGGAAGTTACGATGCTAGAGAAGGGAAACAGGGTGCTCTGTTTCTATCGCACCACAATCGGAGCTGCTAGCGATGCTGGCAACGGTGGTGCGGCGGTCAAGAAGGAGGCAGCAGTGGTGGCGCGGCTGGAAGCAGCGTCACCAACGATCGCCGACGAGGGGAGGTCGAGCGGCTGCGACTGCGATCCACGGGGAGGCGGGGCGGCGGTAGTAGGGCTGGGATGGACGCTGGCAGCGTCGTCTCCTGGTCGGGGAACAACTGTGGCGGTGGTCACCGGCCGAGAAGCGGGGTGATGGTGGGCCTTGGCCGGAGAGCAACAGCGGCGGGTGGGCTAGCCGGAAGTAGGTGACGTAGGGGTGGCTGCGGTTTCTTCTTCCTCTCGTGTTTCTTCTTTTCTTTTTTCTTTCTTTTTTATTTTTTTTATTTATTTATTTTTTGAACGAGATGTGCCAACAAGGAGGTCGAGCGGTGGTCGAAAGTCGTTGGCCAGAGAAAAAGCGACAACGGTGAAGAAAGAGTTGCCTTGTAGTGGTGGTGGGGAAGAAGGGAAGCAAGGCTGCGGCGGGCTGCGCCAAGGATCGTTGCTCTGAGACCAATTGATAAGACCCTAAAGTCTTATCATCGCTCTGATACCAAATGATAAGATTCTAAAGTCTTCTCGTGGCTCTGATACCAAATGATAAGACCCTAAAGTCTTATCATAAAAAAGAAGAAGAGAAAGGGGATGATCACTTTGAGGCGATCGGCCTCCTTGATCGCTTCGAGGGGATTGACCCTCCTTGATCGCTTCGAGGGGATTGGCCTCCTAGGGTTTGTCAAAAGATAGAATAGTATTTTTCATAGATAATTGAAAAGAAGTAGTTACATCCCTATTTATAGAGTTCTACCCAAAGTCCATCAGGACTTGAACTCTAATAATAAATAAATATTAAATAAACCTCTACTTGACTCTAACTGAACCAAACCGACTCAATAAACAACTGGACTAAACAGACTCAATAAACATTATTCAAATGCTCGGAAAAAGGGTCCTAACAGTTCCTCCCTCTTCAAATCAGCCTTATCCTCAAGGCTGAGCAGCATCAATCTCGGGGAGCTTCTCTTTCAGCACTTTAGCCATAGACTACCTGCAACGCATCACAACCCGTTGATCAAGTAAGTATGGTCTCCACTTGTTGATAGTGTAAGCAACAGGTTGGTCTTTTAGTAATCGTTGCATGAAACTTCTAGCCCTGTATAATCAATTTTATCTTTGAACCTTTGCTATCACAAGTGAAAATCCGTCCATCAACAATCTTTACTTTGAATCTGTCATAGTCTTCAATGTGGTGGGCCAATCGGTCAATAGTCTCACTATCCATAAAATTGTTAGTGCTACTAGTATCAATCAAAACTATAATAGGCTGGTGCTCTAGAGTTTCGGCAACTTCCATAGTTTGCGGGTTAGAGTAGTCGGCTAATGTATGCATTGTATGTATGATAGGTTCAACGTCTTCATTAGAATTTATACCTTCATGATCGGAGTCCATCTCTTCTGCTTTCGGTTCCTTTCCAATTGGCTCAATCATCATATGTTGCCCTTGTTTACATTGGTGCTCCATACTCCACTTTTCATCATAGTACAAACCCTTTGCTGAATTTTTCTTGAGTTCTTCTTGGGTTAGTCCTCGGGTGTCAAGGCTTTGGTTGGGAATAGATATAGTGGGTGGCTTACTGATCATCTGGTGGTTGTCACTTTTGTTTCCATGATTTTCCTTATTGATTTTTTTCTCATGTAGATGTGCGAATAAGATCCCAACTATCATTGTACGGGGTTGACAAGCCTTAACTTCACACTGGATCTCTGGAATAAGCCATTCAATAAATGTATCTAGAAGTTGTCGTTCCGACCAATCTCTAGCTTGATTTGATAATCTTTCAAACCTACTCTGATATTCTAACACTATAAAAGTCTGACAAATTTTGGCGAGCTGTCCATCCACCTTCATATATAAGAAGATTGTGTCACAATCTTGGGGCCCTTTTCCATTATTTCCAGATCTGTGCAATGTAGAACTTGAGCTCCCATCTTGTTGAAATTTGCTAAAGCTCCCCAGTAGGCTTTTTTTGAAATCATTAAGTATTTCTTACAGCCGGTTCTCAATTCTGATTTCCAATGCTTTCATTTGTGCTTTCATTGAGTTAACGGTGGCCATTTTGTAAGATTGCAAATCTGTAATCTCAACTCTTGTTTCTGGCATCAAGACTAGGGCATAAATCACTGCCCTACTCGATGCTATTGTTGTGATGCAATCGGTGGTAGCACTATTGGAATAAAGGGTTACTGCGAGGATGAGGGGACGTCGCTGCATTCGCTGCGTGGGAGGCAACGATGCTTGCTGTGGTCACTGCGTGGAGGGATCGCTACTACTGAGGGCTGGGAGGCAACGATGGTGGCGCGGTTGGGGCAGCACCGCCAAGGGCTCGCCGCTGTGATGGCTGCGATGGCGTGGATGGAAGGCAGCATTGCTCTGTCTCTATCACACTATGGAAGGAGGCACTGGTGAGAGGCAACGATGCTTGTTGCAGTCGTTGCGTGGAGGGATCACTGTTGTTGAGGGCTAAGAGGTAGCGATGGTGGTGTGGTTGGGGGCAGCGTCGACAAAGGCTCGCTGATGCGGTGGCTGCGACGGAGGAAGAGTTGTTGCCCTGTGTTTCAGTCACTGTGTGAGATGAGAGCGTTGGGGGCTGGAAGGTGATGACTGCAACTGTTGTGACTCATGGAAGCGATCGCTCAATAGTTAGGTTGAGACTGCGATGATGGCATCCGGCGGCTATAGTAGCGGAGGTAGAGCAAGGGAGAGGCAGCGTTGAAGTGGCCAGGGTTGAGGTTGCAATGGAGAATAGGAATCGACGATGGCTATGCGAGAATAAAGGCAATCGGTGATTTACCCTATTTATGTTACCATAGCAAGGGAGAGGCTGCCAGGATCACGGTTGGGCGGCGAGCAGCATTGTCACTGGCTGGGCAGTAGCAGCGACGGTGACGACAGCCGACATTCGCAGCAACAAGGGGACCCGCGACTGTGGTGAAGCTGGAAATAAGGGCAGCAAGGTGAGCTGCCTGTGCTTTGTTTCGGTTACAAAGGATGCAGAGCAAGGTGGAGTGGTGGCTGGGAGGCGAGCGGCGGTCATCGCACGGTGGCCCGCAGCGGTGATGGGTCGGTTGGGCGGCGACGGCGCTGGAGGGGAAGAGGAGTGCTGGAGGTGGTGCGGCTGGTGGAGGCGCGGCTGCGATCGACGAGGGGCTACGGTAACAGAGGAACTCTATTTCTGCAACCGCTGCAAGGAGGGGTTGCGGCAACCGGCGACTACGGCTGCGACCCAAGGGGGTCAGCACGATGGCGGATTAGGGCAACGTCACCGACGGTAGAAGCAGCGATGGGGTGATCTGCTGGCTGCGAAACAGCAACCGCGGCCTTTTGCTCGAGCGAGATAGGGAAGCGAGGAGAGAAGGTTGCTGGTCGGGGCACAGCGGCAGCGGTGGGCGCTGGTCGGGGAGCAGTGGCGGTAGTGGTTGCCAGCCAGGAATCAACGCCAGCGGTGGGGGAGAAGGAAAGTAGGGGTGGTCGACGCTAGGAAGCAAATGTTCCTTCTTGGTTGAGAAGGAAGATTCGCCCTCTCTCAATTTTTTTTTTTTTTTATGATAGCTACGTCTACAACGAGAATGCCAAGGATCGTTGGCTGGGGAGCAGTGGCGATGATGGAGAACAGGTTGCCCTACAGCGACAGCGATGGTGGAGAAGAGAAGCAGCAGGGGTGTGACGGACGTTTGCCGACGTCTTCTCTCTCTCTCTCTCTTTTTTTTGAGATGATGAACGATAGCGAGAATGCCGAGGATTGCTGCACCCCACTCTATAATACTTTATCTATCAAAAAGTATGTACCTGGTTCTTCTAAAGTTGATCAAGTGGATAAGGAATTGATGGATAGAAATAAGATTATTTAGCTTTTAAAGGATAACCTCACAGCCGCACAAGCAAGAATGAAACAACAAGCTGATAAACACCAAAGTGAATGAGAATTTACTATGGGTGATTGGGTTTTCCTTCGTCTTCAACCCTACAAGCAAACTTCCATAAAGGTCCGATCTTCCATGAAGTTATCTCCTCGGTTTTTTGGGCCTTAAAATGTATTGGACCAGTGGCCTACCGCTTGGATTTGCCTGCTAGCTCTAAAATACATCCAGTCTTTCATGTTGCATGCCTTAAAAGGAAATTGGGTGAAGATGCAATAGTGCAGTGCCATTTGCCGGACACTTCTACTACTGGGGAAGTTCAAGCTCAACCACAAGTCATACTTGATCGACGAGTTGCAATGTACTGTAGACATCCTGTAACTGAAGTGCTGGTGCAATGGGCCAACTTACCAAAGGATGATGCAACTTGGGAGTCCTACAACATGCTAAAGGAGAAGTTTCCAGAATTTGATGCTGCCCAGCCTTGTGGACAAGGCTGAATTGAAGGAGGCGGGATTGTTAGGATCCTTTTATTTTCTGTGTTTTCCTTTTATTTTCTGCATGTTTATTAAGTCTGTTTAGTTTAGCTAAAGTCGAAACTCTATAAATAGGTATATAACTGCTTCTTTTCGATCATCTATGAAAAATACTATTATGTCTTTTGACAAACCCTAGGAGGCTGATCCCCTCGAAGTGATCATCCCTTCTCTTCTTCTTTTTTACGATAAGACTTTAGGATCTTATTAATTTGGTATCAGAGCGACGATAAGATTTTAGAGTCTTATCATTTGGTATCAGAGCGACAATAAGACTTTAGGGTCTTATCACTCAGTTCCTTCTTCAACTTGTCAATTGTAGATATATCTTTCCAAAGAATAAGCATGTCATCAACATAAAGTAAGAGAATAATAAAATTCTCACCAAACTATTTGATGTACACACAAAGATCTGAAATCATTCTTTTATATATATTTTCTATCATAAATGAGTCAAACTTTCTGTATCACTATCTTGGAGCTTGCTTTAGCCCATACAAGCTCTTCCTCATTTTGTAGATAAAGTTATTTTACCTTTGACTTTCAAGCCTTCTGGTTGCTCCATATAAATTTTCTCCACCAAATCACCATAAAGGTAAGTTGTTTTCACATCTAACTGCTCAACCTCCAAGTCCTGGCTAGCAGCAATACCAAGAGCAACACAAATAGATGATATTTTAACAAAATGTGAAAAAATCTCTTCAAAGTCAATATCTTTCTTTTGACCAAAGCCTTTCACAACCAATCTAGCTTTGTACTTTGGTTGAGAACAATATTCTTAAGTCTTCAACCTAAAAACCCACTTGTTCTTCAAGGCCTTCATTCCATTTGGTACTAGCACCAAATCATAAGTGTGGTTCTTTTGAAGAGCATCCATCTCTTCCTGCATAGTAACTAACCACTTTTTTTTTTACTCACTTTCAACTTCTTCCTGGTAACTCTCTGGTTCACCTGCATCAGTAAACATCACATACTCATCTATAGAGTATCTTCTGGAAGGTTGACGTTATCTAGAAGATCTTCTCAATTGAGGTTCTATAGGAAGTTGCTCTCAAACTTCTTCTTGCTCAACATGTCCTGCAGGTAGATCAACATCAAGCTCTACACCATCTTCCTGCACATCTCCCTCATCACCCTGATATACTGGAGGAGTAACTGGGTCATAATTTGTTAATCCTTCTGCAGAAGTCTTGGCTAGTGTCTTCTTCTTCAAATCATTAAAGGTTTAATCCTCAAAGAAGGCCACATCTCTACTTCTAAACACTTTCTATTTTTTTGGATCCCAAAGCCTATAACCAAACTGATCATGGGAGTAACCAAGAAAAATACATTCTTTAGTCTTACTATCTACCTTGGACCTCTCATTGTCTGGAATATAAACGAATGCATGACAATCAAACACTCTCAAATGCCTATAGGAAACATATTTCCCTAACCATACATGCTCTACAACATCACCATCTAAGGTTGTACATGGTGACAAGTTGATCAGATCAACTGCAATCCTTAAAGCCTTATCCCAAAACCTTTTGGGTAGCTTGGCTTGTGAAAGCATACATCTGATCTTTTTCATGATGGTGCGGTTTATCCTCTCTGCAATTGCATTATGCTGAGGTGTACTAGGAACTATCATCTCATGTTGGATGCTATGTGACCTGCAATAATCATTAAATAATCCTATGTACTCGCCATCATTATTTGATCTTATGCATTTCAATTGTCTTTCTGTCTCTCTTTCAACTTTGGCATGAAACTCTTTGAAGACATTAATAACCTAATCTTTGGTCTTCAAAGCATAGGCCCAAACTTTTCTAGAAAAATTATCTATAAAAGTGACAAAATAAAGTACACCACTGATACCAAGAACATTAACAAATCCACTAGGAGTTTTTGTCCTCAAAGGACCACATAGATCTGTATAAACACGGTCTAATGCATGCATTTTTCTAAACAAAGTAGGACTAGCAAATGAAACTCTGTGTTGTTTACTAGCCAAATAATCAATACAATGGTTCAAATGTGTACCTCTGAGGTCTGGCAATACCTCTCTCTTGGAAAGAGCTTGCAGCCCCTTCTTGCTCATGTGTCCCAATTGCCTATGCCACAACTCAATGGTAAAGTCTTTCTCTATGGCATTTAAGTGCTTACCACAAGCTTTGGCCTGCAACATGTACAAAGTGTGACATTTCTTTCCACTAGCTATAATAAGAGAACCCTTATTGTGTTTCCGTTGCCCTTTGTGAAATATGCTATCATAGTCTTCATCATCTAGCCTTCTAACTGAAATTAAATTCTGTTGGGAAATCTTGGGGGTGATATCACATACGCAGCAGAAGAACAAGAAAAACAAAATCCCCTATTTCCCCAAAAGATGTTCATCGTTGTGCGAAGATTGGTGCACAAATATCCATGAAACTTAAACTGCGCATAGAGTAAATTGTGTTACGAAGGAGATTGTATATCCCTGTTTCTTTACAAATCTCTAGGAGAGGGTGAAGGAGGTTAAGCGTCCTCCTCTCTAGCGATGATCCAAACAGTAGGGCTACGACGACGCTCCTCAAAACTCCAGGCCTGCTTTGAGTTGGAGAGGGGGAGGAGAATAGAAGAGGCAAGCAAAGGCTCTAGCCTATTGTTGAATCTCGGATTTTGATGATAAAATCAATTGATGGGTTATTTGATCTAATCCATATTATTGAGTTAAGTGTGCAGGATTAACTACGATAACCAGAAAACATAAAGCAAGGATACCGGAGTCGAGCTCGATGGACGTTTAAGAGACCGAAGAATCATCGGAGATGCTGCCGGAACCGTCCGAGAAGAAATCGGGAACGTGTCGGAAGTTCGCCGAAGAAATCGTCGGAGGCTCGCGGAGATCACCAAGAAGGCTCGGCTACTCGTTAAAGTCATCACAAAGATTGGGAGCTTGCAGGGAGTCCGTCGGAAGAAGTTCGTCGGAAAGCTCGCCGGAACAAGACTCGACGTTCGCGGTTAAAAAACTTGCTTAGGATGTTTTTTTTATGTAGTTCACCTGTAATTAGGATTAGGATTAAGAGATAATCCTATATCCTGGTTAGGGGCCAACTGGGCCCAAAGTCAAATTTGGTTTGGGCGAAAAATAAGCCAAACCAATGAATCGGAAAGCCAGGCGGTGGAACCGCCTGGCTGGGCGGTGGCACCGCCCAGCACCCGAGTGCTGAGCGGTGACACCTCCTTGGCTGGGCGGTTGCACCGTCCAGCACCCGAGCGCTGGGCGGTGGCACCGCCTGGCTGGGCGGTGGAACCGCCAGCACCGGGAACCCTAAGAGAATTCAAATTTTGGAGCCCAAAATTTGAATCCTCTTGAGGCCTATAAATACCCCTCAAATCTCAGCTGAGGTTACAACTTTTGAGAAGCATTTTGATTGAGAGAAAAGTCTTAGAAAGTCTTAGCAAGTCTTGTTTTCAATTTGCTAGAGAGTTCTCCTCCTTCTTTCTTATTGAAAATTTGTAAGAGGTTGAGCTGCTTGTAAAAGGTTGTAAGAGGGGTGTTTACCCTTCCATTTCAAGAGACTTGCTAGTGGAAGGTGGGAGCCTCATCGAAGAGGGGCCTCGCAAGTGGAGTAGGTCATTTGACCGAACCACTCTAAAAATCGGCGTAATCTCTGGTTTGCTTTTTATTATTGTCATTTACATTACTGCAAATCTTCTTACTGCTTTAGTTCCTTATTACTCTTGCTGCGCAACTTTAAGAATACGCCTTCAAGTTAAATTTCTCAAGTTTCATTCTTAACGTACGAAAGATTTTGTTAAAATCGAAGTTTTAATCCGCTGCACTAATTCACCCCCCCCTCTTAGTGCCGCTCCGATCCTAACAAGTGGTATCAGAGCAAGGTTATCTCTCATATTTGGTTTAATACCCAAGAGAGATGGCTTACTCCGGCATGCAAGAGGGCCATTCTATTGCACGACCACCTTTGTTTAATGGGTCGGATTACACATATTGGAAGACTCGCATGAGAATCTTCCTCATTTCTATGGACTTTGAGCTTTGGTCTATTGTCGAGAATGGATTTCAAAAATCTTCTCTTCCGATGAGCGAATGGAATGAATCGGAGAAGAAGGTTTTTGCTTTAAATGCAAAGGCTATGAATGCCTTGTTTTGTGCACTAGACAAAAACGAATTTAATCGTGTTTCAATGTGTGATTCGGCTTTTGATATTTGGAGAACTCTTGAGGTCACTCATGAAGGCACTAGCCGAGTGAAAGAGTCCAAAATCAACATCCTTGTGCACTCTTACGAACTTTTCCGAATGAAACCAAGTGAGTCCATCGGAGACATGTACACCCGGTTTACGGATGTCATCAATGGACTCAAAGCTCTTGGTAAAGATTTTACTAACTTTGAACTAGTAACTAAAATCTTAAGATCCCTCCCTAAAAGTTGGGATCCAAAAGTTACGGCCATTCAAGAGGCCAAAGACCTTAAAGCATTTCCTCTTGAAGAACTCATTGGGTCTCTAATGACCTACGAAATGACATGTCAAGCTCATGACGAGCTCGAGAACCCCCTTCCAAAGAACAGGAAGGATATGGCACTCAAATCACAAGAAGACCACTTGAAAGGAACATCAAGTGATGAGGACAGTGACAATGACATTGCACTTTTGACTCAAAAGTTTAAAAAATATTTAAGAAAGAACAGATTTAAAAATAATACAAAAAATAAATTTGAACAAAAGAAGGACCAAGTGATTTGCTATGAATGCAAAAAACCGGGACACTACAAGAACGATTGTCCTCAAGCCAAAAAGAGGACATCAAAGAAGAAGGCGTTCAAGGCAACGTGGGATGATTCAAGCGCATCCGAAGAAGAGGAGTCCAACACCGAGCAAGTTGCTCATTACGCGCTAATGGCTTTAGGAGAAGAGGTATGTGATTTACTTAATGAAGATTTATCTTTTGAAGAACTCTCTATCGCTTTTCATGAATTATTTGATGAATGTAGAACTGTTAGCAAGAAGTTAAGTATCTTAAAGAAAGAGCATGCTTTGCTACAAGATAAGTTTGATAATATTCAAACTCCTCCATGCTCTAAGTGTGAGCACTTAGAAGCAATAAAAAATGAAAATTTGCTTCTTAAGGAAACCTTAAACAAGTTTAAGGTTGGTAGCAAAGGATTAGATATGATCCTTGCACACAAGGGTCACATCGCAAATAGAAATGGAATTGGATTTGTAAAAGGATTGCATCAAAATCCTACCACTTTCATAAAAGGACCTACATTACATGTTTCCTCTTATATGAAATGCAACTTTTGTTGCAAATCCGGACATATTGCCTACAAATGCCCATTTAGGAAGATTAGTTCACAAAAATTAATATGGGTTCCTAAAGGAACTATAAAGAATTCAATCATAAATAACAAAGTTAGTGGGTCAATTTTTGAGGCACCCAAAATCAAATGGGTACCTAAAAATCATCCTCTTTTGTAGACAAACCCACAAGCTAGGAGCAAGAGATGGTATCTCGATAGTGGATGCTCAAGACATATGACTGGAGATCCATCTCATTTCTCTATGCTCACTAGCAAAGAAGAAGGGTACGTTACCTTCGGAGACAACAACAAGGGCAAAATCATTGGCAAGGGAACTATTGGTAACAAATTTAATTTTTCCATTGATGATGTCTTACTAGTTGATGGATTGAAACATAATCTCTTGAGTATTAGTCAACTATGCGATAAAGGTTACATCGTTAGATTTGAATCAAATATGTGCATTATTGAAAAACCAAATCATAACATGACTATGATTGCTTTAAAACAAAATAATGTCTATACCATCAATCTTGATGAACTAAGTAATGAAATGTGCTTCTCCGTCGTAAATGATGATGCTTGGCTTTGGCATAGGAGATTAGGCCATGCAAGCATGAAAACAATATCTAAGATCTCATCTCAAGAATTAGTACGAGGAATTCCAAATTTAAAGTTTATTAAGGACAAAGTATGCGATGCATGTCAACTAGGCAAACAAATAAAAACAAGCTTCAAACCAAAAAATCAAATTAGCACTACTAGACCATTACAATTGATCCATTTGGACTTATTTGGACCAATTGATACAACAAGTCTAGGTGGAAGCAAATATGCTTTTGTGATTGTGGATGACTACTCTAGATACACTTGGACCTATTTCTTAGCTCACAAAAGTGATTGCTTCAAGTGTTTCTCTAAATTTTGTAAACTCACTCAAAACGAAAAAGGCCTCATGATTTCATCAATTCGGAGTGATCACGGTGGTGAATTCCAAAACCGTGACTTTCAAAATTTTTGCGAAAGTAATGGGTACAATCACAACTTCTCAACTCCAAGAAATCCTCAACAAAATGGAGTAGTTGAAAGGAAAAATAGAAACCTACAAGAAATGGCAAGAACTATGTTGAATGAACAAAGTTTACCTAAGTACTTTTGGGCCGAAGCTGTAAATACGGCTTGCTACATCATGAATAGAGTCCTAATAAGACCATCCTTATCCAAAACTCCCTATGAATTATGGAATAACAAAAAACCAAACATCTCCTATTTTAAAGTTTTTGGTTGTAAATGCTTTATTTTAAATGAAAGGGATGCTTTAGGAAAATTTGATGCTAAATCCGATGAAGGCATCTTTCTTGGTTACTCTTCCGTTTCTAAAGCTTTTCGGGTTTTTAATAAAAGAACTTTAGTAATTGAAGAGTCTATTCATGTAGTTTTTAATGAAATTTCCGATTTAAAGAAAAATGATTTTGATGATGATCTTGGTTTTGATAATTTGAATTTAAATGAACCCTCTCCTCAAAATAGCCATTTGAATGCATCTTCTTCCGAAATTTCTTTACCAAAAGAATGGAAGTATGTAGATGCTCATCCAAAAGAGCAAATTATAGGAGATACATCAAAAGGGGTTCAAACTCGTTCTTCTTTCAAAAATTTTTGTGCTAACGCCGCCTTCCTTTCTCAAATTGAACCTAAATGCATTGACGAAGCCTTAAAAGATGATTTTTGGATCATTGCAATGCAAGAAGAATTGAACCAATTTGAGAGGAATGAGGTATGGAAGCTTGTTCCTAGACCAAGTGACCACTTAGTCATAGGTACTAAGTGGGTCTTTAGAAACAAGGCTAGATTAGTGGCCAAAGGTTTCAACCAAGAAGAAGGTATCGATTACGAAGAAACCTTCGCTCCCGTGGCTCGATTAGAAGCCATAAGGATGCTCCTTGCCTATGCTAGTAGTAATAATTTTAAACTATTTCAAATGGATGTTAAAAGTGCTTTCTTGAATGGTTTTATTTCCGAAGAAGTATTTGTCGAACAACCTCCCGGATTTGAAAATTCTCTTCTTCCTAATCATGTATTCAAATTGACTAAAGCTCTCTATGGCTTAAAACAAGCTCCTAGAGCTTGGTATGAAAGGCTTAGTTCCTTTCTTATTTTAAATAATTTTACCAAAGGCAAGGTTGATACTACATTGTTTATTAAACATTTTGAAAATAATTTTCTTATTGTGCAAATTTATGTTGATGATATTGTGTTTGGCTCTTCGGATGAATCACTATGTGAATCATTTGCCAAATGTATGAGTCTTGAATTTGAAATGAGTTTAATGGGTGAATTAACTTTCTTTTTAGGATTACAAATCAAACAACTTAAGGATGGTATATTTATTAACCAATCTAAATACACATTAGAATTGTTAAAACGATTTAACATGGATAATTCAAAAGCAATAAACACCCCTATGAGTACTGCGACTAAGTTAGATATGGATGAAAATGGTGAAAGTTTCGATCAAAAAACATATAGGGGAATGATAGGTAGTCTACTCTACCTCACTGCGACTAGACCGGATATTATGTTTAGTGTAGGACTTTGCGCCAGGTTTCAATCTAATCCTAAATTATCTCATCTTAAGAGTGTTAAAAGAATATTTAGGTATCTTAAAGGAACTTCAAATTTAGGATTGTGGTATCCAAAATCTGAAAATTTTGATTTAATAGCCTATGCGGATGCCGATTTTGGCGGATGCAGAATAGATAGAAAAAGTACATCCGGAACATGCCAATTTTTAGGACATGCACTTGTTTCTTGGACTTCCAAGAAACAAAATTCAGTTGCACTATCTACGGCAGAAGCCGAATACATAGCTGCAAGTGCATGTTGTGCACAAGTCATTTGGATGAAAAATACATTAGAAGACTATGGAATTCACTTTAAAAATATTCCCATAAAATGTGATAATACTAGTGCCATATGTCTTACTAAAAATCCAATTCAGCATTCTAGAACTAAGCACATCGACGTTAGGCATCATTTCATACGCGATCATGTCCTTAACAATAATGTTGTTCTAGAATTCATTGACACAAAGCATCAATTAGCAGATATATTCACAAAAGCTCTGAACGAAGATCAATTTGAATTCATTAGAAGAGAATTAGGCATGTTAAATTGTCCCTAAAATGAGCTTCACGAAAAATGACTCGTTCTTTTCCTTTCCTTTATGGATTTGATTTCTTCTTCAATTCAAAATGATCCATTAAAGTATAATCTATTATCTTGAGGGAAGCAAACAAAAAAGGGGAGGGTGAGGAAGAAAATTTTTTCCTCCACGGGATGCCAGCGGTGGCACCGCCAGATTTGGCGGTTGCACCGCCTGAGCGCTCGGGCGCCAGGCGGTGACACCGCTCGGTTTGGCGGTGGCACCGACCGAGCGACCCTTATTAACCCAAGGGGTTAGGGCCGGCGGTGACACCGCCCCCAACCCGAAGAGAGAGTTCTCAACACCCACTCCCATCTCCTCTAACCCTCATTCTAACTCTTAGAAACATTGGAGAAGGATTCTTGGTGGTCCAAGCCTTCCATCTCTCAATATAATCTCCACAAGGTAACTCTTGAAATCCCTCCTTTCTTTTCTCTTTCTCTTGCTTATTTTTAACAATTGGTATCATCATCCTGTCTAGAAAATGGCTCCAAAGAGATCAAAAGGAATAAGGATTCAAGGAGATTCATATAACCATGACCTTTTTAGATCAAAAGAGGTAGCCCTTAGCTTTCCAAAATTTGAAATACGATGTGTCCATAAGGGAAAATACATTGATTTGGATGAACTAGAAGACTTAGATCCAATTAAATGGTTTGCTCAACTAGAAGCTCTACTTCTACTACAAATAGATGAACCAATCTATCCACGGTTAGTGAGATTGTTCTATACCAACCTATATGAAGACAATGATAGCCTAAGCACTTACATTCTAGGAACACCCATTAGAATTTTTGACAGCACCATTTGTGAGCTAATTGGCATAACTGAAAAAGATAGGGGATGCTATTTTAAAGGTAAATGGGACGTCAAAAAAATAGGAGCAACCTATTCCGAAGCCGTGAAAACAATTTTTGCAAATCCAAACCTTGACTTCCTACCCAAGAGCTGTGAACACTTAATGCCTTTCAACTCTAAAATTCTTCATCACATTATCACGAGCATCATATTCCCCAAACAATTTCATCTTGACGAAGTAAGTCAATTAGAGATAGGAACCATGTATTGGATTATGACCGGTCAGCATAATTGTTTCGGGTACATGATTCGCCAACACATGCAGGAAATTATGACTAAGGATACTATATTGCCATATGGGAGGTTAATCACTAGAATTCTTCATGCCTATGACATTTGCATTCCACCCAATGAAGAATCTATTCAAAATGATCGATATAACATAATAAATAAAAACCTGCTAAAAAAAACTTAGGTGCACTTTTAGCAATGGCATATGGGTTAGGCAGCCTAGAAGAACGGATCCAATTCCTACACAAATAGAACAACCCGAAACACCAATTCTTATGGGAAATGAATCTCCTCCTCCTAGTCCCTTTGGAGCAGCACCTTCAGCTCCTGTTTCCTCCTCTGAAGATATCATTATGGCGGAGCTATCTCAGATCAAATCACAGCAAGAACAAATTCAGAATCAACAAGTTGAAATTTTAAAGACACTACGACAGATGAATGAAAAAATAGATATCATGTATCAGCACTGTGGATTACCTCCTAAGGATTAAATTGATGTATCTTTTTATTCTGTCCTGTTTGCTGTTCAAAAACAAGTTCATGTTTGTCATCGATTGTACGATAACTGATCTTTCCTTTAGATAACTACTGTCTTGATCTGCATAGATGATGATGTCTTTTGGACAAACTATTTCTGGAAAATTTGAATGAAGAACTTTGATAAATGCTAAACCTTTTTCTATGATCATCAATTAGCTGGCTTGTCTCTTTTTGTTGATGACAAAGGGGGAGAAGTGATGACTTACACCAGAACGATAGCATGGCTAATATGAATTTGTGATATGAATGTCTTATATAACTTGCAAATCCCTGAAAATATCACAAGATTGATATCATGAAATTTATATTGAAAATCTTTATCTTCTATCGTGGCAAAACTCGTCCCGTATCATTTAACTTATGATTTTCATCAAAGTTTCGCATTTACATTATGCTTAATGAGAATAACGATAAGTTCTACGGTTAGAGCTTATAGGTTTATACTTGAATTCAATGATGAAATTCAAGTGTTTTATCTTCTCATAATATGGCATATAGATAGGGGGAGTTACGTTTAACTCCGTCATCAATTGATTGTCATCATCAAAAAGGGGGAGATTGTTGAATCTTGGATTTTGATGATAAAATCAATTGATGGGTTATTTGATCTAATCCATATTATTGAGTTAAGTGTGCAGGATTAACTACGATAACCAGAAAACATAAAGCAAGGATACCGGAGTCGAGCTCGATGGACGTTTAAGAGACCGAAGAATCATCGGAGATGCTGCCGGAACCGTCCGAGAAGAAATCGGGAACGTGTCGAAAGTTCGCCGAAGAAATCGTCGGAGGCTCGCGGAGATCACCAAGAAGGCTCGGCTACTCGTTAAAGTCATCACAAAGATTGGGAGCTTGCAGGGAGTCCGTCGGAAGAAGTTCGTCGGAAAGCTCGCCGGAACAAGACTCGACGTTCGCGGTTAAAAAACTTGCTTAGGATGTTTTTTTTATGTAGTTCACCTGTAATTAGGATTAGGATTAAGAGATAATCCTATATCCTGGTTAGGGGCCAACTGGGCCCAAAGTCAAATTTGGTTTGGGCGAAAAATAAGCCAAACCAATGAATCGGAAAGCCAGGCGGTGGAACCGCCTGGCTGGGCGGTGGCACCGCCCAGCACCCGAGTGCTGAGCGGTGACACCTCCTTGGCTGGGCGGTTGCACCGTCCAGCACCCGAGCGCTGGGCGGTGGCACCGCCTGGCTGGGCGGTGGCACCGCCTGGCTGGGCGGTGGAACCGCCAGCACCGGGAACCCTAAGAGAATTCAAATTTTGGAGCCCAAAATTTGAATCCTCTTGAGGCCTATAAATACCCCTCAAATCTCAGCTGAGGTTACAACTTTTGAGAAGCATTTTGATTGAGAGAAAAGTCTTAGAAAGTCTTAGCAAGTCTTGTTTTCAATTTGCTAGAGAGTTCTCCTCCTTCTTTCTTATTGAAAATTTGTAAGAGGTTGAGCTGCTTGTAAAAGGTTGTAAGAGGGGTGTTTACCCTTCCATTTCAAGAGACTTGCTAGTGGAAGGTGGGAGCCTCATCGAAGAGGGGCCTCGCAAGTGGAGTAGGTCATTTGACCGAACCACTCTAAAAATCGGCGTAATCTCTGGTTTGCTTTTTATTATTGTCATTTACATTACTGCAAATCTTCTTACTGCTTTAGTTCCTTATTACTCTTGCTGCGCAACTTTAAGAATACGCCTTCAAGTTAAATTTCTCAAGTTTCATTCTTAACGTACGAAAGATTTTGTTAAAATCGAAGTTTTAATCCGCTGCACTAATTCACCCCCCCCTCTTAGTGCCGCTCCGATCCTAACACCTATGAGGCTCTGAATACCTCCTATTTATAGGGGTCCCCTGTCAAACCCTAATGGATCCTCCCATAGTGGTTATTGGATCCGCATCCAATTACCCAAGCCTTTTAGATTAGTGGATCTCTATCCAATAATATCTCATGGGCTCTTATTGGATCTCGTCTATGGGATCCAATAATTCAGGGGCTTATTGGATATCTAATAAGATAGGGACTCCGACGGATATCTCATATCTGAACCTCTACTCATCGCAATATCTGCCATATAGGTGTGACCCTCTAGGCCCAATATCGAGCTGGCCATGAGTCATACCTGTCAGAACTCTGTTAGAACCCTTGCAGATTCTAAACTTGGGGTTGATCTCTTTAGGGGATCGGCCTCCTTGGAACTCTATAGGAGTTCCTCCCTCCAAGTTGCTGCTCAAAGGCTATAGAATATATTCATCTATTGCTTATGAAAAGAGGAGGAATACATGACTATTTATAGAGCTTCTAAACCCTAACTCCTAATAGGACTCCTACTCAAGACTCCTACTTCTAACCAATTCCTAATAGGACTCCTACTCAAGACTCCTATTCCTTTATAACTCCTTATTCTTCTCTAAGAAACAACTACCTAACCCTAGCCGGCCTCTTCACCTCTTTAATAGGGGTCAGCTTAGGTAGGTTTTTGTTAGAACCCTTACAGATTCTAAACTTGAGGTTGATCTCTTTAGGGGATCGGCCTCCTTGGAACTCTATAGGGGTTCCTCCCTCCAATTTACTGCTCAAAGGCTGCAGAAAAGATTCATCTATTGCTTATCAAAAGAGGAGGAATACATGGCTATTTATAGGGTTTCTAAACCCTAACTCCTAATAGGACTCCTACTCAAGACTCCTACTTCTAACCAACTCCTAATAGGACTCATACTCAAGACTCCTATTCCTTTATAACTCCTTATTCTTCTCTAAGAAACAACCACCTAACCCTAGCCAGCCTCTTCACCTCTTTAATAGGGGTCGGCTTAGGTAGGTTTTTGTTAGAACCCTTGCAGATTCTAAACTTGGGGTTGATCTCTTTAGGGGATCGGCCTCCTTGGAACTCTATAGGGGTTCCTCCCTCCAATTTGCTGCTCAAAGGCTGCAGAAAAGATTCATCTATTGCTTATCAAAAGAGGAGGAATACATAGCTATTTATAGGGTTTCTAAACCCTAACTCCTAATAGGACTCCTACTCAAGACTCCTACTTCTAACCAACTCCTAATAGGACTTCTACTCAAGACTCCTATTCCTTTATAACTCCTAATTCATCTCGAAGAAACAACCTCCTAACCCTAGCCGGCCTCTTCACCTCTTTAATAGGGGTCGGCTTAGGTAGGTTTTACATGAATGTCCCTCTCAATTAGGACTCTTCTAGCTAGAGTCCTAACAGACTCACCCTCTTCAAATCAGCCTTGTCCTCGGGGCTGACGATTCATGAATTTTGGGAATTTAATCTTCAAGTCGTCATAGTTCTCCCAAGTGGCATATTCTGTTGGTAGGTTCAACCACTATATTAGCACTTTAGTAGTAGGTCGTCGTCGTTGAGTCACGATCCGTCGATCAATAATGGCACTTGGCTGGGTCTGGAGTTCTCCTTGGATAGTCATATTTGGTGGGTGGCTTTGGGCTGTCTCCAAGCACCTATTTACAACTTTTGTTTGGCCGTTGATTTGTGGGTGATATGCCGTACTCTTTTTCAATTTAGTATCCTGCATATGGAATAACTTTGTCTAAAATCTGCACGTGAAGATGCAAATAGAATTTATCATAAGCACAATGTGTCCCTTATAGTGTAATTCTTTTGAGTCCCAATTGTAATGAGCCATGGAGCTTGGTGCTTCCTCCAATTTTTTTATAATCTTACTAGTCTCTGAATCTTCCTGCCATTCTATTTTAATATCCTAAGAAAGTCGCTGGTCGGAAGTGAAATTACCGAAACTTCAGCTTGCTCGGGTAGCTACGAAAGCGCATCTACAAGAACATTCTCATTTCCCTTTTTGTAAGTTATTTCATAATCAAATCTAAGAAGTTTTGTTACCTATTGTTGCTACTCAGGGGATGATATCTTTCGCTCCAAAAAGTACTTGAGGCTTCTATGGTCGGTTTTAATTTGAAATCGTCAACCAATCAAGTAGGGTCTCCACCTCGTTGCTGCGCGCACAATGGCGAGCATCTCCTTATCATATGTTGACTTATTTTGATGGGAGGTAGATAATGCCTTGCTAGTGTATGTGAGTGGTCGACCATCTTGCATGAGAATGGCTCCAATTCCGACTCCAGATGTGTCGGCCTCAATAATGATTGGTCGGTTGAAATCTGGTAGTGTTAGCAACGGCATCGTCGTCATGGCTGCCTTAAGTTTGTCGAAAGCAGCGGAGGCTCTGTCTAACCATTGGAAGACATCTTTTTCCAATAAGAAAGTAAGTGGTGCATTGATCTTTCTATAGTTTTTCACAAACTTACGATAGTAGCCTGTTAAACCCAAAAAGCCATATAGCAATTTTCTGTTCCTCGGGGTAGGCCAGTTTTGCATTGCTTTAATTTTGAAGGGGTCCACTGTCACACCTTTCTTTGATATGATATGCCCAAGATATTCCACCTTCTGTTGAAGAAAGCAAAAATTCGTAGTGGTTGTTGTGTGTTCAAAAGGTGGTTTTCGGTATGTCTTCTTCGCACACTCATATTTGATGATACCCGGATCAAATGTCCAGCTTTGTGAAGATTTGTGCTCCCTTTCATCTAGCAATTCATCTGCTATTGGAATAAGGTATTTGTCCTTGATGGTTATGCCATTGAGAGCTCGGTAATCAACGCATATTTGCCATGTTCCGTCCTTCTTGCGTACAAGTAGCACCGGTGAAGAGTAGAGGTTGCAACTTGGCCGAATAACTCCTGTTTCGAGCATTTCTTTTACAATCCTTTCTATTTCATCCTTTTGGAGATGTAGATATTGATATGGCTGAGTATTTGCTGGAGCTTTGCCTGAAAGAATCGTTATATAATGATCATTCCGATGGGTAAGAGGTAGGTTGTACGGTTCGTCAAATATATCTGAAAATTCAGCAAGCAAAGGAAGTAGGTTTGGATCTTCAAATTCTATTGGCTCTCCCTTAGTTTTCTACTCAAGTTGTTCCAAAAATCTGCTGCATGCTTTATACAAAACCTTCTCCATTTATTGTGTGCAAATCGTCATTACGTCGCCCCCACGTTTCCCGTTTAGTATCACCTGTTTCTCCTTACTGTAAAATTTCATAAGTAGTTGCATAAAATTCCAAGAAATATCACTTAATGTTGTCAACAATTTAATTATGAGCATGGCCTCATGATCATCAAGAGGGAGAAGGAAGAAATATGTAATTATCTCTTGGTAAGGCCTCATGATCATCAACAGTTTCACTTGCGGACGCCTACGATCATACTTCAAAATCCATCCATCGGCGACCTTAACGTCAAACTTATTGCAATTCTCGATAGGAAAGGCCATCTGGATAGTAACCTTACTGTTTAGAAAGTTATTAGTACTGCCCGTGTCGATGAGAACAGTGATCGGTTATTGTTTGAGAAGGCCTCCAACTTTCATCGTTTGCTGGTTTGAGTAGCCGGCTAGTGTATGTACCGTAACTTCGGTCGGTTGTGGCTCTTCTTCTGCATCTTCTTCTTCATATTCAAAGCTCTCTTTTGGATATTCAATGACCTCTTCTTCTATTGGTTCAATCATAAGAAGTCTCCCTTTACTACAGCGATGCTCACGGCTCTACGGCTCGTCACAATGCCAACATAAGCCCTTCGCATATCGCTCCCGAAGCTCTTCTCTTATTAACCTCTTTGGTGTAGGGACCTGGTCGATAGTAGGGGGTGCTGAGGGCTTTAATATTACTGGTTGAGGAGCGACCCTAGTCCTCTGAGCTTCATGGTTCAATTGCTCCTCTTGATGTCATGCGAAAGAGATGGCTGCCATAAGCGTATATGGTTGTCGCGCTTTAACTTCTCCTTGGATCTCCAGCTTCAAGCCCTCAATGAAGGTCCTCAATAGCAGTTTTTGAGACCAATCACAAGTTTGATTAGATAACCTTTCAAACCTGGTTTGGTACTCCTGAATGGTAGAGGTTTGTCGGATCTTTGCCAGTTGTCCGTCAATATTCTCATAATCGGTTGGATTGAAGCGGATCAGCAGTCCTTCTTTGAATTGTCGCCATGAAAGGACTCCATAAGTATGTTCATACTAGTCAAACCACTGCATAGCATCCCCTTCAAGATGTTTAGCTGCAATTTTCACTATAGATGCATCCGATGTTTTATGGTACCGAAAATATCACTCCCCGCGCGAGATCCAACCAATCGGGTCTCCTTCTTCCCATCTAGGGAAGTCCACTCTCATGTATGGATAGTTAGGGTCATTCATAAAGCCTCCCCTCTCTTGGAAGTCATATCTTTGGGCTTGGTGTGATTGGGCAAAGCTCTCTCCTTGATATGATTTCTTCGGGCTTAGTGGTCGGCCGAATCTGAGTTCAGTAAAGAGCGTCCGAATCTTATCCTCCATTCGTGCCTCGAAGGCTTCGAATTTAGCATTGATTACCTCCTCAGATGCCATAGTATATGCCGCCAAATCTGTGATGTTAAGATCTCTCTTTTGTTGTCGGGTTAAAGGCATGTATTGGTTGAGAGAGGTGATGGTCGAAAGGGTTGATAGATCGATGGATGTAGGCTACGGTTTAGGCTTGTTTTGTGGCTATTTTGGGTGCAGTTTGAGGGTGTGGTTTGATGGAGTTTTAGGGCTATAGATGAAAGTTTTGGATCTGTGGTAGATGGTAGCAAAGCTTTGATAGAAATAAGTGAAAGTTACGGCAAGTATATGCTATCTTGTAAGAGTAGAATTATCATCGAAGAAACAATGATTTCTCGATGTAATTTCCACCAAAAACTTGAGAGAATTGAGGAGGGAATTGATAGCAAAATCACATTTTATATGACAGCAAGGGTATCTAATTTAATCAAGAAAATTTTGGCAGTATAACAGCAAGGAAATTGGTGCAAGTTGCGATTGCAGAATTCTCATCGAGAAATTTCAGCGAGTTACGATGAAAATTTGCAGCAACAAAAAATCATTTTTAGAGACGAATTTCTTAATAGATCAATGACAGATGGAAGCTAAGATGATCTATGAAGTGTATAAGAAATTTTATTAAAAAAAGATTGCAAATAGATGGGTTAAGGCAACAATATGCGGCTGAAATTTTCTACAGCACAGATTTTTAAGTATAGCAGATTTGACATAAAAGATCAGTGATTTATTTTGAGAATTTTTTGATGAAACCAAAGAAAATTCTACTGTTAGGAAGTGTCAAAGCTATCATAAAAATTTTATAGAGATTTGGATAGAAACAACATAGTATCAAGATCAAACAAACATTGCTATGCGGTTGAAATTTTACAGTGCAGATTTTCAAGTATAGCAGATTAGACATAAAATATCAATGGTTTATATTGAGAATTTTTTGACAAAACCAAAAGAAATCTACTGTTAGGAAATGTTAAAGATGTCATAAAAATTTCACTGAGATTTGGATAGAAAAAACACAATAGCAAGATCAAACAGATGGTGCTATACGGTTGGAATTCTGTAATGTATCTTTCGTCGTAGAGATGAAAACTTTATGACAAAAAGTTTATGCAGCAATATAGGAATAATTTTTTTGGGATTTTCCAATAAGGATAACTAAATTGCAGTAGCAGTAAGGTAGAAAACCAGAACTTATTGCAATTCACGGAGAGATCAAAGGATGATCCGTGGTGGTGGAGATGACGGCGGAATTTGGCAACGATCTCTTAAGCAATTGTGGGAATTGCTTTGGGCAGTTGTGGAGGGTTGATGGATGGCTGTGGAAGGGCAGCGAGATGCCAAGAATGCTGCTCTGATATCAGGTGTTAGAACCCTTGCAGATTCTAAACTTGGGGTTGATCTCTTTAGGGGATCGGCCTCCTTGGAACTCTATAGGAGTTCCTCCCTCCAAGTTGCGGCTCAAAGGCTGCAGAAAAGATTCATCTATTGCTTATCAAAAGAGGAGGAATACATTACTATTTATAGGGTTTCTAAACCCTAACTCCTAATAGGACTCCTACTCAAGACTCCTAATTCTAACCAACTCCTAATAGGACTTCTACTCAAGACTCATATTCCTTTACAATTCCTAATTGATCTCTAAGAAACAACCTCCTAACCCTAGCCGGCCTCTTCACCTCATTAATAGGGGTCAGGTTAGATAGGTGTTACATGAAAATCCCTCTCAATTAGGACTCTCCTAGCTAGAGTCCTAACAGATTTACATGAATGTCCCTCTCAATTAGGACTCTCCAAGCTAGAGTCCTAACAGAACCGCCCTCTTCAAATAAGACTTGTCCTCGAGGCTGATGATTCATGAATTCTGAGAATTTGATCTTCAAGTCGTCATATATCTCCCAAGTGGCATCTTCTATTGGTAGGTTCGCCCACTGTATTAGCACTTCAGTAGTGGGTCATCGTCGTGGAGTCACGATCCATCGATCAATAATGGCAATTGGCTGGGTCTGGAGTTCTCCTTGGGTAGTCTTATTTGGTGGGTGGCTTTGGGCTGTCTCCAAGCACCTATTTCCAACTTTCGTTTGACCATCAGTTTGTGGGTGATATGCTGTACTCCTTTTCAATTTAATACCCTGCATATGGAATAACTTTGTCAAAAATCTGCTTGTCAAGATGCAAGTAGAATTTGTCACAAGCATAATGCATCCTTTATAGTGTAATTTTTTTGAGTCCCAATTGTAATGAGCCACGGAGCTTGGTGCTTCCTCCAATTTTTTTATAATCTTACTAGTCTCTGAATCTTCCTGCCATTCTATCTTAATATCCTCAAGGAAGTCGCTGGTCGGAAGTGAAGTGGCCGAACCTTCAGCTTGCTCGGGTAGCTGCGAAAGCGCATCTGTAAGAACATTCTCTTTTCCCTTTTTGTAAGTTATTTAATAATCAAATCCAAGCAATTTTGTTATCCATTTTTGCTGCACAAGGGATGATATCTTTCGTTCCAAAAAGTACTTGAGGCTTCTATGGTCAGTTTTAATTTGAAATCGTCAACCAATCAAGTAGGGTCTTCACCTCATTGCTACGCGCACAATGGCGAGCATCTCCTTATCATATGTTGACTTATTTTGATGGGAGGGAGATAATGCCTTGCTAGTGTATGTGAGTGGTCGACCATCTTGCATGAGATTGGCTCCAATTCCAACTCCAGATCCGTCAGCTTCAATAACGAAGGGTTGGTTGAAATCTGGTAGTGTTAGCACCAGCGTTGTCGTCATGGCTGCCTTAAGTTTGTCGAAGGCAGCGGAGGCTCTGTCCAACCATTGGAAGATATCTTTTTCCGGTAAGGAAGTAAATAGTGCACTGATCTTTCCATAGTTTTTCATGAACTTGTGGTAGTAGCCTGTTAAACCCAGAAAGCCATGTAGCAATTTTATGTTTCTCATGGTCGGCCAATTTTGCATTGCTCCAATTTTGATGGGGTCCACTGTCACACCTTCCTTTGATATGATATTCCCAAGATATTTCACCTTTTATTGAAGAAAGCAAAAATTCGTAGTGGTTGTTGTGTGTTCAGAAGGTGGTTTTCGATATGTCTTCTTCGCACACTCATATTTGATGATACCCGGATCAAAGGTCCAGTTTTGTGAAGATTTGTGCTCCCTTTCATCTAGCAATTCATCTGCTATTGGAATAAGGTATTTTTCCTTGATGGTTATGCCATTGAGAGCTTGATAATCAACGCATATTCACCATGTTCCGTCCTTCTTGCGTACTAGTAGCACCGGTGAAGAGTAGAGGTTGCAACATGGCAGAATAACTCTTGTTTCGAGCATCTCTTTTATAATCCTTTCTATTTTATCCGTTTAGAGATGTAGATACTGATATGGCTGAGTATTTGCTGGAGGTTTTCCTGAAAGAATCATTATATAATGATCATGCCGACGGGTAAGAGAAAGGTTGTGTGGTTCGTCAAATATATCTAAAAATTCAACAAGCAAAGGAAGTAGGTTTGGATCTTCAAATTCTATTGGCTCTCCCTTAGTTTGTTGCTAAAGTTGTACCAAAAGGCCACTGCATGTTTTATGCAAAACCTTCTTCATTTGTTGTGTGCAAATCGTCATTACGTCGCCCCCACGTTTCCCATTCAGTATCACATGTTTCTCCTTACTGTAAAATTTCATAATTAGGTGCATAAAATTCTAAGAAATATCACCTAATATCATCAACCATTTAGTTTTGAGCATGGCCTCATGATCATCAAGAGGGATAAGGAAGAAATATGTAATTATCTCTTGGTAAGGCCTCATGATCAGCAACAGTTTCACTTGCGGGCGCCTACGATCATACTTCAAAATCCATCCATCGGCGACTTTAACGTCAAACCTGCTGTAATTCTCAATAGGTAAAGCCATCTGGATAGAAACCTTATTATTTAGAAAGTTATTAGTGCTGCCCGTGTCGATGAGAACAGTGATCGGTTGTTGTTTGAGAAGGCCTCCAACTTTCATCGTTTGTGGGTTTGAGTTGCCGGCTAGTGTATATATCGTAACTTCGGTTGGTTATGGCTCTTCTTCTGCATCTTCTTCTTCACATTCAAGGCTCTCTTCTGGATTTTCAATGACCTCTGCTTCTATTGGTTCAATCATAAGAAGTCTCCCTTTACTACAACGATGCTCACGGCTCCACGGCTCGTCACAATACCAACATAACCCCTTCGCATATTGCTCCCGAAGCTCTTCTCCTGTTAACCTCTTTGGTGTAGGGACTTGGTCGACAGTAGGGGGGGCTGAGAGCTTCAATATTACTAGTTGAGGAGAGACCTTAGTCCTTCGAGCTTCGTGGTTCAATTGCTCCTCTTGATGTCGTGCGAAAGAGATAACTGCCATAAGCGTAAAAGGTTGTCGCGCTTTAACTTCTCCTTTAATCTCCGGCTTCAAGCCCTCAATGAAGGTCCTCAAAAGCTATTTTTGAGACCAATCACGAGTTTGATTAGATAAACTTTCAAACCTGGTTTGGTACTCCTGAATGGTGGAGGTTTGTCGGATCTTTGCTAGTTGTCCGTCAAAATTCTCGTAATCGGTTGGTTTGAAGCGGATCAGTAGTCCTTCTTTGAATTGTCACCATGGAAGGACTCCATAAGTATGTTCAAACCAGTCAAACCACTGTATAGCATCCCCTTCAAGATGTATAGCTACAATTTTCACCATAGATGCATCCACGGTTTTATGGTACCAAAAATATCGCTCCGCGCGCGAGATCCAACCAATCGGGTCTCCTTCTTCCCATCTAGGGAAGTCCATTCTCATGCATGGATAGTTGGGGTTGGTCATAGAGCTTCCCCTCTCTTGGAAGTCATATCTTTGGGCTTGGTGAGATTGGGCAAAGCTCTCTCCTTGATATGATTTCTTCGGGCTTAGTGGTCGGCCCAATCTGAGTTCGGTAAAGAGCGTCCAAATCTTAACCTCCATTCGAACCTCGACGACTTCGAATTTAGCATTGACTACCTCCTCAGATGCCATTGTATATGCCGCCAAATCTTGTTAGGATCGGAGTGGCACTAAGAGGGGGGGGGTGAATTAGTGCAGCGGATTAAAACTTCGGTTTTAGTAAAATCTTTCGTACGATAAGAACGGAACTTGAAAAGCTTAACTTGAAAGCGTATTCTTAAAGTTGCGCAGCAAAGGTAATGATGAAACAAAGCAAGTAAGAAGATTTGCAGTAATGTAAATGACAATAAGAAATGCAAACCAGAGATTACGCCGTTTTTAAAGTGGTTCGGTCAAGTGACCTACATCCACTTGCGAGGCCCCTCTTCGATGAGGCTTCCACCTTCCACTAGCAAATCTCTTGAAAGTGAAGGGTGAATACCCCTCTTACAACTTTTACAAGCGGTTCACTCTCTTACAGATTTTCAACAAGAAAGAAGGAGGTGAACACTAGCAAATTGAAAACAAGACAAGCTAACACTTTTCTAAGGCTTTTCTCTCAAACACTTGCTGCTCAAAAAGTTGTAACCTCAGCTGAGATTTGAGGGGTATTTATAGGCCTCAAGAGGATTCAAATTTTGGGCTCCAAAATTTGAATTCTCTTAGGGTTCCCGGTGCTGGCGGTTCCACCGCCCAGCCAGGCGGTGCCACCGCCCAGCACTCGGGTGCTGGACGGTGCAACCGCCCAGCCAAGGAGGTGTCACCGCCCAGCACTCGGGTGCTGGGCGGTGCCACCGCCCAGCCAGGCGGTTCCACCGCCTGGCTTTCCGATTCATTGGTTTGGCTTATTTTTCGCCCAAACCAAATTTGACTTTGGGCCCAGTTGGCCCCTAACCAGGATATAGGATTATCTCTTAATCCTAATCCTAATTACAGGTGAACTACATAACAAAAACATCCTAAGCAAGTTTTTTAACCGCGAACGTCGAGTCTTGTTCCGGCGAGCTTTCCGACGAACTTCTCCCGACGGACTCCCTGCAAGCTCCCAATCTTTGTGATGACTTTAACGAGTAGCCGAGCCTTCTTGGTGATCTCCGCGAGCCTCCGACGATTTCTTCGGCGAACTTCCGACACGTTCCCGATTTCTTCTCGGACGGTTCCGGCAGCATCTCCGATGATTCTTCGGTCTCTTAAACGTCCATCGAGCTTGACTCCGGTATCCTTGCTTTATGTTTTTTGGTTATCGTAGTTAATCCTGCACACACAAGCAAACACTCTACTCCGATCTAGACAATTATTATAACGCAAATTGACATTCTGTTGCCCGGCACGTCATTGGTTGGCGCTTCATCCGATTCTTCGGTGCATCGTCCTCTCTTGCAGCTTGTTGCCCAATCGGCGGTTGACCTCCGCAACCCCGATATCCTTGGCGCAATTTCGCTCTCCTTGGCCCGATGCCCGACGCCCGAAGCCTTCTGCCATCCAATATCCTGACGTGATCTCCTCCGACGCAACGTCAATTCCTCCTGCGTTAATTGTCTAATCCTGATCGAGTAGACCTGTATCACTCAAAATGTAGTCAAACATTTAAACACAATCAATTAGTTTCATCATCAAAATCCGAGATTCAACAATCTCCCCCTTTTTGATGATGACAACTAATTGATGACTAACGGAGTTAACCTTAACTCCCCGGAGTTTAACTAAACTCCCCCTATCAATATGCCATTGATAGAACACTTGGATTATCCCAAATCCAAGTAACATTCATCACATGTTATGAAAAACATTTAAACTATCATGCAAATATATAAAATATTTAATTCAATGCATGAAGTCATCAATATACTTCTCCCCCTATGTCATCAACAAAAAGGAGAAGTAGCTACTCTTATGTGTTTATTATATGGGTTCAAACCATTGCATGAAAAACATAATATTAAATTTTTATCATCATGCAATTTTGAAGATAGAAAATTTAGCAAGTAATGCATAATGCTTGGGACATTCAAGCTATCAAGTTTTAGATATACAAGTTTTACAGCATATAAGATAGCACTTTTGGTAATGTTCAAGATAGCAAGTTCTACATCATGCAAGCTAGCAATATTGAGATGTTCAAGAAAGCAACTCTTGCTTCTTGAAATATGCAAATTGTAAGCTAGCAAATTTGCTATCTAGCAAGTTTTGCTCCCCCTTTGTCAGTGTCAAATAGAAGGGAATAACAATACAATCATGTAATTCATTTCTCTTTACTATAATATTCAAATCATGATAAGGGTAAATAATAAAGATGAAAAATGAATGTCAAAAGATATATAACATTTTTGACAAATTTCTTCTTTTGTAGATAGAAAACATGATAGGAAACAATCTTGATTCAAAAAGAAAACTCAAGTTATAAATTATCAAGATGTCAAGTAGCATGTCATGGTTTACAAAAACAAGTTTCTTGCTAGTTAATAGCAAAAAGAATCTCAATTCATGCATATAAAATCTTATGATTCACATAGAACATCTCCTCTTTTATAAAACGAGAGAATCATGATGAAGAATCTTGATTTACATAGAGTTTCAAAATATAATTATCAATATCATGAATACTAAAAGACCATGAAAATTTTGATAAATATCCTTTTAAATAGAAAACAAACTTGATTCATTCAATAGAAAATTGTGAGAAATCAAGATCATGATTTCAATAAAATCCATTAAATTCAAATCATTTTCATAATCTATGAGATTCATAAAAATAATACAAATAGATTCATCAAAATCAATAATATAGAAAAAATAATTTTCAAGAAGAAAAATGTTCTTCTCTTTTAGTTGCTTCAATTCATGTAATTTATTTCATTCAAGCATGCCTCCCTTTTTTTTGTGTCAAATAAAAACATGTATCATGTTTAAAACCGAAAGTGCTAGATTTATTATGACAAGGATCAATAAGGCACTTTCATTATGGTAAAAAGAAAATCGATAATCTGTAAATTACAAGATTCATTATGCATAATTTTAAAAATCTTATGCATAGAACAAAATCATCAATCATGATATCAAGACATTTATCATTTAAAGCATTCATGATTCACATCATATGCAATACATCACATATATTATCATAATAAAAGGCATAAGTATTGCATGCATCATTCCAAATTATAAATATTTCAAATCATAATGGTATTAATTTGTCAAATTGCATCCTACCATGCATGATCATAACTTTTCATTTGTATGCATCAAAATAATCTCAAGAGTATTTCATGCATGATTTTATATCACCAAAAAAGGAATATCAAGAAGAAAATAATTGGTGATGAGATAAACATTTCATGAATTTAAGGAATTACATAAAAATTTTATCATGAAGGATTAGAACATGTGAATACCAGAAGACATGATTTCTTTTTGAAAAACCTACTCATTAATAATCAAAAGAAAATCTTAGGAGATCGATTAATGAAAAATCTTGATTCATAATAAATCTTAATTTGTAAATATCACAGAATCAAGATCATGATTTTAGATAAAACTCATTCAAATTCAAATCGTCTAAATCATCAAAATCTCAACATTTCTTTCAAGAGATTCAAAATGACATAAATAATTTTATTGGTCTCTTAGGTATAAATCAATAAGATAGAGAAAAAGAAAATTTTCAATAAAAAATCTTTCCTCCTTTTGTTTCAACTTATTGATTGATTCCATGCATGCATCTCCTTTTCTTTCAAATCCATGCATCATCGTTTTAAAACAAAAAAAATCAAAGATCATCAAGATAAAAAAGTGCAACACATAATTCCAAAAAAAAATGATTTCAACTCATTACTTCAAGTCAAATCAATATCATGATTTTGATATAACTCATTTGTAATTCAAATCATCAAACCAAAATCATTTTCAAGGGATTCATATAAATCAACAAGATAGAGAAAAATAATTTTCAAGAACAATGCTTTTCTCTTTTTAGTTATTTAAATTCATGTCATTTATGCTAGATAAAAATGTGCATCAACATTTAGGATCGAAAAATGAATTTTGTCATAAAAACCATCAAGACCAAAAAATCATCATGTATAACTTTACAATCTCATGCATAAAATCATCAAATCATTGCATCAAAACTTTCAATAGTTTCATTACAACATCAAGTAAGGTTTTATTGAACATAATTTTGAATGATTCTTATAGATATTTAAAATTTCTTTAGTTTTACTTTATATGATTGACTTTATATTAGCATGCTTCAAATTTTTGTTCTTATGTCAAAACTATACATCATGTTTGAAAACCAAAGATAAGGTTCAAAAAAAAAATCATCAAACCTTCCATTCAAAAGTCATGCATCGTCATTGAAAATTAATATGGAAATCATCAAAGTACAAATTCTTGCTTCTCAAGCACATATATAAGATTAATCTTACTAGGTGTATAAGCATTATATTTATATTTAACATTTTATTGCATTAACATAACACAAGCAATTTTCAAGAAAATTAATCCTAAACTAAATTAAAAATAACTCAAGAAGGTATTATGTAATTTCGAAATAAATTAGTGGGATTTTGATTACCTCATTGTTGAAAGAGGGTGAGGCATAGTTTGCCACCTCGCCTTTCTTGATTTTCTCCTCGTCTTCGGAAGAGCTCAATTCATCCCAACTTTTGTTCTTCTTGCGTTCAAAGCAAGTAGTTCCATTCTTTTTGCTTTTTAATTTTTGTTTCATTAGTAGTTTAAGTTCACCATCACTTGAGCTTATGCTCGAGTGGTCTTCATGTGTTCTATGTCCCAAATCCTTCCTATCATTTGGAAGGTTGTTCTCGAGTTTCTTTTTTGTCACATTGTTCATTTCGTAGGTCATTAGAGACCCAATAAGTTCTTCGAGAGGGAATGTTTTAAGGTTCTTGGCCTCTTGAATGGCCGTAACTTTTGGATCCCAACTTTTTGGAAGGGATCTTAAGATTTTAGTGACTAGTTCAAAATTAGAAAAACTTTTACCAAGAGCTTTGAGTCCATTGATGACATCCGTGAACCGGGTGTACATGTCTCCGATGGACTCACTTGGTTTCATCCGGAAAAGTTCGTAAGAATGCACAAGAATATTGATTTTGGACTCTTTCACTCGGCTAGTGCCTTCATGAGTGACCTCTAGAGTTCTCCAAATATCAAAAGCCGAGTCACACATCGAAACACGATTAAATTCATTTTTGTCAAGTGCACAATATAAGGCATTCATAGCCTTTGCATTTAGAGAAAACATCTTCTTCTCCAAATCATTCCAATGGTTCATTGGGAGAGAAGACATTTCAAATCCATTTTCGACTATGTGCCATAAATTCAAATCCAAAGAAAGTAAGAAAACTCTCATTTGAGTTTTCCAACAAGTGTAGTCCGTCCCATTGAAAAAGGGAGGACGAATGAGAGAATGACCCTCTTGAAAGCCATAAAGAGCCATTTCTATTTGGGTGCTAAACCAAAGTAGAAAACCGTGGCTCTGATACCAACTGTTAGGATCGGAGTGGCACTAAGAGGGGGGGGGTGAATTAGTGCAGCGGATTAAAACTTCGGTTTTAGTAAAATCTTTCGTACGATAAGAACGGAACTTGAAAAGCTTAACTTGAAAGCGTATTCTTAAAGTTGCGCAGCAAAGGTAATGATGAAACAAAGCAAGTAAGAAGATTTGCAGTAATGTAAATGACAATAAGAAATGCAAACCAGAGATTACGCCGTTTTTAAAGTGGTTCGGTCAAGTGACCTACATCCACTTGCGAGGCCCCTCTTCGATGAGGCTTCCACCTTCCACTAGCAAATCTCTTGAAAGTGAAGGGTGAATACCCCTCTTACAACTTTTACAAGCGGTTCACTCTCTTACAGATTTTCAACAAGAAAGAAGGAGGTGAACACTAGCAAATTGAAAACAAGACAAGCTAACACTTTTCTAAGGCTTTTCTCTCAAACACTTGCTGCTCAAAAAGTTGTAACCTCAGCTGAGATTTGAGGGGTATTTATAGGCCTCAAGAGGATTCAAATTTTGGGCTCCAAAATTTGAATTCTCTTAGGGTTCCCGGTGCTGGCGGTTCCACCGCCCAGCCAGGCGGTGCCACCGCCCAGCACTCGGGTGCTGGACGGTGCAACCGCCCAGCCAAGGAGGTGTCACCGCCCAGCCAGGCGGTTCCACCGCCTGGCTTTCCGATTCATTGGTTTGGCTTATTTTTCGCCCAAACCAAATTTGACTTTGGGCCCAGTTGGCCCCTAACCAGGATATAGGATTATCTCTTAATCCTAATCCTAATTACAGGTGAACTACATAACAAAAACATCCTAAGCAAGTTTTTTAACCGCGAACGTCGAGTCTTGTTCCGGCGAGCTTTCCGACGAACTTCTCCCGACGGACTCCCTGCAAGCTCCCAATCTTTGTGATGACTTTAACGAGTAGCCGAGCCTTCTTGGTGATCTCCGCGAGCCTCCGACGATTTCTTCGGCGAACTTCCGACACGTTCCCGATTTCTTCTCGGACGGTTCCGGCAGCATCTCCGATGATTCTTCGGTCTCTTAAACGTCCATCGAGCTTGACTCCGGTATCCTTGCTTTATGTTTTTTGGTTATCGTAGTTAATCCTGCACACACAAGCAAACACTCTACTCCGATCTAGACAATTATTATAACGCAAATTGACATTCTGTTGCCCGGCACGTCATTGGTTGGCGCTTCATCCGATTCTTCGGTGCATCGTCCTCTCTTGCAGCTTGTTGCCCAATCGGCGGTTGACCTCCGCAACCCCGATATCCTTGGCGCAATTTCGCTCTCCTTGGCCCGATGCCCGACGCCCGAAGCCTTCTGCCATCCAATATCCTGACGTGATCTCCTCCGACGCAACGTCAATTCCTCCTGCGTTAATTGTCTAATCCTGATCGAGTAGACCTGTATCACTCAAAATGTAGTCAAACATTTAAACACAATCAATTAGTTTCATCATCAAAATCCGAGATTCAACAAATCTATGATGTTAAGATCTCTCTTTTGTTGTCGGGTTAAAGGCATGTATTGGTTGAGAGAGGTGATGGTTGAAAGGGTTGGTAGATTGGTGGATGTAGGCTACGGTTTAGGCTTGTTTTGTGGCTATTTTGGGTGCAGATTAAGGGTGTGGTTTGGTGGAGTTTTAGGGCTATAGATGAAAGTTTTGGATCTGTGGTAGATGGTAGCAAATTTTTGATAGAAATAATGGAAGTTGCAGCAAGTATGTGCTGTCTTGTAAGAGTAGAATTGTCGTCAAAGAAACAACAATTTCTCGACGTAGTTTCCACCATAAACTTGAGGGAATTGAGGAGGGAATTGATAGAAAAATCATACTTTATATGACAGCAAGGATATCTAATTTAATCATGAAAATTTCGGCAGTATAACAGCAAGGAAATTGGTGCAAGTTGCGATTGCAGAATTCTCGTCGAGAAATTTCAGCGGGATACGACGAAAATTTGCAGCAACTCAAAATCATTTTTAGAGATGAATTTCTTAATAGATCAATTTTAGATGGAAGCCAAGATGATATATGAAGTGTATAAGAAATTTAATTCAAAAAATATTGCAAATAGATGGGTTAAGGCAACAATATGCGGCTGAAATTTTCTGCAGCACAGATTTTTAAGTATAGCAGATTGGACATAAAAGATCAGTGGCTTATATTGAGAATTTTTTGATGAAACCAAAGGGAATTATACTGTTCAGAAGTGTCAAAGCTATCATAAAAATTTTGTAGAGATTTGGATAGAAACAACATAGTATCAAGATCAAATAAACAGTGCTATGCGGCTGAAATTTTACAGTGCAAATTTTCAGGTATAGCTGATTAGACGTAAAATATCAATGATTTATATTGAGAATTTTTTGACAAAACCAAAAGAAATCTACTGTTAGGAAATGTCAAAGATATCATAAAAATTTCATAGAGATTTGGATAGAAAAAATACAGTAGCAAGATAAACAGACGATTCTATACGGTTGGAATTCTGCAATGTATCTTTCGTCGTAGAGATGAAAACTTTATGACGAAAAGTTTATGCAGCAAAATAGGAATAATTTTTTTGAGATTTTCAAATAAGGATAACTAAATTGTAGCAGCAGTAAGGTAGAAAACCAGAACCTATTGCAATTCACGGGGAGATCAAAGGATGATCCGTAGTGGTGGAGATGACGGCGGAATTTGGCAACGATCTCTTAAGCAATTGTGGGAATTGCTTTGGGCGGTTGTGGAGGATTGATGGATGACACCAGGTGTTAGAACCCTTGCAGATTCTAAACTTGGGGTTGATCTCTTTAGGGGATCGGCCTCCTTGGAACTCTATAGGGGTTCCTCCCTCCAAGTTGCTGCTCAAAGGCTGCAGAAAATATTCATCTTTTGCTTATGAAAAGAGGAGGAATACATGACTATTTATAGGGCTTCTAAACCCTAACTCCTAATAGGACTCCTACTCAAGACTCCTATTTCTAACCAACTCCTAATATGACTCCTACTTAAGACTCCTATTCCTTTACAACTCCTTATTCTTCTCTAAGAAACAACCTCGTATCCCTAGCCGGCCTCTTCACCTCTTTAATAGGGGTCGGCTTAGGTAGGTTTTACATGAATGTCCCTCTCAATTAGGACTCTCTAAGCTAGAGTCTTAACAAACTCCTTCTAACTTAGTGAATTATTATCTCTATAATAATTCACTCGACTCATCGACTACGGACGTACTAGGCCACTACGCCGTACTCCCTAGCCGATATAGGGAAATCCAATCCATTGGAGCTGTCTGTCCTCAGTTACCGCATACCTATATTCCCTCATCCATCTAATATCCCAAAGACCGTATATCGAGCATGATGCTATTAGACCCATATGGTTTCTTCTCGAGTCTCGCTCTAATCGGATTCTCCCGGAGAACTCTTTCTCTCTCAATCCGAATGACCCTAGCCCAGGATTTATCTGAGCAAGAACATATGGGATATTCCTCTTATAATGTCGAAAGTGGATGATCCTCTATCGACACTCAATAGCCCTCCTAAGGTCGACTGCCACTCCCAATGACCAGCTATACTAGATCTGGGACATCCAAACCTATAAGTTTGGTATCAAAGGGTGGAGCACTTGTACAGGACATCCTTGGTGCCTCAATTCTAAGGACCAGGTATACCACTAGAACTACGAAATTGTTGTCTGACAATAAGGCATTATTAACCATCCAGCATTCCGTAAGCGAATCAATCAGTGAACTCATTCTCCAATGAGCACCTATACTGTATCCCTAGTGTCCCCACATGAGCAACTATGAGACTAACTGAATCCATCATATGGACGGGTATGCATCATACTAGTCTGTCCGGTTATTACAATGTCCCTCTCGAGTAACCTATGACCGGGATTATTTAGGATCTGTGTTTAAAGGTGAATCAATCTCATTACCATGATCTCATCACGATCTGATTCCCATTGCACAAATCCAAGGACATCACAATATATACATGCATATATATAATAGTTAATATAAAGTAATATATGTCAAAATATAATAAGCAAATAAGATTTTGTGTCAAGTCACATGTGCCATCACTCATGTGATTGGCTTGTTGGGCACCTATGACTAGCAATCTCCCACTTGACCTAAAGTCAATCACCTATGTGTCTGATCCCTATCAGACCCCTATGACGCTCAAAGACAATATGAGACAACAGCTTTGTAAGTGGATCTGCAATGTTATCTTCCGATGGAACTCTTTTCACTACTACATCTCCTCAGGTCATGATCTCTCTAATAAGTTGGAACCTCCTCAGAACACTTCTAATGAGACCTGGGTTCCCTTATTTGAGTAATCTCCCTATAGTTGTCGCAATATAAGGAATCAACTCCTCACTACTTGGCCCGACTCCTAGATCTGTAATGAACTTATTCATCCAGACTCCCTCTTTTACTGCCTCTACTGCAGTAATGTACTCCGCCTCTATGGTCGAGTCAACAGTAGTATCTTTCTTGGAACTCTTCCAGCACACCGCTCCTCCATTCAAGGTATACGCATATCCCGAATTCGACTTGCTATCATCGACATCAGACTGAAAACTTGAGTTTGTGTAGCCTTCAACCCTGAGGCTACTACCTCCATATACTAGTAAAAGATCCTTAGTTCTTCTCAAGTACTTAAGGATACACTTTACTGCTTTCCAGTGCTCCAAGCTTGGATTCGCCTGATACCTGCTCATGACACTCATAGCATGCATTATATCAGGCCTAGTACATAGCATGACATAAATGATAGACCCTATCGCTGAGGCATAAGGTATCATATCTATGTTCGCCCTTTCTTCTGGAATCTTTGGGGACATACTCCTAGAAAACGATATCCAATGTCTCATCGGTATGAGACTTCTCTTGGAATTTTCTATGTCAAACCTTTTGACAATAGTTTCTATGCACCTAGACTTGGACAAGCTAAGCATTCTCTTGGATCTGTCTCTATAGATCTGAATCCCCAAGATATAGGATGCTTCCCCTAAGTCCTTTATGGAGAAGTGTCTAGATAACCAAGACTTTACTGTGGATAGCATTCCTACGTCATTCCCAATAATCAAGATGTCATCCACATATAACACCAAAAAGGTGATAGCGATCCCACTTACCTTCCTGTACACACAAGGCTCATCTTCATTCTTAATGAAGTCATGAGATCTGAACGCCTCATCAAATCTTATGTTCCAACTTCGAGAAGCTTGCTTTAGTCCATAAATAGATCTAATCAACTTGCATATACACCTCAGGTTGTATCATATACACCTCCTCCTCGAGGTTCCCATTGAGGAATACAGTTTTCACATCCATTTGCAAGATCTCATAATTATAGTGTGCTACAATAGCCAATAAAATTCGGATGGATTTTAGCATTGCTACGGGTGAGAATGTTAGAACTCTTGCAGATTCTAAACATGGGGTTGATCTCTTTAGGGGATCGGCCTCCTTGAAACTCTTCCTCCCTCCAAGTTGCTGCTCATAGGCTACAGAAAAGATTCATCTATTGCCTGTGAAAAGAGGAGGAATACATGACTATTTATAGGGCTTCTAAACTCTAACTCCTAATAAGACTCCTACTTCTAACCAACTCCTAATTGGACTCCTACTCAAGACTCTTATTCCTTTACAACTCTTTATTCTTCTCTAAGAAACAACCTCCTAACCCTAGCCGGCCTCTTCACCTCTTTAATAGGGGTCGGCTTGGGCAGGTTTTACATGAATGTCCCTCTCAATTAGGACTCTCCAAGCTAGAGTCCTAACAGACCCGCCCTCTTCAAATCAGCCTTGTCCTCGAGGCTAACGATTCAAGAATTTTGGGAATTTGATCTTCAAGTCGTCATAGATCTCCCAAGTGGCATCTTCTATTGGTAGGTTCGCCTACTGTATTAGCACTTCATTAGTGGGTCGTTGTCGTAGAGTCACGATCCGTCGATCAATAATGGCACTTGGCTGGGTCTAGAGTTCTCCTTGGATAGTCTTATTTGGTGGGTGGCTTTGGGCTATCTCCAAGCACCTATTTACAACTTTCGTCTGGCCATCAGTTTATGGGTGATATGTCGTACTCCTTTTTAATTTAATACACTGCATATGGAATAACTTTGTCCAAAATCTGCTTGTGAAAATGCAAGTAGAATTAGTCACAAGCATAATGCATCCTTTATAGTGTAATTCTTTTGAGTCCCAATTGTAATGAGCCACGGAGCTTAGTGCTTCCTCCAATTTTTTTATAATTTTCAGCTTGCTCGGGTAGTTGCTAAAGCGCATCTACAAGAACATTCTCTTTCCCCTTTTTGTAAGTTATTTCATAATCAAATCTAAGAAGTTTTGTTACCCATTTTTGCTGCTCAGGGGATGATATCTTTCGCTCTAAAAAGTACTTGAGGCTTTTATGGTCGATTTTAATTTGAAATCGTCAACCAATTAAGTAGGGTCTCCACCTCGTTGCTGCGCGCACAATGGTGAGCATCTCCTTATCATATGTTGACTTATTTTGATGGGAGGGAGATAATGTCTTGCTAGTGTATGTGAGTGGTCGACCATCTTGCATGAGAATGGCTCCAATTCCGACTCCAGATGCGTCGGCCTTAATAATGAAGGGTTGGTTGATATCTGGTAGAGTTAGCACCGACGTCGTCGTCATGGCTGCCTTAAGTTTGTCGAAGGCAGTCGAGGCTTTGTCCAACCATTGGAAGATATCTTTTTCCAGTAAGGAAGTAAGTGATGCACTGATCTTTCCATAGTTTTTCATGAATTTACGGTAGTAGCCTATTAAACACAAAAAGCCATGTAGCAATTTTATGTTTCTCGGGGTTAGCCAGTTTTGCATTGCTCCAATTTTGAAGGGGTCCACTGCCACACCTTCCTCTGATATGATATGCCCAAGATATTCCACCTTCTATTGAAGAAAGTAAAAATTCATAGTGGTTGTTGTGTGTTCAAAAGGTGGTTTTCGATATGTCTTCTTCGCACACTCGTATTTGATGATACCTGGATCAAAGGTCTAGCTTTATGAAGATTTGTGCTCCCTTTCATCTAGCAATTCATCTGCTATTGGAATAAGATATTTGTCCTTGATAGTTATGTCATTGAGAGCTCTGTAATCAACGCATATTCGCCATGTTCCGTCCTTCTTGCGTACAAGTAGCACTGGTGAAGAGTAGAGGTTGCAACTTGGCCGAATAACTCCTGTTTCGAGCATCTCTTTTGTAATCTTTTCTATTTCATCCTTCTGGAGATGTAGATATTGATATGGCTAAGTATTTGCTGGAGGTTTGCCTGAAATAATCATTATATAATGATCATGCCGACGGGTAAGAGGTAGGTTGTACGGTTCGTCAAATATATCTGAAAATTCAGCAAGCAAAGGAAGTAGGTTTGGATCTTCAAATTCTATTGGCTCACCCTTAGTTTGCTGCTCAAGTTGTACCAAAAATCTGTTGCATGCTTTATGCAAAACCTTCTCCATTTGTTGTGTGCAAATCGTCGTTACGTCTCCCCCACATATCCCGTTCAGTATCACCTGTTTCTCCTTAATGTAAAATTTCATAATTAGTTGCATAAAATTCCAAGAAATATCACCTAATGTCGTTAACCATTTAATTATGAGCATGGCCTCATGATTATCAAGAGGGAGAAGGAATAAATATGTAATTATCTCTTGGTAAGGCCTCATGATCAACAACAGTTTCACTTGCGGGCGCCTACGATCATACTTCAAAATCCATCCATCGGCGACCTTAACGTCAAACCTGTTGCAATTCTCAATAGGTAAGGCCATTTGGATAGTAATCATACTGTTTAGAAAGTTATTAGTACTGCCCGTGTCGATGAGAACAGTGATCGGTTGTTGTTTGAGAATGCCTCCAACTTTCATCGTTTGCGGGTTTGAGTAGCCGGCTAGTGCATGTACCGTAACTTCGGTCGGTTGTGGCTCTTTTTCTGCATTTTCTTCTTCATGTTCAAGGCTCCCTTTTGGATGTTCAATGACCTCTTCTTCTATTGGTTCAATCATAAGAAGTCTCCCTTTACTACAGCGATGCTCACGGCTCCACACTCGTCACAATCCCAACATAACCTCTTCGCATATCGCTCCCGAAGCTCTTCTCTTGTTAACCTCTTTGGTGTTGGGACTTGGTCGATAGTAGGGGGGCGCTGAGGGCTTCAATATTACTGGTTGAGGAGTGACCTTAGTCCTCTGAGCTTCATGGTTCAATTGCTCCTCTTGATGTCGTGCGAAAGAGATGGCTGCCATAAGCGTATACGGCTGTCGCGCTTTAACTTCTACTTGGATCTCCAGCTTCAAGCCCTCAATAAAGGTCCTCAATAGTTGTTTTTGAGACCAATAATGAGTTTGATTAGATAACCTTTCAAACCTGGTTTGGTACTCCTGAATGGTGGAGGTTTGTCGGATCTTTGCTAGTTGTCCGTCTATATTCTAGTAATCGGTTGGTCTAAAGCGGATCAGCAGTCCTTCTTTGAATTGTCACCGTGAAAGGACTCCATAAGTATGTTCAAACCAGTCAAACCACTGTATAGCATCCCCTTCAAGATGTATAGCTGCAATTTTCACCATAGATGCATCCGCGGTTTTAAGGTACCGAAAATATCGCTCCACACACGAGATCCAACCAATCGGGTCTCATGCATAGATAGTTGGGGTTGGTCATAGAGCTTCCCCTCTCTTGGAAGTCATATCTTTGGGCATGGTGCGATTGAGCAAAGCTCTCTCCTTGATGTGATTTCTTCGGGCTTAGTGGTCGGCCCAATCTGAGTTCGGTAAAGAGCGTCCGAATCTTATCCTCCATTCGCGCCTCGAAGGCTTCGAATTTAGCATTGATTATCTCCTCAGATGCCATAGTGTATGCTGCCAAATCTGTGATGTTAAGATCTCTCTTTTGTTGTCGGGTTAAAGACATGTATTGGTTGAGAGAGGTGATTGTCGAAAGGGTTGGTAGATTGGTGGATGTAGGCTACGATTTAGGCTTGTTTTGTGGCTATTTTGGGTGCAGTTTGAGGGTGTGGTTTGGTGGAGTTTTAGGGCTGTAGATGAAAGTTTTGGATCTATGGTAGATAGTAACAAAGGTTTGATAGAAATAAGTGGAAGTTGCAGCAAGTATGTGCTGTCTTGTAAGAGTAGAATTGTCGTCGAAGAAACAACGGTTTCTCGACGTAATTTCCACCAAAAACTTGAGAGAATTGAGGAGGGAATTGATAGCAAAATTATAGTTTATATGACAGCAAGGATATCTAATTTAATCAAGAAAATTTCGGCACTATAACAGCAAGGAAATTGGTGCAAGTTGCGATTGCAGAATTCTCGTCGAGAAATTTCAGCGGTTTACAACGAAAATTTACAGCAACACAAAATCATTTTTAGAGATGCATTTCTTAATAGATAAATCTTAGATGGAAGCCAAGATGATCTATAAAGTGTATAAGAAATTTCATTTAAAAAAGATTGCAAATAGATAGGTTAAGGCAACAATATGCAGCTGAAATTTTCTGCAGCACAGATTTTTAAGTATAGCATATTGGATGTAAAAGATCAGTGGTTTATATTGAGAATAATTTTTTTATGAAACTAAAGGGAATTCCACTATTAGGAAGTGTCAAAGGTATTATAAAAATTTCGTAGAGATTTGGATAGAAACAATATAGTATCAAGATCAAACAAACAGTGCTATGCGGCTGAAATTTTACAGTTCAGATTTTCAAGTATAGCAGATTAAACGTAAAATATCAATGGTTTATATTGAGAATTTTTTGACAAAACCAAAGGAAATCTGCTGTTAGGAAATGTCAAAGATGTCATAAAAATTTCGTAGAGATTTGGATAGAAAAAACACAGTAGCAAGATCAAACAAACGTTGCTATACGGTTGGAATTCTGCAATGTATCTTTCGTCGTAGAGATGAAAACTTTATGACGAAAAGTTTATGCAGCAATATAGAAATAATTTTTTTAGGATTTTCAAATAAGCATAACTAAATTGCAGCAGCAGTAAGGTAGAAAACCAGAACCTGTTGCAATTCACAGGGACATCAAATGATGATCCGTGGTGGTGGAGATGACGGCGAAATTTGGCAACGATCTCTTAAGCAATTATGGGAATTACTTTGGGTGGTTGTGGAGGGTTGATGGATGGCTGTGGAAGGGCAGCGAGACGCCAAGAATGCTGCTCTGATACCAGGTGTTAGAACCCTTGTAGATTCTAAACTTGGGGTTGATCTCTTTAGGGGATCGACCTCCTTGGAACTCTATAGGGGTTCCTCCCTCCAAGTTGCTGCTCAAAGGCTGCAGAAAAGATTCATCTATTACCTATGAAAAGAGGAGGAATACATGACTATTTATAGGGCTTCTAAACTCTAACTCCTAATATGACTCCTTCTCAAGACTCCTACTTCTAACCAACTCCTAATAGGACTCCTACTCAAGACTCCTATTCCTTTACAACTCCTTATTCTTCTTTAAGAAACAACCTCCTAACCCTAGCCGGCCTCTTCACCTCTTTAATAGGGGTCAGCTTAGGTAGGTTTTACATGAATGTCCCTCTCAATTAGGACTCTCCAAGCTAGAGTCCTAATAGAGAAGGTTTCGTCATAGTCAACACATTGCCTTTAACGATACCCCTTAGCTACTATCCTTGCTTTATAGATCTCTACCTTTCCATCTACTCTAATCTTTTTCTTAAAGATCCACTTGCAATTGACGGGTACAATACCTTCGGGCACATCAACTAGGTTCCAAACCTTGTTGGAGTACATAGAATCCATCCTATAATTCATGGTTTCTTGCCACTTCCCGGAGTCTATACTCATAATAGACTCCTCATAGGTCTGAGGATCAATATCCTCAACATCCTCTCCTCTAATATGTCTCACATATCTCTTAGGAGGATGGGATACTGTGCCGGACCTACGTAAAATTAGAACTTGTGTATTAGGTACCTGAACAAACTCAGGCTGTAGAGTGGTGCTTGAGTTTGGTTCTCCAACCTCGCTCAACTCTATCATGCTCCCATTGTCTCCACCAAGAATATGTTCCTTCTCAAGGAACACTGCTCTCTTGGCTACAAAGACCTTTTGGTCCCCAAGATAATAGAAATAATACCTAAAAATTTCCTTAGGGTATCCCACGAACTTGCACCGCTCTGTCCTTGATTCCAACTTATTGAGGTTGTGTCTTTTAATGTGGACAGGGCAGCCCCAAATTTTAAAAACCTAAAGATCGGGCTTCTTTCCTTTCCATATCTCATATGGTGTAGACACTCCCAACTTAGTTGGAACTCTTTTCAGAAGGTAAGCTGTGGTCTCTATGGCATATCCCTAGAATGAGATGGGTAGGTTAACGAAACTCATCATGGACCATACTATGTCTAATAGTATATGATTTCTCCTTTTAGAGACACCGTTGAGCTGATCAAAGAGTTTTGATACTCTTTCCAATCTGGTTCTCCACTTCATTTTTATACTCTCTGAATTTCTCAAAGGCCTCAGACTTGTATTTCATTAAATACACATATCCATACCTTGAGAAATCATTAGTAAAGATAATGAAGTAGGAGTAACCACCAATGGCATGAGTTGACATGGGTCCACATACATCACTATGTATGAGTTCCAGCAGCTCAGTGGTTCTCTCTCCAGTTCCACTAAATGGAGAGTTGGTTAGTTTTCCACGAAGGCAAGGCTTGCAAGTTACATATGACTCATAGTCGAATAGATTTAGATATCCATCATTTAGCAACTTTTGAATCCTTCCCTCATGGATGTGACCTAGCCTACAATGCCACAGGTATACACTATTCACCTCATCTCATTTCCTCTTAGACATACTTATATTCATGATATGTAAAGTAGTGTCTAACATAAATAAATTATTATACAATGTTCCTCTCGCCAATCTCCTCGACTTTATCATAATCTACAACAAATTGTAAATGTGATAAGCAATATCGATATCTAATATCAATGCACTATCACAAAAAACTGACAATTAAAGATTGATCATGAACGTACCCGAAACTTCTCCAAGCTTCTATTTCGCCCTCTCTGCAAAGTACTCTTTGCAGTTCCTTTTCTAGTGCCCATCTTTACCATAGTGGAAGCATTGGCATTTGTCCTTTGTTAGGTCTTTCTTAGCAACCTTTGCTTTACTTGGTCTGCCCTTGCCCTTCTTAAGGGATTTTTTTGCTTTCCATTTCTTTTTGGTCTCACCAGTATAGAGAACCGGCTTCTCTTTCTTGATAGTACTCTTTGCCTCCCTCAATATATTGAGGAGCTCTGAGAGAGTTTCTCTACACACAAGTTAGTCCCACTTAGCTTAAAATTCATTATGAACTATGAAAAGTAATTTGTTAAGGACTGAAGCACAATGTCTACACACAAGTTATCCTCTAGGACCATTCCTAGACTTGTGAGTTTCTCTATCCACTCAATCATCTTTAGGATATGGTTCTGAATCGGTGTCCCCTTAGTTATCCTAGCGCGGAAGAGGCTCTTGGATATCTCATATCGCTGAGTCCTTCCCTATTCCTCAAATAATTTACGAACATATATGAGAATGGATCTGGCATCCATCTTTTCATGTTATCTCTGTAACTCGGGAGTCATAGAGCCCAACATATAGCACTGAGCAAGAGTGGAGTCATCAATGTACTTCACATAGCGAGCGATCTCATCGTTGCTTACCCCTTCCTTAGGCGTAGGCAACACTGTATCAAGGACATACTGTTGGGAAATCTTAGGGGCGACATCACATGCACAGCAGAAGAACAAGAAAACAAAAACCCCGATTCCCAAAGAGATGTTAGTCGTCGTGCAAAGATTGGCGCGCAAAATCCGCGAAACTTAAAACTGCGTATAGAGTAGATTGTGTTACCTAGGGAGATCGTATATCCCTATTTCCTTATAGATCTTTAGGAGAGGATGAAGGAGGTCAAGTGTCCTCCTCTTATAGTGTTCTATTTGATTGTAATTCCATTTAATACCGTTGCGTGTTATGACCTACTAGTATTTGTTCATATACAAAAGTTAGTTCTTCTTTATATCCCATCAACTGGTATTTGAGCAGGTTTTGGTGATTTAATTTTGTATTTGAACATGGAGGCCAGTAGTGTTTCTTACATGATTTGCTTGAATGGAAACAATTGGATGATATGGAAACCAAGAATGGAAGACCTATTGTATTACAAAGATTTATATGGACCTTTGTAGGGGGATAGTGCAAAACCCACAACTATGACAAATGATGAGTGGAAGAGGTTAGATCGAAAAACAGTTGGGTTTATTTGATAGTAGCTTGATGACAGTGTCTTTCACCATGTTTCTACTGAAAATTCTGCATATTATCTTTAGAAAAAGTTGGAAGGACTCTGTGAAAGAAAAACAACTGGTAACAAAACTTTCTTGATCAGAAAACTTGTAAACTTGAAATATAAAGAAGGTACTTCTATTCCTAAGCATTTAAATGAAATGCAGAGTATCACTAACCAGTTATCCTCTATGAAAATGTCTCTCGATGATGAGTTGCAGATATTATTATTTCTCAGTTTATTGCCAGAAAGTTGAGAGATATTGATGGTTTTCCTTAGTAATTCTACACCAGATGGTGTTATCACCATGAGTCAAGTAATAAGTAGTTTGTTGAATGAAGAGTTGAGAAGAAAAAATTCAGTAACATCTCAGAATGATTCACAAGCACTTATCTCAGATAACAGTGGATATAAATTTATTTTTGAGAACAATGGTTGTTCAATAATATTAGATGATGAGATTATCATGAGAGGAACATTGCATAATTGTTTGTTCAATAATATTAGATGATGAGATTATTATAACAGGAATATTACATAATTGTTTGTTTATACTAGATACTGTTCCACATATTTGATAGTTAGAGGACAATTGACTTCTTCATCTTCTCCCATAGATTTGTATGTTTTTAAGGATATGTGATCTTCCTAAGCAATTCTCTTATGCGTAGTTTTTTTGTTTTGCGGGTTTTTGCACACCAACTTTTGCACGATGATAAAACCTTCTTTTCTGCCAAAATTTTGGGATTTTATTTTTTTGTTCTTCTATTGTGCATGTGATGTCGCCCCAAATTTTATAATAATAATTTCGTTCATAACATTCCAAAATCTAGAAGAAAGAATAGTCTTTTGCACCTTTTTTCCGTCACTCAACTCAAATACCAAGAATCTGACTATTCTTGTAAGGTAACCATTGCCTTAAAACCCTATCTCTTTTACGGTATTAACTTTAAGATAATAAAATTTATAGTAAACTAAGTGACTTCATGTTAGAGTATCTCATTAATTGTATCCTTTTACATCAAAAAATGAACCTAATGATGATTATATATAAACTTTATGATTAATTGTGCCTGAGCTACACACTTATTGACTAATAGTAGCTTGTCAATATCCTTTAGTATTAGATCCATGAAATGACTTATACATGAACTCCAAAATAATGTTTTTATTCTTTTCATCAATTATAAAACAGTCTTCTTGAAATTATTTCTATTATAAGTGGCTATTTAGACAATGTATTATGGTTTTATCTACTCTACCATAGTGTTCATTAGGTTTTCAATATAGTGTATATCTTAAACCTTATCTGAAGCATTAACTAACTTATAAAAAATAATCTATTTATTATAATATATAAAAAAATTAATAATACTCATTCTTATTAGTCCTATATACCCATTACATATCAGTCCTTTAATTTTGTCATCTCCTCATATAAATGCTAGTCATAAGTGCCCAGCAAGCCAATCACGTGAGTGATGGCACGTGTGACTTGATACATAATCTTTTTGCTTATTATATTTTGGTGTATATCACTTTATAACTATTGCATAAATGCATATATATATATAGTGATGTCCTTGGATTTATGGAATGGGAATCGGATCGTGGTGAGATCACGATAATGAGATTGATTCACCTTTAAACATATATCCTAAATAATCTCGGTCATAGGTTACTCGAGAGGGACATCGTGATAACCGGACAGACTAGTGTGCTGTATACTCGTCCATATGATGGATGCAGTTGGTCTCATAGCTACTCGTGTAGGGACGCTAGGGATACAGTATAGGTGCTCATTGGAGAATGAGTTCACTAATTGATCCGCTTACGGAATGCTGGATGGTTGATGATGCCTTATTGTAAAACAGCGATTCCGTAGTCTTAGTGGTATATCTGGTCCTTAGACTTGAGACACCAAGGATGTCCTGTATGAGTGCTCCACTCTTTGATACCAGACTTATAGGTTTGGTTGTCCCAGATCTAGTACAGCTAGTCATTGGGAGTGGTAGTTGACCTTACGAGGGCTATTGAGTGTCGATAGAGGATCATCCACTCTCGGCATCATGAGAGGAATATCCCATGTGTTCTTGCTCAGATAAATCCCTGGCTAGGGTCATTCGAGTTGAGAGAGAAAGAGTTCTCCTGGAGAATCCGATTAGAGCAAGACTCGAGTAAAAACCGTATGAGTCTGACAGCACCATGCTCGATATACGGTCTCTGGGATATTAGATGGATGAGGGACTATAGGTACACGGTAACTGAGGACAGGCAGGTCCAATGGATTGGATTCCCCTGAATCGTTTGGGGACTACGGTATAGTGGCCTAATACGTCCGTAGTCGATGAGTCGAGTGAATTATTACAGAGATAATAATTCACTGAGTTAGAAGGAGTTCTGATAGGTATGACTCACGGCTAGCTCGATATTGGGCCTAGAGGGTCACACACATATGGTAGGCATTGCGATGAGTAGAGATGCGGATATGAGATCCGACGGAGCCCTTGTCTTATTGGATGTAGATCCAATACCCACTACGGTAGGACCCATTAGGGTTTGACAGGGGACCTCTATAATAGGAGGGATTCAGAGCCTCAAAGGCTAGAGTTTTTTCTTACCTTTCCTATATGTGTATATGTGTAGGTTGCTTAGATCCATTTATGGACTAAAGCAAGTTTCCCGAAGTTGAAACATAAGATTTGATGAGACAATCAGATCTTATGACTTCGTTAAGAACGAAGATAAACCTTGTGTGTACAGAAAGGTAAGTAGAAGTGCTATCACCTTTTTGGTGTTATATGTGGATGACATCCTGATCATTGGGAATGACGTAGGAATGCTATCCACAGTAAAGGCTTGGTTATCTAGACACTTCTCCATGAAGGACTTAGGGGAAACATCCTATATCTTAGGGATTAGAATCTATAGAGATAGATCCAAGAGGATGCTTGGCTTGTCCCAGTCCAAGTACATAGAAACCATTGTAAAAAGGTTTGGCATGGAAAATTCCAAGAGATGTCTCATACCGATGAGACATGGGATATCGCTTTCTACGAGTATGTCCCCAAAGACTCCAGAAGAAAGGGCGAACATGAATATGATACCTTATGCCTCAGCAATAGGGTCTATCATGTACGCCATGCTATGTACTAGGCCTGATATAGCGCATGCTCTGAGTGTCACGAGCAGATATCAGGCGGATCCAAGCTTGGAGCACTAGAAAGCAGTAAAGTGTATCCTTAAGTACTTGAGAAGGACTAAGGATCTTTTACTAGTATATGGAGATAATAGCCTTAAGGTTGAAGGCTACACTGACTCAAGTTTTCAGTTTGATGTCGATGATAGCAAGTCGAATTCAGGGTATGTGTACACCTTGAATGGAGGAGCAGTATGCTGGAAGAGTTCCAAGCAAGATACCACTGCTAACTCGACCATAGAGGCGGAGTACATTGCTGCATCAGATGCAGCAAAGGAGGGAGTCTGGGTGAAGAAGTTCATCACAGATTTGGGAGTCGTGCCGGGTAGCTGTTAGAACCCTTGCAGATTCTAAACTTGGGGTTGATCTCTTTAGGGGATCGGCCTCCTTGGAACTCTATAGGGGTTCCTCCCTCCAAGTTGCTGCTCAAAGGCTGCAGAAAAGATTCATCTATTGCTTATGAAAAGAGAAGGAATACATGGCTATTTATAGGGCTTCTAAACCCTAACTCCTAATAGGACTCCTACTTAAGACTCTTACTTCTAACCAACTCCTAATATGACTCATACTCAAGACTCCTATTCCCTTACAACTCCTAATTCTTCTCTAAGAAAAAACCTCCTAACAGAATGTCCCTTTCAATTAGGACTCTCCTAGTTAGTCCTAACAGAGTGTCCCTTTCAATTAGGACTCTCCTAGCTAGAGTCCTAACAGAATGTCCCTCTCAATTAGGACTCTCCTAGCTAGAGTCCTAACAGAATGTCCCTCTCAATTAGGACTCTCCTAGCTAGAGTCCTAACAGACCCGCCCTCTCCAAATCAGCCTTGTCCTCAAGGCTGAGATTCCATGAACTCAGGGAACCAGGTCTTCAGCTCCTCATATGGTTCCTATGTGGCGTCTTCAAGTGGTAGATTATTCCAATGCACTAGTACTTCAGTAGAGGGATGTCGGCGACGCATCACGATCCTGCGATCGAGGATGGCCTGTGGTTGGGCTTGAATAACTCCATCCTCAGTGGTGTTGGGCAGTTGGATCTAGGGTGACTCGTGTTCTCCCAACTTAGGCTTTAGGCATGATACGTGGAAGACAGGGTAAATTTTGGCATCTTCAGGTAATTTAAGTCTGTATGCCACGGCTCCAATACGCTCTGTGATCTGATAGGGCCCATAAAAACGTGGGGATAGCTTCATGGAGGCTCGAGTGTTGATAGAGAGTTGCTTGTATGGTTGTAGGCGAAGATAAACCCAATCTCCCACTGAAAATTCTCTTTCACTTCGTCGTGTGTCGGCTTGCTGCTTCATTCTGGCTTGAGCGGTAGAGAGATTATCTTTTAACAGTTGTAAGAGTTTGTCCCTATCAATCAATTCTTGGTCAACCTGATCTACCTTGGCCGAGCCAATTACATACTTTGGAATCACAGGTGCTGGTCGACCATACAATGCTTCATAAGGGGCACATTTTGTAGATGAATGATATGTAGTATTATACCACCATTCGGCCCAAGGAAGCCATTTTGCCCACTCTTTCGGTCGGTCGCTAGCGAAACACCGGAGGTACGTCTCTAAGCACCTATTTACCACCTCTGTTTGGCCGTCAGTTTGTGGATGATATGCTGTGCTCATCTTGAGTTTGGTGCCTTGTAACTGAAATAACTCGGTCCAAAATTTACTAGTGAAGATCCTGTCACGATCACTTACGATGGACCTTGGCATCCCATGCAGTTTAACAATATTTTCTATGAAAATCTGAGCAATACTAGCAGCAGTGTAGGGATTTCTCACAGCACAAAAATGAGCATATTTCGTAAGTCGATCAACCACCACGAGAATCGTGCTTTTACCTTTGGAAGATGGAAGCCCTTCAATGAAGTCCATGGAGATGTCAGTCCACACTGAGTCTGGTATGGGTAGTGGTTGTAGCTTCCCTGGATTTGCCACAGTTTCACCCTTGTGCTGTTGACATACATCACATTGTGCCACATATTCAGCACTAATTTTTTTCATCCCTCTCCAATAAAAATTTTGCTTCACTCTTTTATAGGTTCTTAGGAATCCAGAGTGCCCTGCTGAAGGTATAGAGTGCATTTCATGCAAGATGATTGCGATGCAAGGGGAGTCAGGTATAAGCACAATGCGACCTTTGTAGCGTAAATCCCTCGAATCCCAAGTGTAGTGGGCTATTGCACTTGGATCCTCCTCCAATTTTTTTATGATCTTGCTGATCTCTGGATCCTTCTTCCATTCTTCCCTAATGTCCTCGAGGAGACCGGTGGTAGGAAGGGAGATGGCTGAAACCTTAGCTTGTTCAGGTAGCCGTGAGAGTGCATCTGCAATAACGTTTTCTTTCCCCTTTTTGTAAATAATTTCATAATCAAATCCAAGAAGTTTGGTTACCCATTTTTGCTGCTCAGGGGATGATATCTTTTACTCCAAAAAGTACTTTAGGCTTTTATGGTCAGTTTTAATTTGAAATCGCCGGCCGATCAGGTAGGGTCTCCACCTCGTTACTGCGTGTACAATGGCAAGCATCTCCTTATCATATACTGACATATTTTGATGGGAGGGAGATAATGCCTTGCTAGTGTATGCGAGTGGTCGACCATTTTGCATGAGAACGGCTCCAATTCCGACTCCAGATGCATCGGCCTCAATAATGAAGGGTTTATTGAAATCCGGTAGCGCAAGCACTGGCGTTGTTGTCATGGCTGCTTTAAGTTTGTCGAAGGCAGCAGAGGCTTTGTCCGACCATTGGAAAGCATCTTTTTTCAGTAAAGAAGTGAGTGGTGCACTGATCTTCCCATAGTCCTTAACAAATTTTCGGTAGTAGCCCGTTAGTCCAAGGAACCCCCGCAGTAATTTCACGTTTGTAGGTTTCGGCCAGCCTTGCATTGCCTCAATTTTTGTTGGGTCTACCGCCACTCCTTCTTCTGATATTATATGCCCAAGGTACTCTACTTTTTGCTGGAGAAAGCTGCACTTTGGTTGCTTAACAAAAAGAGTATTCTCCCGAAGGATCGTCAAAACAATCCGTAAATGCTGAAAGTGAGTCTCAAGAGAAGGGTTGTAAACGAGAATATCATCGAAAAATACCAGCACAAATTTACGAAGAAAGCTCCGAAATATATCATTCATGAGACTTTGAAAGGTTGAAGGAGCATTAGTGAGTCCAAAAGGCATTACCAAGAATTCATAATGGCCATCATGCGTGCGAAATGCAGTTTTTGGAATGTCATCGTTACATACCCGAATTTGGTGGTAACCGGATCGGAGGTCCAACTTCGTGAAGACTCGAGCTCCTTTCAATTCATCAAGAAGTTCATCCACCACTGGTATTGGGTATTTGTCCTTGACGGTGATGCCATTTAAAGCTCGGTAGTCGATGCACATCCGCCAAGTTCCGTCCTTCTTGCGTACAAGTAGCACCGGTGAGGAATAGGGGCTGCAACTTGGTCGAATCACCCCTGTTTCAAGCATCTCCTTTACGATCTTTTCAATTTCATCTTTCTGGAGGTGAGGATATCGGTATGGTCGAGTGTTCGCTGGTGGCTTGCCCGGAAGGATTGGAATTCGATGGTCATGTTGCCGAGAAGGAGGAAGACCGCGCGGTTCAGCAAATATGTCGGCAAATTCAGTAAGCAATTGGGCAAGATTTTGATCTTCAAATTCTATTTTCTTCCCCTTTGGTTGCTGCTAGAGGTGCATCAAAAAGGCACCATTTACCTTGTGTAAAACTTTCTCCATTCGTTAGGTCGAAACAGTGGTAACGTTGCTTCTGCGCTTCCCGCGTAGGATGATCTGTTTGCCCTTACAGTAGAATTTCATAATTAATTTACAAAAATTCTAAGAGACATCACCTAGTGTAGTCAGCCATTCTATACCAAGCACTGCCTCATAGTCATCGATTGGTAGGAGGAAGAAATCGGTGATAATTTCTTGGTCTTGCAGTAATAGTTTCACCTGCGGGCATCTTTGGTCGCACTTTAGGATTCTACCGTCGGCAACCTTTACATCGAACTTGCTGCAACCTTCAATATGCAGTGCCATCCGAGCAGCAACCTTACTATTCAGGAAGTTATTAGTGCTACCCGTGTCGATGAGAACAGTGATCGGCTGTTGTTTGAGAAGGCCTCCAACTTTCATCGTTTGCGGATTTGAATAGCCGGCTTGTGCATGTACCGTAATGTCGGTCGGCTGTGGCGCTTCTTCCATATCTTCTTCTTCATGTTCAAGGCTCTCTTCTAGATGTTCAATGACCTCTTCTTCTACTGGTTCAATCATAAGAAGTCTACCTTTTTTACAGCGATGCTCGCGGCTCCACGGCTCGTCGCAATGCCAACATAACCCCTTCGCATATCGCTCCCGAAGTTCTTCTCTTGTTAACCTTTTCGGTGCAGGGACTCGGTTGATAGTAGGGGGGGCCGAGGGCTTTAGTATTGTAGGTCGTGGAGTGATCCTTGTCCTCCGGGCTTCATGGTTCAATCGCTCCTCTTGAAGTCGTGCGAAAAAGATGGCTGCCATAAGCGTGTATGGTTGTCGCGCCTTAACTTCTCCCCGGATCTCCGGCTTTAAGCCCTCAATAAAAGTCCCCAATAACTATTTTTCAGACCAATCACGAGTTTGATTAGATAACCTTTCAAACCTGGTTTGGTACTCCTGAATGGTGGAGGTTTGTCGGATCTTTGCTAGTTGTCCGTCAATGTTCTCATAATAAGTTGGTCCGAAGCGGATCAGTAGTCCTTCTTTGAATTGTCGCCATGAAAGGGCTCCATAAGTTTGTTCAAACTAGTCAAACCATTGTATGGCATCCCCTTCAAGATGTATAGCTGCAATTTCCACCATGGATGCATCCGCAGTTTTATGGTACCGAAAATATCGCTCAGCGCGCGAGATCCAACCAATTGGGTCTCCTTCTTCCCATCTAGGGAAGTCCACTCTCATGCGCGAATAGTTGGGGTCGGTCATAGAGCCTCCCCTCTCTTGGAAGTCATCTCTTTGGGCATGATGTGATTGGTTAGAGCTCTCTCCTTGATGTGATTTCTTCGGGCTTGGTGGTCGGCCCAAACTAAATTCGGTAAGGAGAGTCCGAATCTTATCCTCCATTCGTGCCTCAAAGGCTTCAAATTTAGCATTGATTGCGTCCTCAGATGCCATAGTATATGACTCCAAATCTGTGATGTTAAGATCTCTCTTTTGTTGATGAGTTAAAGGCATGTATAGGTTTGATAAAAATCAGTGAAAGTTTGCTGCAGAATTGTGTTGTCTTGTAAGAGTAGAATTATCGTCGAAGAAACAGCGGTTTCTCGACGAAATCTCCACAAAAATTTGAGAGATTTGAGGAGATAGTTTACAGCAATATCTCAGTTTATATGATAGCAAGGATGTCCATCAAGAAAATTTCGACAGTAATAGCAAGAAAATTGGTGTAAGTTGCGATAGCAGAATTCTCGTCGAAAAATTTCAGCAACTTACGATGAAAATTTGCAGCAATATAGGAACGAAATTTTTTTTTTCTTTTTTTGGATTTTCGGATAGGGATAAATAAATTGCAGCAGTAGTAAGGTAGGAAACCAGAACCTGTTGCAATTCACGGGGAGATCAAAGGTTGATCTGCGGTGGTGGAGATGATGGTGGAATTCGGCGACGATCTTTTAAGCAATTGTGGGAATTGCTTTGGATGGTTGTGGAGGGTTGATGGATGGCAATGGAAGGGCAGCGAGATGCTAAGAACGCTGCTCTGATACCAAGTGTTAGAACCCTTGCAGATTCTAAACTTGGGGTTGATCTCTTTAGGGGATCGGCCTCCTTGGAACTCTATAGGGGTTCCTCCTTCCAAGTTGCTGCTCAAAGGCTGCAGAAAAGATTCATCTATTGCTTATGAAAAGAGAAGGAATATATGGCTATTTATAGGGCTTCTAAACCCTAACTCCTAATAGGACTCTTACTTAAGACTCTTACTTCTAACCAACTCCTAATATGACTCATACTCAAGACTCCTATTCCCTTACAACTCCTAATTCTTCTCTAAGAAAAAACCTCCTAACAGAATGTCCCTTTCAATTAGGACTCTCCTAGTTAGTCCTAATAGAGTGTCCCTTTCAATTAGGACTCTCCTAGCTAGAGTCCTAACAGAATGTCCCTCTCAATTAGGACTCTCCTAGCTAGAGTCCAAACAGAATGTCCCTCTCAATTAGGACTCTCCTAGCTAGAGTCCTAACAGTAGCGAGGAACCGATCTCCCTATATTGCGACAACAATGGGGCGATTGCTCAAGCGAAGGAACCTAGGTCTCATTAGAAATCTAAGCATGTTCTGAGGAGGTTCCACCTTATCAGAGAGATCGTAACCCGAGGAGATGTAGTAGTGGAAAGAGTTCCATCCAAAGATAACATTGTAGATCCACTAACAAAGTCATTGTCTCAGATTGTCTTTGAGCGTCATAGGGGTCTGATGGGGATCAGACAAATAGGTGATTGGCTTTAGGTCAAGTGGGAGATTGCTAGTCATAGGTGCCCAGCAAGCCAATCACGTGAGTGATGGCACGTGTGACTTGATACAGAATCTTTTTGCTTATTATATTTTGGCGTATATCACTTTATAACTATTGCATAAATGCTTTTATATATATATATATATATATATATATATATATATATATATATATATATATATATATATATATATATATATATATATATATTGAGATGTCCTTGGATTTGTGCAATGGGAATCGGATCATGATGAGATCACGATAATGAGATCGATTCACCTTTAAACACATATCCTAAATAATCCCGGTCATAGGTTACTCGAGAGGGACATCGTGATAACCGGACAGACTGGTGTGCTGTATACCCGTCCATATGATGGATGCAGTTGGTCTCATAGTTGCTCGTGTAGGGACACTAGAGATACCGTACAGGTGCTCATTGGAGAATGAGTTCACTGATTGATCCGCTTACGAAATGCTGGATGGTTGATGATGCCTTATTGTCAGACAGCGATTCCGTAATCCTAGTGGTATATCTGGTCCTTAGACTTGAGACACCAAGGATGTCCTGTTTGAGTGCTCCACTCTTTGATACCAGACTTATAGGTTTGGTTGTCCCAGATCTAGTACAACTGGTCATTGGGAGTGGTAGTCGACTTTACGAGGGCTATTGAGTGTCGATAGAGGATCATCCACTCTCGGCGTCATGAGAGGAATATCCCATGTGTTCTTGCTCAGATAAATCCCTGGCCAGGGTCATTCGGGTTGAGAGAGAAAGAGTTCTCCGGGAGAATCTGATTAGAGCGAGACTCGAGTAGAAACCGTATGGGTCTGACAGCACCATGCTCGATATACGGTCTCTGGGATATTAGATGGATGAGGGACTATAGGTACACGGTAACTGAGGATAGACAGGTCCAATGGATTGGATTCCCCTGTATCGTCTAGGGACTACGGCGTAGTGGCCTAGTACGTCCGTAGTCGATGAGTCGAGTGAATTATTACAGAGATAATAATTCACTGAGTTAGAAGTAGTTCTGAGAGGTATGACTCACGGCCAGCTCGATATTGGGCCTAGAGGGTCACACACATATGGTAGGCATTGCGATGAGTAGAGGTTCGGATATGAAATATTCGACGGAGCCCTTGTCTTATTGGATGCAGATCCAATACCCACTAGGGGAGGACCCATTAGGGTTTGACAGGGGACCTCTATAAATAAGTGGGATTCAGAGCCTCACAGGCTAGAGTTTTTGCTTGCCTTTCCTATTCTCCTCTCCCTCGATACCTCAGAGCAGGCCTGGAGTTTCGAGGAGCGTCGTCGCAACCCTGCTGTGTGGATCACCGCTAGAGAGGAGGACGCTTGACCTCCTTCACCCTCTCCTAAGGATCTGCAAGGAAACAGGGATATACGATCTCCCTATGCAACACAATCTACTCTATACACAGTTTTAAAGTTTCGCGGATTTTCCGCACCAATCTTCGCATGACGACGAACATCTCTTTGGGAATCAGGGATTTTGTTTTCTTGTTCTTCCGCTGCGCATATGATGTCGCCCCCAAGATTTCCCAATAGTGGTATCAGAGCCGGGTTGTTCGTGCGAATGATTGGTTTTGAACTACGTGTGTTGTGTTTAGAAAGAATTTTGACGTCAAAATCGTTGACGCAAAAACAAGGAAGGGCAGCAACAATTGTACCCTCGATTTGCGTACGTGCAACGCAGCCGAAGGCGGGCAGCACAAGGGCTGCGTCTACAGCAGCCGGTCGGCGGCCTTCTTGCAGCAGGCTTGCGTCCGGCGGGGCTGGCAGCCCGCGGGCAGATCGGGCGCCTCTGCCCGCGGGGTGAGACGCCGCAAAGCAGCGGCGCCTGCAGCCGCTGCTCTCGCAGGCGAAACACCCCCCCCACAGGGGCGGCCGCCCGGCGGGACAACACCGCCTGCGGGTGTTGCCCCACCGGCAGAACTGCCCGCGGGGGCGCCCACCTGCAGCGGCAGCGCCGCTAGTGGGCGTGCCGCCTGCAGGCGAGGGCAACACCCTCGCCCCGCCACATAGGCCGCCTCCAGTAGGATGGCGGCGGCGGCAACAGTAAGAGGGAATTAGGGTTTTGGGCAAAAAGATAGTTTTGCCCATATGAATTTGAGAAATTCTAATTTTTGTCTTTTATCTAAATTACGAAAATACCCTTAGGAATTGAGAAATTCCCTACATGTCTTTGATTTCAGAAAATATTAATTAATTAAAAGGTTTAGTTGATTATTATTTTTATTATTATCTAGTAGTCTTACATGATGATGATTATTTATACATGTGATGTATGATGTGTGGACGGATGATCATAAACCGTGTGATGTGTGTACTTGTGATTATTATTATTGAGGTCTACGAGCCTCCATTATATTTCTTGTTTATTGTCGGGCCTGCGTGCCTATGATTAAGTTGTAATCACATGAGGAGGCGCAGCGGGAGCATGGATGCGATAGCGGGGCCCACGAGACGGACGATCGTGATGCATGAAGATGCATCAAGATGTCGACGGAACCGATGAGGACGAGATGGACGATCACAGGGCATGGAGATGTACCGTTGCACACATAGATCTTGATGTTAGTGATTAGGCCTACTGGCTCGGGCCTAATCAAATTAGGTTGTGGTCCATGATCATCTGGTGTGATTGCTTATACACATATTAGATATGTATATATATTTGCATGCGATGTAGATATATATTAAATATGTATATGTGTGACATGTCATATTAGGAGACCAAATCATAGAAACATCTCTCGATAATATTAAGACGGTAAACGTGAGGCAATTAGATTGATCCACGTGGCCTTCCATCGTTATAAGTAGGAATCGATTCCCGGTGTAGGTTGAGTTGGTCGAGTCCCTCGAGACTCACCTATATCACGATTCGCTATCTTGCTTACGACATAGAGATGTCACCGGTGACCTGAGGGCATGGTATGCTTGGTCGAGTCCCTCGAGGGTATATCATCAAATCAGACTCATTAACGAAGGTGTTGACTTAACCGAGCATCATGATTGGTCGAGTCCCTCGAGGCCATGGTGATTCGGAGGCCGAACAGGACGGGAATCACAAGGAGTTGTGATCGGCAAGAGTTGCCTACCTTTTAGGCTTAGTGTGATTGGTCGAGTCCCTCGAGGTTACACTAAGATATTGATTGGATCCTGATCCCCACTAGAAGTCTGCCGGAGACTTCCGTTTCACGTGCTGAGGGTGTCACGAGACTCGTTAGTAAAATAGTAGGAGCATATTAAGATAGAAGTTCATATCTTGATAGTTTATTTCTTGCAAAATCTGCATGTTATTCATTTCTGCTACATCTTTATTTTCAGAAAATGTCGCTTTCAAATCCCTTACGTGGCATACTTGATGTCAACCGCCTCACTGGTCCAAATTATACGGATTGGCTCCGTAACTTGAGAATTGTTCTCACAGCGGAGAAAATCGTGTATGTCCATGATACAGTGATGCCTACGCCCGAAGAAGGGGCAAACGAGGATGAGATCGCTCGCTACGTGAAGTACATTGATGACTCCACTCTTGCTCAGTGCTGTATGTTGGGCTCTATGACTCCTGAGTTACAGAGACAACATGAAAAGATGGATGCCAGATCTATTCTCCTATATGTCCGTAAATTGTTTGAGGAATAGGGAAGGACTCAACGATATGAGATATTCAAGAGCCTCTTCCGTGCTAGGATGACTGAGGGGAAACTGGTTCAGAACCATGTCCTAAAGATGATTTAGTGGATAGAGAAACTCACAGGTCTAGGAATGGTCCTAGAGGATAACTTGTGTGTGGACATTGTGCTTCAGTCCCTACCAGATTCCTTTTCACAGTTCATAATGAATTTTAATATGAACAAGCTTGAGGTGACTCTCCCAGAGCTCCTCAATATGTTGAGAGAGGTAGAGAGTACTATTAAGAAAGAGAAGCCAGTTCTCTACACTGGTGAGACCAAAAAGAAAAGGAAAGCAGAAAGGTCTCTTAAGAAGGGAAAGGGCAAGGGCAAACCAGGTAAAGCAAAGGTTGCTAAGAAAGACCCAGCAAAGGACAAAGGCCAGTGCTTCCACTGTGGTAAAGATGGGCAATGGAAGAGAAACTGCAAAGAGTACCTTGTAGAAAGGGCGAAACAAAAGCTTGATGAATCTTCAGGTACATTCATGATCAGTCTCCATTTGTCAAACTCTTATGATAACATATGGGTATTGGATACCGGTAGTGCTTATCATATATGGAATTCGTTGCAGGTTCTGGCAAGGCCTAGGAGACTTGAGAGAGGCGAGATGGACCTCAAGATGGGTAATGGAGCAAAAGTTGCTGTAGTAGCTGTTGGCGAGGTCGCCCTATATCTGCCTAGTGGAGCTTTTATTGCATTAGATGCATGTTATTTTATTCCTTTTATTATCAAAAATATTATCTCCATTTCATGTTTAACAGTTAGTGGATATAAATTTATTTTTGAGAACAATGGTTATTCGATATTATTAGATGATAAGATCATCACGAAAGGAACATTGCATAATGGTTTATTTATGTTAGACACTACTCCACATATCATGAATGTAAATGTGTCCAAAAGGAAACGAGATGAGATGAACAGTGCATACTTGTGGCATTGTAGGCTAGGTCACATCCATGAAAGAAGGATTCAAAAGTTACTAAATAATGGATATCTAGATCCATTCGACTATGTGTCATATGCAACTTGTGAGCCTTGCATTCGTGGAAAACTGACTAACTCTCCATTTAGTGGAATTGGAGAGAGAGCCATTGAGCTGTTGGAACTCATACATAGTGATGTATGTGGACCCATGTCAACTCATGCCATTGGTGGTTACTCCTACTTCATTACCTTTACTGATGATTTCTCAAGGTATGGATATGTGTACTTAATGAAGTATAAGTCCGAGGCATTTGAGAAATTTAGAGAGTATAAGAATGAGGTGGAGAACCAAACTAGAAAGAGTATCAAAACTCTTCGATCAGATCGAGGAGGTAAGTACTTAAGTACATAGTTTACTCAGTTCCTCAAGAACCATGGGATATTATCCCAATGGACACCTCCTTATACACCTAAGCTCAATGGTGTCTCTGGAAGGAGGAATCGTATGCTATTAGACATGGTACAGTCCATGATGAGTTTCGCTGACCTACCTATCTCATTCTGGGGATATGCCCTAGAAACCGCAGCTTACCTTCTGAACAGAATTCCAACTATGTCGGTAGTGTCTACACCATATGAGATATGGAAAGGGAAGAAGCCTGATCTTAAGGTTGTTAAGATTTGGGGCTGCCCTGCCCACGTTCAAAGACACAACCCCGATAAGTTAGAATCAAGGACAGAGCGATGCAAATTTGTGGGATACCCCAAGGAAACTTATGGGTATTATTTCTATCATCTCGGGGACCAAAAGGTCTTTGTAGCTAAGAGAGCAGTGTTCCTTGAGAAGGAACACATTCTTGGCGGAGACAGTGGGAGAATGATAGAGTTGAGCGAGGTTGGAGAACCAAGCTCAAGCACCACTTTACAGCCCAAGTCTGTTCAGGTACCTAATACACAAGTTTCAACTTTACGCAGGTTTGATAGAGTATCCCATCCTCTTGAGAGATATATGGAACATATTAGAGGAGAGGAAGTTGAGGATATTGATCCTCAGACTTACGAGGAGGCTATTATGAGTATAGACTCCGGGAAGTGGCAAAAAGCCATTAATTCTGAGATGGATTCTATGTACTCCAATAAGGTTTGGAACCTAGTTGATGCGCCCGAAGGTATTGTACCCATCGGTTGCAAGTGGATCTTTAAGAAAAAGATCGGAGTAGATGGAAAGGTAGAGACCTATAAAGCAAGGCTAGTGGCTAAGGGGTATCGTCAAAGGCAAGGTGTTGACTACGACGAAACCTTCTCACCCGTAGCAATGCTAAAATCCATCAGAATTCTATCGGCTATTGCAACACACTATGATTATGAGATCTGGCAGATCGATGTGAAAACTGCATTCCTTAATGGGAACCTCGAGGAAGAGGTGTATATGATGCAACCTGAGGGATTCGTGTCCAAGAACTGCCCAAATAAGGTGTATAGGTTGCTTAGATCCATTTATGGACTAAAGCAAGCTTCCCGAAGTTGAAACATAAGATTTGATGAGGCAATCAGATCTTATGACTTCGTTAAGAACGAAGATAAGCCTTATGTGTACAGAAAGGTAAGTGGAAGTGCTATCACCTTTTTGGTGTTATATGTGGATGACATCCTGATCATTGGGAATGACGTAGGAATGCTATCCACAGTAAAGGCTTGGTTATCTAGACACTTCTCCATGAAGGACTTAGGGGAAACATCCTATATCTTGGGGATTAGAATCTATAGAGATAGATCCAAGAGGATGCTTGGCTTGTCCCAGTCCAGGTACATAGAAACCATTGTAAAAAGGTTTGGCATGGAAAATTCCAAGAGAGATCTCATACCGATGAGATATAGGATATCGCTTTCTACGAGTATGTCCCCAAAGACTCCAGAAGAAAAGGCGAACATGAATATGATACCTTATGCCTCAGCAATAGGGTCTATCATGTATGTCATGCTATGTATTAGGCCTGATATAGCACATGCTTTGAGTGTCACGAGCAGGTATCAGGCGGATCCAAGCTTGGAGCACTGGAAAGCAGTAAAGTGTATCCTTAAGTACTTGAGAAGGACTAAGGATCTTTTACTAGTATATGGAGGTAATAGCCTTAAGGTTGAAGGCTACACTGACTAAAGTTTTCAGTCTCATGTCGATGATAGCAAGTCGAATTCAGGGTATGTGTACACCTTGAATGGAGGAGCAGTGTGTTGGAAGAGTTCCAAGTAAGATTCCACTATTAACTCGACCACAGAGGCGGAGTACATTGCTGCATCAGATGCAGCAAAAGAGGGAGTCTGGGTGAAGAAGTTCATCACAGATTTGGGAGTCGTGCCGGGTAGCGAGGAGCCGATCTCCCTATATTGCGACAACAATGGGGCGATTGCTCAAGCGAAGGAACCTAGGTCTCATCAGAAATCTAAGCATGTTTTGAGGAGGTTCCACCTTATCAGAGAGATCGTAACCCGAGGAGATGTAGTAGTGGAAAGAGTTCCATCCGTAGATAACATTGTAGATCCACTGACAAAGCTGTTATCTCAGATTGTCTTTGAGCGTCACAGGGGTCTGATGGGGATCAGACACATAGGTATTGGCTTTAGGTCATGCTGGAGATTGCTAGTCATAGGTGCCCAGCAAGCCAATCACGTGAGTGATGGCATGTGTGACTTGATACAGAATCTTTTTGCTTATTATATTTTGGCGTATATCACTTTATAACTTTTGCATAAATGCATATATATATATTGTAATGTCCTTGGATTTGCGCAATGGGAATCGGATCGTGATGAGATCACGATAATGAGATCGATTCACCTTTAAACACATATCCTAAATAATCCCGGTCATAGGTTACTCGAGAGGGACATCGTGATAACCGGACAGACTAGTGTGCTGTATACCCGTCCATATGATGGATGTAGTTGGTCTCATAGCTGCTCGTGTAGAGACACTAGGGATACAGTACAGGTGCTCATTGGAGAATGAGTTCACTGATTGATCCGCTTACGGAATGCTGGATGGTTGATGATGCCTTATTGTCAGACAGCGATTCCGTAGTCCTAGTGGTATATCTGGTCCTTAGACTTGAGACCCCAAGGGTGTCCTATATGAGTGCTCCACTCTTTGATACCAGACTTATAGGTTTGGTTGTCCCAGATCTAGTATAGCTGGTCATTGGGAGTGGTAGTCGACCTTACGAGGGCTATTGAGTGTCGATAGAGGATCATCCACTCTCGGCGTCATGAGAGGAATATCCCATGTGTTCTTGCTCAGATAAATCCGTGGCTAGGGTCATTCGGGTTGAGAGAGAAAGAGTTCTCCGGGAGAATCCGATTAGAGCGAGACTCGAGTAGAAACCGTATGGGTTTGACAGCACCATGCTCGATATACGGTCTCTGGGATATTAGATGGATGAGGGATTGTAGGTACACGGTAACAGAGGACAGACAGGTCCAATGGATTGGATTCTCTTGTATCGTTTGGGGAATACGGCGTAGTGGCCTAGTACGTCCGTAGTCGATGAGTCAAGTGAATTATTACAGAGATAATAATTCACTGAGTTAGAAGGAGTTCTGATAGGTATGACTCACGGCCAGCTCGATATTGGGCCTAGAGGGTCACACACATATGGTAGGCATTGCGATGAGTAGAGGTTCGGATATGAGATATCCGACGGAGCCCTTGTCTTATTGGATGCAGATCCAATACCCACTAGGGGAGGACCCATTAGGGTTTGATAGGGGACCTCTATAAATAGGAGGGATTCAGAGCCTCATAGGCTAGAGTTTTGCTTGCCTTTCCTATTCTCCTCTCCCTCTCCACCTCAGAGCAGGCCTGGAGTTTTGAGGAGCGTCGTCGCAACCTTGTTGTGTGGATCACCGCTAGAGAGGAGGACGCTTGACCTCCTTCACCCTCTCCTAAGGATCTGCAAGGAAACAAGGATATACGATCTCCCTAGGTAACACAATCTACTCTATATGCAGTTTTAAAGTTTCGCGGTTTTTGCACACCAATCTTCGCATGACGACAAACATCTCTTTGGGAATCGGGGATTTTATTTTCTTGTTCTTCCGCTGCGCATATGATGTCGCCCCCAAGATTTCCCAACAATAAATACATACCATGGATCTCCTTCAATATTGGAGATTGGATCCCTATGCTAACCTTTTAGATAGAGGAGACCATGCTCTAATAATATGAACCTTATGTTACATTTGTTAGAATCTTGTGGAAATTGAATCATTTAGTTATTTTCTTCCCAATATCTTGAATCTTTTCCATTTTATATTAATCTTCAATTTGTGTCTACTTTTATTGATGATAGGCTTGAAGATCAATATCAATAATATTTGGTATTGACCTCCTACCAAGTCCTTTAATAAAATGACAGATTCCACCCTACCTCATGCTACAAATTTGACTCAACTAAGGAGGGACAATTGATTGTCTTATACGAATCGAACTTTGGAATCATTGTGGAGCAAACCCATAACCACCGCCATGCTCCCACATAAAAGGTAGGTTATCGATGCCTCATTGTATCTTCATACATGTATTGATGCACTAGTAATGCATGAATACTAGCTCTAAGATCTAAATCGATATCTTTTCGCAACCCCCATATTCATCACAAATTAGTTCTTATGTAGTCCTATAGTATTCTTCTTTAACTCGTGTTTTCATTTTAATTGTATCTAATAGGATATAAAGAGAAATAACTTTTGTATATAAATAGATACTAGCAGGCCATAACATGCAGTAGAATTAAATGGAATCACAATTAAATAGAACATCAAGATATACATGGAAAACCCCTTCAATGTGAAGGGTAAAAATCACGGGGCAAACTAGAGATAATCCACTATAATAATAATGAATATACAAATCTCATTCTCTTACCCAAAACCTTAGCAACAATCACAAGAGAATAACTGGGATACAAGGATCACGTCACTGTGCACAATATCTAAATCTTCCCTAATTCTCCCCAAGTAATCACAGTAAGAATCTACTGTAGATCTGATGTAACTTGAGATAAAAGCACTATTAGATGATTGAGAACAGTCTCTCTATGTTGTCCTTGTCTTCTTCCCTTTCTTTCTCTTGTTTTTCTGCCTTGTTCTCCTCCTTTTCTTTGGAATCACGTGGCTGCAACCTTCTACCTCGCTGCTACCCTTTTTCTATCTCTTACTACGTCAAAAAACGCAGCCACCACACACTCCTAACTTTTAATCTAGGGTTAGGTCAAGGGGTGTGGGCTGTGGGCTAATAAAGCCCACCATGGGCTGAATCAGCCCAACAACCTCCCCCTTTAACCCATAAGGGAGGCTGTCCCAAGACTCCTTAATGTGAAGCCATGCCGACCAGCTGTCGGCATATCTCATATCTTTTTTTTGGTAAGGTCTTTGTCAACATGTCTGCTCCATTGTCATCTGTGTGAATTTTCTAAAGCTGCAACTGCTTCTCTTCAAATACATTTCGAATCCAGTGATATCTGACATCTATATGCTTTGACATGGAATGAAACATTAGGTTTTTACACAAATGGATGGCACTCTAGCTATCACAATACACCACATAATTTTTCTGTTTCAACCCCAATTCTTGTAAGAATTCTTTCATCCATAACATTTCTTTGCATACCTCTGTAGCAGCAATATATTCTGCCTACATGGTGGAGAGAGCAATACACCTTTGCAACCTAGATTGTCATAACACAGCTCTTCCTGCAAAGGTAAGTACATAACCTGATGTGGACTTCCTCGTATCTATATCTCTTGCCATATCTGCATCTGTGTAACCTGTCAACATAGGTGGTCCACCTTCAAAGCTTAAACAAACCTTAGAGCTCCCTTTGAGATATCTAAAAATCCACTTCATTGCTGCCCAATGCTCTTTGCCTGGATTTGCAAGAAATCTACTAGTAACACCTACTACATATGCGATGTCCGATCTCGTACATACCATCACATACATTAAACTTCCAACTACTTAAGCATAAGGAACCTTTTGCATTTTCTCCTTCTCCTAATCACTTGACAGACTCTGTTCTGAGCACAACTTGAAGTGACCTACAAGAGGAGAACCAACTAGTTTTGCATTGCTCATACTGAATTTTTCCAATACCTTCTCGATGTACTTCTCCTATGACAACCAAATCTTCTTGTTTTTCCTATCATGGAAAATCTGCATACCCAGTATTTGCTTTGCTGGCCCCATGTCCTTCATTGCAAAAGACTCACTTAATTCCTTCTTCAACCTGTCAATTTTAGACATATCTTTTCCAAGAATAAGTATGTCATCAACATAAAGTAAAAGAATAATAAAATTCTCACCAAACCATTTGATGTACACATAATGATCTGAAGCCATTCTTTTGTATCCATTTCTTGTCATAAATGAATCAAACTTTCTGTACCACTATCTTGGAGCTTGCTTTAGCCCATACAAGCTCTTCTTTAACTTGCCCGCAAAGTTCTCTTTACCTTTGACTTTGAAGCCTTCTGGTTGTTCCATATAAATTTTCTCCTCCAAATCACCATGAAAGAAAGCTGTCTTCACATCTAACTGATCAACCTCCAAGTCCTGGCTAGCAGTAATACCAAGAGCAACACGAATAGAAGATATTTTAATAATAGGAGAAAAAATCTCTTCAAAGTTAATACCTTTCTTTTGACCAAAGCCTTTCATAACCAATCTAACTTTATACTTTAGTTGAGAACAATATTCTTGAGTCTTCAACCTGAATACCCACTTGTTCTTCAAGGCCTTCATTTCATTTGGTAGTAACACCAAATTATAAGTGTGGTTCTTCTGAAGAGCATCCATCTCTTCGTACATAGTAACTAACTACTTCTTTTTCTACTCACTTTCAACTACTTCCTGGTAACTCTTTGGTTCACCTGCATCAGTAAGCATCACATACTCATTTGTAGAGTACCTTCTGGAAGGTTGACGTTGTCTAGAAGATCTTCTCAATTGTGGTTTGGTAGGAAGTTGCTCTCCAACTTCTTCTTGCTCAACATGTTCTGCAGGTAGATCAACATCAGGCTCTATACCATTTTCCTACACATCTCCCCCATCACCCTGATATCCTGGAGGAATAATTGGGTCACAATCTGCTAATCCTTCTGCAGAAGTCTTAGCTGGTGCCTTCTTCTTCAAATCCTCAATGGTTTGATTCTCAAAGAAGACTACATCTTTGCTTCTAAACACCTTTTGCTTTTCTGGATCCCAAAGCCTGTAACTAAACTGATCATGTGAGTAACCAAGAAAAATACATTCTTTAGTCTTACCATCCAACTTGGACCTCCATTATCTGGAACATGTGCAAATGCACAACAACTAAACACTCTCAAATGCCTGTAGGAAACATCTTTCCCTAACCATACATGCTCTGCAACATCACCATCTAGGGTTGTACATGGTGACAAGTTGATCACATCAACTGCAGTCCTCAAAGCCTCATCCCAAAACCTTTTTGGTAGCTTGGCCTGTGAAAGCATACATCTGATCTTTTCCATGATGGTGTGGTTCATCCTCTCTGCAATTGCATTATGCTGAGGTGTACTAGGAACTGTCATCTTATGTTGGATCCCATGTCACCTGCAATAATCATTAAATAATCATGTATACTCACCACCATTATATGATCTAATGCATTTCAATTGTCTTTCTGTCTCCGTTTCAAACCTGGCATGAAACTCTTTAAATACATTAATCACCTGATCTTTGGTCTTCAAAGCATAGGCCCAAACTTTCCTAGAAAAATCATCTGTAAAAGTGATAAAATAAAGTGCACCACTTATACCAAAAACATCAACAAATCCACTAGGAGTTTTTGTCCTCAAAGGACCACATACATCTATATAGACACAGTCTAAGGCATGCATTTTTCTAGATATAGCAGGACTAGTAAATGAAACTCTATATTGTTTATCAGCCAAACAATCAATACAAGGGTTCAAATGTATCCCTCTAAGATCTGGTAATACCTCTCTCTTGTAAAGAGCTTACAGCCTCTTCTCCCTCATGTGTCCCAGTCGCCTATGCCACAACTCCATGCTGAAGTCTTTCTCTATAGCATTTAACTGCTCACCATAAGCTTTAGCTTGCAACTTGTACAAAGTGTGACATTTCTTTCCACTAGCCACAATAAGAGAACTCATACTGAGTTTTCATTGCCCTTTGTAAAATCTGCTATCATAGTCTTTATCATCTAGTCTTCCAACTGAAATTAAATTTAGCCTCAAGTTAACCACATGCCTCACATCCTTAAGGACCAACTTGCAGCCAAGGTTGGTCTTTAAATGGATATCACCCATGCCAATGATGTCTGCTATGCCATAGTTGCCCATCTTGATAACACTAAAATTTTCAGACCTGTATGTAGCAAAAAACTCCCTCCGTGGTGTAGCATGATAAGAAGCACCTATGTCGATCACCCACTCAAGATCCTGACACACACAAGATAAAATATCATCAGAAAGAGACAAAATCAAATAATCACCACCTTGCACTATAATTATGATATTATCTTTTGACTCTGTAGACTCTACTTCTTTTCCCTTTTCCTTGTTTTTCTTAGGTTGCTTACATTGGTTCTTGTAATGTCCTTTCTCACCACAATTATAGCAAATAATATCTTTTCTTGATCTTGACTTGCTCCTACCCATGTATGAACTGTTTCTAGACTTTGACCTTCCTCTATTCTTTGAGATAAGTGCCTGTGAATTATTCTGAGATGTTGCTGAATTCTTTCTTCTTAACTCCTCATTCAACAAATTGCTAGTTACTTAACCCGTGGTAACAATACCATCTGGCGCAGAATTACAAAGGGAAACTACCATGTCTCCCAACTTTCTAGTAATGAACTAAGAAGTAACAATGCCTGCAACTCATCATCAAGAGACATTTTCATAGAGAATAACTGGTTAGTGATACTTTTGCATTTCATTCAAATGCTCAGCAATAGAAGCACCGTCTCTATATTTTAGGTTCACAAGTTTTCTGATCAAAAAAGCTTTGTTGCCAACTGTTTTTCTTTTATAGAGACTTTCCAATTTTTTCCAAAGAGAATATGCAGAACTTTCAGTAGAAACATTGTGAAAGACACTATCATCAAGCCACTATCGAATAAACCCAATTATTTTTTTATCTAACCTCTTCCACTCATCATCTGTCATAATTGTGGGTTTTGCACTATCCCCTTGCAAAGGTCCATATAAATCTTTGCAATATAAGAGATCTTTCATTCTTGGTTTTCATATCATCCAATTGTTTTCATTTAAACTAATCATACGAGAAATACTATTGGCCTCCATGTTCAAATGCAAAATTAAATCACTACAACCCTACTCTGATACCAGTTGATGGGATATAAAAAGAAATAACTTTTGCATCTGAACAAATACTAGCAGGCCATAACATGTAGTGGAATTAAATGAAACCATAATCAAATAGAACACCAAGATATATATGGAAATCCCCTTCAATGTGAAAGGTAAAAATCACGGGGCAAACTAGAGATAATCCACTATAATAATAATGAATATACAAATCTCAATCTCTTGCCCAAAACCCTAGCAACAATTACAAGAGAATAACTAGGATACAAGGATCACATCACTGTGCACAATATCTAAATCCTCCCTAATTCTCTCCAAGTAATCACAGTAAGAATCTACTGTAAATCTGATCTAACCTGAGATGAAAGTACTACTAGATGATTAAGAATAGTCTCTCTATGTTGTTCTTGTCTTCTTCCCTTTCTTTCTCTTATTTTTCTACCTTGTTCTCCTCCTTTTCTTTGGAATCACGTGGTTACAGCCTTCTCCCTCGCTGCTACCCTTTTTCTGCCTCTTTCTACGTCAAAAAATGTAGTCACTACACACCCCTAACTTTTAATCTAGGGTTAGGACAAGGGGTGCGGGTTGTGGGCTAATAAAGCCCACCATGGGTTGAATGTGGGCTGTCAGCCCAATAGCATCTTCCCTTTATTATAACTTATCTTGAAATAATTCACAAATATATGTTGGAATCTTTTTGCATTTTGTAACATCGGAATACTCGTTGACAAAATGCATTTTCGCTTGGGTGATTCCTTCACCTTTGCTAATGCAGTAATAATAAATACACTACCAATGATTGTCAGGAACGGGGTCGGCACTAAGAGGGGGGGTGAATTAGTGTAGCGGTAAAATAACGTCGATTTAAAATTTTCATTGCGATTAAATCTATTTACATTGAAAATCGATTTCGGAAACTTAACTTTGAAACACGTTCATAAATTAATTGAAGGCAGTAAGCAATTGAAGAGGTTTGTAGGTAAAGTAAATTGCTCAAGACATAAATGCAAACCAGATTTTTATAGTGGTTCGGTCGTCGTGACCTACATCCACTCTGCTGATTCCTCTTCCGTCTAGGCCACCAATATTCACTATCGGTCTTCCTTCAATAGGTGAAGACCAACAACCTTTTACAACTCAATTCTCCTTTTACCGGGTTTAGGAGATAACCCTTACACCCCCACTCACTCCTCTTTCAAACTATTCTAACACTTAGAACTTTAATAGGAGCTCACACAAGATTGCAGTAGCGCTTCTATACTTTCTTACTTACAATACTTGTATCCTTTAACCAGTGATAAGAGAGGTATTTATAGGCTTCAAGTTGATTCAAACTTGGAGCCTAAAACTTTTCCATCCCGGGTTTCCCGAGCACGGGCGGTACCACCGCCCAGTGTCAGTCTAACACTAACACTACCATGTCTGTCTGGTGGTACCACCGCTTGGGGGGCAGTGCTAGGTGGTACCACCGCCCAGACTGATGGTACCATCGCCTGACACAGTCTCGAAGACTGTGCCATGACGGTGAGACTTCTTGGGGCACTGTTTGAGCCTCTCATTGGGCCCAACACAGTCCTTACATGGGCCTAGCTACCCCCTAATTGGGTTGGCCCAAATCCAAACCTAATTACGTGCTAACTATTAAATCTAAGACATAATCTGAGCTAAATAAGTCCGTAAGTCTATTCTTCCGACGAGCTTTCGGCGAACTTCCGACGATCTCTCGGCAATGTTCCGGCGAACTCCCGGCAAGCTCCTGGACTTCACGACGATCTTCTTGGTGAGTTCCGACGAGCTTCTCTGGCAAGTTCTGAGACTTCTCGGCTGGTTCTGACAGAACTTCCGACGAACGTCCGGACTTCCGACGAACTCTCGAACTCCCAACTTGATCTCGATCTTGACTCCGATACTTCATTTTGCTTCATACCTTACTATCATAGTTAATTCTGCACATGTAAAACACACTTTGATCTAGACAATTAATACTAAGTAATAATCAAGTTGTCTGGCATGTCATTGGTCCCTCGACGCTTCGTCCGATTCTTCGGCGCATCGTCTCCTCTTGCAGCCTATTGTCCAATCGGTCAGTTGACTCCGCAACTCTAATATCCTTGGCATAATATTCGCTCTTCTTTGCCCGATACTCGAATCCATGGCTCGAAGCCTTCTGTCGATACGTCGACCGTTCCTCCGGCCCGACGTCTAATCTTCTGCCAATTTTTTCCCCAGCACAACATGATTCTTCTTGCTTTAATTGTCTCATCCTGATCGAAGCATCTTGCATCACTCAAAATGCAGATTAAAACATAAACACATATTAATTGTTTTAATTATCAAAATCTGAGATTCAACAATGATAACAATCACCATATATCTTCGAGCATGATCCCAAGTGTCATCATGTGTCATATTCCTACTAAGATTGAATAAAAAAAAATAAGTTGTAATTAGCCCTAATTTAAAATAACAGTATGCAATCATGATCAATCTTATTTTAGCACTATAAATATGTTAATCAATCTAGTCAATATTAAATATATAGGTTTGACTTAACATAGGTCAAATTATGATAAATTTATAATTAAATATATTAATCATAATATTAAAAATACTAATTACTCTCTAATTAACCCTCTTTTACCATAATAAACATGTCAATTATTCTAATAATTATTAAAACATAAATTTGACAAAATAAAGGGTCAAATAACGATCAATTTATCATTAAATATACTAACTATAGTATTATAAAATTTAATTAAATCCTAGTTAAACTTATTTTACCACTATAAATATGTTAAACATCTTGGGGATATTAAATATATAAATTTAATCTAATATAAGCCATACTATAATCGAATCATCATTAAATATACTAATCACATCCTAAATATTTTTTTACCACTATAAACCTGTCAAACCCTCTATTAGGCATTAAAGATATTTAATTGATCCTTAAATTTTTCTTAAATTAACATTAAATATTCTAATCATTATTAAAAGTATCTAATTAGCCCTCTTTCACCACCGTCAAACACACTTATTAAAATTATTGAATTGACCCATTATTGATCAAATCATTAAAACCACCGAATACAATACTAAAAAACTTAATTAAAACTTAATTAAATCTATTATACTATCACAAACATAATATAAAGATTTGATCCATTAAATACCTAGTTTCAAAACAATAAGTATTAAACAACATTAAAGGTATTAATTGCTTCCAAATTAATACTATTCTATCATCATAAAAACTTTAAATAATATATTAGACATTTAGAATATAGAATAGACTTAAAAATATAATAAATCATCAAAAATTGATAAAAAAATATATATATTTGATTAGAGAGTTCTTTTTCTAACTTAGGTTTTAATTCTTCCAAATCATAAATCAATATCTTGTGAAGTTTTAAGAGACCGTAAATATGAGAATTAGAAAACAAATGAGCGAAAAAGAGAATGAGAGAAGAGGTGATAAAAGGGTTTAGAAATCTTTTTAAATAGATCTGATCATTTGGACTGGTTAGATATGAGCCAATAACAATTAAAATCTGATAATTACCAACTAATACGGATGAATACAAGTCGGTAATAATTATATTTTGATTGTTCCGATCGGTACAAACTCTGTCTCGAATGATACATCCTTTATCCAATCGATACGTACTGTATCAATATACCAAAAAGACTCTGAATAGAATATTATTTTAAAGAGTACTTTGTCCTGCTATCTCATCCATTAACACCACGTATTTTTAGATGCAAAAAGACAAGAAAGTTACGTGTATGGTTACATCCCATGTTGCGTTATCAACCTCTCGTTGATTTCCACGCAACCACCTTGCACTCGTCGTCCGTCCCACGCCACCGCTCCGTTCCACGCCTGTCTCTCTCTCTTCCAACGCATTTCATATCCAATTTGCTCGATCTCATCTCCTCCGTCTAATAAGTCTATTCCATACCCGCAGAGCTCAGCAGGAGGCCAGAGTTGCAGAAAGAATAGCTTCGATGGCAGATTCAAATCCTTCTCCAGCTGCTCCCGCTCCCAACCGAACTCGCCGGAGGCCTTCCTGGCCTATTATTGGAGCTCTCCTCCTCATACTTGTGCCGATTGTGATCTCCGTCGTCGTTAACGATCCCAACGGCTTCGACCCGGCGCCGCTGCCGGCAGACTACTCCTTCAGCGCCTCCCTGGCCGTGGCGGAGCGCCACGACCGCATCCTCGCTTCCAGCAAGCGCGTAGGCGAGGGGCGCCTCCCGGGCCCGGAGGACTTGGCCTACGACAAGGCTCGCGGCTTCCTCTATACTGGGTGCAGCGATGGCTGGATCAGGAGGGTGAGTCTGAAGGATGAGAAGATGGAGGTGGAAGACTGGGCTTATGTCGGTGGCCGGCCTCTCGGAGTGGCCTTGGGACCTGGCGGCGACCTCGTCGTCGCGGAATCCAATAATGTGAGAAAGAAGTCCTTTCATTGTCTTCTTCTTCTTCAACATGCCAGTTTAGGTCGTGAATTGAATTCCCATCAATTAAGCACAGCAAAGATTTGGAGTACTTTTTTCTGTTGACGGTTAATAATATAAAATACGTAGGAGGATTCTTTGTGTTTTTATGGTCAGTCCAAATTCAAGTTTCACATATTAGAATTAAGCCTTTCCTTTGGATGCAATCGAAGGAATAAAAAAATCAACAAGATGAAATGATGATAGTATTGTTCTTGGCAGGGGTTGATGATAGTAAAGCCAGATCAGAGTGTGGCCATGCTAACTGATGAAGCAGATGGACTAAGGTTTCGGTTGACCGATGGTGTTGATGTTGCGTCGGATGGCTTGATCTACTTCACAGATGCATCGTACAAGTTCAACCTCGATACGCACATACTAGACATTCTCGAGGGCCGACCCCATGGAAGGCTCATGAGCTTCGATTCTTCCACTAACCAAACCTCGGTGCTCCTCCGTGATCTCTACTTCGCCAATGGCGTCTCACTTTCGCCCGATCAACGCTCCCTAATCTTCTGTGAGACCACGCTGTAAGTCTTCATTCACCAAGTTAACTGATCATTTTTGCTCAGGTTATTTATTCGTCATACTTATGATATAGTTCATATGATGATGATGATGTAAGGAAGAAGAGAACAAAACGAAAAGAAATATTCTGTAGATTGCACTGCACCTTCATGAGGTCAGATTGGATGGACGGATGGATGGATGGATGGCTGGCTAGAAACCGACCTTATATTATTTATGAAGAATTACATCATAAACTGCGAGTTTGAGTGTTTGTGACAATGACGAGGTGGGATGAATTGGAGAGGTGGTGGTAAACACCAAAGTGATACTGTGGATGTATCGCTATAGTAAGAAGGGTGAAAAAAATAAAAAAAACAAAAGAAGAAAAGCAAAAGATCGACCAGAAAGTCTCTTAAGAGCAATTGTTTTAGTTTTAAATATAGCGGTGATTAATTGTTGGAATATTAAATTAAACTTATTGATTTAAAAGTTTTAATTAAGATAAGAGTTGCAGTAGTTTAGTTAGATTCAAAGTCGTCGGTTGACCCCTCTATTTTATAGAGGGCTAATATAATATTTCAAAAATAAAAGGAAGAGGGAGAGATAAGGTAGAGAGCCTCTAAGTTGTTGTTGTTGTTGTTATTATTAAGAGTTTTTAGTTTTGAGGTTTTTTCCTATTCACCTCTTATTGCTTTTTATTTATTATTTATTGATGTTCATCATCCTTCTAAAAATAACCACTAACATTATATTAGAGCCTTGTTAAAGATCTGTTAGCGAGAGAAAAATCCTATTCTAAGGAGAGAAAATTGCTACAGAGAAAAAGTAGAGAAGCTTTTAGAGAGAGAACTACTACTAAAGAGAAACAATTAGAGAGGAGGTAAAATTAAAGAGAGAACTTAGAAAATATCAAGAAGATGACCTCGATGAGGAGCAGATTTGATTAACAACTATCAAAAAATGATATAACAAGATCAAGAAGACAATTAATGCCAGATTACGACAAAAGAAAGATTATTGATAGAAGAGACCGTAACAACACACTGATAATTAATTTAATGGAAAAAGATTTATAGATTAAAAGTTTGATTATCTTCAAAAAAAAAAAAAAAAAAAAAAAAAAAAGATTGATGGTGATAAGTAGATAAGATTTCAATTGAGGAAATCTCTTAGCACTCAATTGCTTAGAAATTTCCTCAATTGTCATAAGGAAATCTTATACTTATCATGTCCCACAAGATTGAGCTTCCATCAAGGATGCCGAGCGAGAGGCTTTGTGAGTGAGTTTGCTAGTTGATCAGCCGTATGTACTTGAGAAACACGGAGTTGATGTTTGACAATTTGCTCTCGCACGAAGTGGAAGTCGATGGCAATGTATTTCAAGCGGGAATTGAACACTAGATTGACACATAAGTAGGTAGCTCTAATATCATCACAATATATTGTAGGAATAACCGTGGAGTTGACGTTGAGTTCCTTAAGCGGATTAGTAACCCAATTGAGTTCAACAGCGGTGGTGGTGATGGCACGGTATTCAACTTCAGTTGTAGATCGTGCAATCGTCTTTTATTTTTTAGAACTCCAATTGATTGGAGTAGCTCCAAGGAAGACAATGTATCATGACGTAGATGTTCTATCATCAAAGTTCCCTACCCGATCAGCATCAGAAAAGGCATGGAGATGGAGTGAAGCATTTTTGTGAAGAAAAATACAATGATTAAGAGTCCCTTTAAGATACCGCAAAATTCGTTTGACCGCAGACCAATGCATAGTAGATGGTCGATGAATGAATTGCGATAATTTATTGAGTGAGAGCCAAGTACTGTAAGGAGCCAAGGACTTGTCGATATTGAGTCGAATCTGTAGTAGGGCTTCCATCACATAATTTAAGTGATTCACTGGTAGAGAGAGGAGTTGTAACCTCTTTCTCATTATGCATGTTTGTCATTGATAATAAATCTTGAATATACTTTCTTTGTAATAGGAAGAGACTTGAAGATGTAAATGTTGCTTCCACTCCCAAAAAGTAACTTAAAGTTCCTAGATCTTTGAGGGAGAATCGATCGGCCAAGTGCTTTAAAATGCCTGAGTCTTCAAAGGATCATTTTCTGTGACAATAATATCATTCACAAATACTAAAAGATATATTGTGCTTCCATTGTGTTGGCAAATGAATAACGAGGTATCAGACTTGGAATCGATGAAGCCAATTAAGGTCAAAAATGGGCCAAGCTCGGTATACCAAGCCCTTGGAGCTTGACGAAGTCCATAAATAGCTTTTTGAAGTTTGCAGGCATGCCTCGGATATTGAGGATGAACGAAACCAGGAGGTTGTTGCTGCATAAAGACATCTTCAATAAGTGACCCGTGTAAAAAGGCATTGTTAACATCCAATTGTCTTATGTGCTAACCCTTTGAGATCGCCAAACTCAAGATAAGATGGATTGTTGTGGGTTTAACAACGGGACTAAATGTCTCTGTAAAGTCGACACCAGGTCGTTGATGAAACCATTTGGCGACTAGACGTGCTTTATATCTAGCAACGGATCCATCTGGGTTCCGCTTAATTTTAAAGACTCATTTACACCCGATGATATTTTATGTGTGATGAAAGGGTACTAAGGTCCATATAGAGTTATGAAGGAGAGCATCATATTCGTTACACATGGCTTTACGCCAGTGAGAAGATTTTTGAGCTTGAGTGATTGTAGTGTGTTCACTGGCCTCAGTGGAGGAATTTGTTATAGCATGTAAGTCAAGGACTTAACGTGATTTGAAAATACCACTTTTGGAGGGTGTTGCCATTGGATGTCTAGGGGGGATGGAAGTGGTAGATTGTGTTGGTGGTATAGCCGAGGACGAGTCACTATCATGGACCGGGCTAACCGTCGGCACGACAATGTCATTAGGTCTAGGAGAAAGTAAAGCTAGTGGCAATGTTGCCGAGGGTATTTCTTCATTAATAGGAGAAACTTGTGAGGAAGGGAGTAGAGAAATAGAAGGAATGAGAAGATATTGAACTGGAGTAATAGTAGTATGCGGATCTTGAGGGTAAAGACTAGACGGTGTCATGGGAGGTTCGTGTGATGAGATCGGAGGGATATTCTAGTGATGTATGTTTATCGGAGTAGCCTACATAGTAGAATTGTTTTGAAAAGGAAAGACAGACTCCTAAAAAATAACATGACGTGATATAAAGACTTTTTTAGTTTGGGATTTATAGCATCGAAAAGCATTATGTTCAAGAGAGTAGCCTATAAAAATGCAAGGCTTAGATCATGGTTGTAGCTTATATGAGGCATAAGGATGGAGCCATGGATAATATAAATAGCCAAAAACTTTGAGTTTATGAAGGTTTGGAAGCTTGTGGAATAATTTTTCAAATGGTGATTGATATTGTAAGACTGGAGTGAGCATACAATTAATGAGATAAACTGCAGTTTGAAAAGCTACTAACCAAAAAGGTGATGGCAAGGATGCTTGATGTAGAAGGGAGAGACCAGTTTCAACGATATGCCGATGTTTGCGTTCGGCAGAGCCAACCAATTAGGGAGTATATGGGGGTGACTTGAGATGTTGTATACCACAAGCGGAGAGACAAGATGTGAGGGTTTGATATTCGCCTCCGCCATCAGAGTAAACTGTTTTAATGGAAGATTGAAAAAAATTCTCGACCAACTTTCGAAAGTTGGTAAATATTGTGGAAACATCATACTAATGGTGGAGAGGATATAACCATGTGTACTTAGTAAAATAGTCTACAAAAATGACATAAAACTGAAATTTGTCAAAAGAAGGAATTGGGCAGGGCCCTACACGTCAGTGTAAATAATTTCAAATGGTTTAGAGTAAGAAATGAAGGTTGTCCCAAAAGACAGTTTATGACTTTTATTCCAAAGACAAGTATCATAATGATTGACAGTGCTATTGATTTTCAAGGTAGGAAGAGAATAACGAGAAAGTAATTTTTGCTAGATAAAAGGGGAGGGATGACCAAGACGACGATGCCATACATCAACCGGAGCTGCGACTGAAGAGTGAGCAGTAGGAAGGGTAATTTGCAAAGCACATGGCTACTCATAAATGTTGTCTTTGTTCTGGTCCTGGACTAAAGATGCCCTCGTGCTCAAATCCTTGACAAGAAAAAAGTTAGGAAAGAATTCAATGGAGGTATTATTTTGTTTACAGAATTGAGAAATGGAAATGAGGTTTCTTTTAATGTTAGGTGTCTACAGAACATCATCGATTTGTAAAGGTTGTGGTAAGTGAACTAAGCGTTGAGGAACCAGAATGAGTAATCGGAATTCTTTTACCGTCACTAATGATGATATCTTCATTTTCGTCATAGTTGTTGTGGATGGACAAGTTTTGAAGATCAGAGGTGATATGATGAGAGGCGCCCGAGTCCACAATCCAATTAGGTTGGATAGGAGTTGGAGTAGCCATGAAATTCGCTTGAGGCCACTATGATGGAGCAGGGAGTCTGGGGCGAGACCGATAGACTTTCGCGGAGTGTCCGACTTTATCACATAGTTGGCAAAAGACTCGTTGGTGGCTTGTGAAGTCAAGACGTGACAGTTAAGGATTATGAAAGTTATCACCCTGATATAGATAAGGGGGGTTTGGTCTGGGCCCCATAAGGCTAGGAGGCAGCTTAGCCAGACCGTTGTTGACGTGCTTATTGTACTGGTTGCTCTTCCTCTTGGATTTTTGATTGACCTGAGCTGTAATAGGTGGTCCAGGCAACCTATCATCACGATTCAAGTACGTCTCATAGTTGATCAACTTATCATAAAGTTCTTCGAATGATATTGGTGAGTCGCATGCCCGAAGTGCTGTTGTCAGTTCTTTGTACTCGCCTCCTAGGCCATTGAGGGTATAGATTAGGACTTCTTCATCACTGAGAGAATGACCTATAAAAGCCAAGTCATCGATGATAACTTTGATATTTTGTAGACAATCATCAATAGTACTTCCCTCTTGTTTCGTTTTCATCAGATTGGAGAGAAGTCCGAGCATGCGAGTACGCGAGCGATTTGCCAAAGTTGTTTGTAACTTGCACCATGCTTTTGTAGTAGTCGTACATGAGGATATCAGTGGGGCACCGGATCTAGTAATGGAAGCTTGAACAGCTTGGAGGATGAGGCGATCTTGACGTAACCATAGTTTGTAGGCTGGATTTGGCACTTGACTGGGTTCGCCTGGGATGTTGACCATTTCAGGTGGACACTAGAGAGAGCCATCAACGTAACCTAGGAGATCATAGCCAAATAGAAGATTAAAAAGTTGTGCCCGCCAGGATGCGTAGTTGCCGCCTTTGGATAATTTGATATAGCATGTAAGTCTAGGACTTAACGTGATTTGAAAACACCACTTTTGGAGCGTGTTGTCATTGGATGTCTAAGGGGAATGGAAGTGGTAGATTATGTTAGTGGTATAGCCGAGGACGAGTCACTCTCATGGACTGGGCCAACCGTCGGCTAGGTCTAGGAGAAGGTAAAGCCAGTGGCAATGTTGCCGAGGGTATTACTTCATTAATAGGGGAAACTTGTGAGGAAGGGAGTGGAGAAATAGAGGGATCGAGAAGCTGTTGAACTGGAGTAATGGGAGGTTCGTGTGATGAGATTGGAGGGATATTCCAGTGATGTATGTTTATCGGAGTAGCCTACATAGTAGGATTGTTTTGAAAAGGAAATACAGACTCCTCAAAAATAACATGACGTGATATAAAGATTTTTTTAGTTTGAGGTTCATAGCATCGAAAGACATTATGTTCAAGATAGTAGCCTATAAAAATACAAGACTTACATTGTGGTTGTAGCTTATGTGAGACATAAGGACGGAGCCATGGATAACATAAACAGCCAAAAACTTTGAGTTTATGAAGGTTTAGAAACTTATGGAATAATTTTTCAAATGGTGATTGGTATTGTAAGACTGGAGTAAGCATACAATTAATGAGATAAACTGCAGTTTGAAAAGCTACTGACCAAAAAGGTAATGGCATGGATGCTTGATGTAGAAGGGAGAGACCAGTTTCAACGATATGTCGATGTTTGCGTTCAGTAGAGCCAACCAATTGGGGAGTATGTGGGGGTGACTTGAGATGTTGTATACCGCAAGCAGAGAGACGGGATGTGAGGGCTTGATATTCGCCTCCGCCATCAAAGTAAACTGTTTTAATGGAAGATTGAAAAAAATTCTCGACCAACTTTCGAAAGTTGGTAAATACTGTGGAAACATCAGACTTATGGTGGAGAGGATATAATTATATGTACTTAGTAAAATAGTCTACAAAAATGACATAAAAGCCAAACTTGTCAAAAGAAGGAATTAGGGCAGGGCCCCACACATCGGTATAAATGATTTCAAATGGTTTAGAGCAAGAAATGGAGGTTATCCCAAAAGTCAGTTTATGACTTTTATTGCAAAGACAAGTATCACAATGATTGACAGTGCTATTGATTTTCAAGGTAGGAAAAGAATAACGAGAAAGTAAATTTTGCTAGATAAAAAGGGAGGGATGACCAAGACGACGATGTCATACATCAACCGGAGCTGCGACTAAAGAGTAAGCAGTAGGAAGGGTAATTTACGAAGCGGATGACCACTCATAAATGTTGTCTTTGTTTTGGCCCTAGACTAAAGATGCTCCCGTGCTAAAAAAAAGTTAGGAAAGAATTCAATGGAGGTATTATTTTGTTTACAGAATTAAGAAACGGAAATGAGATTTCTTTTAATGTTAGGTGCACACAGAACATCATCGTGTGTAAAAGTTGTGATAAGTGAACTAAGCGTTGAGGAACCAGAATGAGTAATAGGAATTCTTTTACCGTCATCGATGATGATATCTTCGTTTCCGTCATAGTTGTTGTGGATGGACAAGTTTTGAAGATCAGATGAGATGTGATGAGAGGCACCCGAGTTCACAATCTAATTAGGTTGGGTAGGAGTTGGAGTAGCCATGAAATTCACCTGAGGCCACTGTGACGGAGCAGGGAGTCTGGGGTGAGACCGACAGACTTTCGTGGAGTGTTCGACTTTATCACATAGTTGGCAAATGACTCATTGGTGGCTTGTGAAGTCAGGACATGACGGCTGAGGATTATGAAAGTTATCACCTTGATATAGACAAGGGGGGTTTGGTCTAGGCCCCATAGGGCTAGGAGGCAGCTTAGCCAGACCGTTGTTGACGTGCTTATTGTACTGGTTGCTCTTCCTCTTGGATTTTTGATTGACCTGAGCTATAATATGTGGTCCAAGCAACCTATCATCATGCTTCAAGTACGTCTCATAGTCGATCAACTTATCATAAAGTTCTTCGAATGATATTGGTGAGTCATGTGCTCGAAATGCTTCTGTCAGTTCTTTGTACTCGCCTCCTAGGCCATTGACGGTATGGATTAAGACTTCTTCATCACTAAGAGAATGACCTATAAAAGCCAAATCATTGATGATAACTTTGATATTTTGTAGATAATCAGCAATAGTACTACCCTCTTGTTTCGTTTTTATCAGATTGGAGAGAAGTCTGAGCATGCGAGTACGCGAGCGATTTGCCAAAGTTGTTTGTAACTTGCACCATGCTTCTGTAGAAGTCGTACATGAGGATATCAGTGGGGCAACGGATCCAACAACGGAAGCTTGAATAGCTTGGAGGATGAGGCGATATTGACGTAACCATAGTTTGTGGGCTAGATTTGGCACTGGACTGGGTTCGCTTGGGATGTTGACCATTTCAGGTGGATATTGGAGAGAGCCATCAACGTAACCTAGGAGATCATAGCCAAATAGAGAATTAGAAAGTTATGCCTGCCAGGATGCGTAGTTGCCGCCTTTTGATAATTTGAATGGAATGAGTGCTGCAGCATTGATGGTGATAAGACTTTGAGAAGTGCTCAGAGTCCTTGCAGAAATAGGGATAGGAATATCGGAAGAGGAAAATGAAGACATCCCAAATATTTTGTGACGGTTTAAGTGATCTTTACAGAAGATGTAAAGATATAAGAGGGAGGGAGGAGGAGAAAAGTAGATCGATGCGTTGCAGAGGAGGCTGCAGTGGTGAACTACAGCGATGAGGCTACAGCGATGAACTGTAGTGATGAGGCTACAATGATGAACTGCAGAGGAGGCTGTAGCGATGAATTATAGAGGAAGCTGCAGCACGATGAACTGCAGAGGAGGCTGCAGCGCGATGAACTGCAGAGGAGGCTGTAGCGATGCAATGCAGAGGAAGCTGCAGCGATGGGCGAGGAATCTGCAGCAATTAGGTGAAAAAAAAAATATCTGCAACGATTAGATGGAAAAAATCTGTAGCGATTAGGTGGAAAAATTTGCAGCTATTACAATTGCTGAAGCTTGCTGTGGCAGTAAAGATTGCTGCGGTAGAGAAATTGCTGCGGCAGAGGGAAGCAGCTACAGATGGAAGCTGTAAAAATTGTAATCGTTCCTACTGCCGCAGGAAAGCAGTGATGGTAATGGCGGGAGGTTCTTGTGAGGGCAAGAGGTGGTCGAGCAGTCTCCGACTCCGAAACAGGAAGCAACGACGCTAGAGGAGAGGTAAGTAGCCGCACTGCCCTTTCCAACTGAACAGAAAAGAGGAGCAGTAAAAGGCTTCGGCAGAGCTGCCTACATCGGTAAGGAAGAAGGCTCTGATATCAGGGAGGATTTTTCTCAACTGCTCAGAGATTTCTTCAATTGCTTAGAGATTTCCTCAACTGCCTTGAGGAAATCTTATCTACTTCAGAAGGTATACATGCATGATAAATTCTTAAGTGGCAGTATGGATATGTCTGACGTGGTCGGCTTGGAATGCATTGAAGATGAGATTAGGAAAAGGAGAAGATGCAAGAGATTGATCAAATAAGTCTCTTAAGGACGATATACGATGATCAACATTAGGTTGATGGAAAAACGATCAATACAAGAGATCATCATGACATCGATAATTTGATAAAGACTTTATATGCAGATTAAAAGCATGATCACCTTTAAAAGAGAAGATTGAAAGTATGGATGAAGACATTTTTAATATTTTTTTTGCATCTCATTAGTAATAAGATTTGATGAAAATAACTACTAGAGATAAAGAAAATTATAATAAGGGTGTAATCATATCAATTCTAATGCATCGAATCTTATTAGGACTTCGAAATTAGGCATGCTTGGGCGAGAGTAATACTGGGCTTTTCGCTTTACGACTATAAGGTTTAAAAAAAAATTTCTTATATAATTTTAAAGATGTGATAATTGATATATATATTTTGATTTCATGCATCTCATAAGCAATAATAGATGAAAACACTATTTTTTGGATATCTAGATCTAAGATAGGAAAATAAGCCTTCTACACTATATAGAAATAAATTTGAAGAAGTAAAACTATAAGAAAGTCCAAATATATAAAAAGTGAGTGAAAATTTCTTAGAGAAATAATATGAAGAAGATACCTTATCAGATATATGGTATATTCCCTAATAATATTCTTATCAAGATTGAAGATATTAATTTGAAGGTAAATTTGCCATATCAAAATGTGCTCTTTTTTTTTTTTTTTTTATGAGAGGCTATACGACGAGAAATATATGAAATGATGAGAACAATACAGCAGTATCTATCATTCGAGTGTTAGTGCAAATAGAGTAGCGTAGTTCATGAAGAAAGACACAAATGAGAGTCCATGTATTAAATGCAAAATCTGCGTTATGGACACCAAAATCGATACGTGCAGGAGGAGATGCAGAAGATATCACATTCGGGGAGAGAAAAGGGGGACGGTCGATGAGTTCATCCAGAATCTACCGGGGTTTCCCGACAACGTTCGATACGACGGCGAGGGCCATTACTGGATCGCATTAGCGGCGGTACCTGACCTGACTTGACTTGTTTCTTTCCATCATCTTCTTCTGCTCATCATACAAACCTTAAATCTTGCTCATGCATCAGAGACTGTTCTCTTCTTCTTTTTCAGGGGAAGACACCGGAATGGGACGTAGTATTAAAGTACCCCTTCCTGAGGAAATTGATGGTCACCATTGAAAAGTTTGTAAAGATTCCACATTCTCAGAGGGACTCTGGAATCCTGAAAGTTGACTTGGATGGTCAACCGGTTGCCCTCTTCTCAGATCCAGGTTTGACTCTTGCAACTAGTGGGCTAAAAATTGGGAAGCATCTCTGGTATGGATCTCTTGTCAAGGACTATCTCAGCAGGATTGATCTAACTCAAGTAAGCAGATGAATGAACAGCAATTGAGGCAGATTAGCAGTTTCTGTAAAAGAAGTATTAACTTAAGCTTAAACATGAACCGATGAGGTTAGTTCATCGGGGGTGGTTAATCGGTCACTTACTCCGTCATTAATGGATCGGATATTGATTTTGACAAATATTTAAATTGATATTGTCAGATAAGTTTAACACTTGCAGAGATACGTTTAGATATCCGGATATGATTATACCTCAACTCATATTTCGAGCATATATAGTCTAAATTTGGATGAGAATATGATGCATACATACACCACATTTATGTACCTATATCGGCATCATATTCGGTTTATAGAGAATAATAATAAATCATACAAGTAGTAAGTTTTTCACCTTTTTTTTTTTAAACCAAACCAAACTGTTTTATCATAATAAATCATATCCATCCAAACTAAAATACTGTGGTCAAATTTGGTCGACGCTCTTTCTATAACTTGTGCCGTATATTTTTATGAGTTTTCTTTCTAAGCCATGAAGAAGAGTTAAGCCTTTGCACTCGATGGAAACATAAGCTGAGATTTTATATATTAAATATTATGTTCCGATTTTGACTAAATAATAACTCGAACAATTATATATATATATATATATATATATAAATTAAAAAGACACTGTTTCAAACCAATCCTTGGAAATTTGGGCCGGACCACATTTTTCGATTTGATACTTTAAACGATAGAATAAAATAAATAAATTGACAAGTAAGACATACCAAACTTATACCAATGTCGGTTAAGGCTGTGGTTTAACCTTTTTAACTGGTGGCGAAAGTAAATAGTAAAGAAAATGTTTAAATTGCATACAATGCAGTTTGACAACTAAGGTAACCAGTGCTGTCAGTTAGGTTGGCGCAACACCTAACCAATGCTACTTATCTAAGAATAGTTTGAATTGCCATTATATTTTACTCAAAATTTCCAATTCTCTATCCGATGTGACATTGCATGGCCAATAACAATTCAGGGATATGCAATTGTTAGCATTCTATATAATTATTTTTAGTTTCTTCGGTGAATCTTTGTCCAATTATTTACTCCTAAGAAAAATTTAATAACGTACAATTAACAATTATTTTTGGTAATAAATCTCAAATTTTATTTCTTAACTACTCAAATGATTATATATAAGATGTTCGACATATATGGCTAGACATGTACATCTAATTTGTCATATCATTGTTTCATAAGTAAATTTTTATTTAATGATTTTGAATATCTTTCCCAAGCAGTAGTTTTCCTAGTGATAAGTTAAATTAGTTTCAAATAACTGGGAATTTCTTTTGCCATCAGTTTAGCTTCATAACAAAAAAATATAATCAATTTCGAACCAAAAATTTAATTCAGATTTTACGTAAATCCAAGACAAGCTCAAGTCATCCATCGTCCAACTTACACAAACATCGACATCAAAGTATTCAATTCAACACACATCATGACAAAACCAAATAATCAATGATCATGTGAACTATTTAGCAGGATGTTTAGCCAACGAAGAAAAGATACAGATGAATGGGTAGTACTCTCCATCTCGTTTATGTACAACATAATATTCTTACAAGCAGGTACAACAGCCATGGTCGCAAAAAAAACAAGCTGAGTGCAAGTCTTTTGAGTGTACCCTAATTGGAGTTGTTTCCTTGAAACAGGATCAAGCAAGCGGAAAAGACGATGCTATTAAACTGTAATCCTCTCATCCTGAATTAAGCAAAAAGAATAATGCCATGGTATCTTCACTAAAATGAGAATCTAGAGAAAAGTGATCTAGGCGTAGATGCATCAGAATATGATGCTGCTGGACTGGAGATAACATCACCTGAGGAGCGGTATGGCTGCTGGCATTTCCTTATCTGTGAATAGATAACACGTAATAATGATAATAACAGAGATTAAGCATATGTTTCGTAAATTTATCAATTCGGTTCAGGAATAACATTATTTTTGTAAGGATTGGCATAATCACAAAACAACTAAGGAAATTTTATTTAGATAATTATATACTACATATAGCATGAATGAACATCCAAAGAAAATACAAAAATGATTTTCTACAACATCACAAATACTACAGTAGCAAGCGAAGGTTACCTCTTCAGGACTAAATTGTAATAATGTTGCAACCACTGGAAGTAAGGCTTCCACTTCACCTGTGAAAAATGACGTTATGAAATCCCCATGGCCTTTCTTGCCTATACATTTCTAAATGAAAATGACATGGTTTGTCCAAGACGAAAAAGATTGAATGTTTTAGGTTGAGCTTTTCTTGTACCTGTTTCTAGCAGTTTTAATATAACATTTTTCAAATATGTCATGTCTATTCCTTCACGTTTGTTTGATCTTTCCATGTTCCGGAGCTCCTCCTTTAACATTGCTTCCTACAAGATATTGTGGAAAAGTAAAATGAATCTAAATCAGATAATTCTGTGTCTTAGGCATCATCATTGTTGGCAAATATACATGTCAGGGCCCACAGTCCAATAGGCATACTAATCCAATAATTTGAATATAGCGAAACTTAAATCGCATGACCCAAAATACTTACGTTTCAGGTTATCAGTTAACTCAAAATGCTTGAAATTCTCAATGAAGTAATTCAATTTCTACAGTTACAAGGTAGGTCTAACCCGAGTACATCGACAAGGTTCTAAAACATGCTACCAGAACACATTGGTCCCGTATGGGACCAATATTGTACCAGCAAACCAATCAGAACTGACCAGCATGGAATGAAAGAAAAAAAAAATGAAAAATGGAGGTGACGATGGACCACCAGAAAGAATAGAGAAAAGAAAATATGCAGGTCTTTCAATTCTGAACTTATTCTTCTTGATCATCCTCTTCTTACTCATTGATGCTTGTTGAGCTCCAGGAGTGAAAATAGGCAAACTGCAATAGATGCTCTAGTCGATGCTTCAAGCAATTTATTCTTTTTTTTTCATCATTTAGTTTCTCAACCAGTGTAACACTAAATTGGCCTAAACCGGCCCAAATCCAGAAATAACATTTTATGGGAACTGGTTCTTGATGGGGGTCGAGAAAATACCAGACTAAGCTGGTCATATCAATCCAGCATTGGACAAATATCTTCCCTGTAAGAGCAGTAAACCACAACACTACTACATTGTATCTTGTTATGCAAGAAGTAAGCCATACATATTTTAGGCCAAACGAAGTAGTCCACAGAAATGCTGTGACACCGATTACCGCAACCCACATGTAAAGAACATACCTACCCAATAACAGACGGAACCACGCCGCCCTAAATGCTTATGCCCAAGATCCTAATAGTGAGAATAACAAACCTACTATCTCAAAAAACATATCCTTATCATCCAAAATGGTTAGGACATTACAGATTATCACTCATAGGCACCAAAGAATTACTTGCCAGACAAGCGACAGCAAGGAATATATTTCAACTTTGCAATTAACTATGGCCTTAAGCAGTTTATATGAACCTGCTCAACTCAACAATGGTTGTTTCACATACCAAACCCATAATGGTTGCTAACCGAACCAGTACATATTGGCTGGTTACCAGTGTACTGACACATTGTACAATCAGTGTCTCAAAAAGCAAGAAGGAGAAAAGGAATGGGGTGGTGAAGGAAGAGGAGGACAAAACAAGGGGAAGGAAGAAGAGGAGACGATGGAGGAAGAGGAGAAAAAAAGAAGAGGAAGAAGATGAGCTGGTGGAGGAAGAGGACACCAAAGGAAGAGAAGAGGAAGCATAATTGCACATGGTAAGTAGTGGGCGGCAACACGAAGGGTTCAAGTTCGGGCGAAGAGGTGATGCAGAACCAACTTAGCTTTATCTTTTATTTGAATAAATTTGATTAATTCAGTGATATTTCGCATATGTCATAAGTTGCCATATTGCAACATGTAATCTATATGAAGAAAAAAGAATCAAATACTAAAAATTGGAAGAAATCCGATTTGGTGTTGATTGAAGATCTAAAAGATTCTTTATCAATAAAAAATATCATCAAAAGGGACAAATTACTTTTCAAATCAAGTCAAGGAATATTAATTTTGCAGAAACAAATAATATATTTGATTTGATGCAATTGAATTTTTTATTTTTGTATTTTCCCTTTTGTTCTTGTACTTGGGGCCTATATAATAAGGCAAAAAGATTGTAGTTCACAGTATCATAGGTTGGATCAGTAAAATGTCCTTTTCCTAAATTATATATGTATATATACATATGTAAATGGTGCGAGATCACATTTGTTTTTCCGATGGTATGATTCCATCATCCACATGTAAGATGTGCATTTGTATCATAGCTTCTGGTTTAGCCTAGATGTTTTATCATCAAGGTCAATCCATATCTTACTTATATGTACTCGGAGCGAGTTCTTGCACAGCCGAGGTGTCTGATGCAGAACCAATTTATTTTTATCTCATATTTGAATAAATACGATTAGTTCAAGGGAATTTCACATGTTTCGTAAGTTGCCACATGGCAACATGTATCGAATAAGAAAGAAAAAGAGGAAATACACAAAACCGAAAGAAACATGATCCAGTCTTAATTAAAGATCTAAAAGATTCATCGATGGAAGTTCACTAATCAAGAATATCATAAAAAGGAAGATGTTATATATTTGATTTGATGCAATTATAATTTTTTTCTTTATTTTAGAATAGATTAGTAACTCGTGTGTAAGTGGTGCAAGACCACTTTTTTTTTTTTGACGGCATGGTTCCATCGTTCAGATGTAAGACACATGGAGGTATGATGCCTTCATCCCATGAGTTTTGCTCCTTGAGCCAGAGTAAGTCCAGTAGTTATCCATATATTTTCTTATTATCTCTTCATTATTTTCTTGCTTTTCTCTTTTTCTATTCCTCTATTATCAAATAAAGAAATTCACAGCTACTCTCTTACATCATATTGTTATTAGTAGCCCTGGTCTCGATTCTTTTTGAATCAGTAAATGTTTCAACGGCTCCAAACCAAGCCAGAATTGGGGTGATTCGGTTCGGTTACAGTTAAAATTGGCTAAGTTTTTTTAAAAAAATCAACGATCAAAATTGATTGTGACAGACCATTTGGGCCTAATCCACTATTTGTTAGACTGGCATAGGCACCAAATGTTAGGGACAAGGGCAAATAACCAATCTGCCCCTTCCAACATCCCAATAAATAGAAGTTGAACGGGCATTTTGGTCATTTCATAATAAAATTTAAAAAATGAAAAGACAAAATTGCCTCTTTCAATCGCTAAATAACATATAGTTAAAGAGGCATTTTGGGAAAGAAAATTGTCAAAAATTTATAAATACCTCCAAATCTCATTTTTCTTCACACCAAAGCCTTGAGCAATCTCTATACTCTCCCCCTAAGCTCTCTCTTATTGCAATCTCTTTTGCAATAGCATTCTCTACCCCTCCTAAGTTCTCACTAACTTGCTAATTTCAATGGCAAGTGGAAGTTTTCAATTTCAGGAGGTGGATATAGGACATTTAGAAAGCATCTTGAAAAGAAACATCATACGTAAAGCTAATTTGGAAAAAAGTCAAGTACCCAACAAACCCTTCTGTTCATTTTTCCCTGGAAAAAAGTCAAAGAATTAGCAAGATTTGTTTTCAACGAACACCTCTGTTTTTGTTTTGGTGAAAAATTAGATTTTGTGAATTATTATCAAAATACTTTAAATTCTGCTATAAGACGTGTTCCTCGATTCACTTACACACACTGTTATAAAAGAGGTAAAGAAAGATTTGCAAAACTTATTTCGATCTTTTGATGGACGTGTTTTAGTTTATTTTTATATTTGGAGTGATTATTAGCAAATGAACTCTTGCATAAGAATTACATATCATTGGATTGATAGTGATTAGAGCATGCAAAAGAGAGTAATTGCATTTAGAGTTTTGATGTACGAAATAATGTCGATAATATTTAAAGAATTATCAAAACTATTTTGGAAGAGTATAACTTGGTTTTAATTTTTTTTAAATTTCTTTGATAATGCATCTACAAATACTCCATCCTTGAGTTAAAGCAAGTTTGTCAATATTAGATATTCATGCCAGGTTTCAAGTTTATGTGTTCAAGAAAGACTTCTCATTAAACAAGAAATTTCACGTTTGTGCACTCGTCCACAAGCAACAAAAAAGTGAGCAAGATTTTACAAAATAAATAGCAAAAGAACCAAAAAGATTTCCTCGTGATGTTCCTATCCGATGAAATTCAACTCAACAACTACTTAATGAGTTTTGAATATAGAGAATTATTATATACTTTTATTACAAATAATGTAAAGCAATTAAATTTGTATCCATAAAATTGGAATGCTTGTAAAATAATTTTAGATACTTTAAAGTTTTCAATAATGCTACTTACACATTTATCCGGTGTTTATTATCCTACTCTCTATTTATTTTTAATTGAATATTATTGAAGCATTAGAATGATACCAAAAATAATAATTAATTGAATATGACTATTATGTGAATGGAAACTCAATAAGTTAATTATTTTATAGATATTCCACATATTTACCTTGTTGCTTCTACTTTATATTCTCATTGTCGAACAGATGGTTTGCATAATTATTTTAGTATAATTATTTTTATTTAGATGTTAACATTAGTGAAAATTTGAGGAAAGTTAAAAATGGTCATTAACTTACATGATCATTATGGTTTGACTTACTATCACGGTCTTAGCTGGAATTGCCTAAGGCGTGAGGCACCCTTGCGGCCAAGACGCGAACTTAGCTTGCGTTGCCTAAATCGCGCTTCGCCCTTGCGATATTGCTCCGCAAAGATCAGCCCACTTGTAACCTCTCGCAGGTCTCGAAGGACCTGTAAAAGAGAAAGTTGATTAGTTCGAAAGAACGAGCAACGGACAAGTCTCGAAGTCTCGCAAAAAGGGGAAGCTTTACAAGCAATTCAGCGAGCACCTCGCGTGCACAAGAGAAAAGAGGGGGAGGGGGAAAACAAGGGCTTTAGAAGGTTGAACGAACAACTGCAAGCCCACAAACAGCTGCTCACCGAGTCCCGGGCGCGACAACAAGTTCCCGTCAAGGCAACGTGCGAACTTGCGAAAGAGTGTTCAACGCCCGGTACTATACCGAAGCCTCATCCAGCCCTGTGCCACCCGGGGGGTTCAAAGGGGTTGAGATGGCTGACGTTTTGGTGAGCGGAGGCAGATTCCAGAAATCAGCCCGCGGCACGTGAAAACGGAGCTGTTTTGGGTTGTTTTGGGGCTGTTTTGCTCGGTTCGGTGAGCGGTCGCTTTGTAACGCTGCAGCTTGTTCGAACTTACATTTTTACAAGCAAAATGACCCAAAACCAAGAGAAAACATGCTGCCAAGCAGTTGTACATGTAGGTGTGAGCGACGAACGATTCGTTGAACGGAGTTGTTGCGAGTGCGCGACGACCGTTCGTGACATTCTCCCCCACTTAAACTGTCGACACCCTCGTCGACGCTTGTTGGTAGTTGTTGATGATTTCTTCTTCATGTCACAGGGCGTCTTCAGGCTCCCAACTGGCTTCAGTTCGGGAAAGTTTTCGCCACTTCACCAAGTACTCTGTCTGCTCAGCTCCGTTGGGTAGCTTTATCTTGCGGTCCGCCAGAATGGTTTCAACTCGCTTCTCGTAGGAGGCTGTGATGGGAGGTAGCCGAGTTGAAACACTTCGAGAAGCATCTTGCGGATCCGAGTGGTAGGCTTTTAGGTTGCTGGCGTGAAGAACGTTGTGAATTTTGAACCACGCCGGCAGCTGCAACTTGTAAGAAACATTGCCTACCCTGCTGATAATTGGGAAGGGCCCTTCATACTTACGCACCAATCCTTTGTGGACTCTTTTCCTGAAGAATTGGAGTGATGCTGGTTGGAGCTTTACCAACACCAAATCGCCAACTTTGAACTCTTGCGGTCGCCTTCCCAAGTCTGTCCACTTCTTCATCCTTTTTGCCGCCTTCTCCAAGTAAGCCCGCGCAATATCTGCATTTCGATGCCACTCCTTTGCAAAATGGTAGGCTGACGGACTACTCCCAGTATACCCAATGGCCATGGTGTGTGGAGTCAACGGTTGTTGTCCAGTTATGATCTCGAAGGGGCTCTTGTTGGATGCAGAGCTCCGCTGCAAGTTGTAGAAGAATTGGGCAATGTCCAACAGCTTCACCCAATCTCATTGGTTGGCACTCACGTAGTGCCGAAGATATTGCTCCAGGAGCGAGTTTATCCTTTTAGTCTGGCCATCCGTCTAGGGGTGGAGGCTTGTAGAGAAGTATAACTTTGACCCCAACAATTTGAATAGCTCGGTCCAGAATCGTCCCAGGAACCGAGCGTCTCGATCACTAATGATATTTTGTGAGACTCCCCAATACTTCACCACATCCTTCATCATCAGCATGGTCGCCTCCTCTGCTGAACAGTGTAGGGGAGCAGCAATGAAAGTTGCATACTTTGAAAACCGATCGACCACCACGAGTATCGATCCGAGTCTCCCTACAAGTGGCAAGCTTGATATGAAGTCCAAGGAAATGCTCTCCCACGACCTTTCTGGTACGGGCAACGGCTCCAAAAGTCCCACCGGCTTCCGTTGCTCCACCTTGTCTTGTTGGCAAGTGAGGCATGTTCGAACATATTCCTCCACATCAGTACCCATCTTCGGCCAATAGAAGGCCCTCTCCACGAGAGCCAACGTTCTGTGAATGCCTGGGTGTCCAGCCCAAAGGGAATCGTGACACTCTTTTAAGAGTTCACGCCTCAAATTGTCCACTCAGGGAACATAAACTCTATTCCCTTTTGTGTAAACGAGTCCCTCCTGGACCCAAAATCATCGTGCCTTGCCTTCTTTGATGAGCTGCATCAGGATAACTGCCTGGGGGTCACTATACAGTCCATCCCTGATTCGGGAAAGGAAGTTGGAGTGCAACTGACTTGCTTGGCCTCTGCCCTCCAGTTGTACGGCATTCACGCGTTCCACTTTCCGACTCAGCGTATCAGCCACGACATTCGCCTTTCCGAGCTTGTACTCTATTGCCATATCAAATTCAGCCAGGAAGTCCTGCCATCGTGCCTGCTTTGGGGAGAGCTTCTTTTGAGTTTGGAAATAGCTCAGAGCGATATTGTCCGTCCTCAGCACAAATCGCGATCCGAGAAGATAGTATCGCCAAACTCGTAGACAGTGGATCACCGCTGTCATCTCCTTCTCATGCACTGGATACCGCCGCTCGGTCTCGTTGAGTTTACGGCTCTCATAGGCCACCGGATGACCCTCCTGCATGAGTACTCCAATAGCGAAGTCCGAAGCATCTGTATGGACTTCAAAAGGCTTCCCATAGTCTGGCAATTTGAGTACTGGTTCTTCCATAACAGCAGCCTTCAGATCTTGGAATGCTATTTCACATTTATCAGACCACTTCCAAGGCTGCTCTTTCTTCAGTAACTCCGTCAGTGGAGTTGCACGCTTCGAGGACCCCGCTATGAAGCGTCGAGAGTAGTTGATGAAACCAAGGAAGGATCTCAACTCTAGCACCTTCTTTAGAGTTCGCCATTCCGCAACCACTTGCACCTTCGACTTATCCATCCGAATGAAGCCATCACCGATTCGATGCCCCAAGAATAAGATCTCAGTTTGAGCAAAGTAGCATTTCTCCCTTTTCACTAACAAAGTGTTCTCCCTAAGAACCTTGAAAATTGTCCGAAGGTGTTTGACGTGCTCCTCGAGCGTTTGACTGTAGACGACGATATCGTCCAAGTAGACAACCACGAATTTATCCAAATACTCCTTGAATAGCTGGTTCATGAGAATGCAGAACGTGGTCGGAGCGTTGGTTAAGCCGAAAGACATCACAAAGAATTCAAACGCTCCATACCTGGTCACACAAGTAGTCTTCGCTTCGTCGCCTTCAGCAATGCGCACCTGCCAATACCCCGACCGAAGGTCGAGCTTCGAGAAATACTTAGCTTTGCCCAACTGGTCGAACAAGTCCGCGATAAGCGGGATGGGATACTTGTTCTTCACTGTCACTTTGTTAAGGGCTCGGTAGTCGACGCATAATCGGAGGCTCCCATCTTGTTTCTTCTGGAAGAGAACTGGAGCTCCGAAAGGTGCTTTAGAGCTGCGAATGAGACCACCGCTTAGCAATTCACCTAACTGCTTTCTGAGTTCCGCCAACTCTGGCGGGGACATGCGGTAGGGTGGTCTCGCTAGAGGCTTCACTCCTGGCTCCAGCTTGATGCTGTGATCCATGCCTCTGCGTGGTGGAAGAGTCTTCGGCAACTCGTGTGGCATAACGTCATTGAACTCTTTCAAGACGTTCGCCACCAGAGCAGGTTCTTGAATGGCCTTCTCGTTGAGTGGCTCTAGCTTCATAGCAGCCATGAATGTTAATTCGTCTTTTTGCACCCCTTTCTTCAGTTGTAATGCCGATATGTGTTGGGGCTCCTTGGTTCCTCTCCGAGAGACGGGAACCACGCAGGGGTCATCGCCTCCCATCATACATAGGGAGTTCAAGAACGGCATCGGCACCAACTTCGCCGCGTGCATAAACTCCATTCCAAGAATCACTTGGAAGTCATCCAATGGCACGGCTATCATGTTGGTGTTCCCGCTCCATGTCCCGATTTTGATGGGAACTCCCTTCGCCAACCCGGAGATTCGCCTGGCCTCCAAGTTCACCGCCTTCATTCGGCTTGGGCTCTTCTCCAAAATCAACCCAAGTCGCTGTGCTTCTCGATCGGCTATGAAGTTGTGGGTAGCGCCCGTGTCCACCATTGTACGGGTCGTTTGGCCATTTAGCTTGATGTCCACATACATCAACTCACTACTTCCTGCTTTTTGTAGCTTTGTCTTGATGTTCTCCCCCACTTGACCCTGCATGGCGTTCAACAAACGCATTGCTCCCATTCGGGGTCCTTGCGACTCCTCGTCGTCGCTGTTGGATTCAGAACTGCTCGAACTAAGAGCAACAGCTTTGCCCTTGTCCGATCGGAGGGGGGGGGGGGGGGGGGGTGGATGGAAACCGTCAAAGCATTGAGTGCCTGTTTTTGTGGGCACTCCCTCACCATGTGCGGTCCTCCGCACAAGAAACATCCTCCAGGTTTTGAGGTCTTGCCTTTCGGGTTTGGCCCTTTGTGGGAACTCTTCTTCTTTTGTTCGCTCCCGAGCTCCTTCCCTCGAGAATGTTTTGGAGGGCGATTGCCTGAAGATTGTTTCCTTCTCCCTAGGTCTTCGAAAGAAACAAAGTCGGTGAGCCTTTCTGCAGCAGCAATTGCCCCGACCACATCAGTTACATTCCTTCGATTTAGCTCATGTTGAGCCCATGGCTTCAAACCATCGAGGAAGCTGAACAACTTGTCCTTCTCGGACATGTCATGTATGTCCAGCATTAGTGCAGAAAATTGTTTCACATAGTCTCGGATGGTGGTACTCTGGCGGAGTTGTCTCAACTTCCTTCTTGCGACGAACTCTGTATTCTCCGGTAGGAACTGAGTTCTCAACTCCCGCTTCAAGTCCTCCTATGTATCGACTCGACACCGACCTTGTTGGATCTCCTCCCGACGGGTTCGCCACCACAGTTTCGCATCTCCGTTCAGATACATTATTGCTATAGAAACTTTGGTATCTTCAGAATCGGGCCTCGTAGCTCGGAAGTATTGTTCCATGTCGAACAGAAAGTTCTCGAGCTCTTTGGCATCTCTGGCCCCTCCATATCCATGAGGCTCGGGTGCCCTCAAATTTTGTGACGGTGCAACGCGGGTGTTGCTTCCTCCCACATTTAGTGTTCTTGTGAGCATGGCCACCTTTGAAGTGAGTTCCACCACAACATCCTGTAAGTGTTGCACGGAGTCTTTGGTGTCATCAGACAGTCGGTCGACTAGGGCCTCGACCTTGTCGATCCTGGACTCCGCTTCCTCTTGCGAGCTCTCTACCCCAACAAGCCTTTGTTGGCCATGGTAGAGTTCCTCTATGCTCGCTTCAAGAACATCCAAGCGGGTTACCGCCATTGTGAGTCTCTCCTTGTGACTCTTTTTCCCAGTTAGCGCTCCAGATTGCGCTTCCTCCACTCGCGGAGAGTAGCCAACTTCTCGCTCATCATGTTTGCTGTCGCGCTCCTCTTGAGCGGCTCCAACAGCATGAGAGCGAGTGTGCACATGCAGCCCACCTGGGCTGCTTGGGGCAAGGGTCCGGCTTGCCCCGTCTTGCTTGATTCGCCACGATGCTTTGCTATGGCGAAGTTGCGAAGTTCGTTTGCTGCTCGCTCGAAGTGCTTGCCCGCTCTAATACCACAATGTCACGGCCTTAGCTGGAATTGCCTAAGGCGTGAGGTACCCTTGCGGCCAAGACGCGAACTTAGCTTGCGTTGCCTAAGACACGCTTCGCCCTTGCGATATTGCTCCGCAAAGATCAGCCCACTTGTAACCTCTCGCAGGTCCCGAAGGACCTGTAAAAGAGAAAGTTGATTAGTTCGAAAGAACGAGCAACAGACAAGTCCCGAAGTCTCACGAAAAGGGGAAGCTTTACAAGCAATTCAGCGAGCACCTTGCGTGCACAAGAGAAAAGAGGGAGAGGGGGAAAACAAGGGCTTTAGAAGGTTGAACGAACAGCTGCAAGCCCACAAACAGCTGCTCACCGAGTCCCGGGCGCGACAACAAGTTCCCGTCAAGGCAACATGCGAACTTGCGAAAGAGTGTTCAACGCCCGGTACTATACCGAAGCCCCATCCAGCCCTGTGCCACCCGGGGGGTTCAAAGGGGCTAAGATGGCTGACGTTTTGGTGAGCGGAGGCAGATTCCAGAAATCAGCCCGCGACACGTGAAAACGGAGCTGTTTTGGGCTGTTTTGGGGCTGTTTTGCTCGGTTCGGTGAGTGGTCGCTTTGTAACGCTGCAACTTGTTCGAACTTCATTTTTACAAGCAAAATGACTCAAAACCAAGAGAAAACATGCTGTCAAGTAGCTGTACATGTAGGTGTGAGCGACGAACGGTTCGTTGAACGGAGTTGTTGCGAGTGCGCGACGACCATTCGTGACATTACACTCGACACATTACCTCCCAACCTTATTAATTTATCGATCAAGTTGGTGAACAAGGTAGTAGAATTAGTAGAGGAAAAAAATTGTTGTCTAAAGACAAAAGACAGACAGCATTATTGAGCGCAAACTCTGAGCCTCATATTTATTTAACTTTTAAGTTTGGTGATAGCCTACAGGTATGCAATTTTTTATTCTTCAATGGTGGGTGCACATCATTCAACAACCTTCCCAATTTTAACAATTATTGTAAAACAAATTTTAAAAACTCCAATATCAACAGTTACTGTGGAGCAATCTTTCAGCATTGAGTGAAGCATCTTGATGATACCCATTCAAGTATGAGCCCCAAATTAGTTGAGGCCCAAGCATATATTGATGAATAAACCAAAACGGAGCAACAGGGCCAAGAGATTGCCCACGAATGCAAGATATATCAACCAAAAGAACAATCAAGACATCCAACATAGGATAGATGCATCTATTTTTCAATATGTTTTTGTCATTACATGTATAGAAACACATACACTTTGTGACTTTGATGAAAATTTTAAAGTAATTATGATTCTTTTAAGCTATAAATTATTTTTAATTACAAATTAAAAAATTAAATATTGAAAAATATTATTTTGGTTCGGGACCGAAACTGGAACTAACAATTAAAGAACCAAAATCGAAACCTTCAATTGTTCATGAACTTTCAATTTCAATTTAGGTTATGAACCAAAATCAAATTTTATTTTATTTTTATTTTTTAAATAGAACATAATTTATAATTGCAAAATAATCATAATTTTATTTAAAATTTTTAATCAAAGTCACAAAGTGGATGAATTTCTATACCCGTAATGAAACTACCTAGTATCGATTTGGTTCCGATTCCCAAAAGCCTAAAACCGAAACCGTTGGTTACGAAATTGGGGCTAGGGCTAGGTACCAGATTTTTTAGTTTAGCCAAGATATTCTATCATCAACGTCAATCCGTCTTGATCCAAAGCAAGTTCCTACACAGCGAAAGCATATGATACAGGAACAATTTATTTTTATCAGATATTTAAATAAATTTGACCAGTTTAGGGGAATTTTGCATATGTCATAAGTTGTCATATAGCAACATATACTCAATGAGAAAAAAAGCAAATATTGAAAAAAAGAGAAAAAAATCTCATTCGATCTTGATTGAAGATCTGAAAGATTTATGTATTAAAGTTTATCAATCAGGAATATTATCAAAAGGGGAAGATTACTTTTCAAATCAAGGAATATTATCTTATTCGAAAGAAAGAAGAGATCACATATTTGATTTAATGCAATGATAATTTTTATTATTTCTATAATTTTCTTTTTATGCTTTGTATCTGGGGCCTATATAGAGGGGCGAAAAGATTATAGTTCAAATTCTTTTATCATATAAGAGTGGCGTGAGGACATATTTGTTTCCACTATATCATGGTTGCATCGTCCAAGTACAAGACTTGTGGAGGTGGGATGCCTTCATCCAAGAATTAGATTACTCCTTGAGGCAGAACGAGTCTAGTCGTTATCAATTTATTTTTTCATTATCTCTTTGTTTTCTTTTTTTGCTCTTATTCTATTCCTCTATAAAAAAGAAAACAGATTTGCAAAGAGATTCACTGCTACTCATCTACATCAAGAAGGTACATAATCACGAGCCTTAAAGTATGTTTTTAAATATATCTTTTTGTATGGTTCAGACAGATTGTCCAAAACGAAGGCAGTCCACATACCAATTCACATGCAGATCGATATGTATCACCTGTTTTGTACTAGTCCAAGCAAAATATCAAACTTTCAACCCTCATATCTTATGGATGGTAAACTCCAACCGAGTAGATAAAGACTTGAACCAAAACTTAGATAACATTTAAGATAACACATGCTTAAAAGAGGCTGATATACTTTAGTATTTGAAAGTGTAAACTTAATTTCTTATTATCAAACACAATTTCACCAACAGAAGGACTTCTATGCTGATACATGCCCTTCAAAATGGGTTGTAGCAGCAATTACAAGTGCCTACATGTGGTGCCCTGATAACATAAAATGGCTAATTTGTGAGCTATTAGTCTGATAAGGTATGGTTTGAAGAAAAAAAACCTATCAAGACCATTACTCCAATGTCTTTAGCCTTCTGGCTCTATATTGTGCTTCCTTTAAACATGCAATAAGACAACTTGCAAAAGAACATGGTAGAGTATTCAAAGAGATCCATGTTGATAAAATTTAAAATTTCTTGGAAACTAATTGCCTAAGTTAATCATGTATTGGACCACATTTTTGTTGTAAACAACTTGAGATTTTGTCAAGGTTATCATGAATTCAGTTTGCTGATAAAATAATCGGGGCAGTCATGGAGCTGCTTTTAATTCCAGTTTTTGTTTTCAGTGTTATAAGATTCTAGCATGAGCTTTAGGTCATCACAAGAGCTAAGATTAGAACACAATGGTAGAATATATTCATTGAAATTAGAGCAGCAGTCTGGTACTTGAGGTAGACTTTCTTCAGAGAAACAAATGTTGTTCTTCCCTTCTTTCTAATCATTAGATGACTGCTTTTCTCCTTGGTTCTGGTAGCATTGTAGAGAATAAACAGAGAGAACAGGAGGAAGGGCTGAGGAAAGCACATCTTATAGGAAGCTTATTAGGTTATCAGCTGGGTTCCCTACAACAAAAGATTATTTTTCTTGGTCCAAGGAAATAAAAATAATTTTTTATTACTATTATCGAAAATATGAAAAGTACAAAGTGAATCATCTAAAAAATTAAAATAGATATAAACAAACTAATTGGTTCATGTCTCTAACTTTAATTTTCCAATTAAAATAGATACAATAAAGTGATTCATGTCTCTAATTTTATTTCTAAATTTTCAACTTTAATGAGTCCCTAAGCACGTACGAAACTTTCTTTTTCACATTAACGCATTGCCTGTGAACATCTTTAAATGATCTACATTATACAGTTTACTATGTTTATCAAATTAACATACTGCCGGAGAGAACGGGAACAATCAGGAGAAAATAAATTTAAATATAACAAACTGCTTCGACCAATAGCAAAAAAGGCAACTACGAAGTCACATCAAACAAAAGATGGAAAATTGTACAATAGCTATGGTAAGATCAAAAACGTATTTTAACTAAGTTCATTGTTACAGAACTTGGGATGTACTAGGGTAATTGGACCAACCTGTTGATTATGAAGACGATTTTCATGTTCAAGCTCTTCAATCTCTTCCTGAAAAATATCAAGAATTAAAAATATTCTACAAACATAAGAAGAATACTAAACAGTTGAAAGCTTACTTGAAGTGCTAGAATATGCCTTTGTGACTGAGCCAGTTCTTCCTCCCTTTGAGCTTGTTGCCTAGCCAGAAGCTGAAATCAAAATCCCACAACCAAGAATCTCAGCACAGGAACATGTTCAAGCAAATGTATTAAGACCTTTATACTTAGAAATTACAATAATATCATATCACCATTTATCTGAAATCTTATTTATAAATAGGAACTTAAAAGAATGGACAATTAAGTCATACTAGAGAAAAGGAAACTAGAATGGATAATAAAGGCAGGTTCAAGCAAGGGGTTCCTCAGGCGGCAGATATGTTGAGGCTAATGAAGGCAGACTGTGAGGTGCTTGCCGTTATAGAGGGCATTCAAGTGGCAGTGGCAGAACGGATCACTAAATTGCAAGTGGCATGTGATACATCCAATGTCATTCATGTGATTAGCAACCGCAAACCCCCTTCCATAGAGACAATTTAGTGTGTATAAGCAACCGGAAACCCCCCTCCATAGAGACAATTTAGTGAAGGGATCACTAAATTGCAAGTGGAATGTGATGCCTCCAATGTCATTCATGTGATTAGCAACAGGAAACCCCCCCTCCATAGAGACAATTTAGTGTGTATAAGGATATTTTTAAGCTCATAATGCTGTTTGGCAATATTACTTTTGCTTATATCTTCCGTGAGACTAACAAAGCAGTGATTTGATTGCTGCTAGTGCTAGGCATTCTAGATCCACATTTTGTGGCAGAGAAACATGCTATAGATCTTTGTGATCTTGAATCCTCTGATGCTGACGGTAGTTTTTGTATCCATTCTTTGACTTAATGCAGTGACTTTTCGAAAGACCAGTTAGAATGACCAATTCACAACAGCAAGTCCCCTTCAGGTCGATATATGAGAGTCTTCAAATTTAGTCCGAGAGGCACTTAACAAGCAGTTGTAATAGGACCAAATGAAATTGGAACTGCAAATTGAAAAGAACCCCGATGCCAAGGATTTGATTTTTGATGAAACTATGGATCTTGACCATAATAACTCATTCCAATGAGGTGATGAGATGCAATGCCAGGAGCCTTTTCCATGTAACATTTTGGCCCACAATTTTTCCCAATCCATTTGGTCCAGGTGGTCAATTTGAGTTTAGTATTAGACCACTTTCATCCATCTTGTAACAAAACCTGTCATGTCAACCAAGGACTATCGTACCATTCGAAATGGGCAGTATGTACCATTCGACTTCATTTAGAATCTAAATAATATATGTTTAAACATTTTATATTGAATAAAACAAATCATTTGTCTTGCAATACCTAAATCCTGCTATTCAATATAGCCTTGCCATTAGATCAGACCCATTGTAGGCTCTAAGGAATATAATATATCGGCTCCTATCCGAGAGCGATAAGGCAACTGATGCTATAACGAAGGGCTGATTATTCTTGGAAGGTGTCAGCTCATTCTCCAATAATAGGCATATTGTGTCGATCTACTATGGAAACTAGTAATAGACACCCATATTTGATTGTAAATTCAACTAATCATTAATGATTTGTTATAATAATAATTATAAATTTTAAAATTTGAACTGATGGCTACATTTTGGAGGGTCGGCACCTAATATAACAAAGGTTGCAGCCTATGTGCTTTCACAAAAAACGACCAAAGATTTTTAATTTCGTATTGTATCGCTCGGTACGGGTGATTTGTACCAGTTTGATAGCCTCTCGGCATGCGGACTGCCCGCTACTGGACAGTACCAAATTTTTTATCAATAATTTAAGGGCGGCAAAGAGGGAAGCAAGCCATGAAAGGAACAATTTTCATCGGTTCCTCCCCAAGATTCCCGATTGGAATAAGAACAGCCTCTTTAATTTGCTTCATTCTAGTTGAAAACATAGTTTGGTTGATTTAGCTTTGGTGGTGGGTGGTTTCCAAGGAAGCTATTGCTTGGAGCTGCGCTCATGGCGAAGAGGCAAAAGTTGTGGGTTCAAATCTTTTGTGGGAAAAGAAGCTTCTTTTGATTTAAAGTGATAGCAAGGAGAGGGCAGTTTGGGAGTCAAGAAGAGGGAGGAGACGTGATGGACGGGTCTCCTTCGGCACGGCCGTCGAAAGATCTCAACCTTCCTTACCAGCCCGCCAATCCGTTCAGTGGATAAGGAACAACGAAAGCCGAATCCGATCTCCTCTGCCGCCAGTAGCAATAGCAAATGAGCTCCGACCTCCTCCGATATCGATCAACCCCGAGCTCCCTACTCGGTGAAGTCTGCAAGGACTTCCTCCCCGTTAAAGCCTCTAGCCCCGAGACCGAGACCATGTTCGCCCGGTTCTTGGCGTCGGATCTCCATGACGAGACCCAGGACGACCCCTTCGGTGGAGACGCCACTGCCAATGACCATAGCACTTTCCACCACCGCCTTTTGCATAGGAGGTCAAAGAATAGCAAAGTAGAGAATTTACCTCTACCCTGCAGATGATAGTCCATCCTCAGCAGTAAGCAACTACTGCAACAGCGGCATATGTCGAGCCATAGCTCAGTGGAGATCTCGTTCCGAGCCGTCATAGGATCATTGACGATGGAGGCGGCACAACTCAAGCATGGAGACTTCAGTAGCTCCTCCAATCTCATCAACCATGGAGACTTTACCCACTCCCGTTCGGTACGCCTCGGTGTGTATCGTACTAAACAAGGCTCGATATGCCGGTATGACACGAAATTACGAAACTTGAAGACGACATTGAGCAAATGCAAACATAATTGATCAACTTTACCTTGATTCACATGAAAGTCCACAACCGGCTATTATATAGATGCTTGGAGAAGCTAGTATATGTGTATTACACTGTTTTAAAGCTATTGTGAGTCAAGCTCAACAAAGAACTAAAGGAATCAAAGATTAATCATTTTTGACCTCCAATTACACAATGAAGATGCTTAACTGATGCTCGATGCTAAAATGTGCCAAAGTAGTAGAGAACATAAGGGATCCTTTACTTGATAAAGCAGGAGACCATCTCGTTTTATCATTGAGGCTATAGAAGGGGAACAAAATCCACAATAAGAGGAAGAGTGCCCTTAATCAGAACGTGGTGATGCACAACCTCAAGTCAATCTAATCGAGGTCGTGGCAGTCAACAATCAGAAGCATTCCCAACATACGAAAGAGAAGAGCAAGGGGAAAGCGGTACCATCGATCGATCCCTTGAAAAAGAATTAAAGAGCAATAATTTCAATCTAGCGATGAGACACCTCCCCGTTTTGTTCGTAGTTGGCGCTCCATTAGGTCTGTAAAGCCTAGCGACATCAACAACAATGCCTCGACTAATAATGGCTAGTCGATTGTTCCGTCAACTCAACCTCATAGTGGAGCATTGACGGAGGATAAACATTTCACGCATGCCATTGAAGATTCAAATCACGGAGCTTGAGGATCCACATGTATCGTTTATGGTCGAAAGGATAAAGGAAAGGAGAAGCCAATAGATGACTTTGAGCACATGCGATAGCATGGTTCGCCTTACTAGTCCGTGCCGATGTATCAACCAATTGTCGATACGATACGTACCGAGCTATACTGAGTCATACCGAGCATACCAACACATGGTACATGGGAGCGTACCAATGTACCACCGTTACATGACCCCCTGTCGAACCGGTACATACCGCTCGGTACACTATAATACAACGAACCTTGTGCAATAGAGCCTCTACAATGTCAACACAAATAGGATCCTATGCCCAAAACATGTAAGATGATAGCCAGTCATTTGTTCTCAAGTCCGATTGTTCTGATGATATATAACAATAGGTTAATGATGATAATAGAGGTTCCAATGTACTCCAACCTCCCTACCATACATGCCAAAGTCATACTTGCCTCAAGAGACTCCTCAACATGTGTTGTTAGTGATAATCAAGCAATAGCTATTACTACATTAATGCATCAATGAAATATGATTTATCAATACAATATATTGGGAGAGCAATTTCAAGATTGAGTCCAATAAACATACTTTATTGTTATACAAATTCATAGGATCGAGGATCCCGATCTATCGGCTATGAAGTCTCATCAATCATTTTGGTGGTAGGAGGTATATATGACTTCCGTTTATTTGGATAAAGTTTCCACATATAATCTACCGTCTCTAACTCGTATTTAGGTGATTCAAGATCAACGGAGGATCATGCCACAAAGTTACTCCTCGATGATTCAAAAAAGATAAATCCACTTTCTCCTCGTAATAACCAACAATTCCTATTCATTTATGACTTATTTACACTATTTTTATCAAAATACAAATACAAATACCATTAAATTAGGACAAAAGCCATTAAAATGGTTTTTTTTTTACTTTCAGCCATTTTTTGGCCCTTTTCCCTAAAACTGTACCCACATATGGTACAACGATACCAACTAGTAAATACCAATCGGGCCTAGTACCAATACCACTGATCAACATGAGACGATGGTCCTTGATGTCAACTCATTCAAGGGTTGTAGATCCAAATTCCACTCCCATGGCACTTGGAGTCCCATTTCTACCACTTATATACATGTTAGAGGGAAGGCAACGGGTAACTGGAGATGAATGTGTATTTTTTGGGTGTCAACAAAAAAGATTCCTGCTTAGTTTCTATATTTTTGAACTTTTTTATTTTTTTTTCCCATGTGACAGCACATTGATAATAATCTCTACAGCATGCCAGCAGATGCCATTCCACAATCCAGTCAGCATGGATGATGCTAACTTCCATAATGGCCCATGCTGAACATATCAATATTATCAATAAAAGGACCGCAAATTAAGACATCCATAACATCAACATAAGCCAATTTATTCGTGACGTCACAGATGAAAAAAAAGTTGTTTGTTAATGAAGATTTAGAAAAAAAAGGCATTAAAATAGCTTCACTAGAATTACCAGAATTTGTTGTTCAGCTGCTGCTATGCTCAACAATTGTGCATCATCCTTCTGAGAAGCTGAAACTCCAACATAAAAAGAGAACATGAATCAACTATTTCAAACAAAAATTTGTAAACTGATACCAAGGATCAGTAGACTTCTCATCACCTGAGTTTTGTTTTCCATTATGTTCAACCTGAAAAACAGTGTCAGATAAAATTCCTTTGTTAATATTAAGAAAATAAAAGGGGAAATGCATATAAAACAAATTCTTAATACTCAGCAAAAGAAAGAGACAACCAATCAATCATAAATGAATAAAAAATAAGGTTTTTACAAGTAATAAAATGTACTATGCAACCCATGACATTTACAAAGCCTAATCCCCAAGAGATGCAGCCAAAGAAGTATGCTACTAGCAAGTATAAGAAACCAGGCAATACAAATCAACACTTAATTTAGAATACATTATGACATTTGTTACACCAGCAACTTGATAGATGCTAAAGGCATGAGCACATACTCGATAAATAGGAGCATAATGCCAATTGCCAGCATCTCAACTAAAATCTACCTAATAGAATATGGACCTTCTTTAGGTTCACATAGGAATAAAAAAACAATTAGATTTCTCCATACTAATCCCTTTCTGCTACTTTGTGTATCTTGAACTCAGACTCCAGAAGTTCGAGTTAAAAGGGAGAAATCTGGTATGGATTTTTATTGCTTTCTACAGCTCCTATGACAACCGTAGCATTGAGCCCATTGATCACCTCATCCATCATTATGTTGCTAGCCACAATCATCTAAAATGTCCTCCTAACCTATTTCCTCCAAAACTCTTCCCACTTCTCCCACTCTAGGTTGGTCCAACAAAAGAGAAAGTCAATGTTAATCAGATAATCTCAGTTTATTATGGTGTCTTGACATACCTAGAAGAGGAGCACCGTAAACTATTGAGTCAATCACGATCTTGCAGATATCCTCCATGGTTATAATCGGTGGTTATATAACCATTATATGAATAGACCATCTTTGATGATTCTCCCTCCATTAGGCTACACCTACTCTCTTTCTCAATTAAGCATCCTAATCGGTGATTAGAGCTTACCATCGTTATCATTCATGATGTTCAGGGAGCAACCATTACCATGCTAATGCACAAACAGCATTCAAGTTTACCAATAAACTATGTCATGGGAGCAGTCTCAAGATTAGGTCCGACAGACATACCATATTGATATACAAATTCAATGGCATACTATTTCCATGCTGATGCACCAATGGCATACGGTTTACCAATACACTATGTCATGGAAGTAATTTCAATATTAGATCTAATATATGTATCATATTGATATACAAATTCATAGGATCGAGAACCTCGATCTATTGGCTATAGAATCTCGTTGTTCAACTTGGTGGTAAAAGCAGGTATATACAATTTGCTTCAATTTAATTTACTAAAATCTTCAAGTTTTTACATGTAACCCAATGTTGCTCATACCTTTGTAAATGATTCAACATCAACAATAGAAGAAATGAAAGAACATGCAACAAAGTTGCTCCACCATGTAAAAAAAGATAAATTCGCTATCTCATCCTTATCTTGACTCTATTCCAATGATTTAAAAAGCACTAGGCGCCAAAAGGCGCCAAGGTCCAAAAACGTCCGAGGCACTAAGCGCTCGCCCAAGCGAAGAGAGGCACTAAAATATAAAAATATATAATATAATTAATAAATATAATTATTTAAATAAAAAATATGCTATTAAATTAAAAAAATCGGGTACAAAATCATAATAAATAAATAAATCATAATAGTATATTTTTTTATTTTTTAAATAAAAAATACTATTAAATAAATAAAATTAATAGTATTAAAATCAAAATAATATATTATTAATCTAATAAATAAAAATACTATTATTAGTATATAGTTAGCAGTATACTATTAATATACTGTTAATAGTATAGTGAGAAGAGTGTGAGAAGACCAAGGCTACTGAGGCAACGACAGCGGTAGCAGGCGACAACCGTAGCTAGAGCGGGAGCAACGAGCGACAACGGGAGTGGGAGCAGGAGCTGCGAGGGGCAGCGGGAGCGGCGACGGCAGCAGCGAGCGACGACAACAGCGGCGAGCAGCGATTGTGGCAACGGCGAGCAGTCGACGAGCAACGATTGTGGCAACAGCGAGTAGCGACGAGCAGCGACAGTGGCAGCAGCAGCAGAGAGAAGCGACATCGGAGAAGAAATCTCGGAAGCAAAATCGCGAGTGTCAAGGTTTGGGAAGTCGGGGAAATCGCGAGAGGGAGCTTGATATCGGTGATTTAGTTGGTTTGATTGAACCAACTAAAGCACCAGAGACCAACCAGACCTAAAAATCTAGTTCGGTCACCTGATTTAACCTAGGCGCTCGCCCGAAGTGCCCGGCGATTGGGCTTAGGGGAGCGCCCATGCGGCGCCTCTTTGGTCTCGCCTCGCCCGAGCGCCCGAGCGCCTTTTGAAATCACTATTCTATTCTTATTGAAATTTAATTAAAATTACATTAAATTATAATTAAAAGGCTCTAAAATAGTTTTTTTTTATTTTTTAAGTATTATTGGGGCTTTTCTGATGATTTTTGGGTTTGTCAATACATACTGACATACCAACATATGATATGCCAGGTTTCTTGATACCAAGGATTGAAATATCGTACCGTACCGAAGTTTCGACATTCTCTCGATACGGTACAGTACTGTATACCGAGCAGTTTATCACTCGATATATATATATACATATATATATATATATATATATATATATATATATAATGTGCGACGTTGCCTCTCTTCTTCCTAGGCGGGCGACGTCGCACAAAAACGAGACGACATCACCTCTATATATATATATATATATATATATATATATATATATATATATATATATATATAATCTTTTCTTTATATATCTATTTATTTATATATATATTTATATATATAAGTTAAAAAATATATATGTGACGTCGCCTTTATATATATATATATTTTTTTTTTAATTTATAAATAAAAAAATACCGCCCGGTAACAAACGATCCGTGTACTAGTTTACTGTCAGACCAATACGTACCGCCCGTACCGAACGATATCATTCGAAACTATATACCTTGCTCAATACATACTAGCCCGAGCCAAGTTTGGCATCACCTATATGGCATGAGACGGCAAACCTTGCCTTATAAGGTATCCTTTTAGTAAAAAGGTTGATCATCCAAAATTTTTTAGGAAATCCTTCATATATACAAGATGTTAAACGTGGAGGTAATACTTTTCTTACCATAACCATACTAGAATAACTATTGAAACACCCTTTGAAGAGCAACCTTCAGGCAATAAGTAACTCTCGATCTCAAATTTTTCCTCTCTCATATCACCGTTCCCTCTTTGCTTTTCTCTCGCATCAGATAAATTTCATAGAATGATCATCTCAAAAAAATCCTCATTGCAATGCTGTAGTCATATTTTCCGTTGTGCAAAAATCTCAAACATGCATAAAAGAACTCAAGCTCAAAATTTCATAACCAAATTAACTAGTGAAATATGATGTTCATCAGTTCACAGTTAAAGCAATAGAAAATCTCAAACTAAAATATAGCAGTAAACTGGAATATAAGTTACTGATTGTAGTAGAAAAAGGATGATAAGAATATATATACATGTTGCTTTGATTCCAATAAGTGACGAAGATTCTTATTATCTTCTATCAATTTGGCCATGTCCTTCTCTTTCTCTTCAATTGTTCTATCAGCAATATCACGAAAGATATCATGCTCTTCCTACAAATAAAAGAACCTTAGTTTGTAACAAGCTGGATTGAAACAAATTGCCAACATGAGTGCAAGATACCTTCAGTTTCTCATATCGTTGCTTAAGATCATCTAGCTCCTTTTGCATTTGATCTCCAGAATGTTCAACTTTTTGAGCCTCCAAGGTGCCATATTTTACTAAAATATCCAAGTCACCATAAATACATATGCACAAAAAAAATATACAGGAAAAGCTATAGATCTGAGATGGTTTACAACTTTACATGTCCAACTTTCTTCGATACTCTCCAAATTTTTCTGCCACATATCTTTTTCTGACATGTAGCGAGCAGTGGTAGACTCAAGTTTCATGGTTATACTTCTTATTTGACCCTCTGCATCACTAAGAGCAGTATCCCTGATAAAAAAATCAGGTTAAAATTATAAAACTCATGTATAGAAGTTACAAAATCATTTGTAGCTATCAAGTATATACTAGGGAAAACTACGTCCAAGCTGTTTAAGTTGAATGTTCATGAATTCACACGCACCAGTGACAATAAATTCAAGGCTACATAATTAGTGGGAAGTTATATATTGTTGTTTCCTGACTATCCTACATTCTCATATCGTATGCAATAAAAAATCTTTTCTAGAACTTCATACAATTTAATTAACAAATTCCACTCAATAAACATAGTTACATTAGACAACACAGAAAAACATGATAACCGGCCAAGGGAAAGCAACTAAAAAACTTAGAACCTCACACTTATGAACATGGAAATATAGCCTTTCAGATAACAATATTTAGGATATCTAAAAAAATTTTTTGGAGGATCTACAAAAAAAAGATTCGACTTCTGACTTTCTGGAGAAGAAAATGCCCAAGGATTTGCCAAAGAAACATTTGGAATTACATGTAATACCCTAAGTTTTAGACTGTTCAGTTAACAGTAGCGAGCAAGGTTAATTTTGACAACGAACTAAATTTAAATAATAAAAGAATACCAAATTCAGTGGCTTCCATGAAAATGGAGATGGTTGCCATCTCCTCTGACAGGCACAGGACAGCTTCAGGCTTACCTGTAAATGCCCATGGTTAAGGCACCTGGTTTTATGGATCTTACCTAAAATTTCTCTCTAAAAAACACATTATCAGAGAATCTAACTCCTTTTCCAGCAAATAAGATGCTTATAAGTAATTTTCAAACAAATAACTAAAAGATGACCTTACAACAGTCACAAAGGTGGACCTGAATGCTGACTTCAGATTATAATTCGTATTATGGTGCAGCACTAAATTATTCATGAAACTGAAAATGCCTTGGCGAATGCAATGATCAGTTAAAATCAGATGCAATTCAACAATCTTTAACCTCTACTTATATTTCCATCAGTAACTTTACCTTGATTCAATCTCTTTATCATGTTCCTTCAAAGCAACTTCAAGAGCTTTAACAGCTTTCTCTCTTTCTGCTAAGGTTATTGCTACTTCTGCTTCAGCTTCCTAAATAATGAGCAGCTAGTAACTTAGAGAACAGTTTCAATGATGTCAGTGGACTGTTAAAATAGAAGATAAAAAAATTAAATACTTTCACAGCTTGTTCAAGAGATTTCAGCAATTCTGAGTTCTTAGCTTCAGCTAGCTCAGCATCCTTCTTCTGCAAAAGTGCATGTGCACGAACCTTATATGCGGAAAATTCATTTTCCAGTCGCATGATCTGCAAAAATGCAAATTGTGAAGCAGATAAATTTTCAATAAAATCAAAAGTAACTATTGGAAAAGGCATTTACATTTGAGCATAAATTTTGTAAACTACAGTTGTGCAAGGACTGGAATCGGGATGGATAACCAGGGAGATTTGTCCTAAAGATCCACTGCTTGTGAACTACTAGGCATTTTTAAAGCTATGATTTGTCTAATGTTAATTGTTCAAGGTGAATACAAGTAGATTTCCACAAATTTCCATAAGTTACAGCCAACTAAAATAAATCTAAAGGATAGAAATTTCACCTAATTGGATGCACCTGAATCTTTAAAATCAAATTTCTGTGAACATGCAAAGCATAATTGAAGGAAAACTAGCAACACTAGTGGCTTATTTTTTAGAAATTAAATATTGATGTAGAGCTAGCATCTTTTTCCTAGGCAAGATGTAGTTCAAGAGTGATGATCAAAAGAATTTAGTCATGTATCTCTACTACATATAATCTCAGGGTCTTTTTTTAATGACACTATTGACTTTCATTCAAAAATATATATATAGAAATATACTGCACATACTATATTTGCATGGTCAACGGCATGCAAATGAACCACACACCAAAATCCAAAATAACTAAATGATTCAATTAGGTTTGAAAAATTCAAACTCAGTGACTTATGGTCTAGCATAGTTCGTGATTCGAAAAAATGCCCAGAACATACTGAACTTGATATCATAAATTCATATTTACATAAAAAATATAGTGGTAGTATAATTTACTCTCATAAATGCAGTGGATGATATTTTTCAACCATAATAAAATAGTTAAAATATAAAAAAAAAATAAACATATTATTGATCATGAATATATTTTGTATATTTTAATCAATATATGTAGCATTTAGTTACAGTTTAGAAACCAAACACAAGACTGGACCAAACCATACAACTTATGTTTTTTTCTTTATCTGGTTTCGAGTCTTGAGAAATGAACAATTCAGTAGGCTAGGAAATATTTTAAAGAACCAAACAAATTTGGAACTTGTGCACCCCTCTGTGTGAGATGTCTCTTGAAATCTACATCTGCGAAACAATTGGTCTATCTGTCTTACACATACTGGATGGTGCCAGTGTGAAACTGGAAAATTAGAATGCTAATTGTAGATGCTTCAGAAATATCATATGAACGAGACATGTCCCCTCATTCAAGAATCTTTATGGATGGTTGCATAGCAGCAAGATCTAAAGAAAAATTAAAGACAATTTCAACTACCAATTGAAGCTAATAATGAAACAAAAGCATATAAGCCCATCATCTTATAAATTTCAGCAAAGTCATATTGATAATCATATAGGATGAAAATAAGTTACACCTACATATGAGTACAACCTATTCTTATGATTATAAGATTGCTCAAATTTAAAATCTCTTAAGTGATGCTTAACATGTTTTTGCTTTCTCCTTTTGTAACTTTATCTGTTTCTTTTATGGGAAAAAAAACCCAAAATTCAAGACATAATCACCAGAACTCACCTTTCCAACCAAACCTCAAGCAAATTTATAGAATCTTCTTACTAAAACCTACCATGTTTACATAAGACTAAATATTGTAAAGCCCAATTGGCTAATAAAATTAATTGTACCTCATCTTTTGCAACTATAAGTTCAGCATCTTTTGCACTCAACATTTGGTATTTTGTTGATGATTCTAGTTCCAACTGACCTACAAAAAACAAACAAGAAATAACATCTACTTATCCTCATAAATTAAAATTTCTTAAACAAAGTTAAATGAAACATACTTCTCATTTTAGCTAATTCAATCTCAGATCGCAAACATGTGTTCTCAGATGCCTCCAACTTAGTTCGGAGAGACTGACAAGCTGCTTCCCAGTTTTGTTTTTCTCTATCCTGAAAGAAGATAAGCAAAGAAGGCATAGATGTAAAATACACTACAAGATGTTCAATTATTGCCAATTTGGAGGAACAGTAGCCTTTTTGTTTCTGCAGATCTATGACCATAAAACACAAAGGTGAACATAAACGGAACAATAACACAAAGGTGAATAAAAAGATTCTTCTATGCTTTTATAGATCAATTAATATTTATGCATTCAGGAATTCCACAACCTGAAAATTTTGCATCAAGAAATTTATGTTCACCCATACCAATCAACATGGGCCAGTATTTACAGGTCTAATTCTGAATGCTCAGTATTATTTCATATTGAGTTTAACAGCCAATATGGTTATTGGACCAGACTTAACACCTGGTTTTGATAAATGTACTAAATGGTATGTATACTGCCAGGTATCTGGATTCAACAGCTCTCACACGAAATTAAAGCCCTCATATTTTCACCAAGCACTCTCAATCTCACTCTACAAACTTGATCTTTCTTAAATCTGAGGTTGATCTCAAGTACATCAAGTCTCGTCATCAACAAATCATTCGAAATTAAAATCCTTGCCTCAAACACAAATTGGTGACTTGATGTCAATTGTAGTTGTATTCTTGTGATTTCTTTACCTTAAGGTCATGGTTTCATAGCTTTTAACTTAGATTTTAGCTTTCCCTCCCAAATCTGTGGATAAATGCCAGGTGATTTCTTGTCTAAGTGAGGCTGGACATGCACAGATCTAGCATATAGATCAACTTGATTCTATGTTCGATCACTCAGATCCAGTTACAATTTATCCAAATCCATTGAAATTTCATTCAGACCCAGCCAGAACCCATTCAAATCTGGCCTAGATGCACATAGATTTGGACTAGATTCACATAGACCTAGGCTAAATATGTACTTATACGACCTAAATTGTCATTGATCTAGGCTAGAATCATACCAATATGGCCTAAATTTTCTTAGATCTATGCTAGATATGTTCATATCCATGCAAATGTAGGCTAGATTTGTACAGATCCAGGTCAAATCTGTGTATTACATAGAGCACATTTAGGCTAGATCCACAGGAATCTGACCTAGATCCATGATGATTGAGCTTATACCTACGAAGATCTTATCTAGATGTAGGCAGTACTTGCATATTCCAACATCTGAGTCTAACTTCCATAATTGCTGCCTAAATCAGTTTGTTATTGTTTGTATAAAAGCGACAAAGTACCAATCCCATGTGATAGCGTATTCATTGCTTGGATGATTGGATCATCGCTAATCACTTGACAATGCATCCACCTGTGACTACATTGGTCGAGGCTTAGGAATATCCCAACTGAAGCAATATTTGGCTAGAGGATTCCCCAACATAACTAAATGTATGAAGCCTCTCCAAGAAATCAAATGAGATTTTCGGGCAGTATTGAATGTTTTAAAGATGCAGGAATAACCCAGAGGGAGGACCCGGACAAGTGGCATCTGAGCTGCCTGTTTGTGATGAATATGAGGATCAGATGGGCAATGTTAACGAGAATCCTGAGCTTGTAGCACTCATACATCATTGAAGCAACAGTACATGCAAGAGGCCATAAAACACCATGGGTTTGGTGATTCATCCTGATACAAATATGGCAGTGGCAATGATGTTTGACCATCTCAGTTCAATTAGTTCTCCATAGTCAAAAGTGTCAACATGTGGTAGCAATAAGGTATGCAATACTGTACCGCACTGGTATTTCGAGGTTAGCTCGATACGGTACGATACCATGAACCGAGCGGTACGCCAGGGCGTACCAAACGGTACACCTAATTTAGGTGAAAAACCCTTCAAAAATACCTGAAAATAAAAAAAAAAAGTTAGGATAAGGTTTTTAAGTTAGAAATAAATATAGTAATAACATAAGTTTAGCAAAATCAATATAAATTAGGTAAGAATAGTATCACATATCTTTTTCGAGCTTTAAAGAATATCTTATGCAAGGTTCGTATTTCAGTCCATTATGGATTGTCCTTATGTAAACATACCTCTTGATTAGAAAGCTCTTCCTCTTAATCTTCCTAAATTAACCTCGATTCAATTCACAAATCGTTGTTTTGTAGAGTTTAGGAGAGCACAAATGTGAGAAAAAAAGAGTTTGAGATAGTTTAAGAGTATGAGAATATAAAAGAGTGAAATAGGGAAGAAGGATTTAAATACTATGAGAAGGATTTAAATACTAGAAGAAGGATTTGATCGTTGGAGCACTGTATCACTGTTACCAAGCGGTTTTAAATATTTCTTCCTCTTACTGTAGCACTGTAGCACGTTCCGTCCGATAGCGAGCGGTCCACATACCGGTATGTCGTCGGACTGATACGTACCACCGGGTACGAGTCGTATCATTCGAAATTACATACCTTGGGTAGCATAATAATACTTATGAGCTATGCAAAAGTGGCAATACACAATGCTGTCGAGTTGGGGGCACAGATTACTACAGTATGTATCATGTGTCAGTATACCAACATAGACCAGACCTGTATTAGTCCAACCATGGACCAACATGGGTCTGGTACCAGAAATGACAAACTTTGGTGTAAATGTCTTCAGTGCCATTAGTAATAACACCATATTGCTCTTGTACAGTTTAGCACATCAAGTCACGAAAAATTACTTAATGACCTTGCTCTAAGGCATCTATTTCAAGAAGTCTATGGCATATTAAGCAAGAACACTATCATTTCATGCCAATATATGGATCCTGGCATCAAAATTGCAGTCTATAATTTGTTCGACTCAATCACATTTATGATCTTAACTCAATTGTCATTTTGTGATTTACCGGTGGGTACAATATGAAGGATCCACATCTCTCACTTGAGAACAATTACAATATGGTTCCTATCATACAACACATCATCCAGTGGCTGTTAGTGTAATTAACCCATAATCTCATTAATACGCACCAAAGTTTACAACTAGCTATTATACAAACACTTGGAGAAATTGAAATGAGTCTACTATGACGTATCTTTGCACTGCGCAGCCATGAGTTGGAATAAATGAAGCCTGAGTTAAATCCATCTACTCCACAGTCTTATCAAGATGATTGAGATCTGATGATAGACTTGTTGCATATAGAAGAGAACCTGGATGACACAATTATGGACATGGCGATCCACCACTACCATCTTGATTTATTTCTAAACAGATCAAGGAATACTGAGAAGACGCAGGTACTCGGTTCGAGTATGGTCGGATGTTAGGAAGTGATGCGGACCGAATTTCAAAGCGACGTGACGCGTTAAGTGAGGAACAATATTTTGCTCATGCCACCCAAGATGACAACTACAACATATAGATCCAACCAATTGGTTTACGACCAGTGATTTAAAAAGCATTAGGCGCCAAAAGGTGCCAAGGTCCAAAAACGCCCGAGGCGCTAGGCGCTCGCCCGAGCGAAGCGAAGCGCTAAAATATTAAAATATATAATATAATTAATAAATATAATTATTTAACAGTATTAAAATCAAAATAATATATCATTAATCTAATAAATACAAATACATTACTGTTACTAGTATACTGTATAATGTTAACAGTATTCAGTATACTATTAACAGTAGTATACTGTTAACAGTATACTTTCAAAAGAGGAGAAGGAAGAGGAGTGTAAGGGAAGACCGAGGGTGCAGCGACAACGGTAAAAGTGAGCAGCGGCAGTGAGAGCAATGAGCGACGACAGTGGCAACGGCAACAGGAGCGGGAGCGGCAACGAATAGCGGTGAGCAGCGGCAGCGAGAGCGACGAGCGACGACAGCAACAGCGGCGAGCAGCGGCAGCGGGAACGAGACCAACGAGCGGTGACAGTAGTAGCGGCGAGCGGCGACAGAGAGCAGCAGCAGCAGGAGCGGGAGCGGCGACAGCGGCGAGCGGCGACAGCGGGAGCGGGAGCGGGAGCGAGCAGCGACAGCGGGAGCGGGAGCGAGCAGCGACAGCGGGAGCGGGAGCGACGAGCGACGACAGCGACAGCGAGCAGCAGCAGCAGCAGCAGCAGCGGGAGCGGGAACGGGAACGCGAGCAAGGTTAGGGTTGGGCAGCGACAGTTAATATCGGT